>NW_027202538.1:1957500-2610000 GCF_024711535.1 Dipodomys merriami | reverse complement strand
CGTGTCCTCCAGCACCAGGCACTGCGGGGTCAGAGGGTGAGAGAGACACGCGGAGTGAGAGGTCGGCCGGGGGGTGGGCCGGGTGCCCAGTGTTGGAGGGAAGGAAGGGGGGAAGGAAGGAAGGAAAGAAGGAAGGAGGGAAGGAGGGAAGGAAGGAAGGAGGGAAGGAAGGAAGGATGAAAAGGAAGGATGGAGGGAAGGAACAAGAAGGAAGGAGGGAAGGAAGGAAGGAAGGAGGGAAGGAAAGAAGGATGGAGGGAAAGAAGGAAGGAGGGAGGGAAGGAGGGAAAGAAGGAGGGAAGGAGGGAAAGAAGGAGGGAAGGAGGGAGGGAAGGAAGGAGGGAAGGAAGGAGGGAGGGAAAGAAGGAGGGAGGGAAGGAAGGAAGGAGTGAAGGAAGGAGTGAAGGAAGGAAGGAAGGAGGGAAGGAAGGAGGGAAGGAAGGAGGGAAGGTGACCGTCGAGCCACGGCGTGCCTACTGGCATGTTCTGTGTGTGATTTCGAGGCCTCCCCCACCCAGGGCCTGGTGTGGGCCAGGTGAGCACTGTGCCAAGGAGTCTCCCTCCCTGTTCCCCTGGGGCTGTCTGTCCATCCGTCTCTCCATCCATCCATCCGTCTGTGTGATTGTGTGTCTGTCCGTGTCTCTCTGTCTGTCTCTGTGTGTCTGTCTGTCCCTATATCTGTCTGTCTGTGTCTCTGTGGTCGGTCTGTCTGGTCTGTTCTGTGTATCTGTCTGTCTGGACTCTTATGTCTGTCTGTCTGTCTCTGTATGTGTGTCTGTCTGTGTCTGGCCAAGTGTCTCTGTGTCTGTCTATCTGTGTGTGTCTGTCTCTGTATCCGTCTGTCTGTCTATATGCCTATTTGTGTGTCTCTGTAGTCTGTCTGTCTGTGTGTCTGTCTGTGTATGTATGTCTATCTCTCTGTCTGTCTATCGGTGTGTGTCTGTCTGTCCGTGTCTCTGTGCTCTGTCTGTCTGTCTGTCTGCCTGGTCTGTGTATCTGTGCGTCTGTCTGTGTCTATCTGTCTGTCTGTGTGTCTATCAGTGTGTCTGTCTGTGTCTCTGTGGTCTGTCTGGTAGGTCTGTGAATCTGTGTGTCTGTCCCGTCTCTTGTGTCTGTCTGTCTGTCTATCTGTCTGGTCTCTGTGTCTGTGTGTCTGTGTGTCTATCTCTCTGTCAGTGTGTCTGTCTGTCTATTGGAGTGTGACTGTCTGTCCGTGTCTCTGTGGTCTGTCTGTCTGTCTGTCTATGAGTCTGTCTCTGTGTCTGTGTCTCTATCTGGTTTGTCTGCCTGTCGGTCTGTGTGTCTATCTGCCTGTCTGTCTGTCTGCATGTCTGTCTGGTTTGTCCATATGTCTATCTGTGTCTCTGTGTCCGTCTCTGCATCTATCTGTGTGTTTCTGTGTCTGGCTGTCTGTCTGTCTGGTCTGTGTATCTGTGTATCCGTCCATGTCTGTCTGTATGTGTGTCTCTCTGTGTGTGGTGTGTGTCTCTCTGTGTGTGGTCCATGCAGTGGACCCGAGGCCCGAGGCCTCGGTTTACCTGGTTGACGGGGGGGGGGGTGGATGAGGAGAGAACCTGCGGGTGCAGGCCAGGAAGATGTCCGGAGAACCTGTGGGCGCAGGCCAGGAAGATGTCCGGGGCGGGCTTGCTGGCCTTGACCTCGGGGTCATCACCCAGCACCACGTGGTGAAAGGCACCGAACAGCTCCCGGTGTGCGCTGGTCTTGGCCTGGTAGGACTCAGTCCCTGAGCTGGTGGCCAGGGCGAAGAGGATGCTGTGCTTCTGTATGTGGAGGATCAACTTCTCTGCACCTGGAGACAGAGAGACAGGAGGAGAAGAACTTAGGTCTTTGGTGGCCTAGGGGGGAAATCCACAAATCCATCCATCCACCCATCCATCCATCCATCTACCCATCCACCCATCCATCCACCCATCCATCTATCTATCCATCCATCCATCCACCCACCCATCCATCCACCCATCCATCTATCTATCCATCCATTCATCCATCCATCCATCCATCCATCCATCCACCCATCCACCGATCCATCCACCCATCCATCAATCCATCAATCCATCAATCAATCCATCTACCCAGCCAGCCACCCATCCATCCACTCATCCATCCAGCTACCCATCCATCCATCCATCCATCCATCCATCTACTCATCCATCCACCCACCCACCCATCAACCATCCATCTATCCAGCAAGCCACCCATCCATCCATTCATCCATCCACCCATCCATCCATTCATCCATTCATCCATCCACCCACCCATCCACTCATCTATCCATCCATCCATCCATCCATCCATCCATCCATCCATCCATTGACCCATCCATCAACCCATCCATCCACCCATCCACCCACCCATCCATCCATCAATTCATCCATCCACCCATCCATCCACCATCCATCCATCCATCCATCCACCCATCCATCCATCCACCCACCCATCCATCCATCCATCCATTCATCCACCCATCCATCCATCCATCCATCATCATCATCATCATTCATCATCATCATCATCATCATCATCATCATCATCATCATCATCATCATCATCATCATCATCATCATGGTGACCCTGGAAGGATGTGAACTCCGGGCATCATCATCATCATCATCATGGTGACCCAGGGCGTTTCCCAGGGCGACCGGCCGGGCCACATGCACGCACACGCACGCACACACGTGTATGAGCAGATGACATCTTGTCCCGAGCACTGGGCAGCGAGTCCTAGATAGGGTGGTGGAGACGGCACCGCGTTCTAGAAGGTTCTGAATCCAACGGTCATGGCAGATGGACCGGTGAAGTCTAGGATGTACACACAGACAGACAGACAGACAGACAGACAGACAGACACACACACACACACACACACACACAACGGCCCGGGGAAAGGAGATGGTTCTAGAAAGTTTGTCCCTTTTCAGAGTTCTTCACCCAGACAGACAGACTGACAGATGGATAGATGGATGGATAGACAGATGGGTGGATGGATGGACAGACAGACAGAGAGATGGATGGACAGATGGGCGGAAGGATGGACAGACAGACAGACTGATACATGGATAGACAGATAGACAGATGGGTGGATGGATGGACAGACAGACAGACTGATAGCTAGCTAGATGGATGGATCGATGGACAGACAGACAGACTGATACCTAGATAGATGGATGGATGGATGGACAGACAGACTGAAAGATGGATAGATAAGACGGATAGACAGATGGGTGGATGGATGGACAGACAGACAGACTGATAGATGGGTAGATGGATGGATGGACAGACTGACAGATGGATAGATGGATAGACAGATGGGCAGATGGATGGACAGACAGATAGATGGATAGACAGGCAGACTGACAGATGGATAGATGGATAGACAAATGGGTGGATGGATGGACAGACAGACAGATGGATAGATGGATAATAGATGGATAGATGGATGGATGGACAGACAGACAGACTGACAGATGGACAGATGGATGGATAGACAGATGGACAGAAGGATGGACAGACAGGCTGGTAGGTGGATAGACAGACAGACGGATGGATAGATGATAGATAGATACACAGATAAGATACATGAATAGATGGATAGATGGATGGATGGTTGGACAGACAGAGAGATGTATAGATAGACACACAGACAGACAGATAGGTGGATAGATATAGTAGATAGATAGACAGATAGACATGTGGATAGACAGATGGATGGATGGATCCATGAATGGACAGACAGACAGAGAGTAGATAGACAGACACCTGGATAGACAGAGGGATGGATGCATAGATGGACAGACAGACAGATAGACGGATGGGTGGATGGGTGGATAGATGGGTGGATAGAAGGGTGGATGGATGGATGGGGGATGGGTGGGTGGATGGGTGGATGGATGGGTGGGTGGATGGATGTTGATTGAATATGGATGGGATTAACATTTACACACTTGAGTGACTTGGACCCAAGTCCTGATACAATATGGGTGGGATTAACGTTTGCACACTTCAGTGAGTTGGACCCAAGTCCTCATCTGGATGGAGGAGAGATGGAAGGGATTAACATTTGCACAATTGAGTGACGGACCCAACTCATCTCCATGGAGGAAGGAGGGAAGGGATTAACATTTGCACACTTGAATGAGTTGGACCCAAGTCCTGCTGTTGATGGAATATGGAAGGGATTAACATTTGCACAGTTGAGTGACTTGGACCCAAGTGTTCATCTCAATGGAGGATGGATGGATGGGTGGATGGATGGATGGATGGGTGGGTGGATGGATGAGTGGATGGATGGGAGGGTGGATGGATGGATGGATGGGTGGATGGATGGATGGGTGGATAGATGGGTGGATGGGTGGATGGATGGATGGATGGATAGATGGGTGGATGGGTGGATGGATGGATGGGTGGATAGATGGATGGGTGGATGGATGGATAGGTGGACGGATGGGTGGATGGATGGATGGGTGGATCAGAGGGTGGATGGGTGGATGGATGGATGGATGGATGGATGGGTGAATAGATGGGTGGATGGATAGGTGGATGGGTGGGTGGATGGATGGGTGGATGGATGTTGATTAAATATGGGTGGGATTAACATTTTCACACTTGAGTGACTTGGAACCAAGTCCTGACCTCAATGGAGTAGGTCAAGCTCTGTCTCTGTCTCTGTCTGTCTGTCTGTCTGTGTCTTCTTCTGTCTGTCTCTGTCTTTGTCTGTCTCCTCTGTCAGTCTGTCTGTTGGTCTGCGTGTCTCTACCTGTCCATGTCTGTGTCTGTCTTTGTCTCTCTGTCTCTGTCTGTCTCCTCTGTCAGTCTGTCTGTGTCTCGTTCTCTCTTTCTTTGTCTGTCTGTCTGTGTCTGTCAGTCTACTTCTGTCTCTGTCTTTCTGTCTGTCTGTCTCGTCTGTGTCTGCCTGTTGGTCTGCCTGTCCATGTCTGTCTCACTGTCTGTCTGTCTCTGTCTCATTCTGTCTTTGTCTGTCTCGGTCTGTCTGTCTGTCATCAGTGTACTTCTGACTTCTGTGTCTGTCTGTCTCTTTGTCTCTCTGTTTCTGTCTCCTGTGTTTGTCTGGGTCTCGTTCTGTCTTTCTTTGTCTGCCTGTGTCAGTATCTGTCTGTCTGTGTGTCTGTCTGTCTGTGTCTCTCTGTCATTCTCTGTCTGTCTTTCGTGTCTGTCTGTCATTCTCTGTGTCTGTCTGTCTTTCTCTGTGTCTGTGTCTGTCTCTGCCTATGTCTGTCTGTCCATCTGTCTGTGTCTCTCTCTGTGTCCATCTGTGTGTCTGTCTCTGTCTGTCTTTGTCCCAGTGTCTGTCTGTCTTGCTCTATGTCTGTCCGTCTCTGTCTGTCGGCCTGTGTCTGTCTCTCTCTGTCATTCCCTGTCTGTCTGGCTCTGCCTCTGTCTGTCTGTCTCTCTGTCTGTCATTCTGTGTCTGTCTGTCTATGCCTGCCCATGTCTCTGTCTTCTCTGTGTCTGTCTGTGTCCATCTATCTGTCTGTGTCTCTCTGTGTCCATCTGTGTGTCTGTCTCTGTCCCAGTGTCTGTCTGACTCTGTTTCACTGTCCCTGTGTCTGTCAGTCTGTCTCTGGGAACCGCGCATGCTTGTTGCAGGGCAGCGCAGCCCAATCCCGCGCATGCGCAGATCCGTACCTCACAGAGCCCGGGGAGCACACGCATGCGTGTTCCTGCTCGGCGGGGGGGGGCGGGGGGGGAGGGACGGGGCGTGCTGGCTCATGCATGCGCGGTACAGCGCGGAGGACCTCCCACCCCAGGTGGCACGCATGCGCAGTACCAACCAGACCAACCGAGGGAATCCCACGCATGCACGCACCACACGCTCGGCCCAGACGGTGCCGGACGACTCAACCAGTGCGCATGCGCAATGCGGACGGAACCTCGATCCTCCGGAGTCCCCTAGGCACCTCCCGGCGGACTCACGCTGTGCGCATGCGCAACTCGACCCTCCAGGGTCCGCTCTGCGCCTCCCTGCCGATTCAACCTGTGCGCATGCGCCGTGGGTCCACACGCGGGAGGGCAGTGGGAACAAGCAGCCAAGGGACACGCATGCGCAGCGGCGCTCCGCCGGGAGAGCTAGGCCCCTCCCTGCTGACGAACCCTGTGCGCATGCGCATTGGCGCAGGCTGGCTCAGCCCCTCCCAGCTGCCTAACCCTGTGCGTAAGCGCAATGGCGCTCCGCCAGGCCGGCTCAGCCTGTCCCCGCTGAAGAACACTCTGCGCATGCGCAATGGCTCTCCGCTGGGAGCGTTTGGCCCCTTCCCCGCTAACCCTATGTGCATGCGCAGTGGCGCTCCGCCGAGAGCGCGACCATGCGCGCCCGCGTCTTGGCGCCGGCTGATGACATCGATGCGACGGCGCCGGCGGCCGCGCCCGGAAATACAGCCGTGGCGGGGCCGCGGAGCGTCGCCGCCGCCGCCGCCATGGCCACCACTATGCCGTCCGGATCCGGAAGCGGAAGCGGAAGCGCGCAGGAACCCCGAGGACGCCGACCCGGGCGGCCCCCGGGTCACCTTCGGTGCGTGGAGGCCTCCAGGACGAGGCGCCTTTAAGAGGCGGGGACGCTGGAGGGCGTGGCTTTCTGATGGGCGTGGCGTCGCGGTGGGCGTGGCCTGCAGGGCGTGGAGCTGACAGGAGAGTCAGTGGGGGGCGTGGCCTGGAACAGAGGCCATTGGGCCGCTGGGGTTTGGGGGCGTGGCCTGGAAAGACGCCATTGGGCAGCTGGACGTAATGCCATTGGTCGGCTGGGCTGGGGGGCGTGGCTTGGAAGTAAGGCCATTGGGCCGCTGGGCCTAGGGGGCATGGCCTGGCAGGAACTAGGCTATTGAGGGTCCTGGCTTTGGGGGTATGGCTTGGAAGTAAGGCCATTGGGCGGCTGGTCCTGGAGGGGCGTGGCCTGGCAACAGTGATGCTATTGTGTAGTCTGGCTTTGAGGGCGTGGCCTGGGCATGCTGCCATTGGATGGCTGGCCTGGGGGGCGTGGCCTGGCAGGAACCAGGCCGTTGGGTGCCCTGGCTTTGGGGACTTAGCACCCACCACCTCCCCATGGTGACTCAGGGACTGAGCACCCAGCACCTCTCCATGGTGACCCAGGGCAGGGACTGAGCACCCAGCACCTCCCCATGGTGACCCAAAGTGGGGACTCAGCACCCAGCACCTCACCATAGTGACTCAGGATGAGGACTGAGCACCCAGCACCTCCCCATGGTGACCCAGGATGGGCAATAAGCCCCCAGTACCTGCCCATGGTGACCCAGGACCAAGACTAAGCACCCAGCACCTCCCCATGGTGACCTAGGGCCAGGACTAAGCACCCAGCACCTCCCCATGGTAACCCAGGATGGGGGCTAAGCACCCAGCAACTCCCCATGGTGACCCAGGGCCAGGTCTAAGCACCCAGCACCTCCCCATGGTGACCCAGGGCCAGGACTAAGTACCCAGCACCTCCCCATGATGACTCAGGGGAGGGACTGAGCACCCAGCACCTCCCCATGATTACCCAGGGACTGAGCACCCAGCACCTCCCCATGGTGACCCAATGTGGGGACTAAGCACCCAGCACCTTCCCATAGTGACTCAGGATGGGGACTGAGCACCCAGCACCTCCCCATAGTGATTCAGGATGGGGACTGAGCACCTAGCACCTCCCTATGGTGCCCCAGATCCAGGAGTAAGTACCCAGCACTTCCCCATGGTGACCAAGGGCAGGGACTAAGCACCCAGCACCTCCCCATGGTGACCCAGGACCAGGACTAAGCACCCATCACCTCCCCATGGTGACCCAGGGCCAGGACTAAGCACCCAGCATTATCCCATGATGACCCAGGGCTGGGACTAAGCACCTAGCACTATCCCAGGGTGACCCGGGGCCAGGACTAAGCACCCAGCACCTCCCCATGGTGACCCAGAGTGGGGACTAAGCATCCAGCACCTTCCCATAGTGACTCACAATATCCCCCAAGCACCCAGCACCATCCCATAATGACCCAAGACAGGAACTAAGCACCCAGCACCTCCCCAGGATGATCCCCAAGCACCCAGCACCACCCCATAGTAACCCAGGGCTGGGACTAAGCACCCAACACCTCATCATAGTGACCTAGGATGATTCCCAAGCACCCAGCACCATCCCATGACAACCCAGGGCTGGGACTAAGCAACCAGCACCTCCTCAGAGTAACCCAGGACCAGGACTAAGCACCCAGCACCATCCTATGATGACCCAGGGCTGGGACTAAGCACCCAGCACCTCCCCATGGTGACCCAGGGGAGGTACTGAGAACCTAGCACCATCCCATGATGACCCAGGACAGGGACTAAGCAACCAGCACCTCCTCAGAGTAACCCAGAACTGGAACTAAGCACCCAGCACCACCACCTGGGGAACAAGGACTGAGCCTAAGCATTCAGCACCTCTCCATGGAGACCGAGGATAGGAACTAAGCACCCAGCACCTCCCCATGGTGACCCAGGAACGGGACTTCACACCCAGCACCTCCCTACTGTTTACATGAGTCAGGTACCAAGCACCCAGCACCTGCCTATTACTAACTCAGGACAGGTACCAAGCACCCAGCACTTCCCCACAGGGACTCTGGATAATCAGCAAGCACCTAGCACCTCACGTGTGTGTCCTTTCCCTCCCCCTGACCCCATCCCAGGTTCTCCACGTGGCGCGATGACCGCTGGTTGTACAGGATGATGGACTATGTGCCTGGTGGCCAACTCCTCAGCTACCTGTGCGCCCGCCAAGATCCTGTGCGCACTGGCCTACCTGCAGGTGAGCGGACCAGCAATGATGGGGGCCGCCCATCCATCCATCCATCCATCCATCCACCCATCCATCCACCCATCGATCCTCCATCCATCCACCCACCCATCCATCCATCCACTCATCCATCCATCCACCCATCCACCCATCCACTCATCCAGCCACCCATCCACCTATCCATCCATCCACCCATCCATCCACTCATCCACCCATCCACCCATCCATCCATCCATCCATCCACCCACCCATCCATCCACCCATCCATCCACCATCCATCCATCCAGAAAGTTCCAGAAAGTTCTCCCAAGGTTCCAGAAGGTCCCAGAAAGCTCCAGGTTTCAGAATAACTCAGCACATTCCCCAGGCAGGTGATCCCTCCACCCAGACACACCCCAACCCTCCCACCCCCCTTCCTTGGCCCAGGAATGATTTTGGAGGGGAGGGGGGAGGGAAGGAGGGTATTGATGATATTGGTATTGGTGTTGGTATTGATACTGATCCTCTCATGGTCTATTGATGATAGGTTTTCCCAGGGGATCTGTTTGATCTAAGGACTTGAGACGCTTCCAGGACAACCCATGGAAGGTTCTAGAAAGAAGCCAGGGCTGGGGCTGGTTTCTATTTCCTCCCCACCCCCCCATTCTCCCCAACATCTGGGACCCAGTTGCGTTCATCCCTTGGGATTCTCCTCCATGGGAGAAGTTGAGGATGGATGATGACATCACCCCTTCCCATGATCCTTTGCGGTGACTGGTCCAGGGTCCCTTGACTATTCTTGTTGTTGTTGTTGTTGTTGTTGATTTATTATGATGATTAGCTCATGTGCATGGTCTTGTCTTTCCCTTCCCCCCTCCCCAACCAAGCTTCTAGAAGCTTCTGGAACAAATTGCTGATGGATTTCCTGTGTGTGTGTCAGACTCAACCAGAAACCAGCCAATGGCTTCCTCTTCTCAACGCCTGGAAATCTGCCCAACACTTCCTGGAAGGGGGGAGGGGGAGGGGGAATGGAGGAAATGAATAATGAATGAATGAATTCCCTCCTTCCTTCCCTCCTTCCAATCCTTCCTTCCCTCCATCCTTTCTTCCTTCCTTCCCTCCTTCCTTCCTTCCTTCCTTCCTTCCTTCCTTCCCTCCTTCCTTCCTTCCTTCCTTCCTTCCTTCCTTCCTTCCTTCCTTCCTTCCTCCTTCCTTCCTCCTTCCTTCCCTTCTTCCTTCCTTCCTTCCCTCCTTCCTTCCTTCCTTCCTTCCCTCCTTCCCTCCTTCCTTTCTTCATTCCTTCCCTCCTTCCTTCCTTCCTTCCTTCGTTCCCTCCACTCCTTCCTTCCTTCCTTCCCTCCTTCCTTTATTCCCTCCACTTCTTCCCTCCTTCCTTCCTTCCTTCCCTCCTTCTCTCCTTCCTTCTTATGTCTTTCTGTCTGTCTCTGTGAGTCTCTGTATTTCTGTCTCTGTCTGTCTCTGTGTCTCTTTCTGTTTTGCAGTCTGTTTGTCTGTCACTCTGTCTCTGTCCATTTGTCTCTATGTCTCTGTGTGTCTGTCTCTGTATCTGTCTGTCTGTCTCTGTCTGTCTGTCTCTGCCTCTGTTCATCTGTCTGTCTGGCTAGCTATGTCTGTCTCTGTCTCTTTCTGTCTCTGTCTGTCTGTCTGTCTGTCTGTCTCTGACTCCATTTTTCTGTCTGTTTCTGTTTGTGTCTGTTCATCTGTCTCTGTGTGTCTGTCTGTCTGTCTCTGTGTTTCTCTGTATTTTTCTGTGTCTGTCTCTGTCTGTTCGTCTGTCGGTCTCTCTGTGTGTCTGTCTGTCTTCATCTGTCTGTCTCTGTGTGTCTCAATCTCTATCTGTCTCTGTCCGTTTGTCTCTCTGTCTATGTCTCACTCTGTATTTGTCTCTGTCTGTCTGTCCATCCGTCTGTCTGTCTCTGACTCCTTTTTTCTCTTTTACCGTTTCTCTGTCTCTATGGTTCTGTCTGTACGTCTGTCTGTCCCTGTCTGACTCTGTGTCTCTCTGTGTCTGTCCATTTGTCTGTCTCTCTGTCTGCCTCTGTCTGTCCATTTGTCTGTCCATCTGTCTCTGTCTGTTTCTCTGTCTATTTCTCTGTCTGTCTGTCTGTCTGTCTGTCTCTGTTCATCTGTCTCTCTGTGTCTGTCTGTCTGTCTGTCTGTCTATCTCTATTTCTGTCTGTCTCTATTTCTCTTTGTGACTTTCTGTCTGTCTGTTTCTCCGTCGGTCTGTTTATCTCTGTGTCTGTCTGTCTGTCTCTATGTCCATTTGTGTCTTTGTCTGTGTCTGTCTGTCTCTGGTTATCTGTCTGTGTCTGTCTGTCTCTCTGTCCATTTGTCTGTCTCTGTCTGTGTCTGTCTGTCTGTCTCTCTGTCTCTTTCTGGGTCTGTCTGTCTGTCTCTGACTCCATTTTTCTGTGTTTGTGTCTGTGTCTCTGTCTGTTTGTCCCTGTATCTGTGTGTTTGTCTGTCTGTCTCTGTCTTTCTCTATCTGTGTGTCATTCTCTCTCTGTGTCTGACTGTCTCTGTTCATCTGTCTCTCTGTTTCTCTCTATATATTTGTCTCTGTCTCTTTGTCTATCTGTCTGTCCCTGTCTGTGTGTCTCTCGGTCTCTATTTGTCTCTTTGTCTATCTCTATGTCCATGTCTGTCTCTGTATGTCTGTCTCTGTTCATCTGTCTCTCTGTGTCTGTCTGTCTGTATCTCTCTGCCTATCGCTCTGTGTCTATTTTTCTGTTTCTGTCTGTGTGTCTGTCCGTGTTCATCTACCTCTCTGTGTGTCTGTCTGTCTCTTGTGTTTCTCTGTATTTGTCTCTGTCTCTCTGTGTCCATCTGTCTGTCTATGTCTGTGAGACTGTCTGTCTGTGTTCATCTGTCTCTCTCTGTCTGTTTGTCTCTGTCTCTGTCTGTCCATCTGTCATTCTCTGTGTCCGTCTGTCTCTGTATCTGTTTGTCTCTATCTGTGTCTGTCTGTCTCTGTGTCTGTCTCTCTGTCCATGTCTGTCTCTGTTCATCTCTCTCTCTCTGTCTCTGTGTCTGTCTGTCTCTCTCTCTGTCTCTGTCTGTCTGTCTCTATATTTATCTGTCTGTATCTCTGTGTGTCTCTGTCTGTCTGTCTCTATATTTGTCTGTATCTCTCTGTCTGTCTGTCTGTGTCTGTCTGTCTATTTTTCTCTCTCTGTCTGTGTCTGTCCCTGTTCATCTGCCTCCCTGTGTGTCTGTCTGTCTCTTGTGTTTCTCTGTATTTGTGTCTGTCTCTCCATCTCTGTCTGTGTGTCTCTCTGTGTCTCTGTCTCTCTCTGTTTATCTGTTTCTGTCTGTGTTTTGTCTCTCTGTCTCTATCTGTCCATCTGTCATTCTCTCTGTCTGTCTCTGTCTCTCTGAGTCTGTCTGTCTGTTCATCTCTCTCTGTGTCTGTCTGTCTGTCTCTCTGTCTCTGTCTGTCTGTCTATATTTGTATGTCTGTATCTCTCTGTCTGTCTCTCTGTGTCTGTCTATTTTTCCCTCTCTGTCTGTCTGTGTGTCTGTCCCTGTTTATCTGCCTGTCTGTGTGTCTGTCTGTCTCTGTCTCTCTGTCTCTCTCTGTCTATCTGTGTGTCTGTCTGTGTGTCTGTCTCTGACTCCATTCCTCTGTCTTTCTGGCTGCGTTTCCTCTCTGTCTGTCTGTCTGTCTATCCCCCCTCCTCCCCCGCCCCCCCACACCCCCTCTTTCTCAGCTCTGTGCCCCCCAGCCCACAGGTCTGGCCTTTTCCCCTTCCTCTCCCCTCCTCCTCCTCCTCCTCCTCCTCCTCCTCCTCCTCCTCTTCCTCCTCCTCCTCCTCCTCCTCCTCCTCCTCTCTCTTTCCTTCCAGAACTTTCTCTTCGGCCATTTCTCCCTCCCCCTCCCCAGCATCCCCCCCTTCCCCGCCTGGCCTGGTGGGGGTATTCATGGTCTCCCCATCCCCCTCTCATCGACCCCCACCCCCTCTTTTTCTTCCCTGATTCCCCTCCCTCCTTTTCCCACTGACACCCCCCCTCAGCCCAGGCTGTGTGGGGCGGAGCTGAGGCTCAGGCCACAGCGTGGCGGGGTGGGGACATCTGGGCCTGGGCGGATAAAAGAGGAGCCCGCAAGCTGTGCTGTGCTGTCTGGAGATACAGGACAGAGAGACAGACAGACAGACAGACCAGGTGAGGGGGCCTGGACGAGGGGTGGAGGGGGGTGAGGGGATCTTGGGGTACAGGGGATCCTGGGAGGGGGGAAAGGGGGAGGTGTAGGGATTTGGGGGTTCTGGGGGTCAAGGAGGAGAGGTTAGGGGTCAGGGAGATGCAGGGGGAAACATGGTCAATCCTGGGGTTCCCAGGACCCCAAAGTTCATTGGGGGGAAAGCACAAGGATTCCTGGGAAGAGGGGGTCAAAGGCCCAGAGAGCAAAGGTCCTGGGGTGCAGCCAGCAAAGGAGTTCAAAGGTCAAGGAGGGGGGAGACAGGTCAGGGGAGGGCAGACACCTGGGACATGGGCAAGATCAGGGAGCCAAGGTCCTGGGGTGCAAAGTTCAGGGGTGAGGGAGTCAGGAAGAGGGGGAATGGGAAGTTCAGGGGTGCAGGGATCAGAGGTCACCAATCTGGGGGGTGAGGGAGGGCATCTGTCACGGGGGTCCTGGGTCCTAGGTTCCCCCAAGTTCAGAGGGGAAAAGCCCAGGGAGCAAAGGTCCTGGGGTGCAGAGTTCAGGGGGTGCAGGGGTCACAGGTCACAGGAATCTGGGGTACCAGGGTCCCAGGTCCCAGAGGTAATGGAAAACCCACCTTAGGGGTGCAGGGTGTCATGGTCCTCCTCTTCCTCCTCCTCCTCTTTCTCCTGTCCTCCTCCTCTTTCTCTTCTTCCTTCTCCTCTTCTTCTCTTCCTCCTCCTCTTCCTCCTCCTCCTCTTCCTCCCCATCCATCCATCCATCCACCCATCCATCCATCTACCCATCCATCCACCCATCCATCCATCCACCCATCCTCCCATCCATCCATCCATCCATCCACCCATCCATCCATCCACCCACCCATCCACCCATCCATCCATCCATCCACCCACCCACCCATCCACCCATCCACCCACCCATCCACCCATCCACCCATCCATCCACCCATCCATCCACCACCCATCCATCCATCCATCCATCTGCCCCTCCACCCATCCATCCACCCATCCATCCATCCACCCATCCATCCACCCATCCATCCATCCACCCACCCACCCATCCATCCATCCACCCATTCATCCATCCATGAAGCCACGCCCCCTGTGGCTGGTCCAACCCATTCTCTTCCTCCTCCTTTTCCTCCTCTTCTTCCTCCTCCTCCTCCTTTTCTTCCTCCTCATTGTTATTACTATTATTCTCATCATAGTTATTATTATTACTGTTATGGACATTGTTGTTTTTACTATCATGGTTGTTACTGTTATTGTTAATATGATGGTTATGATCATCATTATTGTCATGGTTATTACTATTATGGGTATTGTGGTTATTATTGTTATTGTTGTCATGATGTTTGGGTTATTGTTATGATTGTTATTGTTGTTATTGTTACTATGGTGATGGTTATTATTATGGTTACTGCTATTGTTGTCATGATGGTTATTATTGTTATTGTTGTTGTCATTGTTATTATTATAGTTATTATTGTTGCCATGGTTATTACTATTATGGGTATTATGGTTATTATTGTTATCGTTGTTATTATTGTCATTGTTATTGATATTATAGTTGTTATTGTTGTCATGGTTATTATTTTCATTGCTATTGTTATTATAGTTATTATTATTGTCACAATGGTTATTGTTATTGTTGTTCTTGTTACTGTGGTGGTGACGGTCATTGGCATATTCTTCGCCAAGCCTTCCTTGTTGCTCAGGAGGCTGAGATCTGGAGGATCGTGGTT
This sequence comes from Dipodomys merriami, assembly GCF_024711535.1. NCBI lineage: Eukaryota > Metazoa > Chordata > Mammalia > Rodentia > Heteromyidae > Dipodomys > Dipodomys merriami. The sequence continues at coordinate 2,595,294 of NW_027202538.1, read as the reverse complement.
CAAAGCCACCTCCACCCCCTCTCCCCACCCCCCCCAGGACCAACCGAGAGACCCGGATCTCCAGTGAACCCCCCAACCTGGAAAGGTAGGTGAGGAGCTCCGGCCCCGCGTTCGCGTCCCGGGGAGGGGGGGCTGATGGAGGTGGGAGGAAGAGGAGGAGGAGGAGGAGGAGGGTGATGGGTGATAGGAAGCCAGGGGGAAATGGGGTGCTGAGTACTTAGTACTTAGTCCTGGGGAGGGGGGAGGGGGGATGGACAATGACAGAAACAGACAGACAGACAGAAGAGACACACAGACAGATGTAGACACACAGACAGACAGACAGACACAGACATGACACAGAGAGAGAGAGAGACACAGACAAACAGACAGACCAAGATGTGCAGACAGACAGGGAGAGACAGAGACAGGACAGACAGACACACAGACAACCATACAGACATACAGAGACACAGAGACTGAGAGAGAGACAGAGACAGAAGAGACAGACAGGCACAGACAGTCAAACTGAGCCAGGACAGATAGACAGAGACACAGAGACAGGAAGAGACAGATGGACACAGGCACAGACAGAGACAGAGACAGAGAGACAGAGATGGACGTGAGAGAAACTGGCACAGACAGACACAGAGAGACAGACAGACAGACAGACAAAGAGACAGAAGAGAGACAGACAGGGAGAGACAGATGCACCGAGACAGATAGACATAGAGACAGACATACAGAGGCACAGAGAGACGGGCAGACAGACACAGACAGACAGACAAATGACAGATGGAGAGAGGCAAAAGAGACAGACAGAGACAGGAAGATAGAGACAGACAGACAGACAGACACAGACAGACTAATATGAGACAGACAGATGTAGACATGGAGACAGGGAGAGACCGACAGAGGTAAATGGACAGACACAAGAGACAGACAGATGTTAACAGAGACAGACAGGAAGACACAGAGACAGAACAGACAGACAGAAGAGACACACAGACAGATGTAGACACAGAGACGGACAGACAGAGAGAGACACACACAGACAGACGAAGATGTGCAGACAGACAGGGAGAGACAGACAGAGACAGGACAGACAGACAGAGACACACAGACAGAGACACAGACAGACAGAGACACAGACAGACAGACAGGGAAAGACAGATGGCAGAAACAGAAGAGACAGACAGGCACAGACAGACTGAGCCAGGACAGATAGACAGAGACACAGAGACAGGAAGAGACAGACAGACACAGGCACAGACAGAGACAGAACAGACAGACAGAGATGGACATGAGAGAAACCGGCACAGACAGACACAGAGAGACAGACAGACAGAAAAGACAGAGAGAAGTGACAGATGGAGAGAGGTAGAAGAGACAGACAGACAGAGACAAGAAACAGACAGACAGCTGTAGACACAGAGACAGGAAGGGAGATGAACAGACATGGAGAGACAGCAATAGACAGAGATAGACACAAGCACAGAGAGACAGACAGAGACAAGAGACAGACACAGAGACGGACACAGACAGAGACAAACAGACAGAGACAGAACAGACTGACAGACAGACAGATGGAGACAGGGAGAGACCGACAGAGGTAGACAGACAGACAGACTGAGACACAGATGTGAACACAGAGACTGACAGGAAGAGACAGAGACAGGACAGACACAAGAGACAGAACAGACACAGACAGACAGACAGACAGACAGAGATAAGAGACAGACAGACTCAGAGACAGACAGAGAGAGACAGCTGGACAGACACAGAACAGATAGACACAGGGGCAGACTCACTGACAGAAGAGTCAGACACAGACTGAGACAGACAGACATCAACATACAGACAGACATGAGACAGAGACAGACAGACAGACAGAGACAGAGACAAGTGACAGATGGAGAGAGACAGAAGAGACAGAACCAAGAAGACAGAGACAGACAGACAGAGAGACCAATGGACAGATAACAGACAGAGACAGAGAGGCAGACAGACAGAGACAGACAGAGAGAGACATGGAGACAGGGGGAGACCAACAGAGATAGACGGACAGACAGACAGACAGATAGGGAGAGACAGATGGATAGAGACAGACAGACACAGACAGAGACAGAGAGACAGAGACAGAGAAAAGACAGATGGACAGAGACAGGAAGACAGACACAGACAGAACAGACAGACAGACAGAGGCGGATGTGACAGAAACAGGCACAGACGGATTGAAAGACACAAGAGACAGACATATGAATACAGAGACATACAGGAAGAGATAGAGATAGAACAGACAGACAGACAACAGAAGAGCAGACTGATGTAGTTACAGAGACGGAAAGACAGACACAGACATGAGACAGAGAGAGACACACAGACAAACGAAGATGTACAGACAGACAGAGACACACAGAACACACACACACAGAGACACAGAGACAGACAGATGGACAGAGACAGAAGAGACACAGACAGAGAGACACAGACAGACATGAGCCAGAGACACAGACATGACTGACAGACAGACGGAGACAGTTAGACAGAATCAGAAGAGACAGACAGGCACAGACAGACAAACTGAGCCAGGACAGATAGACAGACATAGACACAGAGACAGGAAGAGACAGACAGACAGACAGAGAGACAGACAAAGAGAAGAGACAAAAGACAGACAGACAGACAAACAGATGTACACAAAGAGACATACAGGGAGAGACAGATGCACCGAGACAGACAGACAAAGAGAACAGACAGACACAGGCACAGAGAGACGGACAGACAGAGAGAGACAAGTGACAGATGGAGAGAGACAGATGAGACAGACAGACAGACAGAGAACACAGACAGATGTAGACACAGAGACAGACAGGAAGAGACAGAGAGACAGAGACAGACATGTAGACACAGAGAGAAGAAACAGACTCAGACAGACAGACAGACAGACAGAGGACACAGATGTAGACACAGAGACAGACAAGAAGAGACAGACAGTCAGAGACAGACATGTAGACACAGAGATAGAGAAGAAACAGACAGACGCAGGCACAGACAGACAGATGGGCAGACACAGAGGAGACAGATGGACAAACAGACACAGATAGAGACAAGTGACAGATGGACAGAGACAAGAGTCACACAGACAGACAGAGACAAAAGACAGACAAGTACAGACAGAAGAGAAAAGAGACAAACAGACACAGACAGGAAGACAGAAGGGGACAGACAGACAGACTGAGACAGAAGAAACCGACACAGGTACAGAAAGACAGACTGAGAAGAGACAGACAGACACAGAGAGACAGAGGCATGAGAGCCAATGGACAGACAAGAGACAGAAGAGACACAGACAGACAGACATATACACAGAGACAAAGACATGAGACAGGCAGACAGATGGAGACACAGAGACAGACGGACAGAGGGAACAGACACAGACTGACAGACATGAGACTGATGGACAGACAAGAGACAGACACAGAGATGAGAGACAGAGCCAGACGGAGACACAGACACAGACAGGGAGAGATAGATGGACAGACAGAACAGACAGACAGACAGATGGAGACAGGGAGAGACCGACAGAGGTAGACGGACAGACAGACAGACTGAGACAGACAGGAAGAGACAGAGATAGAATAGACAGACAGACACAAGAGACAGACAGAGACAGAACAGAAACAAACAGAGGTAAGAGACAGACAGACAGGGAGACAGACAGACACAGGCAGACACAGAGACAGAGAGACAGATGGACAGACACAGAACAGATAGACGCAGGGGCAGACAGACCGACAGAGAGAAGAGTCAGATACAGACAGACAGACAGACAGACGTCAACACAGAAACAGACATGAGACAGAGACAGACAGACACAAGTGACAGATGGAGAGAGGCAGAAGAGACAGACAGACGAGCCAGGAAGACAGAAACAGACAGACAGACAGACAGACAGACAGACAGACAGACAGACAGAGGACACAGATGTAGACACAGAGACAGACAGACAGACACAGATTGAGACAGAAGAGACCCAGACAGACAGACAGACAGATGTACACACAGAGACACACAGGAAGAGAAACGGATAGAGACAGACACAGGCATAGACAGACAGACATAGAGACAAGAGACAGATGGACAGAGACAGAAGAGACAAAGAGACAGACAGGCACAGTCACAGACAGACAAACTCAGCCAGGACAGATAGACAGACATAGACACAGAGACAGGAAGAGACGGACGGACACAGGCACAGACAGACAGAGACAGAACAGACAGACAGACAGACAGACAGAGATGGATGTGAGAGAAACTGGCACAGACAGACACAGAGAGACAGACAGACAAAGAGAAGAGACAGAAGAGACAGACAGGGACAGACAGACAGATGTACACACAGAGACAGACAGGGAGAGACAGATGCACAGAGACAGATAGACAAAGACAAGAGACAGACAGACAGACACAGACAAAGACAAGAGACAGATGGAGAGAGACAGACGAGACAGACAGATGGAGCCAGGAAGACAAAGACAGACAGACAGAGGACACAGACAGATGTAGAGACAGTGACAGGAAGAGACAGACGGACACAGGGACAGACAGACAGAGACAGGTACAGACAGACAGATAGAAGAGACAGACATGTAGACACAGAGACAGAGAAGAAACAGACTCAGACAGACAGACGCAGGCACAGACAGACAGATGGGCAGACAGAGGAGACAGATGGACAGACAGACAGACACAGAGACAGGCAGGAAGGGAGATGGACAGACACGGAGAGACAGACAGACAGAGACAGAGACAGACAGGAAGAGACACAGACAGATAGACAGAGACAGGAAGACAGACAGACAGACAGAACAGACCAACAGAGATAGACACAGGCACAGAGAGACAGACAGACAGAGACAAGAGACAGACTGGGACAGACAGAGTGAGACAGAAGAGACACCAAGACAGATAGACAGAGACAGACGGACAGACAGAAACAAAAGACACACAGAGACAGACTGAGACAGAAGAGATCCAGACAGACAGATGTACAAACACAGACAGACAGGAAGAGAGTCGGACAGAGACAGAGACAAGAGACAGATGGACAGAGACAGACAGACATGAGACTGGTAGACAGACACAGGGAGAGACAGAGATAACAGACAGACAGACGTCAACACAGACAGACAGAGACAAAAGACAGAGACAAACAGAGATGTGGAGACAGACAGATGTCAACACAGACAGTGATGGAACAGACAGACAGACAAGATCGATGGACAGACAAGAGACAGAGATAGAGAAACCCAGACAGACAGACGGAGATGTACAGACAAATGGAGACACAGAGATAGACAGGGAAAGACAGAACAGACAGACAGAGTGACATGAGACCAATGGACAGATAACAGACAGAGACAGAGAGACACAGACAGAGACAGACAGACAGACAGAAACACAGAGACAGGGAGAGACTGACAGAGGTAGATGGACAGAGACAGGCAGATGTCAACACAGACAGAACAGACAGACAGAGATAAGAGACAGAGACAGACACAGAGACAGACAGAGACACAGACAGACAGACACAGACAGACAGACAGACAGGGACACAGACAGACAGATACAGACAGACAGAGATAAGAGACAGACAGAGGGAGACAGACATAAGAGACAGACACAGACAGACAGACACAGAGGCAGACAGGGAGTGACAGACCAGACAGACAGACATGAGACCAATGGACAGATAACAGACAGAGACAGAAAGGCAGACAGACAGACAGATAAGAGACAGACAGACAGATGTCAACACAGAGACAGACAGACACAGACAAAGACAGAGAGATAGACATGGAGAGACAGATGGACAGAGACAGACAGACAGAGCAGGTCTTCCCGGTCTCTTTTTCCTTGTGTCTCTCGACTTCCTGATCATATTCCTGTTGGTTGGTGTTTTCCTTCTTCCTCTTCTGTCTCCTCTTCCTATTCCATCTTCTCTTCCATCTCCTCTTCTTCTTCCATTTCCTCTTCCTCTTCCATCTCCTCTTCCGTCTCCTCTTCCATCTCCTCTTCCATCTCCTCTTCCGTCTCCTCTTCCCTCTTCTCTTCCTCTTCCGTCTCCTCTTCCATCTTCTCTTCTGTCTCCTCTTTCTCTTCCATCTCCTCTTCCTCTTCCGTCTCCTCTTCTGTCTCCTCTTCTGTCTCCTCTTCCATCTCCTCTTCCGTCTCCTCTTCCGTCTCCTCTTCCATCTCCTCTTCCATCTCCTCTTCCTCTTCCATCTCCTCTTCCTCTCCTCTTCCATCTCCTCTTCCTCTCCTCTTCCTCTTCCATCTCCTCTTCCTCTCCTCTTCCTCTTCCATCTCCTCTTCGATCTCCTCTTCCTCTTCCATCTCCTCTTCCTCTCCTCTTCCTCTTCCATCTCCTCTTCCATCTCCTCTTCCTCTTCCGTCTCCTCTTCCTCTTCCGTCTCCCCTTCTGTCTCCTCTTCCTCTTCCATCTCCTCTTCCGTTTCCTCTTCCATCTGCCCTTCCGTCTCCTCTTCCTCTTCCATCTCCTCTTCTGTCTCCTCTTCCTCTTCTGTCTCCTCTTCCATCTCCTCTTCCATCTTCTCTTCCATCTCCTCTTCCGTCTCCTCTTCCATCTCCTCTTCCATCTCCTTTTCCTCTTCCATCTCCTCTTCTGTGTCCTCTTCCATGTCCTCTTCCTCTTCCATCTCCTCTTCTATCTCCTCTCCGGTCTCCTCTTCCATCTCCTTTTCCTCTTCCATCTCCTCTTCTTCTTCCATCTCCTCTTCCTCTTCCATCTCCTTTTCCTCTTCCATCTCCTCTTCCTTCTCCTCTTCCATCTCCTCTTCCTCTCCCATCTCCTCTTCCATCTCCTCTTCCATCTCTTCCGTCTCCTCTTCCATCTCCTCTTCCTCTCCTGTCTCCTCTTCCATCTCCTCTTCCGTCTCTTCTTCCGTCTCCTCTTCCGTCTCCTCTTCCATCTCCTCTTCCATCTCCTCTTCCGTCTCCTCTTCCGTCTCCTCTTCCTCTCCCATCTCCTCTTCCATCTCCTCTTCCTCTTCCGTCTCCTCTTCCTTTTCCATCTCCTCTTCCGTCTCCTCTTCCATCTCCTTTTCCTCTTCCATCCCTCTTCTGTCTCCTTTTCCATCTCCTCTTCCTCTTCCATCTCCTCTTTCATCTCCTCTTCCTCTCCCATCTCCTCTTCCTCTTCCCCTTCCTCTTCCTCGTGTCCATGTCCTTCTTCCTCTTCCTGTTCTTCTGATACATCTCCTTCCTCTTCCCATTCTCCTTCCTCTTCCTCTCCATTGTCTCCCTGACCCCCACAGGTCGCCTCACATCCTTGAACCTCCATCCCCGGGCCTCCAACTTCCAGCCTCCATCCCTGGCCTCCATCCTTGGGCCTCCATCCCCTTGGACCTCCATCTCCAGCCTCCACTCCTGGCCTCCATCCCCAGCCTCCACCCCATTTGGCCTACTTTCCTCTATCCACAGGGCCTCCATCCCTAGCCTCCACCCTCCTGGGCCTCCTTCCCTGGGCCTCCAACTTCCAGTCTCCATCCCCAGCCTCCACCCCATTAGGCCTCCATCCCTGGGCCTCCATCCCAAGCCTCCAATACCTCTGGGCCTTCTTCTCTGGCCTCCAACTTCCAGTCTCCATCCTCAGCATCTACCTCTGGCCTCCACCTTCCTGGACCTCCATCCCCAGTCTCCATACCTGGCCTCTAACCCTGAGGCCCCCATCCCTGGACCTCCACTTTCCTTAGGCCTCCATCCCTGGGCCTCCAGCCCCTGGGCCTCCAACTTCCAGTCTCCTTCCTCAGCCTCCACCCCTATCCTCCACCCTGTTGGACCTCCATCCCCAGTCTCCACCCTGGCCTCTAATCCCTAGGCCTCCTTCCCTGGGCCTCCAACTTCCAGCCTCCATTTCCCTGGGCCTCCACCCCTGGGCCTCCATCCCCAGCCTCCCCCCTCCATCCCAGCCCCAGGATGGGGGGCCCCCGCCCCTGGGCCTCGCTGCTGCTGCTGCTCCTGTGTGGCCCCCACCCAGCCCCTGCCACCCGCTGCCCCAGGACCTGCGCCTGCTACGTCCCCACCGAGCTCCACTGCACCTTCCGCAGCCTCAGGGCCGTGCCCCATGTGCTGGACCCCAAGATAGAGCGCGTGAACCTGGGGTGAGGCCTGGGGGGGGAAGGGGGGAAGGAAGGGAAGGAAGAGGAAGGAAGGAAGGAAGGAAGGAAGGAAGGAAGGAAGGAAGGAAGGAAAGAAGGAGGGAAGGAGGGAAAGAAGGAAGGAGAGAAGGAGGGAAGGAAGGAAGATGGAGGGAAGGAAGGGAGGATAGAAGGAAGGAAGGAAGGAGGGAAGGAAAGAAGGAAGGAGGGAAGGAAGGAGGGAGGGAAGGAAGGAGGGAGGGAGGGAAGGAAGGAAGGAAGGAGGGAAGGATGGAAGGAAGGAAGGAGGGAGAGAAGGAAGGAAGGAAGGAAGGAAGGAAGGAAGGAAGGAGGGAAGGAGGGAAGGAAAGAAGGAAGGAAGGAAGGAAGGAGGGAAGGAGGGAGGGAAGGAAGGAAGGAGGGAGGGAAGGAAGGAAGGAAGCGAGGGAGGAAAGGAAGGAAAGAAGGAAGGAAGGAAGATGATGATGAGTAATGATTCATTATTCTTGACCCTGACCCGGAAACAAAAGTCCTGCCCTCCCAGCGCTGGTTTTCAGGCTGGTTTCCTGATTTCCTCTTCCTGTCCTCTCATCTGTTGAATTAGGTTCAACCACATCTGGGTCCTGACGCACGCTTCCTTCTCCGGTCTCGCGAGACTTCAGCTGCTGCTGCTGCACGGAAACGAGATCGCGGACATCACCGAGGGCGCCCTGAGCGACCTGGGTGCACTGCAGGTGCGCAGGGAGCGGGCGGAATTGGAAGGAAGTGGAAGGAAGTTTGGCAGGAAGTGGGGCAGAAATACGCAGTGAAGTGGGACAAAGTAGGGAAGGAAGTGGGGTGGAAGTTTGGGGAAATAGATACGGAAGTGGGAGGAAGTAGGGCTGGAAGTGGGAAGGAAGTTGGAGGAAGAAGGAAGTGGGAAAAGAATAGGGAGGAAGGAGGGGGGAAATGCGGAGGAAGACAGGGAGAAATGGGGATCAAATAGCAAAGGAAGTGGGGAGGAAGTAGGGAATCAATGGAGGAAGTAGAGACGGACATGGAAGGAAGTCGAGGCAGAAGGGAGGCGGAAGTGGGGCAGAAGTGAGACGGAAATGGATAAGGACCTGGGAAGAAGTAGGGCCGGAAGTGTAGCCGGATGTTGAGTGGAAATAGGGAAGGAAGTGGAGCAGAAGTGGGTCGGAAGTAGTGAGGATATGGATCTGGAAGTGGAAGTAGGGCCAGAAGTGGGGTGGAAATCGGGAAGTAGGGAGGAAGTGTGAGGAAGTAGGGACGAAAATAAGCCGGAAGTGGGGAGGAAGTGGGAGGAACTAGGGGTGGAAGTGGGTCGGAAGTGGTTAGGATAGGGTTCCGGAAGTGAGAAGTGGGTTGGAAATAGGGAAGGAAGTGGGGAGGAAGCAGGACGAAGTAGGGGCGGAAGTAAGGCGGAAGTGGGACGGAAGTGGTGAGGATATGGATCCGGAAGTGGAGTGAAAATAGGGAAGGAAGTGGGGAGGAAGTGGGGGCGGAAGTGACCCAGAAGTGGGGAATGATATATAGCCGGAAGAGTGGAAGAAAGTGGAAATAGGACCGTGGGTAGGATCGGAAGTGGGGCAGAAATAAGGAAGGAAATGGATAGGAAGTGGGAGGAAGTCGGGGCTGAAGTGAGGCGGAAGTGAGCCAGAAGTGGGGCAGAAGTGGTGAGGATATGGATCCAGAAGTGACAGGAAGTAGGGCCATAACTTGGAGGAAGTAGAGGCGGAAGTCAGCCGGCAGTGGGGAGGAAGTGACCCGGAACTGGGGCGGAAGTAAGTCGGAAGTAGGGAGGAAGTGAGACTGGGGCAGAAGTGGGAATGGAAGAAGTGAGGAAATGTACTCGGAAGTGGGAGGAAGTAGAGGCAGAATTCGGCAGAAGCCGGATGTGGAGCAGAAGTGTGACAGGAAGTGGTACGGAAATAGGGCAGAAGTGAGACCGGAAGGGGGTGAAAGAGACCGGAAGTGGGGCGGAAGTGACCCCGAAGTGGCCCTTCGGATCCCAGAAATGCCCTCTTTGACCCACGCAGGTGCTGAAGCTGAGCTACAACCAGCTTCGAGCACTGCACACGGGCTCCCTGCGGGGCCTGCGGCGCCTGCCCGGCTGTACCTGGACCACAACCGGCTGGAGTCGGTGCACCCATGGGCACTGCTGGGGCTGGCATCGTTGCGGCTGCTGCGTCTGGATGGGAACCGGCTGGCGGCGCTGGCGCCTGAGGGGCTGGCCACGCTGCATGTGCGCGGGGTCCCGGCCTGCACGCTGGGCATGCTGCACCTGGCTGGGAACTGCCTGGCAGCGCTGCCTGCCGGCACCCTGGCCCGCGCACCCGCGCTGCGCGCGCTGCATCTGCAGGATAACCCCTGGGCCTGCGGCTGCCGCGCGCGCTGGATGGAGGGCCTGCAGGGGCGGGGCCGAGGTGAGCAGAGGGGGCGTGGTCATGCGCAGGCCAATGAGAGGGCGGGGCGGGGCTGAGGCGATGCAGAGAGGGAGCGTGACCAAGATACAGTCGTGGCTGGGCGTAAGTGAGTAGCCGAGCTCCCCGAGTCACGTGGGGCAGAGGCGTGGCTGAGGTGCCCAGGGGGGCGTGGCCGAGCTCCAGCCAGTAAAAAACGGCAGCAGTGTGGCTGGGCATGGCTGGGCATTAGTGAGGAGCTGCAGGGGGCGTGGCCAAGGTCTAGCCACTAAGGCGGGGCGGGGACGATGCTGAGGCTCCACAGGGAGGGTGTGGCCCAGCTTCAGCCACTCAGGCAGGGCGAGGGTGTGGCTAAGACTCCACGGGGGCGTGGCTGAGGTCCAGCCAGTCAGGTGAGATGAGGATGTGGCTGAGGTGACACTGGGGCATGGCTGAGCTCCAGCCAGTCAGGCAGGGCAGGGGTGTGGCTGAGGCTCGGCAGGGGGTGTGGCCAATCTCCAGCCAGTCAGGCATGGCGGGGGCGTGGCTGAGAACCCCCAGGAAGGGCGTGGCTGAGCTCCAGCCAGTCAGGCGCGGCGGGAGCGTGGCCGAGGCTCCCCAGGGAGGCGTGTCCCATGTCAGCCCGCCCCTCTCCCGTCCCCCCCTGCAGGCCTGCTGTGCTGTGGGAAGGAACAGGCGTACGCGGCCTACGCCAGCCCCACTGACCGCCGCGGCCTGGACCTGCGTCGCCTGCCGCCACGCATGCGCTGTCGGTCGCCGCGCATCCTCACTGACCCGGCGGATGGCGAGGAGCCGCCAGAAGCGGAAGTGGAGGCAGAGGAAGAGGAAGTGGAGGACGGGGAGGATGTGGGCGAGGTGCGGCTGAGGCTGACAGACGCCCGTGGCCGCACTGCCCACCTTGCCTGCCGCCTGTGGCGCGCGCCCGTCGTGCGCAACCTCAACGTGCGGCCCGGCCTCGTCCCCGACACCCCTGCACACGTGCGCCTGATGCTCAGTGCCGCCCTCGTCTGCTATGCCGACCCTGCCCACCTCGCACATGCCCGCCGCCTGGTGGGAGGCGATGACACTGATGACGTCGCGCTGATGCTGCGCTTGGACCCGGAGGCGCCGCGCCATGCCCACCTGGATGGGGACCTGGGAGATGGATCCGGGGAAGGCCACTCCCAACCCTCGGGCAGAGACCCTGATGGGGATGAGCTGTATCAGGACAGGCACCCGGATGTAGGCCACGCCCACCGTCAGGGCGGAAACCCGGATGTGGACCATATGTATCAGGCCACAGACTCAGATGTAGGCCAGGCCCACCATCGAACCAGGAACCCTGATATAGGCCACGTCCACCAGGGAGCCAGAGACCCTGATGTAGGCCCTGCCCACGCTCAGGACAGAGACCCGGTTGTAGGCCACACCCATCTGCAGGACAAATACCCGGATGTAGGCTATATGTATCAAGCCCGAGACCCGGATGTAGGGCCCTCCTGCCAGCAGGACAGACACCCGGATGTAGGCCATGAATATGATCAGGACATAGGCCCCGCCCACCCTCAGGACAGAGACCCTGATGTCAATGACCCGGATGAAGGCCCCGCCCACTCTGAGGACAGAGACCCGGATGTAGGCCCCGGGTATGACCAGGATGGAGGCCACGCCCACCCTGAGGCCAGTTTCCTGGATGTCCATGACCCGGATGTGGGCAAGGCCTACCGCCTGGTTCGCAGCCCTGGTGCGTCGTCATCGTCGCCGATGTCACTTCCGGGCGTGGTGGCCCGGCTGTGGGCGCGGCCTGCCTGACTTCTGCAGCCCGAGCTGACGCTGTGCTGGGCCGGGCTGCGCGGGCCACACATACATCTGACGTGGACGGTGTGCGTGCGTGGCCCCGAGGACCCGGAGGACGCACCCTGGGTGACCCTCGACCCCCGTGATGACCCCGATGACGTGCACGTGGTGACCCCGGGGCAGACTCTGCGGCTGCACTGTGCGGCGCAGGGCTCGGAAACACCATGCGTGGCCTGGACGCGGCCCGACGGCTCCGTCCTGCTGGGCGATGAGGACGGCGGCCATGACGGGGGGACAATGCTGGAGATCCGCGGGGTGCACCAGGCTGATGCTGGATGGTACCGCTGCGAGGCCCGAGTGGGGCGCCGCGGGGAAACCGAGGCATGGCACGTGGCCTACGGCGGGGACGGAGCCACGGGGTCCGGGGCCTACGTGGAGGAGGAAGCCATGGAATCTGAGGCCTATGGTGTGAATGAAGCCATAGGATCCAAGGCCTACGCTGAGGAGAAAGCCACGAGATCTGAGGCCTATGCTGAGGAAAAAGCCACAAGATCCGAGGCCTACCCTGAGGAGAAAGCCATAGGATCCTAGGCCTATGCTGAGGAGATAGCCATCAAATCTGAGGCCTATGACATGAATGAAGCCATAGGATCTGAGGCCTACACTGAGGAGAAAGCCAAAGGATCCAGTGCCTATGGCTCAGATGAAGCCATGAGATCCGAGGCCTACACTGAGGAAAAAGCCACAAAATCTCAGACTTATGGTGAAGAAAAAGCCATAGAGTCCGAGGCTTACGCTGTGAATGAAGCCATAGAATCCGAGGCCTATGGTGCAAATGAAGCCATAGAATTCGAGGCTTTCACTGAGGAAAAAGCCATAGGATCTGAGGCCTAAACAGAGGAGAAAGCCATAGGCCCCGCAGCCTACACCGTGTCTGAATCCACAGGCCATGCAGCCTTTGACACCTCTGAAGCCACAGGCCCCGCAGCCCCGTCTGCAGCCCCAGGCCCCGCCGCCTTTGATGCCTCTGAAGCCACAGCCCCCTCGGCCTACGCTCTGTCTGCAGCCCCAGGCCCCGCAGCCTTTGATGCCTCTGAAGCCACAGCCCCCGCGGCCTATGCCCCATCTGCAGCCCCGGGCCCTGTGGCCTACGGTGGCTTTGAGGCCGCCATGGCAGGCCGGGCGCAGCGTGTGTTCGTGGTGGCGTCGCGGGCGCCAGCGGCCACGGCTCTGGCGCTGCCTGTGGGCGCCGCGCTGCAGCTGGGCTGCCGGGCAGAGGCGGAGCCGGTGGCGCGCGTTGGCTGGCTGCTGCCCGGCGGGCGCTGGGCCTGGGCGGGGACAGAGCTGGGGATGGACGGCGTCGGGGATGGGGCGGACGGGACACTGACGCTGCCCGCGCTGGGTCCGCAGCACAGTGGACGCTATGTGTGCGTGGCCGCCAACGCGCTGGGGATGGCGCGCTGGGATGCGGACGTCAGTGTGGGCGGGGCAGCGGGGGACAAGATGGCGGAAGCCAAGATGGCGGAATCAAAGATGGAAGAATCCAAGATGACGGAAAGCAAGATGGCCAAAAACAAGATGGCGGAAACAAAGATGAAAGGCAACAAGATGGCGGAAAACAAGATGGAGGGAATTAAGATGGCGGATTCCAAGATGGTGGACACCAAGATGGCGGAATCCAAAATGGAGGGGAGCAAGATGACCGAAAACATGACAGAATCTAACATGCCCGACGCCAACATGGCGGATTCCAAGATGGCCAAAAACAAGATGGTGGACACCAAGATGGCGGAATCAAACATGGAGAGAAACAAGATGGAGGAATCCAAGATGGAGGGAACCAAGATGGCCGAATACAACATGGCCGACACCAAGATGGCGGATTCCAAGATGGTGGACGCCAAGATGGCTAAATCCAAAATGGATGGAAACAAGATCGTGGAAAGCAACATGGCGGAATCCAAGATGGAAGGAATCAAGATGGCAGAAAACAAGATGGAAGGAATAAAGATGGCCGAAAACAAGGTGGTGGAATCAAAGATGGAGGGAACCAGCATGGCGGAATCCCAGATGGAGGAATCCAAGATGGAGGGAATTAAGATGGCGGATTCCAAGATGGTGGAGGCCAAGATGGCGGATTCAAAAATGGCGGATTCCATGATGGTGAGCGCCGCTGCGGAAGCGGCCGCGGGGGCGTCGCGCGGCGCTGACGTCGTTGTTGATGCACCAAGCTCGGGCCCGGTCACCGGGGAAGCACGGCTGTGGCGTCGGCGTCTTGCGGGTGCCCCTGGGCGTGGGCGGCAGCGGCGTCCGCCGCCTCCGCCTCCCCCTCCCGCCCCACGCGCCGCCCCCGCCAGCCGCAGGTTCCAGCCCGCCTTACCGCGCCGCCCGCGCCCACCAGTGGCTGCCGAGCACATCCGGGCCCCGCCCACCCTGCTTCCGGTCTCCATGGAGACCTCCCCGCTTCCGGCGTCCACACTTCCGGTTTCCACATTTCCGGTTTCGACGCAAATATCCCCACTTCCAGTCTCTGTGTCTTCTGTCGACCCACTTCCAGTCTCTACTCGGACCTCACCACTTCCGGTCTCCACTCAGACCACCCCACTTCCGGTCTCCACACTGCCGGTTTCCACTCGAACATCACGACTTCCTGTCTTCACTACTTCCGCCTACCCACTTCCGCTCTCCCCACGGACCTCCCCACTTCCAGTCTCCACTCGGACCCCTGCACTTCCTGCTTCCACACTTCCAGTTTCCACTTGAAAATTCCTACTTCCGGTCTCCTCTCGGACCACCCCACTTCCGGCTTCCACACTTCCGGTTTTGTCTCGAACATCCCCACTTTTGGGCTCCACTCGCAAATCTACACTTCCGTTCTCCACGCGGAGATCCCCACTTCCGATCTCCATTCGGACCACCCCACTTCCTGTTTCCCCACTTCCGGTTTCCACTCGGAAATCCCCACTTCCGGCCTCCACTACTTCGGCCTACCCACTTCCGTTTTCGACTGAGAGATCCCCACTTCCGGCTTCCACACCTCCGGTTTCCCCACGGACCTCCCCACTTCCGGTCTCCAGTCGGACCACCCGTCTTCCGGTTACCACTCGGAGATCCCCACTTCCGACTTCCACACTTCCGGTCTCCCCACGGACCTCTCCACTTCTGGTTTTGACACTGACATCCCCACTTCCGTCCTCCACCCCTAGAGCATCCGCTGCTCCGACCTCTGCACTCCCGTCCTCCTCACTTCTGTCCTCCTCACTTCCGGCCTCCTTACTTCCGGCCCCCAGGAGGCCTGGTGGCGGCCGCAGGCGGGGACGACAGCACAAAGCCCACCGCGCCTGGCTGGGACCCACGGCGAACCCCCGTGACCCCGTGGTTATAACCCTGCACGGCCGTGGCCCGGATGCCCTCCCTTCCTGTCCTGCGACTTCCCCTGACAGTGACCCTGGGACCTTTGACCTGCGACCCCCGACCCCGCCCGCTGTGACCCCGCCTTGTGGCACCTGGAACGAGCTGGACACGGGTGAGCCTCAGTTTACCCATCTGTTTCCTGCAGGCTCTTGGCGTGGGGGCAGGGGACTGAGGGGAGCCAGATAGGAGGTGGAGGTTAGCGGTCACAGGGAGGATACAAGACAGTCAGAGGTCACGGTGAGGTTAGGGGTCATGGGGGGTCAGAGGTCACAGGGAAGTCAGGGGTCACAGTCGGGTCAGTGGTTGCAGAGAGGTCAGAGGTCATGAAGAGGTCACGGGGAGGTGAGAGGCCTTGGGGAGGTGAGAAGTGGATGGGAGGTCAAAGGTCATGGGGAACTCAGGGGTCATGGAGAGGTCACGGGGAGGTCTCGGGAGGGTCACTTGGAGGTCAGAGGTCATGGGCAAGCCAGGAGTCACAGGAGGTCAGAGGTCACAGAGTAGTCAGAGGTCATGGAGAGGTCACAGGGAGGTCAGGGGTCACTGGGAGGGCAGAGGGCATGGACAGGTCAGAGGGCATGGGGCGAAGTCCTTCACTCTGTCTGTCTGTTGTCTGTGTTCCTGGCCGTGTGGGGCACAGGATGACTGGGGAGACAAACACACACGCACGGACAGACAGGCAGACAGACATAGAGCAGACAGATAGAGGGACGCATGGAATGGATGCGATCAGGTCTCTTCTGCATAGCCCTGATACTCTTGGACCGCACATGCATGGATCTGACACGCGTGTAAATGTCACGCATGAATCTGACACTCACACAATGGTCACACGTGGAAATATCACTCGTGAAAGGGACACGATTACATCCCTTCCACACTCACCTGATACACATGAAGCGCGCATGCGTGGCTCTGACACACGTGGAAATGTCATGCACGCCTCCCCCGCTCCCCCCGTGCTGCATGAGGCGCCCACGGAGTTGGTGTCGGCCCACGCGGGCCTCACCCTGCACCTGCCCTGCACAGCCCAGGCCTGGCCCCCTGCGGCCCTACACTGGCGTCTGCCTGAAGGGACCCACGCGAGACCCGTGCATGTGCACACGCACCCTCGACTCAGCGACATCTACGTCCTCCCCAATGGCACGCTGGTGCTGCGCTGCCTGCAGGCCCCGCGCCATGCTGGTGAGTACGAGTGCGTGGCCGTCAACACGCTGAGCATCGCGAAACGCACTGTGCACGTCGAAGTCACGCCCGCGCACGCGCGTCTCCCTCCCAGCGTCCGACCCCGAGGCCCGCTCGCCACGCGCATGCCCCACGGCGCTGACCTCACGCTGCACTGCCATGCGCGCGGGGACCCCGCCCCACGCGTGTTCTGGAGGCTGCCAGATGGGCGACTGGTGGATGCTGGGAGCAGGTGAGTGTGGGAAGTGGGGGGCATCCATCCATCCACCCGTGCATCTACCCATCCACACATCCATCCATCCACTCATCCATCCACCCATCCATCCACCCATCGATCCATTCATCCACCCACCCATCCATCCATCCACCCATCCATCCATTCATCCATCTACCCATTCATCCATCCACCCATCCATCTTTCTATCCATCCATCCACCCACCCATCCATCCATCCATCTACCCATCCATCCACCCATCCATCTACCCATCTATCCACCCATCCATCCATCCACCCATCCATCCACTCATCCATCCACCCACCCATCCACCCACCCATCCATCCACCCATCCATCCATCCATCTACCCATCCATCCACCCATCCATCTACCCATCCATCCACCCATCCATCTACCCATCCATCCACCCATCCATCCACCCATCAATCCTTCCACCTATCCATCCACTCATCCATCCACCCATCCATCTATCCACCCATAGTTGGAATAAAGATGATACCCCTTGATAGATAGTTAATTGATAGAGGATGGATTAGACAGATGACATAGACACAGTAGACCATAGATAACAAATCGATTATCGATTAAATATTGATAGAGATGAGGTGGGGATGGTAGATCCATTAGCAGTGAATAGGTAATTGATAGGTCCTGGCTTGCCAGATCGCAAGGTAGAACCCTAGTGATCGATCATAGATGATCGATCAGGGATCGATACAAGATGAGTATTGGATGCATATGTCACATGTGTGAATAACTAACATTGGCTTCAAATTTGTCTTCCCTTCCTTATGGTCTTTCCTCCTATTACTTTCTTCCCTCCTTTCTTCCCTCCTTCCCTCCTTCCTTCCCTCCTTCCCTCCTTCCTTCCCTCCTTCCCTCCCTCCTTTCTTCCTTCCCTTCTTCCTTCCTTCCCTCCTTCCCTTCTTCCTTCCTTCCCTCCGATCCTTCCTTCCTTCCCTCCAATCCTTCCTTCCTTCCCTCCAATCCTTCCTTCCTTCCCTCCAATCCTTCCTTCCTTCCATCCTTCCTTCCCTACATTCCTTCCTTCCTTCCCTCCAATCCTTCTATACTTCCTTCCCTCCAATCCTTCCTTCCTTCCCTCCAATCCTTCCATCCTTCCTTCCCTCCAATCCTTCCTTCCCTCCAATCCTTCCTTCCTTCCTTTCTTCCTTCCCTCCAATCCTTCCTTCCTTCCCTCCAATCCTTCCATCCTTCCTTCCCTCCAATCCTTCCTTACTTCCCTCCAATCCTTCCATCTTTCCTTCCGTCCAATCCTTCCTTCCTTCCGTCCAATCCTTCCTTCCCTCCGATCCTTCCATCCTTCCATCCTTCCTACCCTCCAATCCTTCCTTCCAATCCTTCCCTCCAATCCTTCCTTCCCTCCTTCCTTCCCTAAATTCTCTCCTTCCTTCCCTCCAATCCTTCCTTCACCCTTCCCTCCTTCCTTCCTTCCTGCCCTCCCTCCCTCTCCCCTCCCCAGCTCTGACATCCGGGTCCGCGCCTTTCCCAACGGCACGCTCTCCGTGCGTCCGGTGACGTCACGCGACGTGGGGGAGTATGTGTGCGTGGCGCGCAACGCGGCAGGCGATGCGCCTGCACGGGTGCGCGTGGAGTTGGCGGCTGGGTCAGGCGCCTCCTATCTGCAACCCCAGCTTCCCGTTACCACCGTGACCCCCGTGACCCAGGACGCCGACCCTAGGGAGGACTGCACTGCCCACCACTTCCTCCATGTCCCATCCGGTGTCCTGGGAGACCTGGATGTTCGGGTCGCGAGGCCTGATGGGAGTGTGGGGATCTGGGACCTGGGGCCTGGGTTAGACCTTGGATGTGTGACCACGGATGGGGGGGCGGAGCCTGGGGCGGGTTCTTCCTCTTCCTCTCAGTCACTTCCTTCTTCCTCTTCCTCTTCATTTCCTGTTTCCTCTTCCTTTCCTTCCTCTTCCTCTCAATCACTTCCTTCTTCTTCCTCTTCCTCTCAACATCATTCAACTTCTTCCTCTTCCTTTCCCTCTTCCTCTTCCTTTCCTGTTTCCTCTTCCTTTCCATCTCTTCCTTCCTCTTCCTCTCACCATCCTTCATCTTCTTCCTCTTCCTCTGCTTCCTCCTCTGCTTCTTTTCCTTCTTCCTCTTCCTTTCCTTCTTCCTCTTCCTCTCATCCCTTCCTGTTCTCTTCCTCTCAATCTCTTCCTTCTTCCTCTTCTTCCTTTCCTTCCTCTTCCTCTTCTCAGTCTCTTCCTTCTCCCTCTTCTTCCTTTCCTTCCTCTTCCTCTTCTCAGTCTCTTCCTTCTTCCTCTGCTTCCTTTCCTTCCTCTTCCTCTTCTCAGTCTCTTCCTTCTTCTTCACATTCTTTTCCTGCTTCCTCTTCTTTTCCTTCTTCTTCCTCTTCTCCATCTCTTCCTGCTTCCTCTTCTTCCTCTTCCTTTCCTCCTTCTTCTTCTTCCTCTTCCTCTCAGACTCTTCCTTCTTTCTCTTCATTTCCTGTTTCCTCTTCCTCTTCACTTCCTGGTTTCTCTTCACTTCCTGCTTCCCCTTCGCTTCCTGCTTCACTTCAGACTTCCCCTTCACTTCCTGCTTCCTCTTCGTCTCCCACTTCCGCCCCGCTACCCCCCGAACTCTCTGTCCCCTAGGGCGCCTCCGTGACCCTCACGTGCCCCGTGACCCAGGGGTCGCGCGCAGTGACCTGGCTGACGCCGGCCTCGCAGCCCGTGGCCTTCACTTCCGGCCTGGAGGACGCCCACTTCCGGGTGCTGCCAGATGGGCGTCTGCGCCTGCGGGGAGCACGGCGGGCCGACGCAGGCACGTACACGTGCGTGGCGGGGCAGGGCCGGCGCGCCACCGTGCGCCTACACGTGCAGCTGCGGGCGCTGCGCATCCGGGTCACGCCTGACGTCCATGACGACGTGAACAACGACATCCGGGTCTCCCCCGTGGTGCGTCTGCGCATGCGCTGCCAGGCGGATGGCATCCCGGAGTCCCACCTGCTGTGGGAACTTCAGGGCGGGCTGGTACTTCCAGTCCCGTATCGCAGTCGCATGGGGGGGAGGGATCAGCGTGGATGCGCGCGGGACATTGGAAATCCCGGATGTGCATGTGCTGCGCAGCGGTGGCAGCAACGCCGTGGCGTGTGTGGCACGCAACCCGGCGGGCGAAGCCCGGATGTGGGTGCGGCTGCCGCCATGGTGGGCGCGGGCTCTGCCCACTGTGGCGTCGGCTCCACCCTCTGAGGCGTTTACTCCGCCCCCTGGCGCGCCAGCTCCGCCCCATCACACGCCTGCCCTGCCATCTTGGGCGCTGGCTCCGCCCCCTGGTGTGCTGGCTCCGCCCTCTGAGGCAGCTCCGCCCCCTGGCCCGCCTGCCCCGCCAACTTGGGCGCTGACTGCGCCCCCTGATGCGCCGACTCCGCCCTCTGAGGCACTGACTCCGCCCCCTGGGGAAGTGTCGGGAGCGGCGCTGCGTGTGGCGCTGGGCGGCAGCTTCCGGCTGCGCTGCCCCACCTCCACGCTTCCGGTGTCCTGGCGCCTGCCCGGGGGGCTGGTGCTGTATGGGCTGCAGAGGCGAGGCCGCTTCACGCTGGGCGCCGACGGCAGCCTGGAGGTGCGCGCCGCCTCAGAGCGTGACCGCGGCGCCTACGTCTGCCACTCCCACCCCAGGGCGCCGCCCGGACACGCCCCCCGCGTGCTGGAGACCCGGATGTTCAGCTTCATTCCCGCCACTAGGCCGCTGGGTGCCATGGCAGGGCAACGGACTGAGGAGACCCGGATGTGGGGCTTCATTCCCGCCGCTAGGCCGCGGCGTTCGGTTGCCAGGAAAGCGCGTGAGAACCAGATGTCCAGCTCCAGCAAGACTCCTGGGCCCCAGCCGGAAGATGCCTGGATGTGGGGTTCCGAACCTGCGCGCGCTGTACAGAAGCTGCGGTCCGACCAGAGGCCATGGAGAGGCTAGGACCCAGATGTGGACTGGGAGGGACCCAGATGTGGACTGGGAAAGACCCGGATGTCACCTATCTCTGGGTCCACTGAGGGGCCAGGACCCGGATGTGGGGACTAGAAGGGACCCGGATGTCACTTTCTTCCATGTCCACTGACCCGGATGTGGCATGGAGGAACCGGATGTCACTTTCCTCCAGATGCACTGATGGGTCAGGACCCGGATGTGGACTAGGAGGGACCCGGATGTCACCTTCCTTCATGTCCACTGAGGGGCCAGTACACGGATGTGGACTGGGAGGGGCCCGGATGTCACCCTCATTTGTGTCCACTGACCCAGATGTGGCCTGGGGAACCCAGATGTCACTTATCTCCAGGTCCACTGAAGGGCCAGGACCCGGATGTGGACTGGGGGACCCGGATGTCACCCTCCTCCATTTCCACTCACCTGAAGGTGGCGTCAGGGACCCGGATGTCACTTATGTCCAGGTCCACTGAGGGGCCAGGACCCGGATGTGGACTGGGGGACCCGGATATAACCTATCTGCAGGTCCACTCAGGGGCCAGGACCCGGATGTTGCGTGGGGAACCCGGATGTTATGTAAGTCCACGTCCATTAACCCGGATGTGGACTGTGGCACGGACCCGGATATATGCTGGATGGGACCCGGATATCACATCCATGGGCATAGCTGTGGCGTGTTGAGTCCCAGATGTCACGCTCCTCTCCTTCTACTGACAGGGTCTAGGACCCGGATGTGGTGTGGGGATCCCGGATGTCAGGTCCCACCACATCCACTGATGGTCCAGGAACGAGATGTGGAATGGGAACTACCCGGATGTTAGGGACCTCCAGGTCCATGAACCCGGATGTGGGCTGGGTACCCGGATGTTAGGGACCTCCAGGTCCATGAACCCAGATATGGGGTGGGTACCCGGATGTTAGGGATCTCCAGGTCCGGGAACCCAGACGTGGAGGCGAGTACCAGGATGTCACTTATCTCCAGGCCCACTGGGAGGCGCCAGGACCTGGATGTGAGGGGTTTGGACCCGGATGTGAGGGTTGGGACCCACATGTGAGGGGTTGAGACCCAGATGTGAGAGGTGGAACCCAGATGTGGGGGGAGCAGGCGCTCCACACCTTGGCTCCGGGCTCCAGCTGCGCTTTGGGCCGTTGGGGTCCTTTCCCAGAATCGGAGGCAATAAAGCAGCCGTGCTGCTTCTGGATGGAATTCTTCCTCACTTCCGCCCCAGCGCAGGCCACGCCCTCCTGAAACCCTCACTTCTGCCCCAGCACAGGCCACACCCTCCTGAGACCCCTCATTTCTGCCCAGCATAGGCCACACTCTCATTTCCGCTCCTAGCACAGGCCACGCCCTCCTGGGGCCCTCATACATTCCCAGCACAGGCCACGCCCTCCTGAGACCCTCACTTCCTTCCCAGCACAGGCCACGCCCTCCTGAGACCCTCACTTCCGCCCCAGCGCAAGCCACGCCCACATAGGTCCCTCACTTCCGCCTCATTGCAGGCCACACCCTCCTGAGACCCTCACTTCTGCCTCATTGCAGGCCACGCCCTCCTGAGACCCTCAGTTTAGCTCCAGCACAGGCCACGCCCTCCTGAGTCCCTCACTTCCTCCCCAGCACAGGCCACGCCCTCCTGAGCACAGGCCACGCCCTCCTGAGACCCTCATTTTCTCCCCAGCATAGGCCACGCCCTCCTGACCACAGGCCACGCCCCCTGAGACCCTCACTACATTCCCAGCACAGGCCAAGCCCTCCTGAGTCCCTCACTTCCTCCCCAGCCCAGGCCACGCCCTCCTGAGCTCTGGCCACGGCCTACTGAGCGCAGGCCATGCCCCCTGGGCACAGGCCACCCTCCCTGATGGTCCTGACTATTATTGCAGCCTTCCATGTAGTTCTCGAGGTTTCCCGCCTCCCCTTCCTCCTGCCTCTGCCAGGCCTGGATATTTCTTGGCGCCCAGCCCAGCAACTCCGGGCTTTTCCCTTCCTTCCCCGCCTTCCCCTTCAGCACCACATCCTGTTCCTTTCTAAGGAACAAAGGGGACTTTTATTTTGGAGGGGGGGGAATGTTGTGCTTTCCAAGGAACAAGGGGACTTTTATTTTGGAGGGATGTTGTGGAGTTCTGGCTGCTGGAGTGACATGGACATTTGAGCCCTGCGAGCTTCCTGGCTGGCAGGGAGAGCAGCAGGCCCAGGCGCTGATGGCAGAGAACTGTGGATGTGAGTTCGTCCTCTGGGGAACACGGGGAGAGGTGTGGGGACCGGGGGTGGGAGGGCTTCGATTGTTCTATGAAGCCCCCCCCCCGATGTTCCACCATGCCCCGGGGTGGGGGTTGCAGGGCCCCGCCACAGGCCTGGAAAGACGAGGTGAGGGGCTGATGTACTGGTGGGGGCAACAGCAGCCTGGCCCTGGGGTGGCCGGATGTTACTCAGCTCTTCCCCACTTCCTGCTTCCAGCATTCTCTTCCATGAAACGGGGAGCATCATGGGAAGGACGGGATCCTGGATGCCAAGTTGGTCAGGAGAGGGTCTGGAGGGAGGGGGAGTCCTTCCATCCCTCTTCCCATTCACCCATCCATCCATCCACCCATCCATCCATCCACCCAACCATCCATCCACTCACCCACCCATCCATTCATCCATCCATCCATCCATCCATCCACCCATCCATCCATCAATCCATATCCCCATCCATCCATCCACCCACCCACCTATTCATCCACCCATCCACCTATTCATCCATCCACCTATTCATCCATCCATCCACCCACCCATCCATCCACCCACCCATCCATCCATCCATCCATCCATCCAACCATTCATCCATCCACCCACCCATCCATCCACCCATCCATCCATACACCCAACCACCCATCCATCCACCCATCCACCCACCCATCCATCCATCCACCCATCCATCCATCCACTGTGCATCCATCCATCCACCCATCCATCCATCCACCCATCCACCTATCCATCCATCCATCCATCCATCCATACATTCATACATACATCCACCCATCCACCCATCCATCCACCCATCCATCCATCCATCCACCCATCCATTCATCCACCCATTCCCCATCCATTCATCCATCCAACCATCCATCCATCCACCCATCCATTCACCCATCCATCCATCCATCCACCCATCCACCTATCCATCCATCCATCCACCCATCCATCCACCCATCCACCCCTCCTCCTCCTCTCTCACCTCCTCAGGTTGCACAGCGGCTGCGCAGCCCCACCCCTCGCCTTCCTCCTCCTCCTCCTCCTCCCCCCTGGCCCTTGCGCAGGCCCCACCCCCTCGCGCCCCAACTTCCTGCTGCTCTTGGCCGATGACCTGGGCCTGGGCGACCTGGACAGCTTCGGGAACCGCAGCCTGCGGTGAGCAGAGGGGGAGGCCCGGATGTGGGGCCTTAGTTACCCGGATGTGGGAGCTCAGATCCCTGGATGTTCCACCAGGAGAACTGTATAGACATCTAGTAACTCAGTTCCCCAGATGTTGGATGTTAGTGCCCCGGATGTTGGATATCATGTCCCGGGATGTTAAATCTTAGTACCCCGGATGTGGGAGATCATGTCCTCAGATATTGGACTTAAGTGCCCCGGATGTAGGAGCTCAGGTCCCCAGATGTTGGAGGTTAGTGCCCCGAATGTGGGAGCTCAGGTCCCCGGATGTGGGATGTTAGTGCCCCGGATGTTGGAGGACAGGTCCAAGGATGTTAGATCTTAATGCCCCAGATGTGGGAAATCAGGTTCTCGGATGTTAGGTTAGTGCTCCGGATGTTGGAGATCAGGTCCCTAGATGTTAGATGTTAGTTCCCCGGATGTTAGATGTCAGGTGCTCGGATGTTGAAGATCAGGTCCCCGGATGTTGGAGATCAGGTCCCCGGATGTTGAATCTTACTGCCCCGGATGTTGGATATCAGGTCCCCGGATGTTACATGTTAGTATCCCGGATGTTCGAGCTCAGTTCCCCGGATGTTCCACCAGGAGATCTGTATAGACATCTAGTGGACCTCACGTCCCCGGATGTTGGATGGTAGGTCTCCGGATGTTGGAGTTCAATTCCCAGGATGTTGGATCTCAGTTCCCTGGATGTTGAAGATCAGGTCCCCGGATGTTGGATATCAGATCCCTGGATGTGGGATGTTAGTGCCCCGGATGTTGGAGATCAGGTCCTCGGATGTTAAATCTTAGTATACCCCAGATGTGGGAAATCAGGTTCCCGGATGTTACATGTTAGTACCCCAGATGTTGGAGATCAGGCCCCCGGATGTTGGACCTCAGATCCCTGGATGTTGGATGTTAGGTCCCCTGATGTTGGAATTCAATTCCCCGGATCTTGGATCTTAGTACCTCGGATGTTGGATGTCAGGTCCCTGGATGTTTGAGATCAGATACCCAGATGTTTGGCCCTCAGGTCCCCGGATGTTGGGCCTTAGACCCCGGATGTAGGAGCCCAGTCCACAGATATAGATCTTAGTACCCTGGATGTGGGATCTCAGGGCCCCAGATGTTGGATCTTAGATCTCCAGATGTTGGCCCTCAGGTTCCCAGATGTTGGATGCCAGGTCCCCAAATGTTGGACCTCAGGTCCCCAGATGTTGGATCTTAGTACCCCGGATGTGGGATCTCAGGTTCCCGGATGTTGGATCTTAGATCCCCGGATGTGGGAGCTCAGGGCCCCAGATGTTGGAGTTTAGCTCCTGGGATTTTGGGCATTAGATCCCCGGATGTTAGACCCCAGGTCCCTGTATGTTCTTGGCTGTGACTCAGTTTCCCTCTCCCCACACAGCATCCCGCACCTGGACGGCCTGGCCCGCGATGGCGTGCGGCTGACCCAGCACCTGGCAGCAGCGTCCGTCTGCAGCCCAAGCCACGCAACCTTCCTGACGGGACGCTACCCTGTGCGCCTGGGTCAGTATGGGGGGGTGGGACATCCGGGGAATGGAAGGAGCGGTGGGGGGGGAGGCGGGGTCGGGACATCCGGGGATCTGAGAGCCAACATCCAGGGTACTAAGATCCAACATCCGTGGACCTGATATCCAACATCTGGGGATCTGAGACCCAACATCCGGGGATCTAAAGCCCAACATCCGGGGAACTGAGCACCAACATCAGGGTACTGAGCTCTAACATCCAGGGACTTCATCTCTTACATCCGGGTTACTAAGATCCAACATCCGGGGATCTGAGCACCAACATCCAGGGCACTGAACTCTAACATCCGGGGACCTTATCTCTAACATCCATTGTACTAAGATCCAACATCCGGGGATCTGAGGCCTAACATTCTGGGAATTGAACTCCAACATCCAAGGATCTGACATCCACCATCCGGGATACTAAGATCCAACAACCGGGAACCTGAGCCCCAACATCCGGGGAACTGAGCTCCAACATCTGGGGATCTGAGGGCCAACATACCCGAATCTGAGCTCCAATATACGGGGTAGTAAGATCCAACATCCAGGGAACTGAGCTACAACATTCGGGTAACTGAAGTCCAACATCTGGGGTCCTGATATCCACCATACAGGGCACTGAATTCCATCATCCGGGGATGAGGGCCAACATCCGGGATACTAACATCCAACATCCGGGGAACTGAGGCCCAACATCTAGGGCACGGAGGTCAACCAGAGGGAGGGGAGGACTTCTCTGAGGATCTCAGGTTCAAATCCCTGAGACTCTGGGACTTCCCCCCTGAACCACCAGGAAACCGGAAGTGATGCCATATTGGTTTCCCCCGAGGGCTCCCAGGGCTGGGGTCCTTTCCACCCCGGGTGGGCAGATCCCAGGCTATCCCAGACACAGCAGGCCTTCCCCCTGAAGGTGCTAGATGCCCCCTCCTTACCCAGGACGCCATCATCACTGACCTAGGGTCCTTCTCCTCTCTCTTGGAAGGCATGGTGACCACCAACGGGGCGCGCGGGCTGCAGTGGGCAGCTGTGTCTGGCGGGCTGCCCACTTCCGAGATCACCTTCGCCAAGATCCTGCAGCAGCAGGGATATGCCACTGGCCTCATAGGAAAGAGAGAAGTCATCCATCCACCCATCCATCTATCCACCCATCCCCCATCCATCCATCCATCCACTCATCCATCCATCCATCCACCCATCCATCCATCCATCCACCCCTCCATCCATCCATCCATCCACCCATCCACCCATCCATCCATCCATCCACTCATCCATCCATCCATCCACCCATCCACCTATTCATCCATCCATCCATCCACCCACCCATCCATCCATCCATCCATCCATCCATCCATCCACCCATCCATCCACCCACCCATCCATCCACCCATCCATCCACCCATCCACCCATCCACCCATCCATCCACCCATCCACCCATCCATTCACTCATCCATCCATCTCTTCCCCTCCAGGCAAATGGCACCTGGGCCTCAACTGTGAGTCCCCCACTCACCACTGCCACCACCCCCTGAACCATAGGTTCGACTCCTTCTTCGGGGTCCCCTTCACCCTGATGGGGGACAGCCTGCAAGCGGAGCCCTCGGAGAAGCGAGTGCGTCTGCAAGGGCCCCTGGACCTGGGGGCGCAGCTGCTGCTGCTTTCCCTGCTCTGCCTGGCCTCTGGGAAGCTCACGGGCCTGCTGGGCCTGCGCTGGGTGCCCAGGGTGCTGGGCCCCGGATGTGGGGCCTTGCTCCTGGCCTGCACCTCCTGCCTCCTAGGTGTCTTCATCGTCCACGCCGACTGCTTCCTGATGAGGGATCACCAGGTCGTCCAGCAGCCTCTGAGGTTCGAGGCCAGCGCGGGGCTGTTCTTGCGGGAGGCTGAGGCCTTCATCCACAGGTCAGCCTGGGGCCGGGGAGGGGGACAGATGCCATCTACTAGTTCTCTATAGTCAACTGGTAGACCTTAGATCCCCGGATGTACATCCAGTAGATCTCTATAGTCAACTGTCAACCTCAAATCCCCGAATGTTCCACTAGGAGATCTCTATAGGCATCTGGTAGACCTCAGATCCCCGGATGTACATCCAGTAGATCTCTGTAGTCAACTGGTCAATCTCAAATCCCTGGATGTTCCATCAATAGATCTCTATAGACATCTGGTAGACCTCAGATCCCCTGATGTACATCTACTAGATCTCTATGGTCAACTGGTAGACCTCAGGTGCCCAGATGTATATCCAGTAGATCTCTATAGTCAACTGTCAACCTCAAATCCCCGGATGTTCCATCAATGGATCTCTATAGACATCTGGTAGTCCTCAAATCCCTGAATGTTACATCTAGTACATCTCTATAGACATCTGGTAGACCTCAGGTTCCCGGATGTTCCATCAGTAGATCTGCAGAGACATCTGGTAGACGTCAAATCCCAGGATGTTACATCCAGTAGATCTCTATAGACATCTGGTAGACCTCAGGTCCTTGGATGTTCCATCTAGTAGATCTGTAGAGACATCTGGTAGACCTCAGATCAGACCACGATCAATCATTGGTAGTATTGATCAGATCATGATCGATTATTGGTAATAACTGTTCAGATGATGTTCGATTATTGGTAATAACTGATCAGCTCATGTTCAATTATTGGTATTATCGATCAGATGATGTTCGATTATTGGTATTATCGATCACATCACGATCGAATATTGGTATTATTGATCAGATCCTGTTCGATTATTAGTAATATCTGATCAGCTCATGTTCTATTATTGGTCATATCGATCAGATGATGTTTGATTATTGGTAATAACTGATCAGATCACGATCGATTATTGGTATTTTCAATCAGATCACTATTGATTATTGGTATTATTGATCAGATCATGATCGATTATTGGTATTATCGAACACATCACGATTGATTATTGGTATTTTCGATCAGATCAGGATCGATTATTGGTATTTTCGATTAGATCAGGATCGATTATCAATCATCTGATCGATTATTGGCAATACCTGATCAGGTCGGTTATTGGTGAGGTTATTGATGATGGGGGCGGGGTCTGACGTGGGTCCGCAGGCACCAGGCCAGCCCCTTCTTCCTCCTTGTCTCCTTCCTCCACGTCCACGTCCCGCTGGTCACCTCACCCGCCTTCTGGGGCTGCAGCTCGCACAGCGCCTACGGCGACAACGTGGAGGAGCTTGACTGGATGGTGGGTGAGTGCAGGGGGGGAACTGAGGCACGGTGCGTGGGATGGGGGAAACTGAGCACGGGGGTGGGGTGAGCGGGATGGGGAAACTGAGGCACAGGGTCGGGGTGAGCGGGATGGGGAAACTGAGGCACGGGGGTGGGGTGAGTGGGTTGGGGGAAACTGAGGCACGGAGATGGGGTGAGTGGGATGGGGGAAACTGAGGCATGGGAACGGGGTCAATGGGTTGGGGTAAATGGAGGCACGGTGCACTTGGATAAACTGAGTCACTGTGCATGTTGGGGGTAAACTGAGGCATGGTGCACTTGGGTAAACTGAGGCATGGTGCATGTTGGGTAAACTGAAGCACGGTGCATGTTCAGGGTGAACTGATGCACGGTGCATTTGGGTAAACTGAGTCACTGGGTATTGGGGTAAACTGAGGCACGGTGTATTTGGGTAAACTGAGTCACTGGGCATGTTGGGTAAACTGAGGCATGGTGCATGTTGGGTAAACTGAGGCACTGGGCATATTGTGTAAACTGAGGCATGGTGCATGTTGGGTAAACTGTGGCACGGGGACGAGGTGAGTGGGTTGAGTAAACTGAGGCACTGGGATGGGGGTAAACTGAGGCCCAGTGAGCATTGGGGGTAAACTGAGGCACAGTGCCTGTTGGGTAAACTGAGTCACTGGGCATTGGGGATAAACTGAAGCACGATGGAAATTTGTAAACTGAGTCACGATGCATGTTGGGTAAACTGAGGCATGGTGCATGTTGGGGGTAAACCGAGGCACGGTGGACGCTGGGGGTAAACTGAGGCACGGATCCATTGCCCCCCCCCCACAGGGCGACTGCTGGCGGCGCTGGACAGTGCAGGGCTGGGGCGCCGCACCCTTGTCTACTTCACGTCAGATCACGGTGCCTCGCTGGATGCCCGGGCCTGGGGCGCCCGCCTTGGGGGTTCCAACGGCGTGCACCAGGGCGAGGGGGAAACTGAGGCAGGATGGGCGGGGCCTCCCACGCGGCCCGACCCCGCCATTGACCTTTGCCCTTCGCTCCCCCCTTGCAGGTGGCAAAGGCATGGGTGGCTGGGAGGGTGGCATCCGGGTTCCCGGGCTGGCGTGCTGGCCTGGGACGCTGCCTGCAGGGCGCCTGGTGCCTGAGCCCACCAGCCTCATGGACCTGTTCCCCACCGTGGTGCGCCTGGCCGGGGGCTGGGTTCCGGCGGACAGGTAGTCGTTCGCCGGCCTGGGTCCCCACGGGGTGGGGTGGAAGGGAGGTCATCCGGGGCCTCAGGGATCCTGAGGGGGGGAGGCTGAGGCCTGCACATCCGGGTCTCTGGGGGCTCAGAAGCCTACACATCCGGGTCTCTGAGGGCTCAGACCTGCACATCCGGGTCTCTGGGGGCTCAGGAGCCTGCACATCCGGGTCTCTAAGACCCAAGACCCGGGGCTCAGGCATGGACATCTGGGTCTCTGAGGTCTCAGAAGCCTTTACATCCGGGTAACTAAGGGCTCAGGCCTGCAAATCCGGGCCTCTGAGCACTCAGAAGCCTGGATATCTGGGTCTCTGAGGACTCAGGCCTTCATATCGGGGTCTCTAAGGCATCAGGGCTGCACATCCAGGTCTCTGAGTACCTAGGCCCAGGTCTCAGTCCTGGACATCCGGGTCTCTGAGGGCTCAGGACTGCACATCTGGGTCTCTGAGGGCTCAGAAGCCTGCACATCCGGGTCTCTGGGATCTCAGGCCTGCACATCCGGGTCTCTGGGGGCTCAGAAGCATGGACATCCGGGTCTCTGAGCGCTCAGAAGCTTGGATATTCGGCCCTCTGAGGCCTCAGGCCTACACATCCAGGTCTCTAAGACCAGAGGCCTGGGTCTTAGACCTGCACATCCGGGTCTCTGAGGGCTCAGAAACCTGGACATCTGGGTCTCTGGGATCTCTGGCCTGCACATCCGGGCCTCTGAGCACTCAGAAGCCTGCACATCCGGGTCTCTACAGGCTCAAGCCTTGACATCCGGGTCTCTGGGGGCTCTGGCCTGCACATCCGAGTCTCTGAGCGCTCAGAAGCCTGCACATCCGGGTCCCGCAGGGAGGTGGACGGCGAGGACCTGATGCCCGCGCTGCTGAGGACAGCGCAGGCCGCAGGCCACAACTTCCTGCTGCACTACTGCGAGGCCCGGCTGCACGCCGTGCGCTGGTTCAACCGCCTAAGTGAGTGCCTCAACCTCCGCCGGGCCCCAGGGCGGGGGAGGGAGCTGCATGCAAGCGCGCAGGGACCCGGATGCAAGGCCTGGGGTGGGAGACCTGGATGTGGGAATCCTCGGATGTGGGAATCCCGGGATGTGAGGACCTGGATGGAAGGCATGAGATGGGAATTCCCGGATGTAAGGTCCCGGATGTGAAGTCCCCGATGGGAATTCCCAGATGTGAGACTCCAGATGTGAGGTAGTGGATGAGAATCCCTGGATGTGAGGCCCCGGATGTGAGATCCCGGATGTGAGGCCTCGGATGGGAATCCCCAGATGTGAGGCCCCGGATGTGAGGTCCCAGATGGGAATCCCTGGCTGTGAGGTCCCGGATGTGAGGCCCCGCATGTGAATCCCCGGATGTGAAGTACCACATGTGAATCCCCGGATGTGAGGGCCTGGATGTGAATCCCTGGATGTGAGGTCCTAGATGGGAATCCCCGGATGTGAATACCCAGATGT
The DNA here is from genome assembly GCF_024711535.1 of Dipodomys merriami. Classification (NCBI taxonomy): domain Eukaryota; kingdom Metazoa; phylum Chordata; class Mammalia; order Rodentia; family Heteromyidae; genus Dipodomys; species Dipodomys merriami. Next base: position 2,563,334 of record NW_027202538.1, on the reverse strand, counting down.
GAGGTCCTGGATGGGAATCCCGGATGTAAGGTCTTGCGTGTGAATGCCCTGATGTGAATCCCCGGATGTGATGTCCTGGATGTGAATTCCCGGATGGGAATCCCCGGATGTGAGGCCCCGGATGTTACTCCTTTCTCCCCACCCCCCGCAGGCTGCACGGTGTGGAAGCTGCACTTCGCCACTCCGTGCTTCCACCCGCCGGGCTTGGGCGCCTGCCTCGGTTTCCCTGCCTGCGCCTGCTCCGGGCGGCGCATGACCCGCCACCGGCGGCCACTGCTCTTTGACCTGACGGCGGACCCGGGGGAGACCCGCCCGCTGCGGGGCCCGATGGCGACGCACAGGCGCGTGGAGGCCGCAGTGGCCTGGATGCTGCGCACGCGCCACCCCCGCGCGGCCCCGCCCCTCGCCCTGCACACAACACCTGGAGCCTGCGCCTGCAGCCCTGCTGCGTGCCCGGACCGCTCTGCGCCTGCGACCACCTGATCCCCGACCTCTGACCCCGACCCGACCCCCAACCCCCAACTGCCCGGGGCTATGGCAGATCCTGGCCTGCGCCTCTCACATCCGGGGACTCACATCCGAGTATTAAACATCCAGGTATACTCAAATACAGAGATTCCCACATCCGGGGATTCCCACATACAGACTCTCCACATCCGGGGATTCCTACATCTGGGGATTCTCACATCCGGGGATTCTCACTTCTGGGGACTCACATCCGGGGATTCCCGGGGATGTATTCACACATCCGGAGAATCCTACATCCGGGGACTTTTACACCCGGAGAGTCTCACATCCAGAGACTCTCACATCCGGGGATTCCCACATACAGACTCTCACATACGGTGATTCTCACATCCGGAGATTCTCACATCCAGAGATTCTCACATCCAGAGATTTCCACATCCGGGGATTCTCATATCCGGGGATTCCCACTTCCAGGGATGCTCAGACCAGGGAATTCCCACATCTGGGGAAATCTCACATCCAGGGACTCTCACATCCGGGGATTCTCACATTTTTGGATTTTCACATCCGGGAATTCTCAGATCCAGGGATTCTCACATCCGGGGATTCCCACAGCCAGGGATTCTCACATCCAGGGATTCCCACATCTAGAGATTCCTACATCCCGGGATTGTCACATCCGGGGACTTTTACATCCAGAGACTCTCACATGTGGAGACTCTCACATCTGGGAACTCCTACATCTGGGGATTCCCACATCCGGGGATTTTCACATTCAGAGAGTCTCACATCATGGGATTCTCAGACCCAGGGCTTCACATATCCTGGGACTCTCACATCCTGAGCCTCTCATCCTTGAACTCCACCTCGGGCCTCCCATCCAGGGCCTTTCCCCAGCCTCCCATCCGGAGCCCTGTCACATCCGGGCCTCTCTCCTCTAGCTTCCCACACAATAAAACCTCGTGAGCACCGTACCGCACGGCAGGGTCAGCGGTCACGGGGGTCAGAGGCCGGGCACTGGTCCTGCCTTCCATTTCAGGTCATTTCCAGTTGTTGCTAGCATACAGGGCTGGTCCTGCCTTCCATTTGAGGCCATTTCCGGTCATTGCTATGGTATAGGACTGGTCCCGCCTTCCATTTCAGGCCACTTCCAGTAGTTGCTAGGGTATAGGACTAGTCCCACCTTCCATTTCAGGTCATTTCCGGTCGTTGCTAGGGTATAGGACTGCTCCCACCTTCCATTTCAGGCCACTTCCGGTCATTGCTAGGGTATAGGACTAGAACCACCTTCCATTTCCGGTCACTTCCAGTCGTTGCTAGGGTATAGGACTAGTCCCACCTTCCATTTCAGATCATTTCTGGTGGTTGCTAGGGTATAGAACTAGTCCTGCCTTCCATTTCAGGCCATTTCCGGTGGGTTGCTAGGATACAAGCTTGGTCCCGCCCTCCTCCAGGACGTCCCACCACCTAGATTCACACCTGATTGGCTTATTCCATGAAAGGCCCTCCCTCACTTTCCTAATTCCCTTGTCATTGATCCAGCTGTAAGACACGCCCCTTAGCCCCCCCACAAATCCAACTCGCTGCTGATTGGACCTCACACCACAGTCCTGCTCCTAACTACGTGAACTCGGATTCAGATTGGCCCAGCGGGATTGGAGATGTGGGGTACCTGGATGTTGGACCACTCTGGGGGGGGTGGTTGGGTGGATGGATGGGTGGATGACCAGGCCTGCAAACTCTTCCCCTTCTGTGCCTGTCCCAGGGGACCCCAATGACCTCTCCAGGGATTGACCCAGGTGGGCCTATAGCTCCTTATTGCAGTAGGATAAGTCGAGGTCGGAGGTCTGTGTCTCCCTAGGCCTAGGATGCATTGCACCTGCATGATATCCAGGTCTTCTCTGGAGGGAGGGCCCCATTGGCTTCCCCGGGGACTCCTCCAGCCGCACCCCCTGCTCTGATTGGCTGACACGCCTGTCTCCCACCCAGGGAAGCTGCGGGTCCAGTTCGGCCTCTTCCTTGGGTGAGGTTAAAAGGCAGGGGGTGCTGTCCATCATCTCTGGGCCCCATCCCCTGCCAAGCCAATAGCTGGAGACTCGATCTGTGTGAAGCCACGCCCCTTCGTGGCTAGTTCTGTGGACTCTGTTTATGCCCATCACCCAGAGGTCCCGCCCACTAGTGAATGTATGGGCGTAGGGGCTGTCCTTCACTTCCAGGTCCCGCCTCCTGGCTGTTGGAAGGCCACAGGGGCTGTCTGTCTCTTCCAGGTCCTGCCCCTGGCTGTTGGAAGGCCATAGGGGCTGTCTGTCACCTCCAGGCCCCGCCCCCTGGCTGTTGAAAGACCACAGGGGCTGTTTGTCTCCTCCAGGTCCCACCCTCTGGTTGTTGTGTGGACATTTGTCCTGTCTGTAACCTTCAGGCCACGCCCCCTTGCAATTAGATGGCCACACGGGCTGTCATTCACCTCCAGGCCACGCCTCCTACGCCATCTTACGTCATGTCAAGCCGAGGCCCCGCCCACAAGTGACTGACGGGACGCTCTAGCTGTCCATCACAATCCTGTCCCACCCAGCGCCTGTCTCCACACTGCACAGACGCCAGAGGGGAAGGAAACGCTGCCTGGGCGTGCGCACCGCGCATGTGCAGGGAGTGGCTCCAAAGGGGTGGAGCCTACGCATGCACAATGGAAAGATGGGTTGGGCAGACAGGCCTGACAGCGCGCATGCACACTTTATGTTGATTTTATTCGTCCTTCCCCCTCCAGGCTCCTTCGTCCACTTCTGATTCCACCTGCTGCTTGAGGCCCCATGTTCGAATCCAGCCTCACACCGGGGAGGGGCCTGGTGGGGGAGGGGAGGCACAAGCTGCTGCCACCCGCGGGGGATCAGGTGAGGCCCCGCCCCGCGCCTCTCCTCATCCGAGCACCCTGGGAGGGGGCGGTTCCCACCTGCATCCTGGCCCGCGCCCCGGAAGCAGCGTCTGCGACCTCCAGACTAGAAGTAGGTGATGGCGGCACCCACCAGGGCCACGACCACCACGGACACGATGGGGGACACGACATGGGCCAGCGCGCTGCCTGGAGGGGGCGGGACTGGATCCGGAAGTGCGGGGGAGAACACACCCGGGAAGGGCGGTGGGGCGTCTCCCTGCAACTTCCGGTCGGGAAGTGCCCAGAAACAGGAAGCGAGCCAAGGTGAAGGGGGGGGACAAGGGTGCCTGACCGGAAGTGCTATCACAGCCTTTACTGGAAGTGTCCATGAACAGGGACCGGAAGTGCCCATAGTCAAGACCAGAAGTTGTTATATACTAGGGACTGGAATTCTCCACAGTCAAGACCGGAAGTTCCTACACACTAGGGACTGGAAGTGCCCTTCCAATCAGGACCGGAAGTGCCTTTCCCATCAGGACCGGAAGTTTCTATACACTAGGGACCGGAAATCACCAGTCAGGATGGAAAGTTCCTATGTACTAGGGACTGGAAATCTCCACAGTCTAAGCCGGAAGTTCCTATACACTAGGGACCAGAAGTTCCCATAGTCAATACCAGAAGTTCTTATACACTAGGGACCGGAAGTTCCTCTACACTAGGGACTGAAAGTGCCCTTCCAATCAGGACCAGAAGTTCCTATACACTAGGGACCGGAAGTGCCCTTCCAATCAGGACTGGAAGTTCCTGTACACTTGGACCAGAAGTCCCCATAATCAAGACCAGAAGTTGTTATATACTAGGGACCGGAAGTCTCCACAGTGAACACCGGAAGTTCTTATACACTAGGGACTGGAACTCCCCATCGTCAGGGCCGGAAGTGCCCATAGTCAGGACCGGAAGTTCCTATATACTAGGGACCAGAAGTGCCCAGTCAAGACCGGAAGTTCGTATATACTAGGGACCGGAAGTGCCTTTCCAATCAGGACCGCAAGTTCCTATACACTAGGGACTAGAAGTCCCTAGTCAGAACTGGAAGTTGTTATATACTAGGGACCGGAAGTTCCCAATCAGGACTGGAGGTTCCAATACTCTGGACCGGAAGTTCACATACTGTCAGGAGTGGAAGTTCTCATGCAGGCTGGAAGTCCCAAGACAATCTGTACTGGAAGTCCCCAGGAACTCAGAGACCGGAAGTTCCTTTTCTCTCCGGACCGGAAGTTCGCACTGAGACCGGAAGTGGAGGCGGCAGCGGTCCGGAAGGCTGTGGGTCACACCTGGGCCCAGATCACGAGGGAACGGAAGTGGGGCGGTCGAGGGGGCGGGACTTACCTTGGGGGGGGGTCTCCGTGGATCACATGTTCATTGCCAGCACCTGGGGGAGAGGGGGAGGAGAGACGCGGCCCTGGGAGCTCGGCCTCCACATCTGGGTCCCTACATCCGGGTTCCCTACATCCAGGTTCCCTACATCCGGGTCCCCACATCTGAATTCCTACATCCGGGTCCCTCCATGCAGGTCCTTACATCTGGGTCCTTACATCCGGTCTCTACATCCAGGTCCCTACATCTGGGTTCCTTACATCCGGGTCCCTACTTCTGGGTCCCTACATCCGGGTCCTTACATCCAGGTTCCCTACATCCAAGTCCCTACATCCAGGTCCCTACATCCCTTCCTCCTCATTCGCATCTTCTACATCCGGGTCTCCTCCCCCTGCCTTGGTTTCCCCGTCTTACCGTGTGAGCCTCCATAGCCTCCACCGCCACCTGTGAACAGAGGGGGCGGGGTCAGCCCGGGTTCCCTACATCTGGGTCCTTACATCGGGGTACTCACATCCGGGTCCCTACATCCGTGATCCCATGTCTGGGTCCCTACATCTGGGCCTCTACATCCGGGTCTCCACACTGGGGTCTCCACATCCGGGTCTCTACATCCGGGTCTCCACACTGGGGTCTCCACATCCGGGTCTCCTCATCCAGGTCTCCACACTGGGGTCCCTACATCCGGGTCTCTACATCCAGGCTTCTACATCCGGGTCCCTACATCCGGATCTCTACATCTGGGCCTCCTCACTGGGGTCTCTACATCCGCGTCTCTACACTGGAGTCTGCACATCCGGGTCTCCATACTAGGGTCTCTACATCCGGGTCTCCACACTGGGGTCCCTACATCCGGGCCTCTACATCTGGGTCTCCACACTGGGGTCTCTACATCCAGGCTTTCATATCCAGGTCCCTACATCTGGGTTTCCATGTCTGGGTCCCTACATCCGGGTCCCTAAATCCGGGCCTCCACACTGGGGTCCCTAAATCTGGGCCTCTACATCCGGGCCGCTCCATCCCCAGCCTCCACATCCGGGCCTCCCCCCCTTCCATGTCCTCATCTCCTGCGCCTGGCGGGGGTCGGGGCTGGGGTGGAGGCCGGCATCGGGGCGGGAGGTGACGTCTGCGGGGAGAGAGCAAGGGAAGATGGAGGCCGGCCTCCCCCCCTTACCCCCTTCCTTCCCCTGATCCCTGACTCCCCTGACTCCTCCTGACCCGCCCACCTCCATCCCGACCCGGGGGTCGCGACCTGGGCGGGTTGAGCAGCTGCGGGTACAGCCCTGTGTGCCAGGAGTGGGCCATGCCTCAGCTTCCCCACCCTGAGTGGGCCTGGTGTGGGGAAGGGGGGAGGACCCCACTCACCTGAGCTGGGCTTCGGGGTGGGATCTGCGGGCAAAGAGAGAGAGGGTGGTGACCCGTGACCTCCCCTGACCCCTCCCTGACCCCCCCTGACCCCTGAACCCAAGGCCTCAGTGGGTGGCAAAGGGTCACATGGGATTCAGGCCCACACCTGGATCAAGGCCCCACATGAGGCCTAGCGGCCAGGGTGAAGCCATGGGGGGGAAAGGTGAGAGGTCAGGACTCACTGGGTCATCCAGGGCGTCGGCGAGGTCAAAGTCAGCCTGGCCTGAGGGGGGAAGAGGATGGGTGCTGGGGACGGACGGACGGATGGGGAGACAGACAGACACAGAGACGAACAGACAGACAGACCGAGAGGATGACACACGGACAGACAGACAAGGGATGGACAGATGATCAAGACAGGACAGACAGATGACAGACAGAAGAAGCAGATGGACAGCCAGGTGGACAGAACAAGAGGCAGACAGACAGAGAGGAAGACATGGACAGAGAGGAGACAGACAGACAGACACAGGACAGATAGACCCAGACAGAGAGACTGAGAGGCAGGCAGACAGACAGACAGACAGACACAGAGATGGACAGACAGACAGACCAAGAGGATGACACATGGACAGACAGACAGACAGAGCCAGAGGCAGATGGACAGACAGACAGACAATGAGACAGACAGAGAGGAGACGGACAGACACATGGACAGATAGGGGCCCAGACACAGATGGACCTGCAGACAGACAGAGACAGACAGATGCAGAGACCGAGGGACAGACAGACAGACAGACAGACAGACAGAGAAGGGATGGATGACCAAGACAGAACGAATAGATGGACGGACAGACAGACAGGAGAAGCAGATGGGCAGCCAGGTGGACAGAAAGACCAAGAGGCAGACAGACAGACTGCGAGGAGACAGACAGCCAGACAGACCGAGAGGAGATGGACAGACTGACAGAAGCAGATGGACAGAGACACAGACAGACAGACTGAGACACAGATGGACAGACAGACAGACAAACAGACACAGAGACAGACAGGCCAACAGGACCAGGCCCTGGCCTCCAACAACCTGGCCCGACCTGAAAATCCACTGCCACCTCCCCACCCCACAACCCCAGCCCAGCCCCACGCCCTGAGGGGGGGGACCCGAAACCACCAGGAGAGGGGGGGAAACTAGAAACCACCAAAGAGGGACAACTGGAAACCACCAAACTGGGGAGGGAACTAGAAACCACCAAGGTGGGGGAACTAGAAACCACCAAAAAGGAGAGAACTAGAAATCACCAAGGGAAGAAATAGAAACCACCAAGGGGGGAGAACAAGAAACCACCAAAGAGAGTGGGGGAACTAGAAACCACCAAGGCCTCACCCCGGCCTCCTGGGCCCAGGCCGCAGAGCAGGGCGGCCAGCAGCAGCAGCAGCAGCAGCACAGGTCCTCCTTGAAACTTACAAGGCTATGGTCAAAGTCACCCTAAGCAGGAAAGTCCTTGAAACCCCTGTCCAAATTCAGTGCCAACAAAGCCAGAAGTAGAGCCGTGTGGCTTCACTAGTTGAGGCTAGCCTTGAGAAAAGCAGTTCATGGACTGTGCCCAGATCCTGAGTTCAAGGTCTGGGACTGCCAACAAACAGACATACACAACAATCTGTGCAGCCATCCAGCTAAAGCACGTCACCCTCTTGTCCCCAACTGAATTGGACAGAGTTCCCTGGGAAAGGGGCTGGGGGAGCCACTGTCATCTTGACTCTGCCCATTCTGCATGCATCACAGGATTCCGGCCACACCCCCATTATTTCATGGTTCTTTTTGACCAATGGGATACAAGAATAGTGGTCATGCCCACATTCCATGCTGCCTGGTAGATGGACTAGGCTCTATTAGAACACTCGGAGGCTGAGATCCACAGGGGGAAAATCCTGCCACAGGAGCATGGGCCCGCTGCAGGCACCCGGGCCACCAGGCAGCTCAGTGACAGACTGAGCTGGAGCCACAGGCCCTCTGCCCCATGAGCTGCCACCACAGCATGCATGGGGATGGGAAGAGGGACACATGGGCATCTGAAAAGAAAATCTGCTTCCTCCATGACCTACCTGATGAGGTGGACTTCCAGAGTCCAACAGGTGAGCTCCACCATTGATGCAGCCAGCTTTCGGCACACATCCGAACCATCGAGGAGTCCCTCATGGTGTGTAAAGAGTAGAGGTTGGTCTTGAGTGAGCTGTGTTGGGAGAAAGCCCAGTGCATGCACTGGCTGTCCCAGGAGAACATGGAGAAGAGGACAGTGCTGTGGGAGCTGCTGTTGCTCCTCACAGGGGAAGGCACAGACAGCAGTCTCCAGATGCCAGCACAGGCTGAGCTCCCCACCACCAGCACTGCTTCAGATGCCTCAGGGCCTGTGGTAGGTGAAATGAGGGAGGAGCAGAAAGGTTTTGAAGAATTGCAACTTGAAGACAGCATGGAAACTGCCAGAGGAGAGGTCAGGGTTCCCGACCCCATAGTGGACTCCCCCAAGGAGTATGTCCTGCCCCAGATGCCCCACATCCAGATCTGCCCACAGCTCCCAGGCTCAGAGAAGGAGTGCTCCCCCACTTTCTCCTGTAATCTGATGTGGATGATGACTCTCTATGTGACATACTGACTCTCATAAGCCTTGGCAGCCACCAGAAGTAGGTGGCCAGGTGGCTTTCTCTCAGGCCTCCATCAGCCGGGTGATGGGAAGGTTAAACTGGGGGTCGGGTAGGGCAGAGGCTGCCAGGAGGTGGCCCAAACTCAAGGGTTATCTAATGGCCCATTGGTGGCCAGGAAAGAGGCCCATGTTATGCTTATCACAAAGAATAAATTGTTTTCAAAGCAAAATAAAAAGCCTCCAACAAAGATTTGTTCTTCCAGTCCTGGGGCTTGAACTCAGGGGTTGGACATTGTCCTGAGCTCTTTTTGATCAAGACTGGCACTCTACCAGTTGAGCCCCACCTCCCTTTCCAGCCTTTTCTGTGTGGAATAGAACCCAGGGCTTCAGGCATGCTAGGTGACCACTCTACCACTGAGCCACATTCTCAGCTAGGATGATTCTCCCCCCTCCCAAACCCATATGGCCATTCCTCAGATAAATAGGAAGTAGGTGGTGGTGTATGCATCAAATACCTAGGCCAGCAGCCATCAGGCTTAGTGGGAAAAGATTGTAGTGTAGAAATCTCTGATTTTGCATGCACGTGGTGTCTGTGTGTGTGTGTGTGTGTGTGTGTGTGTGTGTGTGTGTGTGTGTGTGTGTGTGTGAACTCAGGGCATAGGCTCTATCCCAGAGTTTTCTTGCTCAAGGCTAGTGCTCTACCACTTGAACCACAGCCCCACTTGCTTTTGGATGGTTAATTGTAGGTAAGAGTCTCAAGGGCTTTCCTGTCCAGGGTGGCTTTGAATCATGATGGGGGCCCCAAGGAAGCAAGAGTAAACACAACTCTCAAGTACTATCCCTATGGTGGGCTACTCCTGCACCCTGGGGGCCAGATGTGAAACATGCGGCCCTGTGCCATCATCCTCTAGAGTTCAATTTGGGGAAGTGACCAGAGCCAAGCTGACTTTTGCTCACCCTGATTGCTGATGCCAGAGCAGGTCTGTTCCACCCTAGGCCAAGAGAGCTCCTGGAAGCCTGGCTTACCACGGGCACAAAAAAGGGAGAGGTCAGCTCCAGGCTGAGCTAAGAGCCTTTGCCCACGGATACCCCAACTTGGCCTTACTTATCACCATAAGACCTGCCAAAGAACAACCCAAAAAAACAAAATTGGAGCTGTGCCTCCAAGTGGTAGAGCTCTAGCATTGAACCAAAGAGCTCAGGGACAGGGCCCCCAAGCTTTGAGTTCAAGACCCAAGCTGACCTTCCCCCATAAAACACAGGTTGTCTAAATGTGAATTAGTATGATTTGTGCAGTATTTCTGAAGAATGGTGATACTGAAGAAAGCACCCTAATTCTAATGACAGCTGAACTTGTGACATACAGCTATGTGCTGAGTCCTTCACAGGGCACTATTTGCTGGGTCCTTCCCACATGGGGGTTTTGTGCAGAGTCCTCAAAAAGGTGCTGTTTGGTGAGTCATCCCAAAGGGTGCTATGTGCTGAGTCCCTGAGAAGAGTGGGCCATCCTGGGTTTTTCAAAGGGTGCTGTGTGCTGAGTCCATTACACAACGTACTGTATGCTGAGTCCCTCAAAAGGTGTGGTGAGCTACTGCATCCCAAAGGGTCCTGCTATGTGCTGAGCCCTTGCGAAGAGAGGGATGAGGTGAGTTTTTTGAGTGCTGTGCGCCGAGTCCTTTACACAGGGGGCTGTGTACTGTACTTCAAATGGTGCTGTTTGCTGATTGCTTCCACAGTATGGTATGTGCTGAGCCCTTCAAAATTGTTCTATGTGCTGATTTTTTCGAAGGGTGCTGTGCACTGGATGTTTTACACAGGGTGCTTTATACTCAGCCCTTCAAAGGGTGCTGTTTGCCGAGTACTCTACCCAGCATACTACATGCTGAGTCCTCAAAGGGAGCTGTGTGCTGAGTCCTTTACACAGGGTGCTTTGTGCTGTTTTTGGAAGTGTGCTGTGTGTTGAGTCATCCCAAAGGGTGCTATGTTCTGAGTCCTTGAGAGGTAGTTATCCCCAACACTCACACACACACACACAAACACACATACACACACAAGTTTCACTATGCACCTGCTTGGTGTGTGGAGTGGAGGGGGATGGAGGAGAGTCTCCTCCAGGGGTGGGGCTGAGGGGAGATTCGATCTCCCGGACCAGTACTGGGGGTGGGGTGTAGTGCTGAGCTGAGGTAAGGCTGCAATTGCCATGGTCTGGAAGCCTCAGGGCCCAGTCAGGGCTGCACTTGTGGCCAGGGCTGGGGGGCTGGGCCCAGGGGAGGAGGGGCAGGGCCCAGGGGCACACTTTGGTGGCAGCAATGGCCAGGGGCCCAAGGGGGTAGGGGTGTGTGCGCAGCAGGGGCGGGTTGGCCCAGGAGAGGAGTGTGGGGCAGAAACAGAGCTGGGAGAAGAGCGAGCATGAGCACAAGCACCAGTGGAAACGGCTTCAGTGGCTGGCGGCTGCTCCGATCATAGCGTGGGTCCTGGCTGGTTGCATAGAGCATGCAGAGCCTGCATGGCAGGCTATGGCCGCGTGTAGCCCCTCGGAGACATAGCAGCCATGGCAGCCTTGAGTCTGAGGTCCCGGTTAGGGGAGCACGGGAGAGTGAGCAGCTGCTGAGCCAGAGACGGCGGCCACAGGGGAGGAGGCCATTGAGGGGGCGACAGCGGCTGAGGAGAAGGAGAAGAGGCTGAGCGCTGCCCGGCCATGCACCAGCGGACACCCCCGCTCCTTCCCAACAGCGCTGCCTTTCAAACATGGTGCTGCAGGCTCAGACTGGTGGAGCCTCTTGCAGTCACCTGGCGGAGATGGCGCACCCCTGTGGGGCTTGTGGCCTTGACTTGGTCCCCGCCCCGGGTCCTCAGACTCAGGTCGCGCACCCAGAGTCGCAGCCTACAGCTTCTCCCAGCAGCTCACGTGAGTGGCCGCCCTGCAGGCCAGCACCTGGCGTGACCCCTGCACCTTGTGACTCCACCACTCTACCCCTTCCACCCCATCCCCACGGACCCTGAACCTTACCTCTCGCCTCCCCTCTCCTGTCCTACCTGCATCTCCCCAGCACCCCACAGTCCGCCCTGGCTCTGCCACAAATGCACCCCAGGGGTGGGGGTTGGAGCTGGGTGTTGACCTGGGGATCCCAACCCCATCCCTAGCATCCAGTGTCCCAGGAAAATGGGAGCTGCAGGGATGGGTGAGGAGCACCCATCCAGGGGCACCACAGAGCCCCTGGTCTGGAGCAGTGGGAGCCACACAGCCATGCATCTGCACCCTTCCTCTCCCTGGTGGGAACCTGCTGCCTTTAGTCAGAGATGGGGAGTAGCACCTCCACACCTGCCTTCTTAGATCTTTTCCTTTTTGCTGGGGAGGGGGGTGTTGGATACAGAAGATAGGCCCCCTTGCTGTGTGAGCCCTTGTTTTCTGTGCTCAGTCACCCTTTCACCTGAGGACATTCCCAGAAGAGCCCACTAGAGAGGTGAGGGCACTGGGGTCAGATAGAAAGTGGATATTTGGGAGAAACACACACCCCCTCTGAGAGACATACACCAGCCTGTACCCCCAACCCCAGCTGTCAACAGTTCTGACTGGGTGATCACATTTCCCAGCTCTGCCAGCTTCTGGTAGTGCTCCCAGTCCATCTGGTCTCCTTGTCCTCCCCAAGAATCTGCCAAGTCGCCCCAAAGTATGTAGGCTGAAAGTAGGGACTCTATCCATGTATATAGACTTTAGGACCCCATCAAAGTCCCCAACAACGCCCCCACCCCAGGTCATACACCACTCTGGAGGCACCATGACCCCCTGCTTTGTATTCTGTCCAGGCTCTGAGGAGCCATGTGTCTCGGGACTCCTTCACCCAGCGTCCTGGCCTAGGGTTTTGGTGAATGAGGAGTCAAAGCTGGATGTTCCCAAGAGGAAGGGTCTGGCAATGGAGAAAGGGGGAGGCAGGATGGTTCTGCATAATTAGAGCATTGTTCCCCTTGGGTGGTTGCCCCTGGTTCTGACAAGGGAACCCCTCTGCTCAAGCTGGTACATTGCTCAGATGAGAAAGTAACAAACTCCAGAAAGGCACTGCTCTGAGTCTGTGTTTATGTGTTTGTGTGTGTGTGTGTGTGTGTGTGTGTGTGTGTGTGTGTGTGTAAGAGAGAGAGATGAGTCTTCTGTCACTGATTTAGATTTGTGTTTGTGTTTCTGTGTGTGTGTGTGTGTGTGAGTGTGTGTGTGTGTGTGTGTGTGTGTGTGTGTGTGTGTGTGTGTGTTTGTTGGGAGAGCAGGGAGGATGAGAACAATGAAAATATATTTAAGTCACTGGGTCTAGAAAGAGCAAAAGCATTTTATTTGTTGTTCTTTTTTCATTAATGCCCATTAGGAGACCAGCCACAATTTTTGTTTTCTCTTTCACCGTTTCATGGCTCCTTTAGGGAAGGTTTCAGTAGATGTTCCTTTCCACCTCTTTCTTCCCCTTTCCTGCAGCCCACAGTAACTCCTGGGCCTGAATGGGTCTCCCCTAGGAGGCCTGTGTGAACCAGACCAGTGTGGACACCTGCTCTTCTGTCTTCAGCCAGAAGGCTCATGAGGCTACTGTGACAACAGCCGCACTCTTCCAGCCAGACAGTCTGCTCTGGTGTGTATAGTTGGAGCTAATTCAAGGTTGGGAATGAGTCTGCCAAACATAAATAGGGAACGAGATGGGGATAGTAGGGCAGGGGCTGTGAATCTAGGAGGGTCTGGGAAGTGACGATCGGTGTGACATGGCAGATGGTTCACCACGACCAAGGATGAGAGGGGAATCTTACCCAGGGTATTGGCGGTGTACATCTTGGCAGGGGGCTCCAGGCCCCCAATGGTGGCATGGATTCCCTCCAGGGGCAGTGCACTGGTGGGCAGTCCTCCCTGGAGTTCTGCAGACTCCAATCTGTGTCCCTCCTGGGCTGTTTCCAGCTGCGCAATGGTAGGCAAGTGTGTTCCCTCTGCTGGAGCCTACTTGGGATCAGGACATGGCAGTTACCTGAGGCTCTCTGAATGCCATTTTCTATAACCTGCTGTAGGCTGTCTGGAAGGAAAAGGGGACCACTGACTTTGGAACCCTTTAAGTTTGATTGGGACATGTGAAATGCCAGGTTTTCCAGGGTTTTTCCTTGAAGCTGGCAATTTCTACTAATGCTTGGGATTCTGGGTCAAATTAGATGGACCATTTCAGCCACCAAACAATGACGTTCAAAGCAGCACAAGCAGAGTTCCCAAGCCAGATGGTCTCCTGCTATGAACGTCGTGCCTTGACTGCCTTTCTCTGACAGCTGCCGATACTTCTCAACCTCTCTCTAGGGTGATCACTACAGTCGAGGATGTCATGGGGAGCAGAGATTGTGACCTTGTTATCTGCAGCCTACTAGCTGTGAGTAGAGACAATTCCCAGGAACTGTACTGGACTCTGGGAGATTCAGAGACCTGGGATGCCTCAGGGGTCCTATCTCTGGAACATGAAACTTGGGGGCCAGATATGGTGGACCATCCTGTCTGGCCCCAGGGAGTGGAGAGGAGGCCCCTTGAGCCAGGCATTCACCTCAGGGCAACCTTGTTCACAGCTGAGTGGGGAATTGAGTGCCACACAGCTGGTCATTGGCCGGACAGAGATCTTTGAGAAGATAGGCATCCCAGAGGCCCCAAAATACAGTGAGTACATCATGGCTCACATCCTTGGAACCAAAACAGTTAAGTGCGGTGGCACCAGGAGGGTGGGAAGAGGGAGGAGGTAGAACTGTTGGAGAGCTACATCAGGCTTTGCCCTCACCCAGGATGCTTACCTGAATTGGATGGGACTTTTCTGTAGTATTGTCATAGACAGATGCTCATTCGTTTATCCAACAAACCGTTACAGTGTGTGCCAGGTCTTGGTGGGGGAAGAGGAGGGGGTCATACACGATGAAAGGTTCCAGTGCTGATTCCACAGCACATGAAGAAATCGTGCAACAAGTGTAGGATTATGAAACAAAACATGGCTTTCTTTCATCATTAACCTATCCCCATGAGGAAGGGGATCCTTCACTGTATTCAGTCTTGCAGCTGGGGAAAATGAGGCATTGAGAAGCCAAGTGACCTACTCTTGACTTCCAGCTGACAGGAAGCTCAGCCTGACTTCTCTGCCATACTTCCTAGGACAGTGGGTGTTATTCAGTCCACTTCTTGTGGTGGGACTTCCACTTTTTCATTTTTGAGGCTTGAATTTGAGGCCTGGATGCTGTGCCTGAGCTCCTTAGATCAAGGCTAGCGCTCTACCACATGAGCCACAGCATCACTTCCGGTTTTCTGTTGGTTCTTTGAGTATAAGAGTCTCACAGACATTCCGGTCTGGGATAGCTGTGAACCATGATCTTCATATCTCAGCCTCCTTTGTAGTTACGATTATAGGTCTGAGCCACCAGCACCTGGCTTAAGTGTAATTCTGGCCCTCTCTTCCTCTTTCTTTCTCTCTCACCCCCTCCTCCCCCTCTCCTCTCTCCCTCTCTTTTTCTCTCCCCACTCTTTCCCTCTCTCTCTATCCCTCTCTCTTTCTCTTTCAGGAACTGGTTGAATAGGTGCTGGAGGAGGTGGCCCAGCATCCCCATGTGGCTGGAACCCAAGGTGTCCCTCTCATTCTGGAGGTGGGCTGAGGGTCAGGAGCTGTTTTGCTCAGCCTGTTGAACTAGCTTCATGAGGTAAGCCCCTCTGTACCCCGGCTAGACTTTGATGGCTATTCATTGTCCATCCCTTGATTCCTTCCTCACATCCCTCTGCTACACCGTTGAAGGAAAGTGGATGAGGAGATGTTGCCTTGTCCCCCTGCCCAGCACGATCCCGGGACTCTGACCCATACCCCCACCTATCTGGTCAGGGCCTGGCTATAAGACAATGAAAACACTCCTTGTCTACTACCCTTTGCTGGCGAGTGTAGTTTTGGCTAGGGGAGTGGGGTGCAGAGGAAAGTGCCCAGACCTGACACCTCCCGGAGGACATTTGTTCTTGTGACAGAGCCAAGTCATTGCTATGGATAAGGAGGAAGCCGCATGGTGGTGGTCAGAAGCTCATGGCTCCCACCCATCATCCTGGCTGTTCGGGAGGCTGAGGTTTGATGGTCATGACTCAGGCCAGGCCGGGCAGGAAAGTCCAGGAGATTCTTATCTCCCATAAACTACCTCCCTCCCCAAACCCACACACAAGCCAGATGTGCTGTGGCTCAAGTGGTAGAGCCACAGCCTTGAAAAAAGAATCTCAGGGATAACACCCAGACCCTGAATCCAAGTCCTAAGACTAACACAATCATAAAATAAATGAACAGTGTACAACTTTTATCTGACTACCAAGAAAGATGGATACAGTTTTCTTCTGTACTTGTAGCCAAAGGTAAGGGGCTCCCCTTGATGTTCCCCTAAACCTCTCTTCTCCTTTATCTGTCCAGGCTTAGGTTGCAGGACAGAATTCGGATCATCCCCCTGGATGTGACCTTAGCTACCCTTCCCCAAACACCTTCCTTGGGGTCAGGATCCTGGATACACTCCCTGCTGGGAGGATGAGGCACTGCAGAGATGAGGGTAGGTATCCCCAACACTCTCTCTCTCTCTCTCTCTCTCTCTCTCTCTCTCTCTCTCTCTCTCTCTCTCTCTCTCTCTCACACACACACACACACACACACACACACACACACACACAAACACAAATACCCCTAAGCCAACTCAGACTAGCCTTTTCCAAAGACACTTTATCTCCTTGGATTAACTGACCTAAGAGAGAATTTTGATCCCCTGTAATTGATTATTTTAACTTGGGCTTGCTAGATGACAGGAGATAAACAGGAGCAAAAAAAAAAAAAAAACAACATTTGGTGCCCATCACCTGGTGCTCAGGCTCATGCCTGTCATACTGGCTACTCCAGATGCTGAGATCTGAGGATCACAGTTTGAAGCCAGCTATAAGCTGGACAGCCCGTGAGGAGACTACTCTCCATGGAACCACCAAAAAGCTAGAAGTGGAGCTGTGGCTCAAGTGGTAGAGCACCAGCCTTGAGCAATAAAACTCAGAGAGCAGCTCCCAGATCCTCAGTTCAAGCCCACACAAAGAAATGGCCCCATCTTGTTGCCCACACATTGCCAGGGCCTCAAGCCCCCTCTCATGGGGTGTGATACAACACCTGTCCCTGGGTGGTGTATCAGGGCCTCCAGAGATCTGGTGGTGGAATCCAGGCCTTTCCCTTCATGCACTCTCAACCCACACTGGCTGGAATGCAGAGCCTGACAAGCCAGCAGCCTGCAGAGTGGAGAGGCTCCTGCTCTGCCAAGGTGATCGGAATGGTCTTCTTGGAGGCAGCACTTGAAAAGGGGGTCTTGCTTAACAAGGAGTATCTGACAGGAAGCACAGAGTACAAAGGTGCTGAATATGATGGGCAACACAGCAGAGTATGTTCATTTCTAGCCAGGGCTGCTGTTGAGAGACTCGGTATAGATGTGTGACTTGGTATAGATGTTGGAGACTGTCCTGAGACAGCCTGAGGGGTCATAGAAGAACAGCTATCCAGGGCTGAGATTGTGTCTTAGAGGTAGAGGGCTCACCTAGCATGCAAGAAAGCATGGGTTGGATTCCTAGGTCTTGCATACACAGAAAAAGGTGGACGTGGCACCATGGCTCAGGTGAAAGAGTGCTCCCCTAGAGACAAAGAAAGTCGGGGACAGCGCTGGGGCCCTGATGTCAGGCCCTAGGGCTGTCACCATAAAACAGTTCTCCCAGGGACCTTTGTGACAGTTGGATGGCTATGCCCTGAAGCTCTCAGTAGGTCCATCCATGCTTTGTGTCTCCTTTGACAGAGGGGAGCTGGATACTCCTTCTGCCATGGGCACCCCTGGGCCCGGTTATCAGCAACCCTCCCAACCTCTTCCACCGGGACATGGAGCAGCTGGCCCCAGCAAAAAGTATATGCCTATAGGGTAATATTTTGAAGAGTGCATTGGAAATATTCTAAATATAATAATTAAGTTGAGCAATTTCACATTGACAGTAATTAACTAGAATAATTTAATGCTAATTGGACAAGTTTGTCTTTCTAAATAAATAAAACCTATTTCTCCTTTTACTTTATCAGGGAAATATCTGAGCAAAAAATGGAAATAAACATATGACTCTATAACAACTGGAATGAATTTTTGCCTTTTTATTAGCAAACATTAACTTTACACAGTATTTTATTGTGTTATACACATATGTCCATATAATGTAGCTTGCTAAATTTTATTCCTTTTATTAATTTCATTAGCCTATTTTTATACTTATTTTTTATTATGTCATACCAACATATTGAATATTTGAACATATTTACTGCACAGTATTTCTCTTCATCTCCTCTCTTACTTTTTTCCAAATTAAATCAGCTCTATCTTTTACACCTGGGTTCTTCATTTTATTTTCTGGGTTATTCATATTTTCATATGAGAAATCTAGTATTTGTTTTTTACAGTATGGATAATTTCTTTAATATGAATGTTTCCAGTTCTATTTTTTTATTTTGAAAATACTGTACAGAGGGGTTCAATTTACATGGACAAGATAATATTTCTTATCAAGCATTGTACCCTCCTCCTTTGTTTCCCCTTCCCATCCCTTCCCATCCTTCCCCCACCCCCCCACCCAATCCTCCCCGCCCCCCTTTCCCGCACGAAAGTTGTAAAGTTCGTTTTCGACATAACGACTTGTACATCTCATTGTTGCAATGGGTCCCCCTGTATCCCTATTTAAACGATTTTTTTTTCCCCTTCCCCTCCACAAATTATACCGACATCAGATACAGTGAAAGCAGGGGTTATACTGTGGGGGAGGGACATACAAAGCAACAAAGAAATAATCTTATAAATGTGTAAGAAACAATCGCATGAAAGAAAAAAATAAACATTTGAATACATATCTTAGGGTTCATTTCCCTAACATCACCTTATCTGACCTTTTCTGCTTGACTCAGACATATACTAGATATTGCATGGGACCTATGTTTCTTTGGGCCTGGCTTACTTCACTTAATATAATTTTTTCCAAGCCTTTCCATTTCCTAACAAATGGGGCAATGTCATTCTTTCTGATGGATGCATAGAATTTCATTGTGTATATATACCACATTTTCTTGATGCATTCATCTACTGAGGGGCACCTGGGTTAGTTCCATATCTTAGCTATAGTAATTAATGCTGCAATAAATATAATCGTGCTGGTAGCTTTAGTGTGGTCTTATTGGTAAAAATTTGGGTAAATACCCAAAAGTGGGATTGCTGTGTCATAGGGGAGCTCTATGTGGAGTCTTTTGAGGAACTTCCATACTACTTTCCAAAGTTCTATCTATTTTCTTGAAGATGATATTATTTCATAATTATGTGTGGCTAAATAGTATATCATTGTGTATATGCATATATGTATTACAATTTCTTTCTTCAATGAGTGATTAGGGAAAATGTAGGTTGATTCTGTAGTTACTTATTTTTTTATGTGAGAGAAGGAAGGATGCATATAATGATGCTTGGAATGAGAAACATTCTCTTTAAGCAGGCACTCTCATATTTGAAACATCCTCTCAGCTACTCTTTCATCAGTATTTTAATAGTGAATTGAATTAAAAGAATAAAATTTATCTACTTTTGCAAAGATGTTTTTTTCAGTACCTATAATATTTTTATTATAATGTTATGTTTACTATGTCATGTGAGTATGGGGATGTATGTGAAGATGAAAATCTAGGAATGTTTGTATACGTAGCTGACTCAAAGGAAACAATGTATGTGAGATATAGGATTCAAATAAAAGTTTGAGACCTGTAAGTTGCTAAATTGATGTATATGTCCAGTTTGTGGTGTGTGATTTCAAGATCACATTTTGGTAGATTTCATACCAAGTAAGTAGATGTTTCTAACCCCAAATCTTAAGGAATAAAATAATCATTGTCTTAGTATTCCAGACATTGTCATAAGTGGAAAAAATGATTGAAAGTATGATGGGTCAATAGTAAGCCTTTAGACACTCTACATTTTCCCCCAAATCTTCAGATGTACTCTTTGGATATTAATTACAAATGTATTTATAAACATTGATATAATATGATCTTATACATAAATATATGTATATATTATAAATATATCATATATTGTTATATTTTAAATGTGTACCATAAATATTGACTTATATTTAAATGTAATTCATCTCATCATTTATACATATATATATATATATATATGCATACTTTTTTTTTGGTCAGTTGTGGGTCTTGAACTCTGGGCTTGAGTGTTGTCCCTGTGCTCTTCAGCTCAAGGCAAGAGCTCTACCACTTGAGACATTTTGCCAGTTACAGTTTTCTGGTGGTTTATTGGAGATAAGAATCTTTGGAATTTCCTGCCTGGGCTGGCATTGAACTGTGACCCTCAGATCTCAGCCTCCTGAGTAGCTAGGATTATAGGCATGAGCCAAGGGCTCCGGGCTATATTTACATTCGAGATTTGTTAGTGGAATAAAGGGTACAGAAACTATTATTCTTATCACAAAATGACTTCACACTTACAGGTATAATTATAAGAAGAAAAACGATAAATATTCACAGTGGCACAAAAATCCCTTAGGTGCCTAACAAGACAGCACGTTTTTCCAGACACTGCATGTGGTGTGAGCTCTTTGCAACCCAAGCGACTGTAGAAGATATTGCACCCTAAACAAAACTGACAATTGCATGAACCCAGTCCTCTATGACAGATTTAGCCAGTTCTATCTTAGAGATTCTTGTTAGGGACATGATGAAAAATTTATAGTTTAATTGTGATTATAGAACTCTTTTATACATGTCACTCAGCCATTAACTATATTTAACATAGTTCCTTTTGCTCTAACTTATATTTTCATGGCTTAGGAAACTGTTTTTTGTTTGTGAAAACATAGCTGTTCACTATATAGACATGAGTTTTTAATCCTTGAAATTACTGTCTGCATAGTGTTCTATGAGATGAGCTTCTCTTTACCATATCATAGGAATAAACTTACTCTGATTCAAACTTGGACAACAGCTACCTTGTTCTCTCTCCTAGAAAACCATCTGCATAGACTTCTTTACATGTAAACAGACCCTCATTTACTTGCAAAAGTCTGTCAGTGAGTCAAACCTAACTCACCCAAGTGAGGTGAATTCCTCTGTCATGCTTCCTTTACTTTAAAAATGGTAAGAACTGTACAGCAATGTGCATACTTTTTAATGTGAAGTGTGACTCCTATTTTCCATAATGTGAATCAAGCAGAGGAATCAATTTAAGATGTGAAAGAACCTTACAAAGAGTCTTGGACCTTGAAAATTGCCCTGGGTATGAATTTTTGGAGAAATATCCCTTCTAAGACAAAGGACTCAGTTTTTTTTTTATATTGTGCTGGTACTGGGGTTTGAACTCCTGGCCTTGAGCTCTATCTGGGCTTTAATTCTCAATGTTTGCTCTATACCACCTGAGCCACACCTTCACTTCTTCCTTTTACCACAAGTGCAGAAAAGAATCTCTTAGGTTTATCTACTTAAAATAGCTTGGAGTTGCAATTGTCAAATTTGAACCTACTGAGTATCTAGGTGTAAGCCACTGGTGCTGTGCTAGAACTCACTTCTTAAGAATAAATAATCACAAAAAGAGGTGCAATAAATATTTGTTCAATTATGTATGTGTTGACTGATAAGCCAAATCACTTGCTACTGGAAAAGAAAAAGAGAGAAGATAGAGATTAATATGGAGGAGAGAGACACAAAGAAAGAAGGGATGGGAGGGTAAATGAGTGGAGGGGAGTGAAAGGGAGGATATGAGAGGAGAGGGTAGCTGGGTAGAATTGTCTACTGCTCACTAAGGTATTGTTGGACAATCAATGCCGTTGCATTTATGTAGCCAAAGCTTTATATTTTTGGTAGTAAGTTGATATATAAAATACCAATTTACAGGTAGTAACCTGTTAGTGTGCTTCCTCCTGCACCAAGGAAGCCACAGTTAGGTTACTGTTACAGATAAGGCAAGAGTAAGCAGTTTAAGTTATTCTGAGAAACAATAATTGACATACTAAGAATGTTCCCTTGTATGGTGAAGTCAAGCATCACTCTTTTCCCTGCTACAGTCTTCCTCTCAACAAGAATAGCAAAACCAGAAGAGGAAGGAGATATCTGAGTAATGATCATCTCTCTGTTTAACCTCATCCCTTGGCCTCTCAAACAATAAAGCCAATGGAGACTTAACCTGAACTAATGGGGAAAATGGGGGGAAAAGTTCAGTCTAACTTATTGTGAAACTTTTAAAATAATTGGGGCAGTATTTCAAATACTGAAATAAAACTTTTTAAATTATTAATAAAAAGTTACTCGAAACTTATTGAAAATTTAAGACTACAGGGCTCACTACATAGTGGAATCTGCATAGGTAAAACTGACTCGTGCTCCTATCATCAGAAATTGAAGATTGTCCCTAAACATAGACTGCTGAAGTGATAAGCGATGGAAATTCATGATGGATAGCATAATGCTGAGAGCATGGAAATTATTTCCTTTCCATCTTCAGTGTGTAGAGAAGAAAAAAGCTCTATAGGATGGTCCTGAAGGTGCAATTCTAAATTTAGGACAGAAGGTGAATAGTAAAATAGACCTATCTCAGCCATTCAGAGATTAGAAATGTGGAGAAATATATTCATTTATGTGGTCAAACATGGAAGAGAGGATGTGGCAAGCCCATAGCCAAATGCCAAAGGTAGAGATATTTAACAAAACACCATGAATTTGAAACAAGTCTTAAAAGGGGAGCTAGGCTTAGAAGAAATAGGGCAGAAGGATGGAGAGGGAAATGGTGGACTAATACAGTCATAACACTCAATGTACATATGTGAGAATATAAGTAGGAAACTTGAAGGGATAGGTGGGGTTGGGGTAAGGGAAGGAAGAAAAAAGGAAAATTTGACAATGATCCAGATGCACTGAACATTGAAATGCACATACACTCTATTCAACACTGACATGATGAAGCAAAACCCCTTTGCACAACTTGCTAAAGATAATTTTTTTGAAGTTTTAATATTAAAAGACCAGAAGCATAAACCTTTAGAGATAAATAAGAGGATAGTATTGACATATTGTTGAGGCTTGTGTTCCCAAAATTGAAACAATTCCCAAAATTGAATATATTTAAAACATTAAAACTTTGAACGAACCTTAACACTTGCTGCAGTGTTCATTATGACAGGTGCCTTGTATAGAATAATTGAATTCCTCCTCCTACACATTTCTTGAACAACAAATATCTGGAATTATTTTGTTTTTGACATGTCAATCTTGACTTTATTCTTAAATGTGTGCTTATGTAAGAAATATATGGTTGTAAAATTTCATGACAATTCTTTTGAACTTCCTTTTTGTTGAATCGTCTAGTTTAATAAAATCCAATTGCACTTTTGATATAAAAATATTTTGTGCTCAATTCAGAATCACATACACTAACATTGGAACGATACAGAGAAGATTAGCATGGCACCTGTGCAAGGACGACATGCAAATTCGTGGAGCGTTCCATATTTTTACAACAACAGATGCTGGAGGGGATGTGGCCACAAGGGAACCATACAGCATTCTTGGTGGGAGTGTAAACTTGTTCAACCACTTTGGAAAGCATTATGGAGGTTCCTCAAACGATTCCACATAAAGCTCCCCTTTGACCCATCAACCCCACTTTTGGGGATTTACTAAATGATCACAAAAAGACCATACTAAAACTACCAGCTCAACTATGTTTATTGCAGCATTATTTACCATAGCTAAGATATGGAACCAACCCAGCTATCCCCACTACATGAATGGATCAAGAAAATGTGGTGTATATACACAAGGGAATTCTATGCCTCCATCAGAAAGAATGACATCACCCAATTTGTTAGGAAATGGAAAGACTTGGGAAAAAATTTATTATGTGAAGTAAGCCAAGTCCAAAGAAACAGGTCCCATGGTTTCCCTTATTTTCAATAACGAATATATGTCTAGGGCAAGCAGACAATGTCAAAAACTATGTTCATATGAACAGATATGATGATGTTAAGGGAATTGAACTCCAAGATAGGGAAACAAGTATTTTTTTGTTTGTTTCTTGCTATTGTTTCTAACGTACTTATAATGTGCCATGTGAATTTTTGTTTCTTTGTATGTTCCTCCCCCATGCTATAACCCTTGTTTTCACTGTATTTGAAGTTGGTGCATGTGCCTCTTGTATGTACGCTTCTCTAATTTGGGGAGGGGAAGGGAAAAGATGCATGCATGCAAACGCATGTGCATGCATGTGTGTTGGCGTGCTCAGAGTTTGAAATCAGGGCTTAAAGGCCATGCTAGGTCTTTCCTCTCTAGGTTGGTGAGGTACTATATGAACTACATTTTCTTTCCTGGGTCTTTGCTAGTTCATTAAAAATTTTGAAAAATAATTTCATGAATTTTTTTGTTTGTTTTGGAAGCCCTGATTGGCTTCCAATGGTTATCCACAGATCTCAGGCTCCTGAGTAGATATCCCAAGTAGATAGGATTATAAGTGTGACTAACCAATACAAGGCTTTCAGAATAATTTTAAAAGTAGAAGAAAATTTACTTCATGGGGGCCTGTTTTATTGTCTCCTACTTTTAAAGTATTTTGCATTGATTAAATGTGAATTTATTTCATTTTTGGATTCTTAAAAGAGAGTAAGTGATATTTAAAAGTTTTGGTACTTTTTAAAAAAACTGGAACTGTGGGACAGAAGAAATTTGCCTCTCTTTGGACCTCAATTTAGAAGCTCAGCTCTGTGCATGATAACCCAATGTCACCAACACAGTCTGTGTTGAAGACAAAATGTGACAGAAAACAATCACCATGGGCAATATTTGCTATGCTATTATTTCTTGGAAAATATGAATATTGAATTGAGAGTGTAAGAGAATGGAGAGAATTTACCTACCTTTTGTGTATTGCGGAAAGACTTTTGGAAACTTTGACTCATTTCCTTCCTCACTGTGTGTCTTTGGGCCATGCACTTAGTGCCTTTAATTACAATTTTTCCCAACACTAAAATGGTAATAACATTAGCATTATTGCAAATGTTATCTTAAGAATTAAGAGAAATAAAACTTGTAAAATACTTAACATAAACTTCCATGAATGAGCTTTGAGTTTAGCCAGAAGTTTTTTTAAAAATACTAAATAGAATGTCATAAGTATTACGGAAACCATTACATGTAGTGAGCAACCAGAAGTAATGTTATCTATTGATCATGCTCTGCTTCCAGGGAAGCCAGGTGGATAACTTCTCATGCTGTAAATCAAACTGGTTATCTTCAGTCTTGTTAGTGTAAAAATATCAGGGACATAATAATGAAGGAATGTTGTAGACTGAGATGAAGTCCAAAAGAAAATGTACAGGGCTGGGAAGGTAGCTCAGTGGTAGACCACTTGCCTTGCATGTCTGAGGCCCTGGGTTCTATTCCCCAGTACCACATAAGCAAAAAGAAAAAAAAGCCGGAAGTGGTGCTGTGGCTCAAGTGGTAGAGCACTAGCCTTGAGCTGAAGAGCTGAGGGACAGCGCCCAGGCCCAGAGTTCAGGCCCCTTGACCGGATCCCCCCCCCCAAAAAAAAAGAAAATGTACAAAACTGAGAAAACATAAAAGTATCTGAGCAGTATAGTGTGCTTTACATCATTTAAGTTAAATAACAAAGATAAGGAAAACCCAGAAGAATAAATTGTCTTTTTGATATTTTATCATAGGTCTTTCCTCATTCTTGTAGAGGCATCATCAGATGAGAGGAAATGTATTTTTTTTTGTTCGCTTCCTTCCATTTATTCTTTTGTTTGAAATCTGAACTACATGAGACAGAAAGAAACGAAGGGAAATTAGTCACACAGGCTTTGGAAAGAAAAATCAACGTAAAATAAAATACATATAGTCTTGTATAAGGTCTAACTAAATTGAGTTATATAGTCTCAAGCATTAACAGAAAATGATTTAATCAATATCATGTTATTGAAAACTAAAAAATGTTAGGAGTTGCTTAATTTTTTCCTTTCTACTACCTTGAATAAATTATTGCTTTTGTATAGAGAGATTAAAGATGAGATTAACAAGAAACTTGATTAAAAATGGACAAAATTTCTGAATAGACATGTTTTCCAAAAAGCCCTGAAAATTGCCAGTGGGTTTACAAAGTTGTGTTTAATACAACTTCTATACTGGTTTAATGTTTTGTAAGAAAAAGTCATTAGAGAAATGCAATTCAAAATTACTATGATACTACTTCATAACTACTATAACTCTTATCAAAAAAATCAAAGGAACCAGGTGTGATGGTAAAGGCTTGTAATTCGAAGCTTTTAGGAGGTTGGAGTAAAAGGATTTGGGTCTGAGGTCATCTTGGGTATTGCACACAGTAAAAAACTGCCCTTTAAAAAAACTTTAAAAAAAAGTAATAATGTTGGCTGGTGAGAGTGTGGAGAAAAGGAAAATTTCTTCACTCTTGGTCAAAATAAAGGTTAGTACTCTCATTGTAGAAAGTAGTATGCAGTTTTCTAAAGAAATTCAAAGATGAAATATCAACTGACCCACCAATCATGTGATTATTTCTCTCTGAGTAACTCATAAATATATCTGTAGTTCATTGTTATTCACATTATTCACAACAACAGCCAAGATATAAATCGAAGTTCAGTGTTCAACTACAGACTATTAAACAACTGTGGTGCATGCACAAATATATTTTTCTGTTTCATCCTTAAAATAGCAAGAGATTTCTCCCATTAGCCACAACTTACAATCACCTGAAAGATGTATTCTAAATGAGGAAAAATGTTTACTTCTGATATTTGTAAACACACACACACACACACACACA
The DNA here is from genome assembly GCF_024711535.1 of Dipodomys merriami. Classification (NCBI taxonomy): domain Eukaryota; kingdom Metazoa; phylum Chordata; class Mammalia; order Rodentia; family Heteromyidae; genus Dipodomys; species Dipodomys merriami. The sequence goes on along the minus strand of NW_027202538.1, from coordinate 2,536,754 downwards.
CACACACACACACACACACACACACACACACACACCAACCTCAAACATTAAGAGTGAAATTTTTTGAAAAGTAAAGCAAAGTGGAATTGCTGGGGCATTTAGGTCACAATGTAGAAGATAGTAGATATACAGGATGAACTGGTATAGAGTTACAATGTACAACATGAGGATACAGGGGACAACACTGGCCTTACATAGGAATGAAGCTAAATAAGTAGGAGTTGTTCTTCCTAGTAAATGTTGCTCTTTTGGATGCTCTTCCTCCAGTAATGGATAAGATGAACATAATTCTTTAAATATATCTGCCTGTTAGCAGAAATAATAACAAACAATATAGCAATAATATTGTATGCTCAACATAGGACAAAATATCAAATTAAAATACATGAGATTATCCTTGGTGTGAACTAATTATTACAAATAAGGGAAACCATGGGAGCTATGTTTCTTTAAGTCCCACCAACAGTGTAAAAGAGTTCCCAATTGGCTACATCCATGTCAGCATTTGCTATTGTTAGTCTTCTTGATAATGACCATTCTAACGGATGAGGTAGAATCAGTCTTGTTTACTTGTAGATTTGTGGGCACCTTCTAGCTACCATAAATGAATGAATCCATGAAACTTATATTGCTCTGAGTCTGCATTCTGTTCTCTTTGCTCTTAGTATAATTTTACCAAGCCTTTCATTTTCATTAATACTGGTGAAAAGTCATCCTCTCTGATGGGTGAATAGAATTCCACTGTGTTTGTTTGTGTGTGTGTGTGTGTGTAAGATCATGATAGGCCCATAAGCCTTCTGTTTCATCTGTAATTTTGTAATTCCATATTAAATTTGGATTGCTTTCTCTACTGCATTGAAAAATATAGTTGGGATTTTGATGAGTATTGCATTGTCAATTTTTTGTCAGCCATATTGCAGTTTCATCATGTAAATTCTTCCAACCAGGAGCATTAAAATATTTTCCATTTTCTTGAGTCTCCTTCAATTTCCCTTTTTAGATTTTTAAAGTTTTCACAGTAGAGGTCCTTCACATTTTTAGTTACATTAATTCCTAGTTTTGTTGTTGTTGTTTAGTTTAGATTTGATTTGGTTTAGAGGCTAATCCATATGAAGTTGTTTTCTGAATTTCAGCCTGGATATTTCCATTCTTGGTAACACAAAAACTACTGATTCTTGTGGTTTTTATACCCTGCTACATTGCTGAAGGTTAGCATCACCTTTAGTAACTTGAAGGAGGAAGCTATAGGGTCCTTTAAATACAGGATCATTTCATCTGTAAAAAGGGATAGTTTTATGTCTTCCCTATTTGGATCCCCTTTATGTTTTTCTCTTGCTTATTGCTCTTGCTAGAAAGTCCACTACCTTATTGAAGAGTAGTAGAGAGAGTGAACATCATTGTCTCATTCCTGATTTTAATGTCTTCATGCTTCCACTGGGTAAATGCTAATTATCTGTCATATATATACTCTGAATTATATTGAGGTATGTTCCATGCATTTCTAGCTTCTCAGACAATCATAAAGGGGTATTGGAGCTTGTTAAAAGCTATTATTACATCCCTATAGACAATCATGTTTTTCTTTTACCTGCTTCTGCTGATGTTTTGTATTATGATTATTGACAAGAATATTGAATCCAATTGTATCCTAAGATGAATCCTATTTGATCATACAATATTATTTTTTGTTGCTGAAATTAGTTGGTGAGAATTTTATTAAGAAGTTCTGCATCATTGCTTATCAAAGAATTGGGTTCATAGTTCTCTTTCTTTGGTGAGTCCCTATATAATTTGGGGAAGAGTCTAATTCTGCATCATACAATGTGTTCGATAATTCCATTTCCCTTTCTATTCCATTGAAGAGTTACATCTATATATTGTAAGTTCTTTGCAGGCCTTAATTTCATGGTAAATTTATTGAGTCATAGATTTTTCTGAAATGGGAAGTGGTTTATTGACATTTCATTTTCATTTCTTCTTATGTGTTACTTCTTGCTTCAGATCCAGTATAGGAACGCATCAATTTCTCCAGGATTCTTCAGGTGATTGGCATCAGATTTACAAAGTGCTGTCTTATAACATTCTCAATTTTGCTTATATCTGTTGTGGTCTCATTTTTGTCTCTAATTTTCTGTATTTGCATGAGTTCTCTTATTGTTTTGTCTTTTTTATTATGAGGTGATATACAGAGAGGTGGGTTACAGTTACATAAATAATGAGTACATTTTTTTCTTCTTCCCCCAACACTGACATCCCACTCCCACAAAGTTGTAAAGTTTATTTCTAACATAGTGTCTAGTGAATATCACTCTTGCTTTGGTTAATCTTTGTCCCACCATTTCTGTGATTTCCCTTCCTTTCCCCAAGTCAGATTAACTTATGAATAAGACAAAGGGTACAGAAATCAAAAACAGTGAGTACAGGGAATAAACCAAAGGGGAAAAACTAAATAGAAATAACTAAAAACAATTCACTATACAATAATCTTCTATCCATTTCTTGGAGCTCATTTTGATAAGCATCATTTTATGGTGATATGTGTATTGCTATTGAGCTACTGTGAATATCCTAGAAATATTCTAGTTTTTCCAAATGAGTGAAAACATGTAGCCTCTGATTCTTTGGGTCTGGCTTGTTTGAATTATTATGTTCCCAAATGATTCCATTTTCTTACAAATGGGACAATGTCAATCATTCTGATGGAAGCATAGAATTTTGTTGTGAATATATACAACATTTTCTTGATCCATCATTGCTGGGTCATAGGGGAGCTCTAGTGAGGAACCTCTATACTTCTTTACAGAGTATTTGAACAAGTTTACATTTCCACCAGTAGTGTAGTAATGTTCCTTTTTGGCCACATCCCCACCAGCCCAGCATCTGTTATTATTAGTTTTCTGCATTCAAACTGGGGTTAGGTGGAATCTCAATTTTGCTTTGATTTGCATTTCTTTTATGGCCAGAAATGTTGCATATTTCTTCATGTGTCTATTGGCCATTCATATTTCTTCTTCAGAGAGGTCTGTCCTTAAATCTTAAGTTCAATTATATTATGAGGGTTGTTGTTTCTATGAGGATTTGTTTTTTGGGGGGGCGTTAATTTTGGGGCTCTAAGAATATTTGCGATATGAGGACATTGTATGTTGCAGAGCAAATAAAGACCTTCTCCCACTCTGTTAGTTTTCTACTTGTCTTTCTATCTATATAAGTTCTCTTTTTAGTCAGATTTGGTAAGGGTCTGTCAAGTCTGTTAATTTATTGAAAGAACCAGCTCTGTTTTGTTGATCTTTCTATGTTTTATTTTGTCTTTATTTAGTTATTTCTGATTTAATGTTTTATATGTTTCAGCCTACTTACATTTGGACTTGTTCCTCTCTTCAAGGAGCTTTAGGTACATGATAAAAATACTGATTTGAGATTTCCCCAATTGCTTGATGTAGGCATTCAAAGCTATAAATTTTCCTGTAAGTACTGCATTTAATGTGTCCCAGAGGAGCTGGTATTTTGTGTGTTCATTTTTGTTGAATACCAGAAACTTTCAGATTTCCATTCTAATCTCTTCAGTGCCCCACTGGTCATTCAGCAATGTGTTGTTCAGTCTTCATAGGTTTGACAATTTTTTTTGCTTTAGCTGTTTAATTGTAAGTTTATTCTGCTGTGGTCTGACAAGCTATGGGAATTCAATTAATTTTTCTTTTGATTTGGACAGAATTTCTGTATGACATAGGATGGGTTCTGTTTTGGAGAATTTTCCATGACCTGCTGCAAAGAATGTATATACTGACACTGAATGTATATTCTGTAGATGTCTGTTAGGGCAAGATGGTCAATGCAGTTATTTATTTAGGTCTTCAGTTTCTTGGTTGAGTTTTTCCTGGATAACCAATCCATGCGTGACAATTATGGGTTGAGATGTATTTTTAGGTTATGTAGTATTTGGTTGATGATGTGGGGTGGTCCAAGATTCACGGCATTGATATTTACACTTGTTGTATCCTCCTAATGGAGAACTGCCTTTATCAATATATAATATCCCTTCCTACTAATTTTAATTTTAATTCTCTAATATTTTATGTTAGTAATTCTACTGTGGCCTGTTTATGGTATCCATTTACTTGAAAAATTTCCTTCCAGCCTTTCAGTTCGAGTATGTGTTTGTTTTGGTCAATGAAATGTATCTCTAGTGGACACTGGATGGATGTGTCTTGTTTTTTCATAATACTATCTAACCTGTGTTTTCTAATTGGAAATTTAAGTCCATTGATATTGAGAGTTACGGCTGGGAAATATTTAATAATTCCTGCTGTTATACACCTGCTGTTAGGAGCTGTGCCTCATCTATTCTTTTTTTTTTGGGGGGGGTCCAGTCGTGGGGCCTGAACTCTGGGCCTGGGTGCTGTCCCTCAGCTCTTCAGCTCAAGGCTAGCACTCTACCACTTGAGCCACAGTGCCACTTCTGGCTTTTTTCTTTTTGCTTATGTGGTGCTGAGGAATCGAACCCAGAGCCTCATGCATGCAAGGCAAGTGCTCTACCACTGAGCCACCTTCCCAGCCCCTCATCTATTCTTAATATATTTACATTGTTCTCTGGTAGGGAGCATTTTATATAACCATTTCCTGTTCTTTTTGACCTTCTCTATGTAGGATATATTTGATTAATTTCTATCTTGTTGATTTGGTGGAGATAAAATTTTCAAGTTCTCTTTGTCATGAAATATTTTTATATATCCTTTAAATATAAAGGAGAGTTTGGCTTGGGAGAGTATTCACAGTTGGTAGTTGTTTGTCTTTAATGTTTGCCATATATCATGCCAGGCTCTCCTTTTTACCATATCAGCTAAGAAATCATTATTTTTTCTGAGTGTATATCCTTTATAAATAATCGGTCTTTTCTCCTGACAGCTTAAGAATCCTTTCCTTGATCTCTAATGATCCTCTAATGGATTATGATGTGGTGGTGGGTTGTTCTGTTCTGGTATTCTCCGTTTGGTGTTCTAAAGGCTTCTCTTCTCTGAATGAGCCTATGTGTTTGGATGTTTGGCATGTTCTCTGCTAGAATTTTGTAATATGTTTCCCATCCATTTTGTTTCTTGCTCTTCTCCTTCTTGATACCTATCTCCCCCAAGTTTGATCTTCTAACTGAATCTTTAACTTCCAGCGAGATCGTTTCTTATTTCTTGGAATTGTTCTACATGATTAACTCCTCTTTTCTATTAGACCTAGTCTGTCTTTGATGCCTAACATTATCTTCTATGTCATCTATTAGCTGTGGAGACTTTCTACTTTGGTTTTGATTTCTCTGTCTTCTAATTGGTCATTTTTTTTAGGGCTTCTATCTTAACTAAAGCTTTATTTTAGGTCTTGTGTGGACTTTCTTTACATCTTTTCTTTGGGTAAGGGAGTTGGAGGGGCTGTTTTTTTAGCTGTATCTTCTCATACCTTTTAACTATTTAATTACTTAACTATTTTTTCCTTGGACTCCTTTGCCTTCTCAGACTTTATTTATCTTTCTGTTTGTAGTCTTCATGAATTATTTTGCTAATCTTTGATTGGTTTCATCTTTTTTGACAAATTTCCTTGTAAAGATTTTGTATCTTTTCGTTAATCACATTTTTCAGCAGTATTTGTGATGTATTTTGAATTCTCTCTTCTAGCTCCTTAATTGTATGTTCTAATGTCTGGTCAGTTCCTGTGTGAATTATACTACCTTGGCATCAGTTTTCTTGTATTTTTCTTATTTGTTCTGTCCATTTGGTGGATTTCTTGGCTTTCATTTGGGGAATCTATGATCTTAATAGGTGACTCTCTATGTTCTTGGTTGATTTTTCAGGTCTTCTGTTGTTATTTGTTTTTCTGGAATTTGGTTTTTGTCTAGACGATTAAGTGTAGGATTAGAGATCATTTGTGGTGAGATGTTGTCATGTTAGTACTGATGGTTCCAATGACAATTCGAACTGTCCAGTGGTAAGGTGAATAGTGTCTGTGTTTGGATGTGGCTTTCTCTGTTCCTGCTTTTTTCCCATGTAGCCCTTTTGTTTCCACAGTGCAGCTGTGCTTTTGAGTATGTTGTCCAACACAGTCACAACAGTCACCTGCCAGGCTGGGTAACTTTTCATAGATTTTTGTTTTCTTGTAAAGACAGAATAAAATGTTCTTTTGAATTATATATTTATATATAATTATAACTGACTTGTTTGACCTGCTAGAAGTGGAATACCTGCTAGGACTCTAAATCTCTGTTTCATTAGCTAGAGCTAGGGTAATTTTCTGTTCTTATTCTGCCATTGTCTTTCTACTTCCTCAGGTTTATTTTTGATATTGTGGATTTTTTCACATAATTTAGCATTTGTGATGGTTGTATCTGGTTATTTTTGTTTTTCTGTTTGTGTTACTTTGAAATAGTGATTTCAGGCTTCTCTGAAGAGACAGTAATAGTATGAAATATATGTTATTACATTGAAAGAAAGAGAGCAGACATTTTAACCTTTTGCTACAAGTAAATAAATATTAAGCAAAACTAATGAAAATAATTACTTATTTACTCTTTAGAGAATGAGCATAGTACTCTTGGATATCTTGGAGGAAACATATTAGACTCATTACATTTACATTGAAATTACAGGCTAAACATTCTTTTTCAGAAGATAAAAGCTTCAGTTCTTTCATATAATATTATAAAATCATAATACCTGCATGTTGATTTGTTTTCATCTGAAATTTTCAATTCCATTCTTCATCCATTAGGTATCTAGTGCTTTGAATGACCAATTCCTTAAAATACCTATATTTCTTATATTGTGATGTAAATCTCAGTAATATAAGTATGAATTTATCTCTCAGTCTCATCTTGAGCTACATTCATATGAAATTTATGCAGTCTCAAGCAAGAATCCTATTTTACTCTTTTCTATGTTTTAATCAATATATCCATTCTCTTTAGAAATACGTTCTCATCTTTTTCTAGAAATATTTTTCTCATCTTTCTCATGTTTCTCATCATATTGCTCCAGTGAACATCGTGTACTTTCAGTACTTTAATTGAAATAAATATAAAGTTTTGAACATGAAGACACTTCCTCCCATTATCACTTTAAAGTAAAACTTTGGGGACTATTTTATATATAAAAATAAAAAAGTTCAATGCAAATGTTTATACATGAATGGTCTAATGATTAAGTCAATTAGACCCAAGAACTACCATACCACATCAAGTCTCAATTTACTTAAAGGCACCAAAATATTAGTGTTCATGAATATCACTCATTGTTAGAAAATGACTAGTCAAAACCAAGTTTATTTTTGAAATTTAAAAAATGAAAATTACACCCAGATTTTCTGTCAATATCCTGTTTCCAGGGATACATTTTTTTTCAGCAAACAGGGAAACAAAAAATAAGGATTTGTCACATAGAATGAAAGATATAAAATCAGACTGTCTTTCCTTAAGGTGATAAGTACATGCAAATCGTGATTTATTCAAAGATATGATAAACATTCATAAGAAGATATGTGATCAGAAGTGATAGGTAAGCAAAATAACTGGAAAACTGTATATGTAAATTTTGCTTTCAATATAGGATTACAGGTTTTCAATTCGTGAGCGTATTGAACAAGATTTTGTATCTGTAATACAGATCCTATATTCTACATTTTAGACATACTCCAATTCTCTTACCTCAGTTTCTGATCATTATTCTTCTACTTTCATGATGTCAATTGCTACTAAAGTAACAAGGTGGGAGTTTTATTTTCATTTCTAGATCAAATAAATTTTAGTATTTTGGAATAGTAGTATAAATTCATGTAGTTTATTTTGAATGTCAAGTTTGAGTATACTGCTTTCAGGGTATTGTGAATTGGCCTGAAGCAGCCAGGAACATATTTTGAATACAGAGACACACAGTATACTAAGATCTAGGGACTTGATCTCAGAGAAAGATAAAGGTCCAGGCAAGATCTTGAAGCCGAGATAAAACAATGGAGCAAACATCAATCAACTATTATCACAAATGGAACTGATCTCTGATGTGTCTGCTGGCAGCTCTTTTGTGTGTGTGTGTGTGTGTGTGTGTGTGTGTGTGTGTGTGTGTGTGTGTGTGTGTGTGTGTGTGTGTGTGTGTGGAGAGAGAGAGAATTTTAGTGTATCTTCCATATTTACAGTCTATAGAGCATTACTTGTTATGAAGAAGGTGCTCATATCAGAGCTCTGATACCACTGTCATCACTTTTAACTGCTAAAAGCACTTGCTTAATCTCTAATTAAAAAGGGAAAAATAAACTAACATCTTACATGATTGTTTTGACAAATAATTGGTATATTAAAGGCCAAAAGGAGGAATTGGAGATTAATATAATCTTCTTCCTCTCTTCTGATTATTACACAGCAAAAGCTGTGATTTTCAGAAGTCTCTTGCAATGTGCTCATGGCTGAATTACTAATATGCTTAATAGTATGAAACATACGATACAGAAGTAGATCAGCCTGCAAGCACAAAGAACTAGTTATAAGATCAAACTTTTGAGCAGAGTTGCCACATCATTTAGGAATGCAATTCCTTCATATAAACTTCAAATTTTGTGGCTTTCCTTGTGTGATTAAATGGTAAGAAAGTAGAAGCAAGAATTCCTGTTCAGCCAAGTAGAAATGCTCATTATCCCATCCTCATGTTGCAAATTTCCATTCCATAAAGACTCTTCATTAGAGTACTTTCATTTAATATACTTCAGCTCATCATCCTTCCCTGTTGGAGACAGGAAAAAGATAATTTTGTTTGAATATTATCTTACATAAATTAGTGTGTATAGGCTTGATTTGTATAATTACAGATGTTTGTAATAAAAGTATGTAGGGATCATGTCACAACTAAAAAATAAAAATAAAATCACATAACAACTAGAAGTCACAGCATTTTGTGCATAAATACATACATTAGATTAGTTGCAGAATTTCTATTTTGAGAAAAACTTTATATTAAAGTATAATGTACTTTACTAAGGATTGAAACATTTTATTGAAAAAATATATATATTTTGGGGGGTGGGTCCGGTCGTAGGGCCTAAACTCTGGGCCTGGGCGCTGTCCTTCAGCTCTTCAGCTCAAGGCTATTACTCTACCACTTGAGCCACAGTGCCACTTCCAGCTTATTTTTTTCTGCTTATGTGGTGCTGAGGAATCGATCCCCGGGCCTCATGCATGCAAGGCAAGCACTCTACCACATAGTCACCTTCCCAGCCCCTGAAAAATATATTTCTTAGAGACATTTTTGCTTCATAATTTTAAGAAGAAAAATGATCCCAAAGTAATATTTTATTGTTTTCCAGTTTCCATGTGATTAACTTTCAAATTAGAAATCCAGATATATGATTTAATTTAACCAAAAATATTTATTGAGTGTAAAGTCCTTCTACTCTCTACATTCTTCACACTAAGACCACCAAATATGAGTCTGAAATGATTAGTGTCTTTTTAACCTATGTTAATATTATTTACAATGTGAGTGAAATGTTTAAAAAGTAGTATTTATTTTAGCTTAATTGCTCTGAAGAGACAATAAATGATATAATCAAAGGCTAAAAATGATTAGATTTAAAATTTACAATTCAGGAAATGGTTTTGACCACTCTGGTAACTGGAGCCTTCACTACAACCTCATAAGACAATTTATATTGATGAAGCAAAAATCCGAGGTTAGACATTTATAAATAAAAAATCATGTCATTCTGAATATGTAGAGCTACATTTCAAACAGAAAATTTAGCTTTTAAATACCTGAATATGCTAGTACATTTATTTGCAGGGTAAGTACTTGTTCTGAAAGGAGATAAAATTACATATATTTTGAAATGTAAACCTAAGTATTCATTTGAATAAAAGATAATGTTTAAAATATCACTCATTCAAGAAAGAAGATGTACAGTTACTTGTTTTTCATGCCAATTGTGTTCTCTAAACTTACTACAAATACTAGATTAGTAAACCTAATTCATTGCTTTCTGGGAAATAGAAATTCAGTTTCCTAAAACTCATGACTATAACTTTTTCTCAAACAATTGCTAAATAATTGTTTTATATTTTTTGTCATGGAATCTTATTTGACTTTTTTATTCATTAAGTTAAGTAATTGGCCAATAACAATATAAATTATGCATGAACAAAGTTTATCTAACACAAGTATTTCTTTCACAAGACATATCATGGCTCTCTTAAAGAACACTAGAATGCAGTGTGTTCTTTATTAATTTTTAGTTATTTTCTTAATGGTTATTAATTATCAGAAGTGGCAATTCTATAACATATTTAAAGCATTTGATTATACTCCCTCTATTTCTTTTTCATTACTCCTTTCTCCAAAGATCTTCTGTTTTTCACATAAAATTACATCTTTGTATGTGTGCATATAAACTAATTTGGAAGATTTAAGCTACACTGCAACTTAATTCAAGATGTACAGTGGATTAATAAGATGAATAAAAACTTGAATATTTTTTGTTAACTTCTGAATTGAGTTATCATTATTATTATGGCTAGGGTTGGGACCCCAGGCAGAATTAGAATTAGAATTAGAGAAATAGAAATTTTAGCTTCAACACAGGGTGACCCATTGCAACAATGATACTCAAAAGACACTATGTTGTAAATGAAGTTTACACCATGGGGAGGGAGGAGTAAGGGAAGTGGGGAGGGATGGGATAGTAGGAGAACAAGACAGAAGGGGGTAACAATGCTCAACAAGAAATGTACTCTTTATATTACAGATATAGTTATTCACTCTTTAAAGCATCCTTACAACAAAATAAAATTTTCAAAAAATAATGAAAAATAAAACCTGTTAGGAAATATGAAAACACTTAGAAATTTAGGTTCAAAATGCAAGTAATAATTAGACATACACGCTGAGCAAGAGTTAGGATAAATGTGAAAAAAGAGGCTTGCTATTAACATGATGATTCAGTTATATGTAGGCTTAGGCTTAGGCAAGGTGTTCCAGTTAGAGCTGGGGTTAGGATGAGAAAAAGATGTAAGATATTGTGTAAAACTGCCACATATTTTAAGAAGAATGAATGGTATCAAAGTTAGAATGAATGTAAACCAGTGTTTATGTTACTTTAAACATTCAGATAAAGTGTGAGATACTTTTTTGTTCTAATTAGGGTTAGGGAAGGATAAGCTTTAAGGTAACTTTTAGTTTTCCACTAAGAAGTAGAAGCAAAAAAAATGTGTGATTGAATAGAATCTAGACAATTTTCCTTACATTAACCATTTGGTGTTAAATCAGACTGTGATTAGGATTAGGTTTCTGGTTAACCGGGGTAGAGGATAGAGTACAGAAATGGGTTAAATTAGAGGCTTGTGCCTATTTTCCTAGCTATTCAGGAAGCTGATTTCTGAGGATCCCAGTTCAAAGCTAACCCGGGCAGGAAAGTCTGTGAGACTTTTATCTCCAATTAACCACCAGAAAACCCAAAAGTGGTGCTGTGGCTCAAGTGGTAAAGCACCCACCTTGAGCTAAAGAACTCAGGGATCGTGCCCAGGCCCAGAGTTTTCAAGTTCCACGACTGACAAAAAGAAAAAAAAATGAAATGTGTTAAATGATAAGTAAAGCTGAACTTATTTTAGGTTCTAGGAATTCAGGAAATGCTGGGATAATGGAAGTACAATGTATTTCATAATATCAGAATTTGCGATCAATGAGTATAATGATTCCTCTTATGGAACAAGATACATTCAGAATTAAGAGTGAGAAAATCTGTAGGGTTTACAGAAAACCTGCAATTTATTTCAAGAATTACAAGTGGAATTTCAGTTAGGATTGCAGAAAATGAGCATTTTTCATAAATTTTAGAATTGGGATACTGTTAGTGTCAAGGTTATGGTTAGGATGCCAGCCATGGTTAGGGTTAGAGTGAAGGAGAAAAAAATGAGGCTCAAATTGAAGGTAAATTTAGACTAAGCCTAGTAAGAATTAGAATGAATGTGAACTAGAGTATTGCTATTAATATTAGAATCTACTTAGAGTTAGGCTTATGGTTATTGTCAATGTTCCAGTTAAGATTAATTTAGGATTACAAAATGACTAAGATATTCAAAAATAAATAAAACTTAATTTTGGAAGTCTTATTTGAATCAAGTTAGGATGAGTGAAAACTAGTGTACTTGTGTTAGTGTTAGTATTGTCATATAATTAGGATTAAGATTAAGGTCAGTATTTTGTTCTGATTATGATTACTGTTATGAATAAGAAAGTTTTTAGTATAAACTTGAGTTTTTAGTTACAAGTAGAAGCAAAAATGTGAGATTGAATAGTAACTAGAGCATTATCATTATATTTATTTCTCAGTGATCATTCTCATAATGATTAATGAGAGTTTTCCAGATAGATTTAGGCTGAGAGTTAGCATTAAGTAATGGAGTAGATGGTAAGTAAATCTGAAACTGTTTTAGGGTACAGGGTTTCTGGAAAAGGTAGGATGAATGGAAACTACAGTATTTTTTCCTGATAAAGAGAATTTGAGGACAAGAAATATAATGGTTCATGTTAGGGAACAAGATAACTTCAGAAATAGAGTCAGAAAATTTGTGGGAATGAGGGCAAACTGAAACTAATTTCAGAGTGCAAACTGGAGTGTTCATTAGAATGATTTAAAACTAGAGTCTTTTTCTTAAACATTAGAATTGGACTATCAGGGTGAAAGGTTTCAGTTCCAGTTGGGGTTAGTGTAAGCATTAGGGAAATGGAAAGTTAAGGGTCCAACTGAAAGTAAATCTTCGAATAACAAGTCGAGTTAGAATTAGGATGAATGTGAAATAAGAAACTACTAACAATATTAAGATTAGGTTATGATTAGTGTGAGGGTTAACCTCAATATTTCAGTTAGGGTTTGGGGTACAATAATGGCAAGATAATGAGTAAAACTACAAACTATTTTGAGAAAGATGAGTTGAATCAAAGGATGAATAAAAACTAATGTATTTGTGTGGCTTTTAGAATCCAAAGCCCATTAGTTCCAGGGTTAGGGTTACTTTTCTAATTCAGGTTAGGCTTAGGATTAGGGAAGGTTAAGCTTTAAGGTAAAACTGAATTTTCTGCTAACACTTTCAAGTAAAATAAGTTTGAAACTTACCAAAAACTACAGAGTTTCTCTAAGTTTCCTATGCAAGGTTCAATGGGGTTAAATTTAGAGTTAGGTTTCTAGTAAGGTTTAGCTATATAGTAAGGGTTAGGAACTAGAGTAGATTTTAAGTAAACCTGCAAATTCTTTTTGGAGATACAGGAGTTCTGTAAAAGTTAAAATCATTGGAAACTATGGTATTTTTCATGATATGAGGATTTGAGGTTAATGATGCATAATAGAGAACAATATAGATTTCAGATTCCAAGTCAGGGAATCTGTAGGATTTGGAGCAAACTGCAAATCATTTCAAAGACAATGAGTATCTGTAAGGATGTTTCTAAACTTCAGTATTTTCCATTAATTTTAGGATTGGGTTATTATTATGATCAAGGTTACTCTTAGGGTTGTGACCAGGAATAGAGTTAGGCTTAGGGAAATTAAAGGTTGAGAAGTTGAGTTAATTACTTCCCTTGTGTATGTATTGCACTGTTCTAAGGCTTGAACTCAAGGCTTGGGTTCTGTTCCTGACCTTTTGCTGTAGGCTCCTAGCCACGAATCCAATTCCAGCTTTCTTTGGCAGTAAATTGGAGATGAGAATCTCACAGACTTTCTTATCTGAGCTGACATTGAACTGAGATCCCCAGATCCCTGCCTTCTGATTAAAGTTAGGATTAAAGGCATGAGCTACCAGTGCCCAGGAAAGTGATTGACTTTTATTGACTGTTTTTACTTATGTTCGAGATCAAGAGTTGAATTCACTCACTCTTCAAGGAAATAGAAGAGGCAATCCAAAAATTCATATGGAACAATAAAAGACCCAGAATAGCAAAAACGATCCTCAACAGAAAGAACACTGCTGGAGGAATATCAATACCAAATTTCAAACTCTACTATAAAGCCATAGTAATCAAAACAGCTTGGTAATGGCACAAGAACATACCTCAGGACCAATGCAATAGAATTGAAAACCCAGAAATGAACCTACAGACCTATAGCCATCTAATATTCGATAAGGGAGCTAAAAAAAATAGAATGGAAGAAAGACAGCCTCTTCAGTAAATGGTGCTGGCAAAATTGGTTAACTACTTGTAGAAAACTAAAGCTAGATCCTTATATATCACCCTGCACCAGAATCAACTCCAAATGATTAAAGACCTCGGAATCAAAGCTGACACTCTCAAAACATTACAGGATGGAATAGGAGAAACCCTAGATCTCCTTGGCACAGGCTGAAATTGTCTTAATAGAAACCTGGAAACACAACAAATCAAAGAAAGGTTGGACAAATGGGATTGCATGAAGTTGCAGAGCTTCTGCATGGCAAAGGACATAGCTAGCAAGATCAATATAAAGCCTACGGATTGGGAGAAGATCTGCACTAACCATACAACAGACAAGGGTCTCATATCTAAAATATACTTGGAACTCACAAAATTAAATCCCCCAATAACAAATCCTCAAAGAAACAACTGCCCAATAAACAAGTGGGCTAAAGACTTAAAGAGAAACTTCTCTGAAGAGGGAAGAAGGATGGCCAGTAGACAAATGAAGAAATGCTCAACCTCCCTAGCCATAAAAGAAATGCAAATCAAAACAACATTAAGATACCACCTCACACCAGTTAGAATGACTAAAATCAAGAACTCTAATAACAGCAGATGCTGGAGGGGATGTGGACAGAAGGGAACCTTACTGCATTGTTGGTGGGAGTGTAAACTTGTTCAACCACTTTGGAAAGTAGTATGGAGGTTCCTCAAAAGACTTTACATAGAGCTCCCGTATGACCAAACAATCCCACTTTTGGGCATTTACCCAAATGTTTACAAATAAGACCACACTAATGCTACCAGCACAACTATGTTTATTGCAGCACTATTTACTATAGTTAAGATATGGAGCCAACCCAGATGCCCGTCAGTAGATGAATGGATCAAAAATAAATGTGGTATATATACACAATGGAATTCTATGCCTCCATCAGAAAGAATGACATTTCCCATTTGTTAGGAAATGGAAAGTCTTGGAAAAAATTATATTAAGTGAAGTAAGCCAGGTCCAAAGAAACATAGGTCCCATGGGTTTCCTTATTTACAATATCTACTATATGTCTGAGTCAAGCAGAACAGGTCAGATAAGGTGATGTTAGGGAAATGTACCCTAAGATATGTATTCAAATGTTTTTTTTCTTTCCTGCGATTGTTTCTAACACATTTATAAGGTATTTCTTTGTTGCTTTGTATGTCTCTCCCCTCACAGTATAACCCCTGCTTTCACTGTATTTGATGTCGGTATAATTTGTGGAGGGGAAGGGGAAAAACAAATCGTTTAAATAGGAATACAGGTGGACCCATTGCAACCATGAGATATACAAGTCGTTATGTCGAAAACGAACTTTACAATTTTCATGGGGGGGGAGTGGGGAGGATTAGGGGGGTAAGGGGAGGATGGGAAGGAATGGGAATGGGAAACAAAGGAGGAGGCTACAATGGATGATAAGAAATGTAATCATTATCTTGTCCTTTGTACAGTATTTTCACTATAAAAAATAAAGACTTGAATTCAATATCTGACAGCCTTGCGCATTAGGTAGCACTCTGCCACTTGAGCCATATCTCCAAAACTGATTATTTTAAATAGGTGGAAATCATTAAATTTTCTTCAGATGATATGCTTCATTAGTGTTGTTCTAAAACTCATCCTAATGAAAAAAGATTTATAGACCCTAGAGATGATCTGAACAGATTCTCATGCTTTGCTCCTAATGGCATAACATTTTAGGGACATGATTTTTAATTATTATTTTAAGTAACAAAGGAGTTATCATTTAACAAAGCAGTTTATGCATACAATATAGCTTGATCAATGACAACCCTTTCAACATTCTCATCCATCACTCCTCTATGAACCTCTTCCTTAACTCTTCTTAATTTTGTAGGATATTTACTGGATTCCTCTCTGCACTTCACCCCTTTTCTCCTTTTCATTCTTCTCATTTTCCCCCTTCACCCCTCTTTTGACTACCCATTTCCATATTATCCAGCAACTCTACTCCTAGGCATTTACCTGAATGTTTACAAACTAGGATGTAGTAAAAGTTTCAGCACAACCATGCTTACTGAATCACCCCACCTACCCCTCAAGAGAGATATGAATTAAGAAAATGTAATACACACACACACACACACACACACACACACACACACACACACACACATTGGAAATTCTACTTACCCATCAGAAAGAATATTTTACAATTTGTATCTCATTTCTCATTTCTTCTGCCTGGTATCACATTGTTGCCGTACTGTCCCTGTACTGCAGTAACTGACACATGCAAACTGATGTAAAATATTGTCAGGGTTATTGGCTAGGAATAGATTCCTGAATGAGTTCTTCGCTCATTCTCTTCATCTATTCATGCCTTTGAGTAGTGATTGTACAGATTCATTTGTACCATTTGCTACACACAAAAGAGATGAACCACTTGTACGTATATATACATACATGTATATACATACATGGATATATGCATTTTATGATTTCAAGAATTATGGAGCTAACAAAAATCATATGCATTTTCCTTCCTTTTTAATTCTTTCAAAGCCTAAATAACTTTGTCTCTTTTGAATACCTAATTTTAAAGAGAATGTCATCATCTCTGATCTGTCAGCGCCCTTGAAATTAGATGTTCCAATAAAACAAAATTACTTAGGCTTTTTGGTGGAAGAGAAGAGTATTCTAGGGTTTTATTCAGGGGTTCTCTGCTTGCTAGACAGGACTTTGGTTGTATAGCACCAAGCAGCTCAACTCCTGTTGCCATAGTTCTAGTCCCTTTTATTTGCTTGAGGTCTTGAAGTTTTTGCCCAGGTCTGATCTTAGATTGACTGAGACTTTGCTACCTATGCATCCCACAAAATTAGGTAGGATTACAGATGTGAACCAAGATGGCCAGATCATTAGTTGAGATGGCTGTCTTGGCATTTATTTCTCTGGCCTGCCCTCAGACATTTCTGCTTCCCAATCAGCTAGGATTACAGATGTGGGCTACTATACTTGGTGTACATGACACCTTCCTTTTTTTGAGAGGTTTTTATTGTAAAAATACTGTATAGAGGGGTTATAGTTACATGAGCAAGGTAATGAGTGCATTTTTTATCAAGCATTGTTACCTCCTCCTTTGTTTTTCCCCTACCCTCCCTTCCCTCCCACCTTCACAACTACACTCGCCCCTGCCCCCTTCCCCACCTCCCTGCCTAAATTGTAAACTTCCTTTCTCAACATAGTGTCTTGTGCATCTCATTGTTACAATGGGTCAGCCTTTATCCCTGTTTAAACATTTTGTTTTCTCCCTTCCCCTCCCCAAGCTAGAGAAGTGTGTATACAAGATGCAGGGCACCGACATCAAATACAGTGAAAACAGGGGTTATACTCTGTGGGAGGAACACATAAAGAAACAAAAAAAATCACAATTTAGATGATAAACCACTATCTTGAGGTTTATTTCTCTTCACATCATCTTATCTGATCATATATACATAGCTTTTGAACTTTTATACTTGTCCCAGACATATACTAGCTATTGCAAATAAGGGAAACCATAGGATCTATGTTTCTTTGGGTCTGGCTTACTTTACTTAATATAATTTTTTCCAAGACTCCACTTAGAGTTCTCCTATGACCCAACAATCCCACTTTTAGGCATTTACCAAATCATCACAAACAAGACCATACTAAGCTACTAGCACAACGATGTTTATTGCAGCATTATTTACCATAGCTAAGATATGGAACCAACTCAGAGGCCCCTCAGTAGATGAATGGATCAAGAAAATGTGGTATATATACACAATGGAATCCTATACCTCAACAGAAAGAATGCCATGGCTCCATTTGTTAGGAAATGGAAATAGTTGGAAAAATTATATTAAGTGAAGTAAGCCTGGCCAAAGAAACATAAGTCTCATGGTTTCCTATATTTGCAATAAGTAGTATATGTCTGAGACTGGTAGAAACGGTCAGA
Organism: Dipodomys merriami; assembly: GCF_024711535.1. Classification (NCBI taxonomy): domain Eukaryota; kingdom Metazoa; phylum Chordata; class Mammalia; order Rodentia; family Heteromyidae; genus Dipodomys; species Dipodomys merriami. Next base: position 2,518,621 of record NW_027202538.1, on the reverse strand, counting down.
TAAGTAGATGTTAGGCAAAATTAACCCCAAGATAAGGGTTCAAATGATTTTTCTTTCTTGTGATTATTTCTAACATATTTATAAGATGATTTTTTTGTTGCTTTTCATGTCCCTCCCCCACGGTACAACCCCTGTTTTCACTGTATTTGATGTTGGTATAATTTGTGGAAGGGAAGGGAAAAAAACAAATTGTTTAAATAGGGATACAGGTGGACTCATTGCAACAATGAAATGTACAAGACGTTATGACGAAAAAGGAACTTTACAATTTTGGCTTGGGGTGCGTAGGTGCTGGGAAGGGATGGGAAGGGGAAACAAAGGAGGAGGCAACAACTCTTGATAAGAAATATAATCATTACATTGTCCATGTAATTGCAAACCCTCTGTACGGTATTTTCCCAATAAAAAGAGAAAATGTCATGTGTGTGTGTGTGTGTGTGTGTGTGTGTGTGTGTGTGTGTGTGTGTGTGTGTGTGTGTGTATCACATTGTATATATTTATATATGTATATATGTATATGTATATGTATATCTATATATATAATATATATGTATATATATATATAACTATACCCATAGTTTCCCTTACTTGCAGTAATGAGTATATTAGTACATGATATCATATGATCATATAAGATGATGTTAAGTGAAATGAACCCCAAGAGAGGGACACAAATGGTTCCATGATATTCTTATCTCTATATAATCCCCCAGAGAAAATTGGAAGGGGAGCTATGGTTCAATTATTGAGCACCACCTTTTAGGGAAAAAGCTTAAGTGAGAAGGTAATGTATTGAATTTAAACCACAATATCAGCACTCAAAAAAGTTGATTTCTTTTTCTTGAGGTTTTTATTAAGTTGCTCAGAAAATAATCAACATTGAATTTATGTTTAGAATTACTATCAAAATCATGTTATATTTATTGATGTTATTCTTTATTTTCCTAAATTTTACTTACACATTAATATCCAGTAATGGAAAGAGATGATTAGTGTTTCACAAGTTTTTATGGCAGTTGAATATATGGATGAGAGATGCTTACAAGGAGTTTGGACTGAATACATATGTGCAAGCTCTTCAATAAATAAATGATAGTTGAAGAACCTGTGGCCATGTATGAAATAAAATAAAGAAATCAGCAAGGAAAGATAAGGTATGATTCTGGAAAGCACATAATTTTGGAAGATAAAAAAAACAAGGAATATATGAAACTTTTGTTAAGAACTTCGTAATCCACAGACACATTTTATTTCTTATTTCTACTATAAGGCATTTCAGTTAACTTTATTTTACAAAGTTAAACATGATTGGCATTTAATACTAACTGGCTTCTGTCTCAGGTGAGCAATTATTCTAGCCAGGTGCCAGGGGTTCATACCTATAATCCTAGATACTCCGAGGGCTAAGGTCTCTAGATCCTAGTTCAAAGCCAGGTTGGAGAGGAAAGTTGGTGAGACTTTTCTATTCAATTAAACATGAGAAAACTGGAAGTGGCATTGTGGCTCAAAGTGGCAGCACTAGCCTCAAGTAATAAATTTCAGATACAGAACCCAAGTTGTGAGTTTAAGTTCTCTGAAATTATTGTTAAAATACTTGTTCTTAGGATCTCATTAACTTGTCTAGAAGAATGTTTTAAACTTAGGGATGTTTTATTTCATATTGTCAGCATTGATTTTTAAGATGTGCAGAGAAAAATTAAAGTCAGAACTGGTTTGTATTGCGTTGTATTAGGCATTGCCTCTACACACAGAGATCAGCTGGAAAGCAGATGGCCAAATCCTGGCTGTTGGCAATGAAGATGGATATGTGTTTCTTTGAGCAAATAAACAAAATTTGTAACGGCAGCCTTTATAATACCTTAATTGTAACAAAATTAATATTATTGCTATTATTATTTTTTGTCAGCTGTGGGGCTTGAATTCTGGGTCTGGGCGTTGTCCCTCAGCATTTCAGCTCAAGGCTAGCACTCTACTACTTGAGAAACAGTGCCACTTCACATTTTGTGAAGAACCTTTAGTTGGAGATAAGGGTCTCACAGACTTTCTTGCCCAGGCTGGCTTTGAATAGAGACCCTCAGTTCTCAGCCTCATTAGTAGCTAGGATTACAAGTTTGAGCCACTGGGGCCCGGCAGTAAAACTATTTTGAAAAGAAAAAACCCACGATTCTATACTTAAACAATTACAATCTGGCAAGTGTATTTGTAACGTTAGTTGTATCAAGTAACCATAGGCAGCAATCATTTTTAGATCTCACTATGTCCTGTCCAATGCCAGATAATATTTCATTAATTTGCTTTTTCCTAACAAAGTTCATTTTGAATTCTCAACAGCACAATTTTCTAGTGAGTAAAAAGAATTATTCAGCATATTTATTTCAACAAACAGCATTTTGCACTTTAAAAAAATTTTTTTTTCCAGTGCTGGGGCTTGAAATCAGGGCCTGGGCACTCTCCCTGAGTTTATTTTGTTCAAGGTTAGTACATTACCAATTGAACCACAGCACCACTTCCAGTTTTTCTGCTTACCTCATACTGAGGAATCAAATCAAGTGCTGCATGCATGCGAGGCCAGCACTCTACCACTAACCACATTCCCAGTCATTGGGTCCTGGTATATTTCCCCTTCTAGATTAATAGAAATATTCCAGGTTCCGAACTTGAAGCTGATCCCTGCCATCCAATAACATCACATTCTTGTGAATAGCACTAGCTGGCCTCATGAGCATAGCAGCCACCTGGAACTCAGCTATCTGATGGCCTTGGCCTCCAACAATGCAATCATTTCTGTGCACAGACTGAAAACTGTCATAGGTAAGTTTAATATATTCCATCCTATTCTCAGCGACTTACCATTCTCAGCTTTGTATGCTTTAAATTCTGTTAAACATTAATTACTATTTCCCACCACTCTCATACGTAACATATATGTCTTACTTTAAAATTTATTCAAATATGCAAAAATGTTAACGTAGTTGCTGTCCACTAGTGGTTCATGTTTTAAAACCTAGCTACGTTAGAAGTCAAAAACTGAGTATCTTGGTTTAAAGCAGCCCATGCAGAAAAATCTGAGATATTTCTCCAATTCAGAAACCAAAATCCAGAAGTGGAGATGTGGCTCAAGTGGTAGAGTGTCAGCTTTGAGCAAAAAGACTAACCAAGTATAATTGGTCTACTTCAGACTCACTTACTTACTCATGGAGCACATACACACACATACACACACACACACACACACACACACACACACACACACACACACACAATGTACATTCTCCTAGACTCCCCTTCTTGAGCAGTATTCAATGCCATTAACTTAATGCATGTTTTCCAAATTATTATGGTAGGGATTAATTTACATTTGTATTTATGATAATGCATTTTTTGTACTTTTTCTTTTTCATTTCTTTGGTACTTATGTGAGAGAACTGTTTTGTGAAGACTAAACAGAAATCAATGTGTCAGTAAATAGATAGTGACAGACTGAAAGATGCAGATAATACCACTTGAAATTTTATTTCTTCAAATTTAAACATATATGCATATGTATGTATTTAAAATTTCTGCCAAGATTTTATTTTGATTAACAATGATCTATTTGTTCCATTATATGAATTTAACATATTGTATGTTTGATAGCAGATTAATACTTATAGAATTTCTTTCCTTTGGAGACAAGGTTCCGCAGTGTAGACCAGGCTTTCTTCAATTCCTAATTCTCCTGTCAGGTTTCTGAGTAATGATTGGCATTACCATGTGGTAGCATAGTACCATGTCCAGCTATATTATTTACATTTTGTACAGTAGAATATTAATGTGAACAGCTTTAAGCCACATATCATCATGAGCATGAATGAATTTCTTGCAGAAAATGTTATAAATAGAGTTACTGAGTGAAGCCAATTATGGTAGACATGCCTGTAATCCCAGCACCCAGGAGGATTGTAAGCTTAAGAGAAGCCTGAGCTACAGAGTAAGTCCCTTTTAAAACAAAACAACAACTGTTGAGCTTGGAAGAGGGAAAGTATTGTTAAGTGGGGTGATAGGAACATACAAAATGTAGTGTGTGTGTGTGTGTGTGGGGGGGGTTTGCTGGACCTAGGCTTGAACTCAGGACCTGGGCACTGTTCCTGAGGTTTATGCTCAAGTCTAGCACTCTACCACTTGGACCAAACTCCACCTCAAGCTTTTTTAGAAGTCATTGGAGATGAGTCTGTTCCAGTTTCCTGTTCAGGCTTAGAACCTTGATCCTCTTTCTCAGCCTCTTTTTTAAGTAAGATTACAGGTATGAGTCTGTAGTAATTGTTGTATTACTGTTAAGTAATATAGTAAACATTATGCCAGTTTATACTCCTTCCAGCAGTGCTTGAGTGTTGCACACACACCTAAGATAAAACCCACTCCATGTTTGATGACATCCAGATCTCATAATCCCGTGAGATACATATTGTTATGCTCACTTTACCTATGAAGAATTTGAGCTCCAGAGAGTTAGGTTAAGTTTGAGTCCCCATCTAGTATACAGTGGAGCCTGTATTCAAGCTCAACTAGGTCTGTTTATTTCAGAAAACACGGAGTCATCATGTGTTCTAGTCAACATGTGTTCTAGCAAGTACTGCTCATTGCAAGTACAGTTCTATGCCTGACAAATTACCTTTCTCTCTCTTTAACTGTTTGCATCCCCTTTCATAAGCTAGGGAAAGCACAAGTGATGAGAAGAGCCATTTTTGAAGGGGAAATTGATAATGGGGTTTGAACTTGGTATCACATACATATTAGTCAGGTCTTCCATTTGAGTTATGCCTCCAGCATTCTATTTCTGTTTTATTTTTTGTAGTATTATTACAATGGTGAGTTACACAGAGGTTATAATCATCTAAGTCAGTTCTGATTATATTTCTTTTTTAAAATGTCACCCCTTCCCTTGCTCTCTCAATTTCTCTCTCTCACTGGTTTGGTTTTATTAACCACCTCCTCCTCCTCCTCTTCCTCCTCCTCCTCCTCCTCCTCCTCCTCCTTCTTCTTGAGATCTAGAGGGAATAGTTACATATGCGTGTCAATGACTACATTTCTTTTGTCTTTGTTTTTGTTTCAGTCAGTAATAAGACTTGGACCCAGAGCCTGAATACTGTCTCTGAGTTCTTTTGCTGAAGAATGGCATTCATATCGAGCCACAGTTCTACTTCCCTGAGTGCATTTCTTTTTGGACAATGTTAACTTTTCCCTTCATCTCTTCCAGTTTTCCCATCCTTCCCCACAAACAAATTGCATAGGTCATTTTCAGCATAGTACCAATTAAATATCACTGTTGCACATGTTCATCGTTTGTCTCTCCTTTTGAATGCCCCTTTAACTTCGCAAAGAGAGATAAATGAAGAAACATGACAAAAATGAAATAAAATAAAGAAAAATATCTTGTTTCTGTTTCCTGGTCACTGGTTATTTTTGAGATAAAATGTGTGTGTGTGTGTGTGTGTGTGTGTGTGTGTGTGTCTGTGTGTGTGTGTGTGTGTGTGTGTGTGTGTGTGTGTGTATGCATACTGGGGCTTGAACTCAGGGAGCTGACCTTTAGCTTTTTAACTCAAGGATAATTGTCTATGACTTGAACCAAACTTTCACTTCTTGATTTTGAATGGTTAATTGGAGATGAAAATTTCACAGATTTTTCCTACCTGTTCTAGCTATAATCCACTTCCTCAGATCTCAGCATTATAAATAGCTAGAGTTACAGATGTGAGCCACTGGTAATGCTTGGCCTACCTTTTTTTTGTTAAGTAGTTGAAATGTAAAAGACAGTTGCAACCATAGTAAAAAAAGAAATCCATTTAACTTTCCCAGCTTCATTAACTTTTAAAACTTTGTCACATTTGATATGTACAGAAAAACATTTTTTGTAAATGCTCCTGCAATTTGGTTTTCATCTGGGTTTTTTCCTCATAATGAACTTGATTTTATAGCTTATTACCTACTAAATATTGATAAGAATATGTCCAGAGGGCATTAATGACCTTTTGCTGGCTTTCATAAGGAAAAGGTGCAAGCTAACACTTGTGATATATTTGTGTGTAGGACCTCAATGATATATCCACATTGTTAGCCAGAAGACAGTAGTGCCTGTTATAAATCATCTAGATCTGGCAAAACCTTGACACAGGCCTTGTTACCACCTCCTGTAGGTCCTCTTAGAGTGCAATCCTGCCTCTCCAGTGACCATGACAGAGCCCTGCTGGAGGTTCTCAGGACACAGCCAAGGGCACCAGTCAGGCTTGGCACCTACTGCTTCCTATGATGGAACTACACAGGAAATGTGAGGTCCTTAAACTGTCATCAGACAGTTCTTCCTTGAATATTCGATCATAAGAATTAAGGAGATATCAAACTCTCTCTTCCTTGTGCCAGTTGTGGACCTGTATTTCTTCTTCTGCTGTCATCTTCTGTGGAAAAAAATGATCTTAGCTCTATAAGCCATTTTGCTTATTCTAGGTCCTTAGGGTAAGTCTGGATTTTATACTTAGACAAAAGGAAATCTAGTGATAAAAATAGCAAACTTAACATTTTTTCTAGTCTATTTATTACCCAAATATATTTTCAAATCCTACCAATAATTCTTATTAGTAAGAGTCACTTAATTAGTAGTCACTTTTTCAAACTCCTAAGTTCCTCAGTGAGCTGTGTGAGAGAAACCACAGCAGGTTTCAGGGGTCCTCCAGACTAACTTCTTGCCCAGGGAGGAGTGCCTCCAAATTAAACAAAGAATAATTCTTTATTATTTTTTTTTTTTGTCGGTCATGGGGCTTGAACTCTGGGCTTGGGCGCTGTCCCTCAGCTCTTCAGCTCAAGGCAAGCGCTCTACCACTTGAGCTACAGCGCCACTTCTGGTTTTCTAGTGGTTTTATTGGAGATAGGAGTCTCACGGTCTTTCCTGCCTGGGCTGGCTTTGAACCGCGATTCTCAGATCTCAGCCTCCTGAGTAGCTAGGATTACAGGCGTGAGCCACCGGTGCCCGGCACAAAGAATAATTCTTATATCTCAGATTACATGTCCTAGCTATATATACCAAAGAAAGCTAGTAACAAGAGATTGGTCTAACTTGGGAACAATGAAGATCAGAAACACGAATTCTATGTTTACAGAAATGAAAAGAAATTTTCCTTTATTCATATAATACAATAAAAAGCTCTACTTTTCTCATTATCACTTAATTGTGGTTGTATGTACTCAGTACTAGCTTCTTGAAAGTCCTAAAAAACTCTTTGACACAAACTCAGAAGTTCCATTGGTATCAGCTTGAGATTTCATGAAAAAATTTTACTTTTTATATTTTAAAAATCTATTTTATTATAAAGATGCTGTACATAGGGGTTACATTTACATGAGTAAGTTACATTTCTCATTGAACATTGTTACCCATTCAGTGGTTTTCTCCCTCTGTCCCTTCCCTCCACTCCTTCCCACCCCCATTACATTGTAAAGTTAATTTCTGCCATAATGTCCTGCGAGTATCATGGTTGCAATGGATCACCTTTTGTACTTCTTTCAGCATTTTGTTATTTCCCTTACCTTCCCCCAATCAGATAAATGCATATACAGGATGCAGGGTGCCAGAATCAAAGACTGGAATTGCCATGGATAAAACCAATAGGAAAAGAAAAATGACATAAAGTAAGAAGAAAGAACTAGCTTCAGTACATTGGCTACATCAAGCTTGACAACTAAACAAAAGAAGACCTGTTGTTTCTATGTCTTGGTGTTCATTTCAGTTAGCATCATTTTCTCTGGTCATATATATTCATAACTCCTGAGCTATTATGATCCACTTTCAGGAGTAACAGGCTAATGTTAATCATTGCAAATGAGGGAAATCATAGAGCTCTTGTTTCTTTGGGCTTGGCTTGATTAACATAGTATGATTTTTTTTCCATCTTTTCATTTTTTTACAAAAGGGACGATGTCATTCTTTCTGATAGAATCATAAAATTCCATTGAGTAAATACACCACATTTCCTTGATCCATTCATCTGTTGAGGGGCAAATGGGTTGTCTCTATATCTTAGCTATGTGTAACAATGCTGTAATGAACATAGTTTTGATGGTAGCTTATTATACCCTAGTTTGAGATCATTTGGATAAATGCGGAGGAGTGGGGTTGTTGGATCTTAGGGAAGTTCTATGTTTAGTCTTTTGAGGAACCTCCATAGTGCTTTCTCGAGTGGTTGAACCAGCTTACATTCCTACCATCAGTGTAGTAGTGTTCTTATTTAGCCACATCCACCCCAGCATCTGTTATTTGTTCTCTTGATAATAGCCATTCTAACTGGGTTGAGTGGAATCTAAATATGGTTTTGGTTTTGATTTGCATTTCTTTTATGACCAGTGATGGTGAGCATTCCCCGTCTCTTTCCGAGAGGCCACACTATTACAGGTTTCTAGTGTCCCAACAGAGACATAGAAACTTGTAATAATGTGTGCTTTTTGTTGTACATTTACTTCACTTGGAGCATTCAATGACTCCTATAATTTACAGCAAAGGTTTATACTAATTACCTTACTGAAAAAAACACTGATTTTCAAAAAGCATAGAAAAAAATCTCTTTGTCAGGGGTCCCAGTTAATACTAAGGAAGTTTCTTTAGTGGAAAATTTTATTTGGTTGCTTGTTCTTTATGTTATTTTAACACATGTTGAATTTGGGGTTTCCCCACTAGATCTTCAACAAACTAGCAACTATGTTGCCTCATTGGATTTTGCTTCAAAATTTACAAAATATTCTGTCATATTTTTGGTTTGGTATTTGGGGGGTGGCTTTTGGAGTGCTAGTGGGCTTGTACTCAGGCTTGAAATGAGGGTCTGGAACTCTAGTTTAGATTGTTTAACTCAATGCTGTCACTGTGCCACTCAAAACCACACATCCACTTCTGGCCTTTTCTGCTTAATTAAAGATAAGAATTTTGAGGATTTATTAGTTTAGGTTGGCATCAAACTGTGATCCTCAGATCCCACCCTCATGAGCAGCTAAGATTACAAGAATGAGCCAGACGCTGGATACATTGTGCTCCCTATGATACCTAAACAAGGGCACATAATACTGAAGCATGTGTGTAAGGTTATGTATTTCAAACTTATTTAGAAAAATATAGCCATTGTGTGTGTGTGTGTGTGTGTGTGTGTGTGTGTGTGTGTGTGTGTGTGTGTGTGTGTGTGTGTGTACATAATATAAATGTGCAGAGGGAAATGAGGATGTATCTGCTGATTTTGAGGAAAGATTTCACCTGGGGCTTTTCACAGACTGAACTATACTGTACAGAATGCTTGAGACTAAAGGTGAGGTAAATGATGTCATCATCTCATTCATCTACATCCCTTGCTAACATTTGCATATACTGTGGTGTTGTAATGATTATTTTGTGTATGAGAGCCAGTACTGGGGCTTGAATTCAGGACCTAGGTACTGTCACTTAGCTTTTGTATGTGATGCTAGAACTCTAACATTTGAAGCACAGCTCAGCTTTCTGCATTTACTGTTTAATTGGAGGTAAAAATCATTTTTGTTCAGTTGGCTTTAACTGAGTTCCTCGTATCTCAAGGTTCTGAGTAGCGGGTTTTACAGGACTGAGCTTCCAACGCCTACCTTTTCATTATTAATGTTACAAGCTACATGCTCACACGCATTCCTTGCAGTCAAAAATCTCTGTTCAGGCTGACTGACAAGAGGTGAGGAAAGATGGTTGAGTGGATAAGTTACCAAATGGGCCTCTAGCCCTATTAACAACATTCTGGCAGTAACTTACAGTTCAGTGTGTGAGTACAAATTTCCACTTTCACTTGACCTTTATTAACTGCCTTTTTGAACTGTTTTTGATACATATTTTAAACATTATCTCCCAAACAGGAGATATTATGTGAATGTATTTGATAATATTTCAGATGGGGTGGTCTTGTGTGTCTGGATGTCTGTTGTCTGAGGCCATCTAGCTGGGCTTCATACATAGCTAATGCTTCCTGGCTACTGGTTGCAGAGAGGAAGGTTTTCTTCCTGGCCAGGCTTTGATTTGGGATCCTTTCATCTTAGAATTCTAAGTAGCTAGGATAACAAGCATGAACCACCACCAACTGGCTTGTTTTAGAAGCATTAATTCCTTTTCATTCATTGTTTTTTTCCTGGAAGGTTGATCTAGACAGGCTGCTTGTACCTCATAATAAGGTGATTTGAATAATACCTTTGCCTCTGGCATTTCTGAAACTCATTTCTTCAGTTCTAGGCAAATGAATTTGTTCTAAAGCCAATAGCATTTTTCTTCTGCGGTACCTTAATTAATCTCTTATCCTTTGCTTTGGCAAAGCAATCTGGATGTTTCTGTAAAACCCTACTTCTTGAGAGTATTACACTTAGAAGTTATCATGTACACACTTTCATATAGTCTCTCCTTTTATAAAAATATGTTACAAGATTGGGTGGAAGAATGGTGACTATTGAATTAATTTGATAACAACTCTAGAATTTTTAAGCCTTAATGCTTAAGTCAAAGGAGTATTAAAGACAATCAGAATAGTGGAATGTGGCTACTACTCATTTGATGTATGTGGAAAGATGATCAGAATTCTTATGATTAATAAAATATATCTTCAAATTTCCAGTGGTAGACTGCTATGCTAACTAGGAAGAGACACTGGTGATGCCAGGGCTTTGAAAGCTGCTAATGAAGCAAAATGTCGGGGAGAGCATTTAGTAAGGATATAATTCCAAGGCTCATACCAAATATATTGAACTAAAATACTAAGTGATGAATGACTGAGCGCCAAATTTTATTTGTTGGCTTCTTTGTGATGTCCTGGGATTTGGACCTAAGGCCTAGGTGCTGTCCCTTTGTTTTTTCCTCAAGGCTAGTGCTCTACTAGTTGAACCACAGCTTCATATCCATATTTTTGGTGATTAATTGGAGTTCAGCCTTACCCAATTTCCTCTTTTGGCTTCCTTAAAACTGATCCTCAGATATCAGCCTCCTGAGTAAGTAGGTTTCAGGTTGTGAGCCACTGGAGCCCAGCTGGAATCACATTTTAGAAGTATTCTTTTGGTGAATCAGATGTGTCTGACTACTATTTTAGCACTTTGGTTCCAGTGGATCATGTCAGATTTATACTAAAATCAGACATTTTCATCTTGTAATCTGCAGCATCCAATATCTATCTAATTTTTTCCTATTTTCATTTCTGACCTCTTTTTCTTCATTGTACCTTTCCATTCTTACTTCAGTGCTGTTTTCCTTTTCTGAAGCAAGTCAGGTTCATTCCCATCAATGGGGGATGTACTTGCTGTTCTTACTGCCTGGAGTACCTGCTCCTAAATAATTGCCTAGATGATGGCTCTCATATCAACTATCTCTTGTTCAGGAATGTCTCCTCCCATCCCCACTGTGAAGTTGTTGCTACAAAATCACCAATGTCATGTCTCTGATTTATAGAAATTATCATTATGATTTCTGGTTTTCTTTTCAGCATGAAATTAGTGAGGAAAGAGCCACATTCACTTCTGTTTCTCCAACACCTGTAATAGTGCCCCGTCTGTAGTGCTCAGGAGCCTTACATGGAGATCAACCTTCTCCAGCTCAATTTATCCTAGATTCTCTTTAGGACAGCTCTTCAAGCTGAAGTGTGGTGGCTAGCAGTCATTCCCTCTCATTCTTTGTGCTTTTTGGTGGTGTTGAATCCACTTCAGGGCAAAACCAGTGCCTGACACCTATTTGTTGCTATGGCAAAGGTGGTTGTGACATCATAGAAGTAATGGCCATTGTTTTGGGTATATGTGTGAGGACACCCACCCCCACACAATTTCCCCAATATATGTTTCTCCTTTGCCCAGAAGTGCATTCACCAATTCAGCAACCAAATCGTCACCCAGTTCCTGATACGTTCAGAGTATGTTTCCATTTCCTTTAAAAAAAGAAAATTTCAAGACATGCTTTGATGATTTGTCACTGAATTACTGAAACAGAGTATATAATTTTATGTATTTGTATGCCTTTGTCCATCTCTCTTGAGCCCTTGCTATATTTCCATGTGTTTGCAGCTTGGGAAGGGAAATAAGGTTTAATTCAGTATTGTCAGAGACTATAGTTCAGAAGGCTCTTTTTAGACCCTTTTGGAGGGAATGCCAACTTTCCATCTGATGTTTTACAGATGGCCATCTTGGTACAGGACCTGAGTAGACTGTCATAAGATAAGAGGCTTGTCCTGATTTCTACTGACTTTCCTCTGGGGTCGAAGAGTGTGATCCACTGTGATCTCCTCTGAAAATCTAAGGCAATGGGGGTAAGAGAGACTAAAACTCAGAACCCAGCTTCCCACATCACTAGGATTACAGGATTGAGTCTCATGGACTCAACTTATAGCTGCGTTTTTATACATGTTGTAGTCAGTTTCATTATATTCACTTCCTAGACAGATATATACAAATATATGTATGTTTGTTCATCTATTTATAATCAGTGTTAGATCTAGAAACACACAAATATATATTCATATAATTATAATCAAATTATATCACTACTTTCCCCAATAATATTTTACACTAATGTTTGGTGAAATAAATACTCAAGACTAAAAATTTAAATGCCTTTGTAGTTTGAAAAATCATATTCAATCTTATATATTATACAATATACTATATATAACATAAAGAATATAACATATGTTTACATATAACTGATTTGTGTTATTTTTATTCCTGATTTTGTGTTGGTTCATCTATGTAAGCTTTCTTTCTTTTATTGATGATGGCTTTTATTTGCTAGTATATATATTTTCTATATATTATGTCAAATATTTTCAGCTCTAAGTAGATTTTTTTATATTACTGGAGTCAAATTTTTCTTCCATGTTTACCCAAAGCACAATGAAGATGTATACAGATTTGAACTCACTGTTGGAAGAGGGTCCCACATACCAGTATACGTATTGTGGCATTTGTCCCATTTGACAGAATAGATATTTAGGACATCTGATCTGCTGTCCTAGACCTTTTGTAGCCACCTTATCACCCCATGCAGGCATGGCCTGGCTTCTTTGCTGCTCCCTGTGCATTTAACAGTTCCCTTTATATGCAGTAAAGCCCCCTGTCACTCTGTGTTTTCCACCCAACAGAACACATATGCACAATGCTTCAGATTGTAGGCTTAAAAAGAAACATATTTAAGATTCATGAATCTAGGATATATCAAAAGCATTGACATTTTAAGAAAGTTAGAAAAATAAATAGAATGAACATTTTACAACAATCAAAACAAAAAGAAAAATATTTTCCCAGGAAGGGGGAACGGAATTTCTAAATCCAGATTGGCCTTTAAGTTGCCTTCAGGCAAAAATTCTGCCCCAGGGTCCTCAAAGTGGTTTACTTCCTCATTAAAGACAGGATTTTCTTCCTGAGTCCAGGGAGGGACAGATTCTAATTTCTCAATTGAAAATTGGATCCCCTGCAGGAGGACAGATTGGTCTGGGTATTCTGTGAGGAAAGATTCCCTTTTCTCAACTGAATCTAGATTTTGGACCTCACTTAATGGTTTTCCTGAACATAGACTGGGGTCATTTTCCATTAGCACACATCTTATCCTGCACACCAAGATGTGTCTTTTTGACTGGTTTGGAGCCCATCTAGGTGGACTGTGAATATCAATGGAAGTCATTCTGGATCATGTTCTTCCTTAGTAATATATGCAGGTGCACCTGCATCACATGTGGGGTTCAGAACCAGTAGGGTGTCCAGAGGACTCAAAACCTGCTTGAGCCTTCCTACAAATTAAAAAAAAACCCTCTATGTTCACATGATTTCTGGAGATCAGTGATGGCTTCCGATCTCTATCAGTCAACATAGATGACATCATTGATGGGTTCTTTATCTGGAGTTCTGCAGGAGCTGCTCTACGGTGATGTAAACCTGAGCATGGAAATAGGTATGGGAGTCTTAGAACTATAGAAGTTAAGGTGTGAATAATCTTTCATGAGGATCTAATGGGGGAAGCTGTAGAACTTGAGTATGGACTGAACACTGATGAGAAGTTAGTGAGTTTCTAATGAGTGGGTGCTTCTAAGTTCTTTCAAAAGGAGAACAGATATTACCTGGCAAAGAATATCCATAAAAGGATATTTTGCCAAGCTGGGGTGTACTACGGGCTATTGGCCAATCACTCACATCCCTAGAGACTCAGGTTCCATCCCTACTCACTAGCTCTAAGGCATCTAAACAAGGACTTCTTCCTCTTTTTCTTGGTCTCATGGGTCATGCGTTCCTCCATCTGAATTTGTAAGCTCCAGAAGAATATATACGCAGAAGAGCAAGTGTGAAGAGGGCATGCTGAGCTTAACATACTGTGTAAATTCTTTCAGGGTGTCATGGTTCTTTTGGTCATAGAAATCATCAGGGTAGAGGACCATCCTCATAGGGAAGATGGAATATGCTGTGGGCATATTGGTGACAAGGAAAATGAGAGCCGCCCTCCCCATCCTTAGCCTTGTACTAAAGCATTTTTCTGGCAGGATGTGCATGTTGGGAAGTGGGAAGAGACTCCTGCAAGCAGATGTTCCTCACAACCCACTTCTAGGAATTTCTCAAATACAATCCTCTAAAATTCCCCATGTGATAGGAGGAGAAAGTTGTTTCCCCACTGAATCTGACATGTTATACACAGTCCTCCTTGTCATCCATGAGAGTCCAAAACCACAACCACATCCACAACTGTGTAATCTGCTATCTACTGAAGTGCCAAGCCTCAACCCCTTGGTGAAAATCACAACTTGTGTGCAAAGAAGAAAGTTGACTTTGATTCAGAAACCTCAAAGATACCCAGTTTTCAAGGACAGAACTTACCTTTGTGCCAACATCCACTTACTTCTTCATCTTGTTCATCTTCCTCCCAGCTACGGTAGAAGGATCTATACTAATGGGAGGAGAGGAGGAGGCTAACTCTATGCTTCTCCTTTTCTGAACTAACAGAACACACATGCGACTGGCTAAGTCCCAAATGGCAATGTAAACATGATAGACAAAAAGTCGAGCTGTGTCTATACAATTTCAAGGAAATTGTGTGAGGATGTTTATATGCATCTGTCCAAATAAGTGCACAATGGCTCATGCCTGTAATCCTACTAATCAGGAGGGTGAGATCTGAGGATCACAGTTTGAATCCAGTGTAGTTTGTAAAATTCTAAAGACACCTATCTTCAATTAACCAGCTTAAGGCCAGACCTGGACCTGGGGCTCAAATGGTAGAGTGCAATGAATGGGAAAGAACTCAGGCCCCAAATTCCAGTTCAAGTTGAATCCTTGCTTCTGTCTATATTCCCTCAAAGGTGTCCAAGATAGTGATTTCCTAGGTGAGGATGGACGTTGGGTGGCACTGACTCATTCCTTTAATCCTAGTCTCTCAGCAAGTAAACTGCTAAGGCTCCACTAGCTTCTGAGGCAAATGAATGTTCTGGCAGCCCAGTCCTAAGGAATTAGCTGGGAGTGAACTTCTTTGTCTCAAGCCAAGTTCCTGTGATAAGACCTCAGTGAAACAGTCTCAGAGAAGTATCAAGTATTCCAATAATCTGCCGGGGCTGGGGGAGGTAATCATCAGCCCTGGGTTTGAAAGAGGAACACTCATTTTTTAAACAGAATATCCAGCAACTGCTCCATTGTCCCCGACTCTCTATAGTGGTGGAGGAAATTTCCAACATAGAAGAGATCACCTTTCTGATAGGCAGGGAACAGGTCCATTGCCAGCATTTCCAACAAGCCTGAGTCCAGAATCCATATGTTATAAGGCACATTCAGAGTTTGGGCTGACTCATTGTCACACTGAGGTGGTAAAAAGAATGGATCTTTGAAACATAGAAACTGGAGTACACTTCAAAACGAGTAACAGAATGGATTGAAAAGTACACAGTAAATATTTTCTCAGTATACACGTATAAAAGCACACAAGAAGAAAGGTGTACTATGGGCTAGGATGAGATTAAATAGATTTCCTGTCATAGTTATACCTGGACTGATTTGCCTTGTGATTCCATTGGTTTCTTCTTATAAAAAGGCCTGAGACATTGGATTCATGGTTTGGCACTGATCCAATGTATGCAGCATGGAGTAAGGCACTCACACCACTCATGCCTGAGACCTGAGCCTCTTGAACTTTGAAAACAACACAGGAACATCTTTCTTGTTCCTGAGCTACAGGACACCTGAGCTGGTCTGAGCTGACTGTAGTTAATAGTTACGTGGTGCTCAGAGTGTTCCATATTCTATTCTATTGTGAGGGAGGTAGTATCATCTCTCAGAGCCCAATGATCTAAGCTGCTTGCTCACATAAGACCATGCCAAAGACAAACTGGAGGCTGAAATCTCCCCTCCCACATCATTCTATACACATGTGGACATTATCAAATCCCAACATCCTCAGCTAGGCCTATGAGCCAGCATGATGTCAGCCTCAAGGAACCCTTTCTAGGTCAGATCCAGGCCTTATTCGTCACTATTTTTCTCATCCTGCACAAATCATTTTGCTCGTCAGGCCCTCTCAGCCTGCCATATGTTTCTTGCATGTATTTTTGACATCTACTTCCTAGGACATTGTTAGGTTTTTGTTTCCTAATTTTCTGTTTGCTCTTGAAGCCCCTCTGTGCTGTCATGTGGAAAAAAGGCAAGTACTTAGAGGTGGGAAAATCAAACAAGTATTGAAAAACAAACCTTACACATATAGTCAGACATTTTTATGGGTGTTCATTCTTGTAAGATAAAAGACTATTCTTGATACTTTGCTCATATTTTATGATAGAGGGGAGGAGAAGAAGGGAAGAGGTGCTGAATTTTCTTTTCATAATTCAATGATTATTATTTTAAAATACTGTAGTTGAAGAAATGTAATATTTAAAGATTAAAGCTGTGCTCCTGTTCTTTTTATAAGCTAGTCATTTATAAAGTATTCCTCACTAAAGTCTTGTCATTTGTGTCCCATGAACTATCCTCCTCATTCAAAATAATCAGAAAAAACCTTCACAAATAAGTGGGCTGTTGTCTAATCTCCAGATACGAATTTAAGATTCAACATTGCCTGTGAATCTGTGTGTGTAGATGTGTGTGGGAGTGTGTGTGTGAATGTGTGTCTGTGCATATGTGTGTTTTAGGACTTGAACTCAGGGGCTATATGATATTCGCTTTGAGTGTAGTGCTCTACCAATTGTGCCACAATTCCACTGCAAGTTTTCTGTAGTGAACTGGAGAGGAGAGACTCATAAAATTTCCTGCTCAGGCTGTCTGAACTAAATCTCAGGTCTCAACCTCCTGATTAGCTAGAGTTCTAACTATGAGCCTCCAGAACCTGGTGATAAAACTGGAGGCAGTGGGGTTGCAAGTTTTAGTCCAGCTTCACAACATTCTATATCATAAAACAGCAATAGTAAAACCCTATATCAAAATACAATAATAAGATATAATTAGAATACAATTTAGTGATATAGTCTGCTAGCATTACTTTCAGGAAGCCTTGTTCTTAATGATTTAGCATTAGAAAACCAAACAAAATGAGATAATTTCAGTAGACTACAAATTTTTTAATCCATCATATAATAATTTCAAAACATTATAATAAACTGGAAAACATTCATACTTATACGGAGAATGCAAAAAAGATAAATGATGGCAGATTATGAAATGGAAAATTCTACACTGCAGGAAAATTATTGTCATGGTGAATATATGGTGGTATTGTCACAGTGAATATATGATAATGTTCTTCAGAACAGCAATAGGTAAATATATATTTACTACATATAGTCTAACTTTTCTCTGTCTCTCTCAACTTCTAATCTTCTACTGCACATTATCAGTGTATTCATGTTTATGGTATATTCCAAAATAACTAGTCGAGTCAGGTTGCCAAAATACACTAGCTTCAATGTTTTAGGAGATAAACATGCTAATTATATTGACTATTTTATATATTAAACATGTAGTGCGTTATCATTGTACTCTCTAAGTATGTACCTACACTTCTTCAAAATGAAACGGAATACAACAAGGTTTTGCCTGTAAAGCTAGCTATTAGGGACATCAGTTCCAGACCAGTGTAGTTTTACCTGCAATGCTCCCCAACTCCTAGCTATGCGTGATGGAATACATCTATCATCCCTGGTCCATGGGGAGCTGAGAGCAGGAGGACTTCAATTTCATGCCATACTAGGCAAGAACTTCCACATGGCTCCATCTCAACCAAAGAAAGTTCAACACTGGTAGCACCTATCACCCCCACGTAGGTGAAAATAAAAATAAGAGCATTGTAGTATAAGAAACAAACAATATTAGAACATGCTAATACAAACCATCATGAACAACACTCACCTAGTGTTTGCTTCTCATACCTGTAATCCTACCGATAGCTAGGATTATATATGTGAGCCAGAGGCAACAAGCAGTTCATCATTTTAAAAATGACTATTTGAAGTCAGGTGCCAGTGTCTCATGCCTGTAACCCCAGCTACTCACAATGCTGAGATGTGAGGATTGCAGTTCAAAGCCAGACCAGGAAGAAAAGTCCCCATAAGACTCTAGTCTCCAGTTAATTACTCAAAAAGAAGAAGTGGCTTTGTGGCTCTATTGGTAGAGTGCTAACTAACTTGAGCTCAGAATCTCAGAGACATTGTCTAGGCCCTGAGTTGAAGCCCCACAACTGACAAAAAAAACAATAAGCATTGTAATGTCTGAATTTCTTTTTTTTATTGTGAAAATACTGTATAAAGGGGTTACAATTACATGGGCAAGATAAAGAGTACATTTGTTATCAAGCATTGTAGCCTCCTCCTTTGTTTCCCCTTCCATCCCTTCCCATCCTCCCTCTGCTCCCTCACCCAATCCTCCCCTCCCACCAAATTTGTATAGTTCATTTTCGACATAACGACCTGTACATCTCATTGTTGCAATGGGTCCACCTGTATCCCTATTTGAACGATTTGTTTTTTTCCCTCCCCCTCCACAAATTATACCGACATCAAATACAATGAAAGCAGGGGTTATGCCATGGGGGAAGGACATATAAAGTAACAAAGAAATAATCTTGTAAATGTGTTAGAAACAATCGCATGAAAGAAAAAAAAACATTTTAATACATATCTTAGGGTTCATTTCCCTAACATCAAATTATCTGACCTTTTCTGCTTGACTCAGACATATACTAGTTATTGCAAATAAGGGAAACCATGGGACCTATATTTCTTTGTGCCTGGCTTACATTACTTAATATAATTTTTTCCAAGTCTTTCCATTTCCTAACAAATGTGGCAATGTCATTCTTTCTGATGAAGGAACAGAATTCTATTGTGTATACAAACCACATTTTCTTGATCCATTCATCTACTGAGGGGCATCTGGGTTGGCTCCATATCTTAGCTATGGTAAATAATGCTGCTATAAATATAGTCGTGCTGGTAGCTTTAGTGTGGTCTTGTTTGTGAACATTTGTGTGAATGCCCAAAAGTGGGATTGCTGGGTCATAGGGGAGCTCTATGTGGAGTCTTTTGAGGAACCTCCATGCCACTTCACAAAGTGGTTGAAAAAGTTTACACTCCCCAACAATGGAGTAAGGTTCCCTTCTGTCCACATCCCCTCCAGCATCTGCTGTTATTAGAGTTCTTGATCATAGCCATTCTAACTGAGGTGAGGTGGTATCTCAATGTTGTTTTGATTTTCATTTCTTTTATGGCTAGGGAGGTTGAGCATTTCTTCATGTGTCTATTGGCCACGCTTATTCCTCTTCAGAGAAGTTTCTCTTTAAGTCTTTAGCCCACTTATTTATTGGGCAGTTGTTTCTTTCAATATTTGTTTTTGGGGATTTAATTTTTTGGGTTCCAGGTATATTTGATATATGAGACCCTTGTTTGTTGTATGGCTAGTGAAGATATTCTCCCAAATAATGGGTTTTCTATTGATCTTACTAGCTATATCCTTTGCCATGCAGAAGCTCTGCAATTTCACACAATCCCATTTGTCCAACCTTTCTTTGATTTGTTCTGCTTCTGGGGCTCTATTAAGAAAATTTCGGCCTGTGCCAAGGAGACCTAGAGTTTCTCCTATTCCATCCTGTAATGTTTCAGAGTGTCTGCTTTGACTCCAAGGTCTTTGATCTATTTGGACTTGATTCTGGTGCAGGGTGATATATAAGGATCTAGCTTTAGTTTTCTACAAGTAGTTAACCAATTTTGCCAGCACCTAATGTATGAATTTCTTGTGAACTAAAATGAAAGCTGTGGTATACAATTCTACAGACTACTACAGATTTCATTATATTTGTTGTTAGAATTAGTAGCAGCACTTGAACAAAGGGCATTTTTTTTCATAAACTAGGCCATACTGGTCTCTAATTAGAGGAAACTGCTGCACTCATATGTAGTATTTTTTGGTTGTTTTTTGTTTTGTTTTGTTTTGTTTTTAGAACAGGATGAGAAACCTTCTTTCTGCCTGGGGCCATTTGGATATGTATAACATCATCCACAGGCTAAGCAGAATTAATAGTAAAGACATGACACAGTCAACTGGCAATAAACTTACTTGTCTTTATGCCATGTTCCAAATGATTTGATTAGCTAATATGTCCCTATGGCATATAGTTTCCTATTCCTGCATTCCTCAAAATACAAGCATGTTCTACCAATTCAGATTTGAGCCAGGAAATATGTAGTATCAGTGCCAAGAGTGAAGGAAAACTGTAACACAACCAGGGAAGCATGCAACCAACACTTCAGTAGCTGGACACTGGGGACTCAGGCCTATAATCTGAGCTACTCAGGAGGCTGATGATCACAGTTCAAAGCCAGCTCCAGTGAGAAAATCTGTAAGACCCTTCTCTCCAGTTAACAACCAAAAATCCATAAAGGGAGCTGGGGCTCCAGAGGTAGATTGCCTTATTACAAAACTCAAGGGCAGCACCCAATCTTGAGTTCAAGCTGAAAGTCAGGCACAAAAACAAAAAAAATCAAAAACAACAACAACAAAAAAAAACAGAAACTGGGAGAAAGCTCAGAAAAGGATGGGATTGTCTACAAGACAAATGTACACATTACATTATTGTGAAATGGTAAAATCACTGTACACACCTGAGTAACTATTACATTTAAAAAAAGAATGAGAAATCCCAAAGCCATAGGGCCTTATGATGTGCATCTGCTTTCCAGAATTTTAAAGTCCCATCATCTGAGCTGGTAGCACATAGGTTGTAGCCCAGGGTGACTAAAAAATATGAAAGCTGAGATCTTTTCAGATTGTCCCAGCAAATCTTTGATTACTTTAAGCAAAAAAGCAAACAAAGCAAAGCAAACAAAGTGAACTTTAAGGTTAATTAGGCTGCTATTAAAGATTCAGATGTTGGTACACTTTGTGGAGAGAAAGGGAAAAAACGAATTCTTTAAATAAGGATACAGGTGGACTCATTGCAACACGTCAAAAAACAAACTTTAAAACTTTGGCGTGGGAGGTGGGAGATGGGAAGAGATGGGAAGAGGAAACAAAGGAGGAGGCAACAATGCTTCATAAGAAATGTACTCATTATTTTGTTCATGTAATGGCAACTTTTCTGTACATTAGTTTCACAATTAAAAAATTTGAAAAAAAAGATTCCAGGCAGATTTATACTGTTAAATGATGAGTTAGTACATATGTTTTTTAGATACTGAACTCACATGTGTCAGAAAAATATTCTTGAGTTCATAACTAGAAACTCTGAAGTGTAAGGTATATTAATTAGGTAGCCAATGAAGAGAACAGCACATGGTATTCAGTCAGGTAAATTAGTTTATTTTTATTTATTTATTTTTGAGTCCAGTTGTGGGGCCTGAACTCTGGGCCTAGGCACTGTCCCTCAGCTCTTCAGCCCAAGGCTAGCTCTACCACTTGAGCCACAGTGCCACTTCCGGCTTTTTTCTTTTTGCTTATGTGGTGCTGAGGAATCGAACCCAGGGCCTCATGCATGCAAGGCAAGTGCTCTACCTCTGAGCCACTTTTCCAGCCCATGCCATACATGGTGGAGAGCCATGTAATAAAAAGGGGGGGGTTTGGCAACCCAACCTAGGGCCAAGTCTTATCTAGGCCAAGGATGAGATGAGGTATGCCCAGGTTGACGAAAAGTCTGGCCAAACTGGATCTGGATGTGACCTCAGGGCCTGGGACTCTCTTCTGGTCAGATGGAAAGTGTGACCAGAGGCTGATCAGGTTGTGACTCTGCATGGGGGGAGGTGGCTGCTTCCAAGAGTCCCAGATACCTATGTAACACATAAAGGGTGGAAACTTAGCCAAGAAGTGGGGAGGTGTCTGCATAGGGTCTGCATTGCCTGGGGCAGACCTAATACCAAATACAGGTAGTACCTCTGCCATGTGATTCCTGACTCCAAACCACTCACTCTCAATCATTTCTTCCTTCCTTCCTTCCTACCTTCTTTGCTCCTTCCTTCGTTCCTTCGTTCCTTCCTTCCTTTCTTTTCTCTCCCCATCTCTCCCTCTCTCTACCAATCTCTCCTTTCTTTCACTAAACCTCTCTCTGTCCCCTACCTCAGTATTCTCAACTCTCAAATAATGAACACTTGCTGAGTTGAACTCACAAGCTGGGAAGAGTAGCTCAATGGGCAAATATGAAATTTAGTTTAATGTTTCCTTACATCTCTAACACAGATCACTGGAATCAAATAATGTACACTCAGCAGCATGCCATCTCAAGCTATTTGGAGGAGGAAAGCAAGCACGTTTTCACTGCATTCTGTGAGCTCCACCCTGGGAAGATGGGGCAGTCTCCTCCCTCCTCTTGGCTGAATCTCAGCCCAGTTTCTGCATCAGAAGAGGTGACTGCCTCCAAGTGAGCCAGTTACCTAAGTGACACAGGTACTGGGCAGAAATTAGCCTCTTGTGATGCTGAGATTAATTGCATGATTCAACATGATCCACTAGTTTGTTAAGATTGGGACTTCCTAAATTTTTGGTTAGGCTATGTTCAAATTGTGATCTATTTATTTCTGATTGCTAACCATGATTATAGTTGTGAGCTAGCACATCAAATCATTCAAAGTCCTTTATCACACATGGAAGACATGAGGTTTTCCAAATGACATACAAGTTGACAGACAACAAAATAAGTCCTTAATTCTGGTTAAGATGTGTTCTTAATGTGAAACAAAATTAGCAAAGTATGACTACTGTGATTATACTTTTAAACTTACCCTACATTTTAATATCAAATCATTTATATTAGCCAATGATTAACTCAAATTTCCTGTAATCATTTATTTCTGTCATATCTTCTAGAGGTAGGCAGAACTGGATCACACATTATTAACTAAAGTGGTAGAATTTGAGAGGATCACAGTTCTGAATCAATCTAGGAAGGAAAGTATCACCCATATCAACCTACTAGGTAGGGATATTGGAATGCAATCATGATCCCTGCTTTTTAGGCTGGGTGCAAAAATTGCTACTCTATGAGTAAAGTAACTTAAACAAGAAAGGATTGGTGGAGTGACTCCAGTGGTTGAGTACTTGTCTGGCAAACACAACATCAAAAGACAAATCAACTTCCTAAAATTAAAATAAGAAAAAGAAAGAAAGAACAACTCATGTTGAACATGTGTTCAATGTAAAGATTTACACTAAATTATTGTAGTTATAATGCCATCATTTATTTCTAGGGGCAAACACATTTTGTGTCAAGCCTACATGAAAAAATAAGACACTATATACAAAGCTTTGGTAGAACACAGGTATGGCTTACAATGGTGAACCCTTAAGTTTGCATGTGCAGTGGTGTTGAAGGGTTGTTAAGGTTTATGGAAGTCCATCCTTTTGATGAACTTGACATGAAATTACCTAAACATACAGTTCACTGGACAGATACTGCTGATATATATATATATATATATATATATATATATATATATATATATATACACACACACACACACACAGACATATATACACACATATATGTGTTTATATATTAAGTGATACATAAATAAAATAAAATTAATGATGAATAAATTCAGTGAACAGATACCTTTCCCAAATAATTATTTTACCTGAATAAATTCATGTCTTAAACTCTCCAATCACACTTATGTGGCTGCTGATTCCCTTGAGCTTTTTTATGATTTTTTTCTTTGTTTTTCAGATGAAAAAACCTGCCAATAAATATACCTGTATGACATTCCTTTCTTTAAAAAATGAAAAGCAGGTTGTGTAATCTGCCTCTTTATGTGTCATCAAAATATTTTTTTTATAATTTCAAGTACATATTGTCTTAGACTTAGATCTCACTCATTTTCTTCCAATAATGCCTATGGGAAGGGGGAAATGAAGGATCATTCTGTTACTTTGGGAGCTTCTGTTATTAATCACTACAATAAATATTATGAAAATGAAACTCTGAAATTATTTAGAGATTATTTGAAAGTTACCTTTCTACAGACTCATGCTACTCCCTCAACTAAATCACAGAACTTAAAATAAGTAACATTTTAGCTGGGAGCCAGTGGCTGATGCCTGTAATCCTAGCTACTCAGGAGCTGAGATCTGAGGATGGTAGTACAAAGCTAGCCCTGGCAGGAAATCCATGACACTGTTACCTCCAATTAACCACCAGAAAGCCAGAAGTGGCACTGTGGCTCAAGTGGTAAAGTGCTAGCCTTGATCTAAAGGATTAGGGACAGCGCCCAGGCCCAAGGTTCAAGCCCCATGACCAAGAAAAATAAAAAAGGATAAACGGGGGGGGGGAAGCAACATTTTAAAGCTTATGTATACATATACACAAAAATTGTCTAGAAATAAAATTATAATAGGCCCTGGACTGGCAAAATACTAAAAGAGATTAAACTGAAATTGCCTTCAGTCATTCATTTAGACAATCTATACTGGGGACAAGGTATTGGAGCTCACATCACTAACTAAAAGGGTAGAATTTGAGAGGATCACAGTTTAGAAAAAGTGCGCAAGGAAAGTAATAGTATTCTTATATCATCTTAAAGCCTGGCATGTTGGAATGCATTTGTGATCCCAGTACTTGGCAGACAGAGGTGAGGAACTTAGCCTCTGTTAAGCCCTCAGAAAAATTGATAACCTATGAGCAAAGTAACTAAATTGAAAAAGGATTGTTCTAATGGTAGAATACTTCTTCAGCAAAAAAAAAAAATCTAAATTCATACTCATTTCCTAAAAGAGGAAAGAAAAGGGAAGAAAGAAAAGAAAGTAGAGAAGGAGGAGGACAGAAGGGAAGGAAGGAAGGAAGGCAGAAAGGAAGGAAGGATGGAAGGAAGGAAGGAAGGAAGGAAGAAAGGAAGAAAAGAAGGAAGGAAGGAAGGAAGAAAGGAAGGAAGACAGGCAGGGTGGAAGGAAGGAGGGAAGGAAGGATTGGAAAGAAAGAAAGAAGGAAGGAAAGAAAGAAAGAAAGAAAGAATGAATGAATGAATGAATGAAAAAAAGAAAGAAAGAAAAGAAAGAAAGAAAGACAAGGAGAAAGATAGGTTTAAATAAAAACCTCAGTATGTGTTAGATGTTAATAATGACACTAAATATTTTTAGCTATAAATGCAATCATTTAATTCTCTGGGCAGAGACATTTTGTATCAAGCCGTGTTGTACGGACGTGGGACCCCTGAAAAACCACCAGAGAACATGACCAATACGAACAGCAAAAGATTTGTTTATTTGCAAGCTCAAGCTTAGTCCTCCGTGCACTCGGTAACTCAGTGATGGTAAGAGTCCCCAAGCACAAAATCAGCATAGCTTTTATAGGATTGAACGAACAAGTTTAGGGAATTTCCACACAAGCAGTAATAAAATTGGTTTGGGTCCACCCTAACCGCACTGCCCTTTTTCTCAACTATTGGTATATTCTGTTCCTGGAACACTTGGGCAACTGTTCTGCTTTCTTAAGGGTGGGAAGGCTTGATGGCAACCTGTGTTCTCTCTCTCTCTCTGTCTCTCTCTCTCTGTCTCTCTCTCTCTCTGTCTCTCTCTCTCTGTCTCTCTCTGTCTCTCTCTGTCTCTCTCTGTCTCTCTGTCTCTCTGTCTCTCTGTCTCTGTCTGTCTCTGTCTCTGTCTCTGTCTCTGTCTCTGTCTCTGTCTCTGTCTCTGTCTCTGTCTCTCTCTCTCTCTCTCTCTCTCTCTCTCTCTCTCTCTCTCTCAGGGTTACTCTGAGGGCAGCCTAGTACAAGATGGTGGGGTTAATCTCAAATTGGAGTTACTGTGGCTCTTCATTCCCTCCTCTTCTAGAGCATCGGGGACCAATCATGGTCCCCTAATT
The DNA here is from genome assembly GCF_024711535.1 of Dipodomys merriami. Taxonomy (NCBI): domain Eukaryota; kingdom Metazoa; phylum Chordata; class Mammalia; order Rodentia; family Heteromyidae; genus Dipodomys; species Dipodomys merriami. Next base: position 2,492,331 of record NW_027202538.1, on the reverse strand, counting down.
GGCACAGTCCTCTATATTTACAGTTTGGTATTGGTATCTCAGAACTAATAGATGGACTGTGCTGATCCTCTCTTTTACAAAGGACACCAGTCTACATGGTCTGACTGTGAGTAACAAAATTAACAGTACCAAAGGCCCTTACATTTTCTTCCACCAAGCCTGACTCCGTATATCACAGCTAACAATTTTATACCAGCTGTACTTGTAAGCTCCAATTTTAAGACATATTCATACCATTTGCTACATACTTAAACTTTCTGAGGATTGTCTTCTTTACAAACATTTTAAGACAATCCTTACTTTTAAAATCATTTCTTATCCAGAGGATACCAATTTTTCCCCAATTCCTTCCTTAGGCTTTCTTTACTACCCTCCTCTTCTTTACAATTCCTTGAGCTTCTTTTTGGCTAGAGTTTAAAACTACTCATTTTCCCTTTGACTTGTGGAAACCAAATTATCTCAGAAAGCCTCAAGGTACCAGTGGGATGGAAAGCTTGCTAGATTTTAAGGCTAAGATTAGGGCTGGGTCCCATTCCTCTTACTATCTCCATTGATTAAAAAAAAAACTCTCCTTTATCTTTAAAACTCACCCAGGAGGAAGCAGGTTATTACCATACCAGAGCCAACCTAGGCTGTGACCCTGAAGTGCCTAAGGCAAACCAGTGATATCCTTGCCCCCAATATCCACTGTGGGAGTAGAGAAGGATACTGAATATCACCAAAAGAATGTTCCAAAAGATCTTAGTTTTAGCAGCTTTCAACCTGGAAGGCGTCTCAAGTGATGGAATCAGGCAGGAGTTTAGTCTACTTTTACCACAGTGGAGGTGGACTGGATGATGATGTAGATTTGCTCCTAGTGACTGTCAGGCTGTCCTTGAACTTTACCCATTAGGGTGTACAGCAGCAGCAGCAGGGTCTCTCAGTGGCTCCAAGGGACTGTCACACCACGTGCTGGGCTGCACATTCCTACACAGACTGGTTAAGGATACATTGCATGGGGTTGGCAGGGTGTGACCCCACTGGTTTTTAAGACAATAGCCCAGGACAAGTTATCAAGAGGACAACTTTTTAAACAAATATTTCTTTTAATAAGGGTAGGATTTTCTAGGCAGATATAGAGGGCTCAGGCCTGTACTATTATTTCCCATGCCTTTCCTTCTGTCTATTTTGCCACATTAAAAAAAAGTGACTCTGGTGTCTTGTTCTTAAAGGGGAATGATGGACAAATGTTCATCTTCTGTCACTTCTTCAAGCTGACTTAGGGGTGTTGATCCTACCTAGCCACGAACCTATAACCTTAGCCTTTTTTACAAAGAGGATACAAGGGTTAGAAGTCATTAAGAACAACATAACTTTTGACAAATGCACAGACCTTTGTCTGGCTAGAGCAGTGTAGCTTATTTAGCCTTCTGGTTTGCAAAAGGATCTTTCTGGATGACTAAGGAATGTGATCTCTAGTAATCCTAACAATGCCTGAATTACCTATGCAGGCCTTCAGACAGATATCAATAGAAACACACTCTCAGGTTTACAAACATTTTTCCTGAGCTGATGAATTTCATGTAGCTGGTGTCAGCTCAAAGTTACTGCCAATTAGAGATTTTGGCACATACAGGGGTTGGGATCTAAAGTATCCTCCACATTTTACAACCTTAGCTTTTTAGTACTATCATAGATAACTAAGTTCCTGTCCCTTACAAGGTAGATAGTCAAAGATATTAAGCATGCTTACAAACTATTTTCCCATGACCTCCTGTCTCTGACCAATTGTTGAAGGGCCACGCACAAATGACTCTAGGATCTGACATTATTTCTGCCATCCAAGTAGTGGCTTATAGTCTCTGGATGCTCCTCCATTGCTTTCATCCCAGGAGTGTCTTCTCTACACTGAGAAAAAGGCCTCATTGGCATTTCTCTTAGCTGGTTGCTGGACTTGAACTTGGGGCCTGAAGGCTGTCCCTCAGCTCTACAGCTCAAGGCTAGCACTCTGCCACTTTGAATCCTAAAGCAACTCTGCTTGCTCTTTCAGCCTTCTGCTAGCTGGGTAGTGGTGACAGTCTCACATGGACCTTTTTCTGCCCAGGCTGGCTTCGAACCAATTTGCAGATCAATGAGTCTCATAAAAGGCCACTTTCCTCCAATTTAAAGCAACAAGGTGGTCAACATAGAAGTAACTTATAAGCATGTTCTTACCTGAATCTAATTAAGAGCCAAATTTGGGCTGGGAAGGTGGTTCAGTGGTAGATCGCTTGCCTTGCATGCATGAAACCCTGGGTTTGATTCCACAGCACCACATAAGCAAAAAGAAAAAACGCCGGAAGTGGCACTGTGGCACAAGTGGTAGAGTGCTAGCCTTGAGCTGAAGAGCTGAGGTACAGCACCCAGGCCCAGAGTTCATGCCTCACGACTGGACCTCCCCGCCAAAAAAAACAAAAAACAAACAAACAAAAGAGCCAAAGTTACTTCTGACAAACTTACAAGAATCCTCACTCTTTTTTTGGGGGGGGGCTGCTGGGAACTGTTAAAAAACAAACAACCTATGAGAGTAAACTGAAATAGGAATTAAGCAATTATTTTGGTAATCCTAATTTTTCATTTTTGCACTTTGAGGCAAATGTTTAGAACAATTTTACTTTTAAACTTTATATACAGAAATCCGTTCCTAATTTGTAAGCCTCCTATTAATCTGTTTTAATATTCTATACTTTAGTTTTTAGTTGCATTCTGAAAAATCCCTTGAACTCTTGAGGCTAGGTGTCACTCATTTCTTCTTGGATGCTTGTTTTAAAACAGATACACATTAAAACTTTTAAATTCTTAATGCAAAATTTACAATCACTATCATTGTACCAAAGAGCTAGACTTAAAACCTTTATGCCTTAAAAAAAACATATCCAATGGCAGAATATCATTGAGAACAAATCACATACAAATAAACTTTTTAACCCTCTTTTTAAGGCCTTCTCAATTTTAATTCTTTTTTAAATTGTATTTTATTTTATTTGAGAACATACTGTACAGAGGGGCTACAATTACATGGGCAGGATAATGCATATATTTCTTACCAAGCATTGCAGCCTCCTCCTTTGTTTACCCTTCACTTCTCTTCCCCGCCTCCCCCCTCCCCCCACCCAATTTTAACGCCCCTCCCCCCACCCAATTATACCCCCCTCCCCGCTCCACACCGACATTGTAAAGCTGGTTTTGACATGACATTTTGTACTTCTCATTGTTGCAACAGGTCCACCTGAATCCTTAAACGACTTGTTTGTCCCCATCTCCTCCACATGTTATACTGACATCAAATATAGTGAAAGCGGGGGTTACACTGTGGGGGAGGGACATACAAAGCAACAAAGAAATAATCTTATGGGGTTCCGGGAAGATGGCGGAGGAGAAGCTGGAATCTGAACAAGCTCTCGCATAGAAAGTAGGTTTAGAGTTCCAGTGAACAGTCCTAAGCCAGAGAATCACACCAAGTGTACCATCACAGGACAGAGAGTTAGACAAGAGAGGGGAAGCCAAGGAAACGCACCAGCTGCCGCTCCGGCGGCGGGGTCGCGGCGGCGACCACCGCCGCGGGAGTCATACCTGAGAGACAGAGAGTCAGGGACGAAGGAGCCAGACGCAGCGGACGAGCAGATTCTACTCAACACCAACAAGAACCGACAAGGAGCGAACATCTTCATCCTGCTGTTTGCAGACCAGAGACGACCCAGGATCCAAGACTCGGCGTGAGTACAAGCCCGACATCCTCACTCCTCAGGGAGCAGAGGAGGGAAGGCCACCCCTCCCCCCCCAGCACCGGTGATCTCCATCTTGGATACCGACAAAGCTCGGAGTTGCTGCTAGCTCCAGCTCAGGCCTTGGAATAAAACGAGTCATTTAGCAGGTCACAAGAACTTAACCCCGAAGTGACCTGCAAGACTCAGCTCCATCCAGGGAAAAGTCACCCAGCTCAGGCGCCAGCCATCGGAGTGCCTAGCGTCACTGGGTAACCAGAGCCAGAGGCTGCCCCTCCCTCTAGCAGCCACCACAATCAATTGAAAAACAGAAACCCTGAGAATGGCTCCAGGCTGGGCGCTGTGAGCTTTATCACAAAATAGCCCCAGGGAAAAGCTACTGTTTGTTGAAAGGCCTCAACCCTACCCAGAACCTAGCCTCATAACCACATCCCCCTCTTTTGTGACTCTCAAAGCAGACCACCCTCCCAGAAAACTAACCTGGGAGGGGGATCTCAAAATCTTGGGTAAAGCAGAGCATTTTTCTGCCTCTTCCAACCAACCGACTTAAGAAACCAATCAAGCCACAGGACCTCAAGCTGACCAGAGACTACAACAAGAGACTGGTTGCAGACAAAAGGGAGATACAGGATTCCTCCCACTCCTCCCCCCCCCCAAAAAAAAAAAATCAAAAGACTTTTTTTTTTTTTCTTCTTTTCTTTTTTTTGCTTGTTTTTTGTTTTTTATTACTTTATATATATATATATATATATATATATATATAAATTTTTTCCCTTCTAAAACTTTTATTAATCTTTAATTTTTGCCTCTTCTGAAAAAATAATTGTTTTCCAGTAATTTTTTTTTCTCATCTTATAATTTTTATTTTAGGAATACGTGAATGAGAGTTTTCCTTTCTTTTCTTGTCTTCTTTCTCTTTTTCTTTCATTCTTAATTATCTTTTTGTTTTTTATCTAGCTCTACTGAACTTCTGATCTTTTCTTCTCCCTTTCCCATCCTTAAAGCTTTCCACATCTCCTCTATGTCCCTCCCCTTCTCTGAACATATTCACATTCCTCTCTAAATAGACGGTCTTTTAACCTCTATAATAACATTAATTTTTACGTTTCTATTCTTTTTCTGGTCTCTCTTTATTCCCCTTTCCATCTCTTCTTTTTCTCTCTCTCTGTACTTGCATCCTACCCAACCCATTTCCTGCACTGTGATTAGGACATAGTTAACTCTCCCTGTGCCTCCCCACACCAATCTATTCCTATTTTTTACCCACATCTCTCCCTAATCCTAATAATTTCTGGTTTTCCAAATTCTTTTCTGCGGTTCGAAGTCCTTTAACATATAGTCATTTGATGTTGAATAGATGTATCTGTTGAACTAGATTGTATCTGTAGACTATTGACTGTACAAATGCAAACTTTGGTTGATGGTTGCCTTAAGATAGTGTTCTAGCACAAAACTGGTGCAATCTTTATCTCAAATGGGCCGAGTAAGCCAGAAAAACACAAGACAAATGGCAAATTCGGGTATCTCAATTCCCAACCTTGATAATCAGGGATTAGAACAGATAAAGAATAATCCAGAGGAGAGTTCCCAAATAGCTCTACAAACACTAATAGCAAACATGATAAATGAGAAGTTTGACAATGTACAAAGGACTCTGTATGAGCGTGATAGGGAGAGAGAGGAGGCATCCCAGAAGTTTATACAGGAACATCATAAGCGTGAGGAAGCTTCTCAAAAACTGATACAGGATTTGCGTGAACAACTTGAGAATACTCAAAGAGAAAGGGAGGAATGGCGTGAGCAGGCAGAGAACACTCAAAGAGAACTGCAGGAATCCCACAGAAGGGAGGAAACTAATCAAAGAGTAATTCACGAATTAAGAGACCAGGTAGAGAATACACAAAGATCACTAAAGACATTCATGGAATCCATTAACAAAGAGCTGAAGGAAGTCAGGGAGACCACAAAGGGAAGGCTGAATGGAACCCAACAGAAGGAATGGGAGTCCAAAGAAACCATAACCAATCAACTAAGTGATTTGAGAACAAACACTGAACACCAAATTAAGGAAGTAAAGAAATTCATACAAGACCTAAAACAGAGCTTCAACAAAGAACTTGAAGCCATCAAAGCTGACCAATTAGGAAGAAAAGAGATAAAAAACAAAGTAGAGAGTCTTGACAGCAGGTTAGACCATGCAGAAGATCGAATCTCAGGGATTGAAGACAGCCTAGATATTATAGAGAAAGAACATACAACCATCCAAGACAAGTCCAAGAAATATGATAGGTCTATCCAACACCTGGAAGACACCATCAGAAGGCCCAATCTAAGGATAATGGGTGTAGAGGAGCACCTAGAAACAGAAGTTAATGGTCTAGGAAATTTGTTTAACAGGATCCTAGCAGAGAACTTCCCAAACATACAAAAAGATAGGCCTATTCAGATACAAGAAGCTTTTAGAACCCCAAATAGACCAGACCAGAATAGGACATCCCACCGTCACATTATAATCCACACAGGATCAACCCAGACCAAGGAAAAGATCCTTAAAGCTGTCAAGGAGAAAAGGTTAATCACCTATAAAGGGAAACCAATTAGAATCACCTCAGATTTCTCAGCAGAGACAATCAAAGCAAGAAGAGCCTGGAATGATGTATGCCATGCCCTAAAAACAAACAACTATCAACCAAGAATACTGTACCCAGCTAAACTCTCCTTCATAACTGAAGGCCAAATAAAAACCTTCCATAGCAAAGAAAAATTGAAACAATACATCTCCACCAAACCAGCCCTGCAAAAGATTCTTAAAGATGTCCTACACATAGAAAACCAACAAGAACGCAACAAAGGCCAAGAAACTGCACCCAAACTGAGAATCCAAGAACCTTAGGAAGAACCCAGTTTTCACAGCCCCCAAGAAGGTGGATAACATGGCAGGAACTCCCAAATACCTCTCAGTCCTATCTCTTATGTTAACGGACTGAACTCTCCAATTAAGCGACATAGACTGTCTAGTTGGATTAAAAAACAAGACCCTTCTATCTGCTGCCTGCAGGAGTCACATCTTGCCCGTAAAAACAAACATATTTTCAAGGTTAAAGGCTGGAACAAAATCTACCAAGCAAACGGCCCTCATAAACAGGCGGGAGTTGCAATCCTAATATCAGATAAAATAGACTTCAAATTAAAATTCGTGAGAAGAGATAAAGAAGGTCGCTACATACTAATTAAAGGATCTCTCCTTCAGGAGGATATTACAATTCTAAATATCTATTCGCCAAACAATGGAGCACCCAAATTTATCAAAGAAACACTACTTTCCCTCAAATCCCAGATAGATCCAAAGACATTAATCGTTGGGGATTTTAACACACCACTCTCCCCACTAGATAGATCAACTCGGCAAAAACTCAACAGAGAAACCGCAGATCTAAACAGCTGCATAGATCAACTACACTTAACAGACATTTACCGAACATTTCACCCAGCAGCATCAGAATACACGTTCTTCTCAGCAGCACATGGGACGTTTTCTAAAATAGATCACATTTTAGGCCACAAAGCAAACTTGTCTAAATTCAGAAACATTGAAGTTATACCTTGCATTCTCTCTGACCACAAGGGAATAAAATTAGAACTCAACACCAAAAGCCACCAAAGAAAGTCCGGTATCACATGGAGGCTGAACAACACACTGCTGAATCATGAGTGGGTCATGGAAGAGATTAGAAAGGAAATTCAAATGTTCATGCTATTCAACAAAAATGAACACACAAATTACCAGCTCCTCTGGGACACAGCAAAGGCAGTACTCAGAGGCAAGTTTATAGCTCTGAGCTCCTACATCAACAAATTGGAGAGATCGGAAACTAATAATTTAATGACACATCTAAACCTCCTTGAAAAAGAGCAGCAAGATAAACCCCAATCCAGTAGACGGAAAGAAATAATCAAAATTAAATCAGAATTAAATGAATTAGAATCCAAAAAAACTATAGAAAGAATCAACAAAACAAAGAGTTGGTTCTTCGAAAAATTTAACAAAATTGACAGACCCTTAGCAAACCTTATCAGAAAAAGGAGAGAACACACCCAAATTAATAAACTCAGAGATGAGAATGGAAACATCACCACGGAAACAACCAAGATTCAGAACATTATAAGGGAATACTTCTCAAAACTTTATGCTAATAAGTTTGAGAACTTGACAGAAATGGACCTTTTCCTAGCAAATATTGACATGCCAAAACTAAACCAAGATGAGTTAAACCAGCTTAACAGGCCCATATCAAGCATCGAAATAGAAACAGCAATAAGAGACCTCCCAGCTAAGAAAAGTCCAGGACCAGATGGTTTTACAGCGGAATTTTACAAGGCCTTCAAAGCAGAGCTCACACCAATACTCCTCCAACTCTTCAATGAAATTGAAAGAGAAAGCTCACTACCGAACACATTCTATGAAGCCATCATAACCCTCATCCCAAAACCAGGCAGGGACTCATCAAAGAAAGAGAACTATAGACCCATTTCTTTGATGAACATTGATGCAAAACTTCTCAACAAAATTTTGGCCAATCGACTTCAACAATTCATCCAAAAAATCATACACCATGATCAAACAGGATTCATTTCAGGGATGCAAAGCTGGTTCAATATACGCAAATCAATTAATATTATTCATCACATCAACAGGAGCAAGAATAAGAACCACATGGTTATCTCAATAGATGCAGAAAAAGCATTTGAGAAGATCCAACACCCCTTTATGATGAAGGTTCTGGAAAAATTAGGAATCCATGGAACATTCCTCAATATAATAAAGGCTGTATATGACAAACCTACAGCCAGCATTATACTCAATGGTGAAAAACTAAAGCCATTTCCTCTTAACTCAGGAACAAGACAAGGATGCCCACTCTCTCCATTTCTCTTCAATCTAGTATTAGAATGCCTAGCTACAGCAATAAGAAAAGATGCAGACATAAAGGGGATCCAAAGAGGGAAAGAAGAAATAAAACTCTCCCTCTTTGCAGATGACATGATCTTGTATTTAAAGAATCCCATAGACTCCACTCCCAAATTACTCAAGCTGATTCAAAACTTTGGCAAAGTAGCAGGTTATAAAATTAACCCCCCAAAATCAATGGCTTTTCTATATGCCAACAATGAGAAAAGTGTGGCTGAAATTAGGAAAGCAACTCCATTTGTAATAGCCCCACAAAAAATAAAATACCTAGGAATTAACTTAACCAAAGAAGTGAAGGAACTCTATGATGAAAACTTTAAAATCTTGAAAAAGGAAATCAACACAGAACTTAAAAAATGGCAAAACCTCCCATGCTCCTGGATTGGCAAGATTAACATCGTGAAAATGGCAATACTTCCCAAGGCTATCTACAAATTCAACGCGATACCTATCAAAATTCCACCCTCATTCTTCAAGGAAATAGAGGAGGCAATCCAAAAATTCATATGGAACAATAAAAGACCCCGAATAGCAAAAACGCTCCTCAATGGAAAGAACACTGCTGGAGGAATATCAATACCAAATTTCAAATTCTACTATAAAGCCATAGTAATCAAAACAGCTTGGTATTGGCATAAGAACAGACCTCAGGACCAATGGAATAGAATTGAAAACCCAGAAATGAACCTACAGACCTATAGCCACCTAATCTTCGATAAGGAAGCTAAAACAATAGAATGGAAGAAAGACAGCCTCTTCAGTAAATGGTGCTGGCAAAATTGGTTAACTACATGTAGAAAACTAAAGCTAGATCCTTATATATCACCCTGCACCAGAATCAACTCCAAATGGATCAAAGACCTTGAACTCAAAGCAGACACTCTGAAAACATTACAGGATGGAATAGGAGAAACCCTAGGTCTCCTTGGCTCAGGTCGAAATTTTCTGAATAGAGACCCGGAAGCACAACAAATCAAAGAAAGGTTGGACAAATGGGATTGCATAAGATTGCAGAGCTTCTGCAGGGCAAATGACATAGCTGGCAAGATCAATAGAAAACCCACCGATTGGGAGAAGATCTTTACTAGCCATACAACGGACAAGGGTCTCATATCTAAAATATACTTGGAACTCAAAAAATTAAACCACCCAACAACAAATCCTCAAAGAAACAACTGCCCAATAAATAAGTGGGCGAAAGACTTAAAGAGAAGCTTCTCTGAAGAAGAAAGAAGGATGGCCAATAGACACATGAAGAAATGTTCAACATCCCTAGCCATAAAAGAAATGCAAATCAAAACAACATTGAGATATCACCTCACTCCAGTTAGAACAGCAAAAATCAAGAACTCCAATAACAGATGCTGGAGGGGATGTGGACAGAAAGGAACCCTACTTCATTGTTGGTGGGAATGTAAACTTGTTCAACCACTTTGGAAAGCAGTATGGAGGTTCCTCAAAAGACTTCACATAGATCTCCCCTATGATCCAGCAATCCCACTTTTGGGCATTTACCCAAATGTTTACAAACAAGACCACACTAAAGCTACCAGCACAACTATGTTTATTGCAGCATTACTTACCATAGCTAAGATATGGAACCAACCCAGATGCCCCTCAGTAGATGAATGGATCAAGAAAATGTGGTATATATACACAATGGAATTCTATGCCTCCATCAGAAAGAATGACATTTCCCCATTTGTTAGGAAATGGAAAGGTTTGGAAAAAATTATATTAAGTGAAGTAAGCCAGGCCCAAAGAAGCATAGGTCCCATGGTTTCCCTTATTTGCAATAACTAGTATAGGTATGAGTCAAGCGGAAAAGGTCAGATAATGTGATGCTAGGAAAATGAACCCTTAAATATGTATTTTAATGTTTTCGTTTCTTTCATGCATGTATTTCTAATGCATTTATAAGATTATTTCTTTGTTGCTTTGTATGTCCCTCCCCCACAGTGTAACCCCCGTTTTCACTATATTTGATGTCAGTATAACATGTGGAGTAGATGGGGACAAACAAGTCGTTTAAGGATTCAGGTGGACCTGTTGCAACAATGAGAAGTACAAAATGTCATGTCAAAACCAGCTTTACAATGCCGGTGTGGGGGGGGGGAGGGGGGTATAATTGGGTGGGGGGAGGGGGGTAAAATTGGGTGGGGGGAGGGGGGAGGCGGGGAAGGGAAGTGAAGGGTAAACAAAGGAGGAGGCTGCAATGCTTGGTAAGAAATGTATCCATTATCCTGCCCATGTAATTGTAGCCCCTTTTTACAATATGTTCTCAAATAAAATAAAATACAATTTAAAAAAAAAAAAAAAAAGAAATAATCTTATAAATGCGTTAGAAACACATGCATGAAAGAAAGGAAAACATTAAAATACATATTTAAGGGTTCATTTTCCTAACATCACATTATCTGACCTTTACCGCTTGACTCATACCTATACTACATATTGCAAATAAGGGAAACCATGGGACCTATACTTCTTAGGGCTTGGCTTATTTCACTTAATATAATTTTTTCCAAACCTTTCCATTTCCTAACAAATGGGGAAATGTCATTCTTTCTCATGGAGGCATAGAATTCCATTGTGTATATATACCATATTTTCTTGATCCATTCATCTACTGAGGGGCATCTGGGTTGGTTCCATGTCTTAGCTATGGTAAATAATGCTGCAATAAACATAGTTGTGCTGGTAGCTTTAGTGTGGTCTTGTTTGTAAACATTTGGGTAAATGCACAAAAGTGGGATTGCTGGATCATAGGGGAGATCTATGTGAAGTCTTTTGAGGAACCTCCATACTGCTTTCCAAAGTGGTTGAACAAGTTTACATTCCCACCAACAATGAGGTAAGGTTCCTTTCTGTCCACATCCCCTCCAGCATCTGTTGTTGTTAGAGTTCTTGATTTTTGCTGTTCTAACTGGAGTGAGGTGATATCTCAATGTTGTTTTGATTTGCATTTCTTTTATGGCTAGGGATGTTGAACATTTCTTCATGTGTCTATTGGCCATCCTTCTTTCTTCTTTAGAGAAGCTTCTCTTTAAGTCTTTCGCCCACTTATTTATTGGGCAGTTGTTTCTTTGAGGATTTGTTGTTGGGTGGTTTAATTTTTTGAGTTCCAAGTATATTTTAGATATGAGACCCTTGTCCGTTGTATGGCTAGTAAAGATCTTCTCCCAATCGGTGGGCTTTCTATTGATCTTGCCAGCTATGTCATTTGCCCTGCAGAAGCTCTGCAATCTTATTCAATCCCATTTGTCCAACCTTTCTTTGATTTGTTGTGCTTCCGGGTCTCTATTCAGAAAATTTCGACCTGAGCCAAGGAGACCTAGGGTTTCTCCTATTCCATCCTGTAATGTTTTCAGAGTGTCTGCTTTGAGTTCAAGGTCTTTGATCCATTTGGAGTTGATTCTGGTGCAGGGTGATATATAAGGATCTAGCTTCAGTTTTCTACATGTAGTTCACCAATTTTGCCAGCACCATTTACTGAAGAGGCTGTCTTTCTTCCATTCTATTGTTTTAGCTTCCTTATCGAAGATTAGATGGCTATAGGTCTGTAGGTTCATTTCTGGGTTTTCAATTCTATTCCATTGGTCCTGAGGTCTGTTCTTATGCCAATACCAAGCTGTTTTGATTACTATGGCTTTATAGTAGAGTTTGAAATTTGGTATTGATATTCCTCCAGCAGTGTTCTTTCCGTTGAGAAGTGTTTTTGCTATTCGGGGTCTTTTATTGTTCCATATGAATTTTTGGATTGCCTCTTCTATTTCCTTGAAGAATGAGGGTGGAATTTTGATAGGTATTGCATTGAATTTGTAGATAGCCTTGGGAAGTATTGCCATTTTCACGATGTTAATCTTGCCAATCCAGGAGCATGGGAGGTTTTGCCATTTTTTAAGTTCTCTGTTGATTTCCTTTTTCAAGATTTTAAAGTTTTCATCATAGAGGTCCTTCACTTCTTTACTTAAGTTAATTCCTAGGTATTTTATTTTTTGTGGGGCTATTACAAATGGAGTTGCTTTCCTAATTTCAGCCACACTTTTTTCATTGTTGGCATATAGAAAAGCCATTGATTTTTGGGGGTTAATTTTATACCCTGCTACTTTGCCAAAGTTTTGAATCAGCTTGAGTAATTTGGGAGTGGAGTCTATGGGATTCTTTAAATACAAGATCATGTCATCTGCAAAGAGGGAGAGTTTTATTTCTTCTTTCCCTCTTTGGATCCCCTTTATGTCTGCATCTTTTCTTATTGCTGTAGCTAGGCATTCTAATACTAGATTGAAGAGAAGTGGAGAGAGTGGGCATCCTTGTCTTGTTCCTGAGTTAAGAGGAAATGGCTTTAGTTTTTCACCATTGAGTATAATGCTGGCTGTAGGTTTGTCATATACAGCCTTTATTGTATTGAGGAATGTTCCATGGATTCCTAATTTTTCCAGAACCTTCATCATAAAGGGTGTTGGAGCTTGTCGAATGCTTTTTCTGCGTCTATTGAGATAACCATGTGGTTCTTGTTCTTGCTCCTGTTGATGTGGTGAATAATATTAATTGATTTGCGTATATTGAACCAGCTTTGCATCCCTGAAATGAATCCTGTTTGATCATGGTGTATGATTTTTTGGATGAATTGTTGAAGTCTATTGGCCAAAATTTTGTTGAGAAGTTTTGCATCAATGTTCATCAAAGAAATGGGTCTATAGTTCTCTTTCTTTGATGAGTCCCTGCCTGGTTTTTGGTTGAGGGTTATGATGGCTTCGTAGAATGTGTTCGGTAGTGAGCATTCTCTTTCAATTTCATTGAAGAGTTGGAGGAGTATTGCTGTGAGCTCTGCTTTGAAGGCCTTGTAAAATTCCGCTGTAAAACCATCTGGTCCTTGACTTTTCTTTAGCTGGGAGGTCTCTTATTGCTGTTTCTATTTCGATGCTTGATATGGGCCTGTTAAGCTGGTTTAACTCATCTTGGTTTAGTTTTGGCATGTCAATATTTGCTAGGAAAAGGTCCATTTCTGTCAAGTTCTCAAACTTATTAGCATAAAGTTTTGAGAAGTATTCCCTTATAATGTTCTGAATCTTGGTTGTTTCCGTGGTGATGTTTCCATTCTCATCTCTGAGTTTATTAATTTGGGTGTGTTCTCTCCTTTTTCTGATAAGGTTTGCTAAGGGTCTGTCAATTTTGTTAAGTTTTTCGAAGAACCAACTCTTTGTTTTGTTGATTCTTTCTATAGTTTTTTTGGATTCTAATTCATTTAATTCTGATTTAAATTTGATTATTTCTTTCCGTCTACTGGATTGGGGTTTATCTTGCTGCTCTTTTTCAAGGAGGTTTAGGTGTGTCATTAAATTGCTAGTTTCCGATCTCTCCAATTTGTTGATGTAGGAGCTCAGAGCTCTAAACTTGCCTCTGAGTACTGCCTTTGCTGTGTCCCAGAGGAGCTGGTAATTTGTGTGTTCATTTTTGTTGAATAGCATGAACATTTGAATTTCCTTTCTAATCTCTTCCATGACCCACTCATGATTCAGTAGTGTGTTGTTCAGCCTCCATGTGATACCAGACTTTCTTTGGTGGCTTTTGGTGTTGAGTTCTAATTTTATTCCCTTGTGGTCAGAGAGAATGCAAGGTATAACTTCAATGTTTCTGAATTTAGGCAAGTTTGCTTTGTGGCCTAAAATGTGATCTATTTTAGAAAACGTTCCATGTGCTGCTGAGAAGAACGTGTATTCTGATGCTGCTGGGTGAAATGTTCGGTAAATGTCTGTTAAGTCTAGTTGATCTATGCAGCTGTTTAGATCTGCGGTTTCTCTGTTGAGTTTTTGCCGAGTTGATCTATCTAGTGGGGAGAGTGGTGTGTTAAAATCCCCAACAATTAATGTCTTTGGATCTATATGGGATTTGAGGGAAAGTAGTGTTTCTTTGATAAATTTGGGTGCTCCATTGTTTGGCGAATAGATATTTAGAATTGTAATATCCTCCTAAAGGAGAGATCCTTTAATTAGTATGTAGCGACCTTCTTTATCTCTTCTCACGAATTTTAATTTGAAGTCTATTTTATCTGATATTAGGATTGCAACTCCCGCCTGTTTATGAGGGCCGTTTGCTTGGTAGATTTTGTTCCAGCCTTTAACCTTGAAAATATGTTTGTTTTTACGGGCAAGATGTGACTCCTGCAGGCAGCAGATAGAAGGGTCTTGTTTTTTAATCCAATTAGACAGTCTATGTCGCTTAATTGGAGAGTTCAGTCCGTTAACGTTAAGAGATAGGACTGAGAGGTATTTGGGACTTCCTGCCATGTTATCCACCTTCTTGGGGGCTGTGAAAGCTGAGTTCTTCGTCAGGTTCTTGGATTCTCAGTTTGGGTGAAGTTTCTTGGCCTTTGTTGCGTTCTTGTTGGTTTTCTAGGTGTAGGACATCTTTAAGAACCTTTTGTAGGGCTGGTTTGGTGGAGATGTATTGTTTCAATTTTTCTTTGCTATGGAAGGTTTTTATTTGGCCTTTAGTTATGAAGGAGAGTTTAGCTGGGTACAGTATTCTTAGTTGATAGTTGTTTGTTTTTAGGGCATGGCATACGTCATTCCAGGCTCTTCTTGCTTTGATTGTCTCTGCTGAGAAATCTAAGGTAATTCTAATTGGTTTCCCTTTATACGTGATTAACCTTTTCTCCTTGACAGCTTTAAGGATCTTTTCCTTGGTCTGGGTTGATCCTGTTTGGATTATAATGTGATGGTGGGATGTCCTATTCTGGTCTCGTCTATTTGGGGTTCTAAAAGCTTCTTGTATCTGAATAGGCCTATCTTTTTGTATGTTTGGGAAGTTCTCTGCTAAGATCCTGTTAAACAAATTTCCTAGACCATTAACTTCTGTTTCTAGGTGCTCCTCTACACCCATTATCCTTAGATTGGGCCTTCTGATGGTGTCTTCCAGGTGTTGGATAGACCTATCATATTTCTTGGACTTGTCTTGGATGGTTGTATGTTCTTTCTCTATAATATCTAGGCTGTCTTCAATCCCTGAGATTCGATCTTCTGCATGGTCTAACCTGCTGTCAAGACTCTCTACTTTGTTTTTTATCTCTTTTCCTTCTAATTGGTCAGCTTTGATGGCTTCAAGTTCTTTGTTGAAGCTTTGTTTTAGGTCTTGTATGAATTTCTTTACTTCCTTAATTTGGTGTTCAGTGTTTGTTCTCAAATCACTTAGTTGATTGGTTATGGTTTCTTTGGACTCCCATTCCTTCTGTTGGGTTCCATTCAGCATTCCCTTTGTGGTCTCCCTGACTTCCTTCAGCTCTTTGTTAATGGATTCCATGAATGCCTTTAGTGATCTTTGTGTATTCTCTACCTGGTCTCTTAATTCGTGAATTACTCTTTGATTAGTTTCCTCCCTTCTGTGGGATTCCTGCAGTTCTCTTTGAGTGTTCTCTGCCTGCTCACGCCATTCCTCCCTTTCTCTTTGAGTATTCTCAAGTTGTTCATGCAAATCCTGTATCAGTTTTTGAGAAGCTTCCTCATGCTTATGATATTCCTGTATAAACTTCTGGGATGCCTCCTCTCTCTCCCTATCATGCTCATACAGAGTCCTTTGTACATTGTCAAACTTCTCATTTATCATGTTTGCTATTAGTGTTTGTAGAGCTATTTGGGAACTCTCCTCTGGATTATTCTTTATCTGTTCTAATCCCTGATTATCAAGGTTGGGAATTGAGATACCCGAATTTGCCATTTGTCTTGTGTTTTTCTGGCTTACTCGGCCCATTTGAGATAAAGATTGCACCAGTTTTGTGCTAGAACACTATCTTAAGGCAACCATCAACCAAAGTTTGCATTTGTACCGTCAATAGTCTACAGATACAATCTAGTTCAACAGATACATCTATTCAACATCAAACGACTATATGTTAAAGGACTTCGAACCGCAGAAAAGAATTTGGAAAACCAGAAATTATTAGGATTAGGGAGAGATGTGGGTAAAAAATGGGAATAGATTGGTGTGGGGAGGCACAGGGAGAGTTAACTATGTCCTAATCACAGTGCAGGAAATGGGTTGGGTAGGATGCAAGTAGAGAGAGAGAGGAAAAGAAGAGATGGAAAGGGGAATAAAGAGAGACCAGAAAAAGAATAGAAACGTAAAAATTAATGTTATTATAGAGGTTAAAAGACCGTCTATTTAGAGAGGAATGTGAATATGTTCAGAGAAGGGGAGGGACATAGAGGAGATGTGAAAAATTTTAAGGATGGGAAAGGGAGAAGAAAAGATCAGAAGTTCAGTAGAGCTAGATAAAAAACAAAAAGATAATTAAGAAAGAAAGAAAAAGAGAAAGAAGACAAGAAAAGAAAGGAAAACTCTCATTCACGTATTCCTAAAATAAAAATTATAAGATGAGAAAAAAAAAGTTACTGGAAAACAATTATTTTTTCAGAAGAGGCAAAAATTAAAGATTAATAAAAGTTTTAGAAGGGAAAAAAATTTATATATATATATATATATATATATATATATATATATATATATATATATGGTAACAAAAAACAAAAAACCAGCAAAAAAAGAGAAGAAGAAGAAGAAGAAGAAGAAGAAGAAAAAAAAAAAAGAAAAAAAAAGAAAAAAAAGTCTTTTGATTTTTTTTTTTTTGGGGGGGGAGGAGTGGGAAGAATCCTGTATCTCCCTTTTGTCTGCAACCAGTCTCTTGTTGGAGTCTCTGGTCAGCTTGAGGTCCTGTGGCTTGATTGGTTTCTTAAGTCGGTTGGTTGGAAGAGGCAGAAAAATGCTCTGCTTTACCCAAGATTTTGAGATCCCCCTCCCAGGTTAGTTTTCTGGGAGGGTGGTCTGCTTTGAGAGTCACAAAAGAGGGGGATGTGGTGATGAGGCTAGGTTCTGGGTAGAGTTGAGGCCTTTCAACAAACAGTAGCTTTTCCCTGGGGCTATTTTGTGATAAAGCTCACAGCGCCCAGCCTGGAGCCATTCTCAGGGTTTCTGTTTTTCAATTGATTGTGGTGGCTGCTAGAGGGAGGGGCAGCCTCTGGCTCTGGTTACCCAGTGACGCTAGGCACTCCGATGGCTGGCGCCTGAGCTGGGTGACTTTTCCCTGGATGGAGCTGAGTCTGGCAGGTCACTTCGCCATTAAGTTCTTGTGACCTGCTAAATGACTCATTTTATTCCAAGGCCTGAGCTGGAGCTAGCAGCTCCTCCGAGCTTTGTTGGTATCCAAGATGGAGATCACCGGTGCTGGGGGGGGAGGGGTGGCCTTCCCTCCTCTGCTCCCTGAGGAGTGAGGATGTCGGGCTTGTACTCACGCCGAGTCTTGGATCCTGGGTCATCTCTGGTCTGCAAACAGCAGGATGAAGATGTTCGCTCCTTGTCGGTTCTTGTTGGTGTTGAGTAGAATCCGCTCGTCTGCTGCGTCTGGCTCCTTCGTCCCCGACTCTCTGTGTCTCAGGTATGACTCCGCAGCGTGGGTCGCCGCCGCGACCCCGCCGCCGGAGCGCAGCTGATGCGTTTCCTTGGCTTCCCCTCTCTTGTCTAACTCTCTGTCCTGTGATGGCACACCTGGTGTGATTCTCTGGCTTAGGACTGTTCACTGGAATTCTAAAACTACTTTCTATGCGAGAGCTTGTTCAGATTCCAGCTTCTCCTCCGCCATCTTCCCGGAACTCCCTCTCAATTTTAATTTTAACACATCCAAGGGGCAGTTTGAGCTATGCTAATCAGATCATCACATCACTCATTTTTACCATCATGTTTCCAATGTCTATCTTCAGGGAAAAGGGACAGAATAAAGATGGGCCACTTGGTCCTTCCTGTGGAATGGTCATGCACCCATTCTGACTCTTTAGGGTTAGATGAACTATGTTTGTGTGAGCTTGCTCTATTTCACCATGCGTAGACTCTTCCCACGTCCTGTTCCACCACGCATGACCAGTGGAACTGCACTTCTGCCTGTTCACCCTTCACTCCTAAGGATAGGTATTCTGTTGCCTTCTAAGTTTCTCCTTTTTGTTAAGCCAGATATCTTGATTACAGTGTAAACAGCCTTATGCATTCTAAAATAACAGATTTTCAACTTTTCAAGTTAATCAATCCTTAAAAAAACATTTAAAACAATATGAAAATTCTATAAAATTTTTCAGGTAATGTCCCAACCTCATAACCTTTTGAATTTTAAAATTAAACTCAATCAATTGTTACAGCATGCTGACAATTTCTATCATGAACGTTTTCACAAACACATAGAAAACACAGATTTTTTTAAAATTTTATTTTATTTTATTTGAGAGCATACTGTACAGAGGGGTTACAATTACATTGGCAGGATAATGCATACATTTCTTACCAAGCATTGCAGCCTCCTCCTTTGTTTACCCTTCACCTCCCTTCACAGCCTCCCCCCTCCCCCCCACCCAATCATACCCCCCTCCCCCCCCACACCGACATTGTAAAGCTTGCTTTGACATGACATTTTGTAATTCTCCTTGTTGCAACAGGTCCACCTGAATCCTTAAACGACTTGTTTGTCCCCATCTCCTCCACATGTTATACTGACGTCAAATAAAGTGAAAGCAGGGGTTACACTGTGGGGGAGGGACATACAAAGCAACAAAGAAATAATCTTATAAATGCGTTAGAAACACATGCATGAAAGAAACGAAAACATTAAAATACATATTTAAGGGTTCGTTTTCCTAACATCACATTATCTGACCTTTTCCACTTGACTCATACCTATACTAGATATTGCAAATAAGGGAAACCATGGGACCTATGTTTCTTTGGGCCTGGCTTACTTCACTTAATATAATTTTTTCCAAGCCTTTCCATTTCCTAACAAATGGGAAATGTCATTCTTTCTGATGGAGGCATAGAATTCCATTGTGTATATATACCACATTTTCTTGATCCATTCATCTACTGAGGGGCTTCTGGGTTGGTTCCATATCTTTGCTATGGTAAATAATGCTGCAATAAACATAGTTGTGCTGGTAGCTTTAGTGTGGTCTTGTTTGTATACATTTGGGTAAATGCCCAAAAGAGAAAACACAGATTTTTTTTGGGGGGGGTTCCATTCGTGGGGCCTGAACTTTGGGCTTGGGCACTGTCCCTCAGCTCTTCAGCTCAAGGCTAGCCCTCTACCACTTGAGCCACAGCGCCACTTCCGGCTTTTTTCTTTTTGCTTATGTGGTGCTGAGGAATCGAACCCAGGGCCTCAGGCTTGTAAGTCAAGTGCTCTACTACTGAACCACTTTCCCAGCCCAAACCCCAATTATTTAAATGTGCAAAAATAAAAATCAGTTGTATGTACATTTTCTAAAGTTTTCAAACAAAAATTTAAAAAAATATTTCTTTTAAACTAAGTAATTTTGTTGAGCTTCATTTTCCCAGGGCTTGCTTGTTTTTGAAAGCATTTCACCAACTGGTCTTTTGAATCCAATTTGTTGATGGAAGGCTGGGGAGGGGGGTGTCACCTGAAAATAAACTGGCTTGATTTTTATCCAATTTTAGACAAGAGCACTTTACATTGTTGGGACTAGCTGAAAAGTCAAAACCAGGCACACAGCCTTCTCTGTGACTGAGACCAGATGGAGACTGGAATTTTATATCCCCAGAGATGTTCAAATAAATTTCAAAAACAGAAAACAAAAAACCCACATTTAAAAGTAGTACCAAGGGGCTGGGAAGGTGGCTCGGTGGTAGAGCATATGCCTTGCATGCATGAGGCCCTGGGTTCGATTCCTCAGCACCACATAAGCAAAAAGAAAAAAGCTGGAAGTGGAGCTGTGGCTCAAGTGGTAGAGTGCTAGCCTGAACTGAAGAGTTGAGGGACAGCACTCAAGCCCAGAGGTCAGGCCTCACAACTGGATCCCCCCACCCATCCAATGAACAACAACAACAACAAAAAACCTAGTACCAATTTTAAAACAGAACTAGACAACACAACAACCAAAGGCTGAGTTTATCCCTACCAGAACTCTGTGCTGTTCTCACTCAGCAAGCTGAATTGAGTCTGCTGAATGAGCCTGCCACTCTCACCCAGAACTTCCCTATCTCAGAGAGAACAGAGAACAATCAGGTCTCAGTGAATGGGGTGACATCTCACCAACATTTGTTGACCAAGGGCCTTACAATGTGGAAGAGAAGTCCCAGTCATGTTGGGGCAAGGGAAATAAGTCCTTAGCAGCCATCCCCTCAGAGTGGCAGATTCTCCCCCATACTCAGTACCCCCTGGGTCAAGGCTTAAGGGTAAGATAAACACCAAATGACAGACAGAACATTCGGCACACCGACACAACTTAAAAAGGCATGCTGTAGCATTGGAAATTGCCAACCAGAAAGTGCCAGACTACAGAAAGAGTTACCCAAAAAATGGAAAACTTCCCAATACAGATGGAAAACTCCCAAAAAATGTCTGCATGAAGTGCCAGACTACAGATGGAAAATTTCCCAAAAAATGTCTGTACTAAACAGCAATCTATCCAAAGGGGTCTGGGGACATCTCCTCATAGACTCCTTTGGCAGTCTCATAGCATGTCTGCCAAGACTCCTTGCCAACCAGAATACAGACCTGGTGGGAAACTAGAATTACAGATACAGAACTTGCAGGCAACCAAATATACAGAACAGCAATGCCTAAACTTGACAGCTGGGTTTTTTGGGGCGTCTGGAGGGTCTTATGAGGCAGATTCCAGACAAGCCCCAGAAATGTTTTATGGACTTGGGACCCCTTAAAGACCACCAGAGACCACAACCAATGCGAACAGCAAAAGAGTCATTTATTTGCAAGCTCAAGCTTGGTCCTCTGCGCACTGGGTAACCAGTGACACAAAGAGTCCTCAAGCACAAAATCAGCACAGCTTTTATAGTATTGAACATACAAGTTTAGGGAATTTCCACACAAGCAGTTACATGATTGGTTTGAGTCCACTCTAACATCACTGCCCTTTCTCTGAACTATTGGGATTTTCTGTTCCTGAAACATTTGGGCAACTGCTCTGCTTTCGTAAGTGTGGGCAAGGTTGGTGACAACCTGTGTTTTTTCTCTCTCTCTCTCTCTTGGGGTTACTCTGAGGGCAAACTAGCACAAGATGGTGGGGTTAATCTCAGATTGGCCTTACTTTGGCTCTTCAGCCTGAATAAAACATAGCATACCACATACAAAGCTTTGGTAAAACACAGGTCTGTCTTACACTGTTGGACCAATAGAAGTGTATGTCTAGTGCTGTTGCAGGGGTGTCTTAAGGTGTGTGGAGTTTTTCATCCTGATGATCTTGCAATGATGAAATTGACCATCTACACAATTACCTGAGAAGATCCCTGCTGAGACCTCTATTAAGTAACAGCTTAATAAAGAGCAATATTTACAATGAAATATATTGAACAACCAGACATCATGACCAAAATTAGTTTTACCTGATTCAGTGTACTTTTTACACTCTATATCACATGTACAAGTTCCTCATTCCTTTCTGTCTCATTATGTTTTCTTTCCTTATTTTTGTTTTTTTTTTTCAGAACCATGGTAAATAATAGGGCATTTCTTATATTTTTGTCTTCTAGTCTTCAGAAAGTATGCAGTTAAATAGGATTAAGTTCCTTTTGTTAGAAAATTAAAAACACATTGGATGGGGTCTTCATCATAATTTTGTTATGATCTCAAACACGATTTTATTTCTGGCATTTTACCTGTGTAATCTCACTTCAGTGTTTTCTAAAGGGCACTTTAGTAGAAGGAGGAAATTCAAAGTGGATTCTGGTAGAGAATTTCTGTTACTAAAAACTCTGGTACATAGTAAGGTAGGCAACTCTAAAATTATTCATTAGAGAGATGAGTTGAAAGTCATCTTTTTACACACTAATACTCTTTCCTCAATGAAACCAGAGGATTTAAAATAACTAATATTTTTTGAAGTTAATGGCACAAATGTGCATGAATTTTCTAGAAATAAAATGATCACTCATGATCACTGATACTTCAAAGAACGCTTTCCAATAAGAGGAATCCCCTTCAGATATTTTCACACAATGTATATCTGCCTGGTAACAGAATTTCAAACTAGATTAAGGTATCTAATAGCTATTTAATGTTTGTTACCTTTTTGCCGTAGTGCTTTCTTATCATATTGATTAGTATGAATTCTATGGCCAGTATAAAATTGCATTTGTAATAAAATTTACTAGATGGGACCTTCATGGATGAGGTGGTGTGGGGATTCTGGTGGAGCCCTGTCTGATTCAAGGGAGGAGTTGGTATTGGCACAGTGTCTGTGGTGAAGCAGGGCGGGGCTTTGAGGATGAAGCCCAGTCTGTGTTGGGCTTTGAGACAGCAGGGAGGGGACAGGAAGGACTAGACTTGTTAGGGGCCTGGACTCTTGTGGAGTAGGCGGGATTGAGCATGGAGGCTGGCAGGAGGATGGGTTTTCAGTGGAAGAAGTTGAGGTCACTGGGGGGGAGGCTGTTTGGAGCAGAGCTTTGAGAAGGAAGAACAAGGCTACAAGGGAGGAGATTACTTAGAGGAGGGGTGCTGGTAGAGCACTGTGAGCCCTTGTGGGATATGTAGGGTGAGGTTTCCCATAAGGCAGGGAAGGGAATGGAGGCAAGAGGCTGACAGAAGGTGGGGATTCTGGTGTAGGAATGTGGAGCTATGAGAGAGAAGCTTTTCAAATCTGGCTTTGAGAGGGCCCGGTGGCACCAGGAAGATGTGGGCAAGTAAGGGGCGGGGTTTCTGGTGGAGAATGGCAGGCCTTAGGGAAGTGTGTTAGGGTGGAGGTGGGGTTTCTTGCAGAGCAGGATGTAGTCACAATGTATGTATGAGTTTTTCAGGACCAGAGCTTTGTGAGAGCAGTGCACTAGACTAGTTCGGATGGGTTTTCTGGGGTAGCGGGTCACCACTTCAAAAAGAAAAATCAGGTTGGGTGGGGATTTCAGTGTTGCAAGGCAGGACATGAACTTTGGACAGGGTTTCCAGTAGGGCAAAGAAACCTTCTAAAAGGGACTATGGAGGGACAAGGATTTACAGTTCATCCTGCTGAGACTTCCAGAGGGAGGCCAACTGGTGCAGTGGTTTCCAGTGGAGCAATGTGGGTGTCGAAAGATTGGATAGTGTGGTGGGGGGTTTCTAGTAGGGTTTTTCTGGAGCAGGGCAGAGCTTGGAGCCATGGAGCTAGTTGGATGAGGAGCTTTGAGAAGGAGTGGAGTGGGCATGGTATCTGGTGGTGTAGTGTGTGGATCTGAGGAAGGAGCCAATAGGGGGTGGGAGCAAGGCAGGACATTGAGAGAGTAGATGTGGGAGGTGCAAAGGCTTGTGGTGAAGCAGGGCTGGCTTTCCAGGCAGGAGATGTGCTGTGTGAAAATCTTCTGGCCAAGCAAGGTGGGGTTTCAAGGGCAATTATAGGCAGGTGGAGGGTTTTTGGTGTAGCATGATGGGCTTTGTGGGAAGAGGTAGGTTCAGGGCTGTGTTTGGGAAGTTAGGCCACTTAGAAGTAGGCTAGTTATGGGAGGAGTTTCTGATGAAACCAGGAGGGGCTCAAGGGAGAAGGATGATTGGGAGTGGGGTTGAAAGGAAAGGGAGGAGCTTGCAGGTACTAGGATATGGGAGCAATGGGACTATGCAGGACTAGAGTAGTTAGGGGCAGGGTATCTGGTGGATGAGGTGGGTATTGGAGGGTGGAGCCCAGTGCATGTGGAGTTCTTGGATGTGGCCTGGTTTCTGATG
Organism: Dipodomys merriami; assembly: GCF_024711535.1. Classification (NCBI taxonomy): domain Eukaryota; kingdom Metazoa; phylum Chordata; class Mammalia; order Rodentia; family Heteromyidae; genus Dipodomys; species Dipodomys merriami. The sequence goes on along the minus strand of NW_027202538.1, from coordinate 2,467,922 downwards.
GTGCAGAGCAGGGATTCCAGGAAGGGGTGGAGTGAAAGAGGGATTTCCCTATGGCAGAGGAGGGCTTTCAGGAAGGAGTCTGGTTGCAGTCAGGCCTTTGAAAGTTTATAGCAGGGCTACCAGGGGGTAGGTTATTTAAGGTTGGACTTTTCAAGGAAGAGGTTGAGTGGATTTGTGTTTCTAGTGGATCCAGTCAAGTTTTATGGGAAGTAGGGATAGGAAAGGGGCAAACTTTAGTGAAGAGTGGGGCTACAAAACATAAAAAGTTACTATTAATAAATACAATATAAGAACACCATTTTCTGTCAGTGTAGAATTATATTACTTTTATATTTGCGAGAGATACTGGAGAAAGTAACCAAGTAATAATTCCTTCCTAGTGATATTTTTCTTTATTCCAATTGAGTGAAAATAAAACCACAGGTCACATCAGGCTCAGAGGCACACAGGAGACTAAGACACATGAAGCATTGGACTTGATTTCCTATCACCATCATTAAGGACCACAAATAAAAAGTTTAAAATTTCTCACTTGGTCATAATGGACACTATTGTGTTAAAATTGTGAATGAATAGAATTTATACTCTGACCATTTTAGAAATCCTAAAAGTAAGTAGTAATGTTTTAACTTTATACAATATTGGAAAGGATACTAAAAATAATTAGGAAAATATAAAATTGTAGCCAGAATGTTCATTCTCCACCATCAATTCTAATCTAAAAGAATTTAAAACCAGAAAATTGCCATATAGTGAGGATACAGCATGGTTTCTTTTCAGTCATCAAAATGGTGACTTAAGCAATGTGTCTTTATCATTGGATGCATCGATGTTAAAACTTCTTAGAATGTGAAGCACTACCTTACAGACCCTGAAGAAACTCACAAGGAGCTGTGAAATGATGTTGGAGTAAAATTAATGACTAATTGGAGTAGGAATTGATCTTCACTAGGCCAATAAATACTTTGCAGAAGAAAAGGCTACATTGAAAAATAAACAGTGAAAAGGAAGCAGGCAGGCAGACCTTGAAGTAAACATTATCCAATGAACAACATCTACGGAGGCATGATTGCAATCTTCTTTTACCTAATTTACAGTTATTGACCTATGTTGTTTCCTAATGCCAAATAACAAAGCCATGAAAATGCAGTAATCATTTTCAAGGCATTAGAATTTACAGAAAGAATTCAATGAATGTATTGCTAGAAAGTAAAGATAGATGTCTGAGTTAAAGAGTGAAGAAAATATCCCCAATCTCTGGCCCTCCATTGTGAGAGGGGTACGAGCCGAAGCACAAGGAGAATGGACAGAAGTACAGTAGTGCATAATAGTAGTTCGTAAGATGCAATGATGAATGTAACAAGGGAGAAAATCAACAAAATCATCACAGGACTTAGAACAAATGGAATGAGAGAGGAAGAGGGAGAGAAAAAAGGGAATATTAAGAGTTTAAAAGTGGACATGTCTGCCAGGACTATCCTAAGCATATATTAATTAATAAAAATGAGGGAAACCATGGAACCTATGTTTCTTTGAGTCTGGCTTCCTTCACATAATATGATTGTTTTCCAAGTCTTTCCATTTTCTTAAGAAAGGGGTTGTGTCATTCTTTCTGATAGAAGCATAAAATTCCATTGTGTATATATACCACATTTTCTTGATCCTGTCATCTATTGAGGGGCATCTTGATTGGTTCCATATCTTAGCTATAGTAATAATGCTGCAAAAAACATAGTTGTAGATTTAGTGTGGTTTACCTTGAGATCATTTCCACAAGTGCCCAGGAATGGGATTGCTGGTTCCAGAGCTATGTACATTTGACCTTACAAAATGATGCTAATTGAAATGAACTCTAAGTCATAGAAACACCAAGTCTTTTTTTTTTCAGATATCAACCTTGATGTAGGTAAAGTAGTGTATCTAGATCTTATTTTTATTTCATTTGCCTTTTTCCATTGGTTTATCCCTGGAAATCTCTGTCTTGATTCTGGTACCTTCCATCTTGTATATTCATTTATCTGATTTGGAGAAAGAAAGGGAAAAAACATAGTGATGAAAGAAGTACAAAGAGTGACCCATTGCAACAATGATATTCACACGAAAATATATTGGAAATGAACTTTACAACTTTGGGGTGAGGGGGAGGTGTGGAGGGTGGGAAGGGATATGAGAACAACAATGGAGTGGGCAACACTATTCAACAAGGAATGTACATTACTCATGTAACTGTAACCACTCTGTATCATATTTTTGAAATAAAATAAAATATAAAAATATAACCTATCCTAGAAAAAAATATTCTTTTCAAAATAATTCATCTGTCACAGTACTTGTGAGGAATTCTAGACTCAAGCTGTTAGACCTGGAAAGGGATAGATTGGGAAGCCATCTCAAACAGCAGTCAAAAGGCTGAGAGTTGTACTCTGCAAAGGTCAAAAAGTCAAGGGAAGACAGGGGTATGAGTTATTACCTCAAGAGTATTTAATTTAGAGCTTTTGGACACTAAAAGATTAAGACTTTAGAGAAAAGATAGATGTCTGTTATGGTTGTAATGACCATTGCTCCCTTCTGCTCCCTAACAATAAGGGATTCAATTAACACTATGTGTACAAACAATATCTCATGTCAATAGTTGTAATCACCAGCAAGATTGATGCCTTAGTTTGTGGATATACCTGTAGCCACTGACCACCCCCCTCCTAGCCCCCATAGTAGAAGGAATATAAAGCATGTCAAGCAGGATTTAGGGATCCAGAAGCTGGCAATGAGGCTTTGGGTCCTCTGGTGTCTTCTTTCCTATTACTTTCTGTGATTTCTCAGTTCTTTGGCCAGGTATCCCATCATCTTTGCTGTCCCATGGTTGTGGTTAGCGACATTACTTATATTCTGAACACCTCAAAACAAACTATGGAAAAACACTTCCTCAAAGAAGATTGACAAACGTATAGGAGCACCTGGAAAGATACCAAACATCAGCAGTCATACTGTGTTCCTCTAGCAAAAAAGTACAATTCAGGAGTATCTTAACTTCTGATAATATAAGAGATGGATAATTGTCCCTTTTGTATATTTGCATAATTTTTCATAAACACATATACATTGTGAAATAATGTTATTTATTTCATAGGTCACAGACCATGTCACTGGAGTGATGACCCTAATGTCTTATCTCAGTTGCCTGATACAGACTTGTGAATTGCCTAATTATGAACATTTCTTCATGAAACTCAACAACACAGAATGAAGTGTCAGGGTCAGGCCATTCCATACCTGTAAGGATTTTTATGTATATTAGAGTAATATACACCTACACTGCTCAGCACTTATGGCACATTGGTATGTTATAATTATCTTCAGATCAGAAAAAACGCTAGAGCTTAAAGTAGAATGATGGGCTGTACATTTTCAACTCAAGAGTGATGATCACCCCCTGCAATTATTCTCAGTGGAGAATCCTTCCTATACATTTCACTGACTTAGCTTCTACTCTGTGCTTTACCATTATCAGACAGGGTCACACTGTATCGAGCCACAATACTGCAGCAGTCTTAGCTGCCTTTGAATTTTACCTTCAATCTTGACACCAAGGTCAACTCTGCAACTCTAATCACATAGTTAGTTGACATCCAAACTTTTCAAGCCTAGTTAAAAATTCAGCCATCACTGCTCATTGCCAGTGTTAAAGATCTCACTCCTTTAGATTTGTTGTGCATCTTCTTGTATTTCCAACACTGCCTTAGATGTTGGTTTTTGAAGTAGAGCTTTTAGTTTGCATTTGATTTATGGAGGTGTTAGTGATACCAGTTGAACTGCATATATTATAATGTAAGTAATTTGATGTTTTGACATATGAATTTAATTTTGGCAATTGAAGAAGTGAATACACATCACTCACAAAAGTTTCTTTATGTTTATTGGTATTACTTTATTGTGAACTTCCTAAAAGCCAGCCATGGGAGCACATGTCCCTAATCCCATCACTTCTGTCACTGAGACAAGGCTTGAAAGGTCCAGACTACTTGGCACTTCATAGTGAGAACCTGTCTACAGAGAAGGGGAGAGAATAGCAAAAAGAGTAAATGAATCTTCTAATAGTTTTGTTACATATTCTTTACACTTAGCCATTACGACCACTATAATAGTATTTTTTTTATGACTTCTTACCTACTCTTTTCCTGTTCTGAGCTGTTTTGTTTATGGATCTCTAAGAAATCATATAAGAATCACATAAGAAATCTATATAAATCATATAAGGCATAATAAAAATAGTTTTGTTGGGATATATAATCCAAAAGGAATAATTTCAGGAAAGTATTAAGCACATAAAATGTAATGCAGAGCTGGGAAGGTGGCCCAGTGATAGAGCGCTTTGACATGGATTTGTTCTCCTAAAGCAATTACTCCAGGAATAATAAACAGTGGAAGCTGAATGATGTTCATTCAGGTATTTCTTTAGAAATTAAACCAATCTTTATTTGGTATAAAGATCACTTACAATGTCATTACCCACACCCTTTTCATTTAAAAATATTTATATTCTGTAGCAATGTCATTGCCGTTATTACCATGCATGAGACCCTGGATTCGATTCTTCAGCATCACAAAAACAGAAAAAAAAAGCCTTGAGCTGAAGAGTTGAGGGACAGTGCCCAGGCCCCGAGTTCATGCCCCACGACCGGACCCCCCCCCAAAAAAAATGTAATGCATTGACTCTTTATTGAAAACTTCACCAGTTGTAGTTTATTTATTCTGATAACAAAGATTATAAACAGTTACAATGGTATTAAGTTACAATAAAAGTTAAAATAAAAGTTACAATGGTATTCCAAATGGAACACAGAACTAGAAACATGAAGGTAGCACTAAAGAATGCTACTGCTACCACTAATCGAGTAAGAATGAAATTTAGGCAAAACTCCCTCAGAGTAAAAGCCACAGGACAACCTCAACATTGCTTTCATTGTTTCATATGAAGAAAAGACTTTATTTTTAGGAAAGGCAATTTTTCACAGATATTTATATCAATTATGTATGTATTTCTTAAGGCCTTCAGGAAGAATGCTGTGACCATGTTGATGGAAGCTGATTTCTACACAACGGAAGCTGGTGTCTACACAATGTGCAGACACCATTCCAAGCACTGCACCTGCATTAGAGTAATTTTAGTGCTCATGAGTATTTTTCAAGTTAGGAAATGAATTAAGTATTTTATTAAAAACAGAAGTAGGCATAAGGCTAAACAAATTTCCTAAGTACCTAAGACTGATCAGTTGTAGACCCAAAATTCAAATCCAGGTTTCCACCAGGCATATCTGAGGATATTCTGTGCCACATTCATTACCTTTCAAGAGCTATGGAGCAGATGAACCCACATTATATTCCTAATTATAGTAATAATGGCAATGACATTGCTACAGGGTATAAATATTTTTAAATGAAAAGGGTGTGGGTAATGACATTGTAAGTGATCTTTATACCAAATAAAGATTGGTTTAATTTCTAAAGAAATACCTGAATGAACATCATTCAGCTTCCACTGTTTATTATTCCTGGAATAATTGCTTAAGGAGAACAAATCCATGTCAAAGACACTTGTGTTGATGAACACAGGCTTTTAGCATTAAGTACCTTGAACATACAGGGAATAGTTTGTTGTGGATATATAATCCAAAAGAAGTAATTTTTGTGGCTATTTACTTCCTTGTTGTACCAAAGAAAATCTGTTCCCTATTCTAAAACATATATCAATTTAATGGATATTAGTGATATCAGTTTGAATTAGGTGTGCATAATATATATAATGTATGCTATTACATAACATATGAATGTTATAGTTATAATGTATGTATCATTACTTATATTCTATAACTACTATAAATAATATATGTATAAAACTGGTTTTAGTATTATACTGTGAAGGATACAAGAAATGAAAACTTTATTTAAACAAATATATTTGTAAGTTTTAGTCACATAAGTTATTTTTGTGCCAATACTGAGACTTGAACTATGGTCTGGGTGTTGTCCCTGATCCATTTCACTCAGACTAGCTTAATATAGCTATCTTCAGATCTCAGCCCCTAAGTAGCTGGGATTGCAGATATTAGTCATGTTAAATTTTTTAATTCCATCGTTGGTAGGTCCGTACATAATTATTTTTGAATGTTCAATTATATTATGATAGTCCATTTCTAAACTAATTCAGAATAAATAACTACTTATTGGAGAAAACTATAAATTGCAATTGAAATTGTAAGGACCCTACTTTACTGTCAATTTTCAAAGATATTGCTAGTTTAATTCCTGGACAGACAAGTAGAAAAATTAAATTATGTGTGCATAATACATGTAATATACTATAGTACATAATATACAAATAATATATTTATAATATATGCATAATTAGGAGTATTCTATAATTACTATAAATAATACATGTATAAAACTGGTTTTAATATTATACTGTGAAGGATAGAAGGAATAACAACATCCCTATCTTAACTATCTCATTTTCAACAGTATGTAAACTATGCTATAAACATATACCATCAAGAAAGCACACCTGTGTAATCACATATTCACCTTCAAATATTCTCATCGCTATGAACATCCTCTAAGATTGGCTACACTTATCTACAGCAAACACTTTGTGATACTTTCTGGGTAATGTGGCTTGTCTTCATCCTTATCAGCCCTTCAGCAACTTCAGTGAAGAGCATTTTCTCCTGCTTTGCCTGTAGATTATATCAACCCAGCAAAGAAACTGTGGCTGGCACTTGAGCACTGGTACATTCAGAGGTTCTTTGGTTTTGTTTTAGTGTAAATGAAAACATACTGATTTGAAAATACTATAAATATTTGTTCTTTAAGCTTATTGTTAATTCAAATATAATAGGGGTGGTTTTAGTGGTGCATGCCTTTAAATCTAGCTACTTAAAAGTCTGGAAACAGAGGATCATAGTTTTAAGCTAGACCAGAGAAATGAACCACTTATCTTCAACTAAGAATCAAAAAGCTAAAAGTGGAGCTGTGGCTCAAATGGAAGACTGGCAGCCTGAGCACAAAAGAAAAGTAAAAGAACCTATGCCCCTAATTTAAGTCACAGTATTAGCACTCATATACTATATATACATATACATGGTTCCTAAAATATCCTGTGAGTTAATTTGTCAAAACCTGGTCATAGATTACATATGAGGTGTGAAGAAGTATGTAAGTCTGAAGTGACCCCAAGGTCTTTTGACAAGACAACTAGAAGAGTTATCACTTAATCGAATAGTAATGAGGAATAGGTTTGTAGATAAAGATCAAAGCTCACTATGGGATCTTTTGAGTTTCTTAAAATCAGCAGCTAGGAGTTGTCAGTAGACAGGATGCTATAAAGGACTTGAATTAAAGAAAGAACAGAGCTGGAGAAAAAAATACAGAAATAATTACATGTACTCAATGGTAACAATCATGAGAAAGAAGATTACAGAACTAAGCCCTGAGATACACAAATATGTAAAACATGACAAATGAAGAAAAACTAATAAGGATATAATGCAGACTTATAGAGATAGTTATTTTTAATGTTTAAGGGCTATGAAGTGATTGTGTGATGACCTAAAATTTAAGAAATTGGTAAGGTCAACTCTTCCTTGGGCCAACCATAGCTGATAGTTTAAGTAAAATGGGGCCACAATAGTGTGTCTTGATATACCAAAGTGAAAACAGATCAATATTTGGAAAGCTATTTTTGGACATGTGGTTGGAGTGACAAACACTGCAGTTTGTTCAAGTGTCAGTAGAAACAGTTTTAGCACAATGATAGAATTCTTTCAGGGATCTGGTAGATTTTCCCTGTCTTCAATTTCCCTTTTTTTCTGAGAACTAAAATATCATCACTGGAAGCCAGTCACAAATTGTGCCTTTGGCAAGTTACCAGATATTCAGTCTATCACATACCCAAATAACAGAAAATGGGAACAGGTATACATTGAGCACCACAGTAGACAGGTCTCTGGACTTTCTCATGAAGAGCCTTCTGCTGTTGTGGGATAGATAGGGCTGGATAATATACAAAATAGCCATCATACATTGAAAGTATTCTGCTAAGTTGACACCTGAGATACTGGATGTTTTAACTGCATTTTATTGATTTTGATGAATCAGTTAATCAGATTCCTTATACCATATCATGTTACTAGACTGTGAAATGCATGTTTATTGCATTTTCTTTGTATAACATATAGCATGTTTTGAAATTTGGTAAAATCATTCATCATTTTATTTTTTTCAATATGGATTACTTCTAGTTCTCAAGAGTGGGGAAATGCCCTGGAACTTTGTACCTTGAAGTCATATGTTGCCATGTGTCATATGCTATTTTCCTTGTACAGAGTTGGTAATAAATCATATGTAATTTATTTTTTATTTTAATTTATTGTTTATTGCAGAGTTTGAACTAGGGCCCTGGGCACTGTTCCTGAGGTCTTTGGCTCAAGGTTATCTATCTACAACATCGAGCCACAGTATCAATTTTAGTCTTGTGTGATTAGTTGGTGATAAGTGTCTCAAGGGAACTTTTCTGCCCAAGCTGGCTTTGAACTGTGATCCTCAGATATCAGCCTCCAGATTAGCCAAGATTACAGGCAAGAGCTACCAGCACCTGTCTATATGTAATCTAAAGTGAAGTTTTCTTCAAGTGTTTAATCCTACATTGAAGTTATTTTTCTTACAAACTTCCTAATACATATGTAATCTATTCTATTTTGAAAAGTACTGTTGTACCTCCCACTTATTTATGGCATTTCTGAAATCCAAGTTCCTCTGTGTTTCAAGGTGGATACTTTTGCCTGTAACAAGTATTGTTGTTGAACACATAACATCTGGCTACTTAGAAAACAAAAGATGTGAAACTACCGTAGCCAGATAAAGAACTTCCAGGACAATTCAAGGGCAACTCATGTACTGTCTGTGTAGGTGAATAGGGACCATAGAAAAGAAATTCTTATACTTGTAAGTGATTGAGTGTTTGTGCACATAGATGATCACTTGTTTATCTGTTGCTATAGTTTTACACATTCACTAGTAAAACTATATCGTGTGTGTGTGTGTGTGTGTGTGTGTGCAGATCACAGTTTCCAAAATCCAGAGAACCACCTCCATGGGCATCACTTTCTTATGTTGCTCTTTGGGTAATAAGAATGAAACCTGGAACTGTCAAATGGTAGAGAAATTACTCAGTGATTCAAGCATTTATCTTTCAATATGTTGCTTGCTCCTAACACTAAAATTAGGAAGACTGTTAATATATAATATATGTTATAATATATTTAATATATTATACATAACATATAATATATTGCATATTATAATATATGCTATATATAATACCTGACAGTAGTATATATTTATAAGGAAAAATACAATAAACCTATCTATGTCCATACTTTCCTAGCCATGATTAAGTTCAGTAGATTATATCTCAATAGGAAAAGTCTACTGAAGTTCTGAGGACCTTGAGCTAGATAAGGAGAATTCCTGTAAAAGAAGCCTCTCCTCAATTATGAGAAAAGATAAGTTTGGAAATTTGTTTTTTTTTTTTCGGGGGGGTGGTCATGGGGCCTGAACACTGGGCCTGGGTGCTGTCCCTCACCTCTTCACCTCAAGGCTAGTGCTCTAACACTCAAACCATAGCACCACTTCCTTTTTTTTTTTTTTAATATTTTTTATTGTGAAAATACTGTACAGAGGGGTTACAATTACATGGGCAAGATAATGAGTACATTTCTTATCAATCATTGTAGCCTTCTCCTTTGTTTACCTTTCCCATCCCTTCCCAGCCACCCCCTCTGCCTCCCCACCCAATCCTCCACCCCACCAAAGTTGTAAAATTTGTTTTTGACATGACAACTTGTACTTCTCATTGTTGCAACGGTCCACCTGTATTCTTATTTAAATGACTTGTTTTTCCCCTTCCCCTCCACAAATTAAACTGACATCAAATACAGTGAAAGCAGGGGTTATACTGTGAGGGAGGGACATACAAAGCAACAAAGAAATAACCTTACAAATGTGTTAGAAACAAATGCATGAAAGAAAAAGAACATTTAAATACATATCTTAGGGTTCATTCTCCTAACATCGCCTTATCTGACCTTTTCTGCTTGACTCATACATATACTAGATATTGCAAATAAGGGAAACCATGGGACCTATGTTTCTTTGGGGCCATAGCACCACTTCTGGCTGAGGAATCAAACCGAGGGCTTCATGCATGTAAGGCAAGCACTCTAACCTCGGAGCCACCTTCCCAGCCCAAATTTGGTAGTTTTTGAGAAGAGGAATTTGGCATTTGCTTTGCATCCTTGATTAGTAGGTATCTTTTTGCTCCAAATTTTGTCTCCTTTTATGTTCCCTAAACACTTACACAGGATCATCATTCCATAGCATATCTTTATGTCCTTCTTTTATTTATTTTATCATTATTGTTTTGTTGTTGTTGTTTTGCTGATGCTGAAGCTTGAATTCAGGGACTAGGCAGTTTCCCTGAGCTCCAGGCTAGTGATCTACCACTTGAGCCACATTACTACTTCTGGGTTTTTCTTCCTGGGCTTGCTTTGAATCATAATACTCAGATCCCACCATGCTGAGTAGCTTGGATTACAGATGTGGGCCACCAGGGCCCAGCAAGTAGCTCTGTTTTAGATATTATTCTAAAAGCCTCCTATCCAAGGTCACTCCTAAGATAGTAAATGGAACTATGCCAATAGTTCCTTCACATTTTCATCTCCTGTTATGGCTATGGTGTGTCTTTTCCATCTTATTTTTGAACTTACTTCACTGTTCTCTTCTTAATCCATTGTTCTAGGTGTGTTACTAAAAATTAACTAAATTTAGTGGGTAGAAACCCTAAATCACTCAACTATTAATTTCATTTAATTTTTTCAATATGATTGTTTTTCTGTACAAATATGAGCTTATACTCAGCTTCTTGCATCTACCTATTGGCATAAGCAGAGCCTAGGCTTATTCTACCTCAAATGCAAGAGGTTAGCCAAATAATAGCCTACAGTATTCCTGCCTAGGAGTCAGGACAAGTAGTTGAGTGCCTGAAAGAAGCAATGCATTCCTGGCATGGGAAGGGGTGGGAGAGACAAGAGCCCAGAGAGCAAACTGGCAGTCACAACATTTAACAACTTCTTCTTTGGGGAAACTGACCTCCTGCAAAGTGGTGGTGAGATAACACCTAGTGAATTTTCATATATGAAGGAAGTTGTCATGTCTCAGTACAAAACTCACTTGTAGTCAAAGAGAGGGTCATTCTTTTGTGTCCTACATAGGTCCAGTCTCACTTATTTCCATCTTAGACTTTTCCCAGACTCTATTCCTACCAGAAGATCCCTAATGAGGAGAAAAGTGTGATCTCTTGGCTTCTGACTGGCTCTGTGGGAGCTGAGGCCACTTTTAGTTTTGAACCTGTTCCTCCTGACAAGGCTGTGGTGGGTGGTGGGAAAGCTCATTCTCTGAATTGTGCCCTAGTACCAAATCTCTTCAGAGAAAGCCAAGGAATTACAGATTCTGCTTGGGGGGGTGAGTTACTCCATTTCCAAAGAGTTCAATTAATATCTGATTCTGAGGCCAGGTGTAGGTCCTTCACCAGATCCTTCAAGCTGGAGTGGATGTTACCTCAGACTCCAGGCCATCCTCACATTTCTCCAGCTCTTTCTCATGAACAAAATGGTCATAGGAGTTGATTCAGAAACAAGGAGAAGTGAGAGTAGCAGAAGAATCATCAGAAGGGGGAGGAATTAGAAACTTTGGGTGAAAAAACTGCTCAGAAAATCTAGGATCACTCACATCATTTGGGAATCACATCATAAGATTAGGGAATAAAAGTAATAAATTACTACCTAATTAGTAACTCCGCTGCTCTGACTACATTACAAGTGTTCTGTTCAAAGGTACTGTCCTAGCTCTATTTTGATGAGGAAAATTTAGCACATTCACAAAGTTCTGAGTATCTTCATAGCCAGGTTGTTCTTACACTCTACTTTTCTGTAACTTTCCTTTGCTGGATTCTATCAATGACACTAGAAAGTGTTATCATCTTCAGACAAGTAATTACATTTTCTTTTAATCCATTTGTTATAAAAATAAAACAAATTATGGGGAAAACTATGTCTATGGTACATTTTCTTCCAAGGCATATTTATTTTATGTTAAGTATTATTTTAATAGTTTCATTTTTAAAACTTGAGGAAAATGTTTTGTTACTATTAGCACTAATTATTGCACCTGTTTTTGTATTTTTCCATGTCTGTATGTTTGTTATTAAGCTTATAAAATTTTCTTTTCCCCCAACTGTTGCCTTCTTAAAATTTCTTCAAATTATAAACTATATATAATAGTCCTGTATATGTTCATTGATATATTTAAATTTTGATCTAATATCCACATATTATAGGTTATCTTCAAACTGTTGTAATTGCTCTGAAAATCTATATGGAGGTCCCTCATTAAAGCAAAAACACAATGCAACAAAACCCAGTGAAAATAGGATTAGGTATCTATCCAAAAATATTTAGCAATGATACAGTAGAAACATTCACTTCTCACTGGGCGCCGGTGCCTCACACCTGTAATCCTAGCTACTCAGGAGTCTGAGATCTGAGGATCGAGGTTCAAAGCCAGCCTGGGCAGGAAAGTCTGTGAAACTCTTATCTTCAATAAACCACCAGAAAACCGGAAGTGGCAATGTAGCTCTAGTGGTAAAGCACTCGCATTGAGCTGAAGAGGTGAGGGACAGCACTCAGACCCAGAGTTCAAGCCCATGACCAACAAAAAAAAAAAAAAAAAAAAAAAAAAAAAGCTGATAATGAGCTGAGCTGTTAGAGGTAGTTTCCCTAAAGATCTAAGAGCTAAAAGTGGAGAGGCAAACCCAGAGCTCTGCACTACATCAGTCCACCATGCCAATTGCTTCTACCATAGTACTAACTACCCAGTTTGCACACTCATGACCTTTTTACCCTGATTGTGCCCCACAATCCCTCACAACTTTTACTCTTTCACTTTGTCTATGCTTTCTTGTCCCTGCTAAACTCTTCTGGATGCCTGTATTAGCTACCCCAACCCTTGCAAAGCTGTTGCTGCTACCCAATTTCCTGCCACTTCAACTCAGTTATTACAGTCACAATTACCCTTTCCCTGGTATCCTAGTCTCTGCTACTCTTTTCTGCTACCCATAATTCATAACACCATTGTTCCAGCCAGTTGACCCCTGACACCCTTGTCTCTGATACCACATTCCCAAACAAAACAAGGGAAGAGTGGGCACAGACAGTCGACTTGGGTACTCCTCTTGCAGGCACATTGGGACATTCTTCCTCAGGTATTTAACACAAGGGACTTATTGGCGGTGGAAAGAAATGAGGTTACTCAGAGGTGACTAATATCCAAGGATATCAACTGACAACTTGTTGCTAGGAAAAGAAAGCCCTAAGGTGAAAGTTAATGAGAAAAAGTTTTACAAAGATATTGGGGATGATGCAATAGGTTTAGCTTAGTCCCTTCTACTAGTGATCTGAATTATTTTTTGACATAGATATGTAACTACTTTGCATTTTAAAAATTATATGAAGATGCATCTTTGTGTGGTATTTATATTAATTTATGAAATAGTTGCATATGATCACATTAATGATATTCAATATTTTATGTTCAATGTTATGCTCATGAGGCTGCCTTTGGCAATATGAATTGAGCTCTCTAACAACAAATGGAATTTCATTGTCAAATACTACAAGGAGATTACTGATGCTAGTACCAAAATGAAAGCTGGAACAAAACAACTGAAGAAAGCTGCAAGTTTGATGGGAAGGGGTCAGTGGTAAGGGCTATGATGAAAGAGAAATTTTTCACCATGGAATCTTGGAAGAATAGAATGTGTTTTGTTGAATTACTTAGCTTTTTAAACCTTTTAGAAAGCAGAACATTATTTTTATTCTTGCTTTTTGGTAGCTGTTTAATGAATGGTTTAACAAAAAAATTATCAAAATGACTGAAAATTAAATGATGTGAATTATCAGATTAACATTATACCTAAAGTTGCCCTGAGATGCAGGAAGATTGGATTCTTTTCTATTAAATTAATGGAATAAACTTCCTTTTGAATGGTTGGACAGTCCATGACACTTGTTCCAAAACAAGAAAAGATACTGGAGAGAAAAAAAAAAGAGGAAGGAGACTCAACGAAGCTGAAATTAGCATGTTCTCATTTGGAGTTTAATGGTTTTTTTTCTACAAAGAATAAGAATTTCATCTTAACATAATAATTTCAAAATGGATGTGCTACAGGATAGCTTGTAAATGTAATATTTAATGCTGTTGAATTACTTGAAGACAAATGTTTACAGAAAACTTTAAATTCCAGAAAAACTGTAATGTTCCAATAAACACCTGGAAGAAATATAATTTAAAAATTCATGGTTCAAAGCAAACCCTGGCAGGAAAGTCTGTGAGACACTTATCTCCAAACAGGAAGTGGCACTGTGTCTCAAGTGGAAGAGGGCTTCTCTTGAGCTGAAGAACTCAGGGATATGTTAAAACCCAGTCCCTGAGTTCAAGCCCCAAGACTGACAAAAAGAAATTTAAAAAAAATTAAAGCATTAGGGATGGGAAGGAGACTCAGTAGTAAAGTGCTTGTCTTGCATGAATGAGGTCCTGGTTTCAATTCCTCTGCACCACATAAGCAGAAAAAACTGGAAGTGGTGCTGTGGCTCAAGTGATATAGCCTTGAGCTGAAGAGCTCAGGGACAGTGCCCAGACCCAAAGTTCAGGCCCCCTACCAACAACAACAACAAAAAAAATTAAAGCATCAAACAATCTGAAGAGGTTGTCCAGAATAATGAGTGCCGCATTATCCGTTTACATGACTTAGTGACTTGAAACCTAGTTTACCAGGGGAGGTGGTGGGCAATTTGTGTCTTTGCCAAAACCTGCGAAATTATTTTGTACTTTCCCAAGGAGGGACAAAACAGGGAATGGGGGGAGGAGGATAGGTGTTTGGGGGCCTTGCCTTTTGGTTCAGTGATTGTTTTCTGGAGTCAAATTCAGAGAAATCCTGCTTGCAATCCTAGTTGCATGGGGAATGAAGAAGCCAAGCCCTGGAATTGGACTTTGCACTGTCCTTGGCCCGGTTCCAACCACCACTGGATAATCCAAGTCCCATTTCAGGAACAAGATGCCTTGAAGACTACTGATCCACTGGGCAGGTGGACCTAACCACAGCCAGGAAAGGCAAAAAATTCAATGCCGAGGGCATCACTGGAAATCTACAACAGGCAGAGATTTTTAAATATATTTTATTGTAAAAATACTGTACAGAGGGGGTTCAGTTACATGAGTAGGGTAATGAGTACATTTCCTATCGAGCATTGTTACCTCCTCCTTGGTTTTTCCCCTACCATCCCTTCCCTCCCCACCTCTCCAACTCCTTCCTCCTCAATCCCTGCCTGACATTGTAAATTCATTTTCTACATAGTGTCCTGTACATCTCTTCATCACAATGGGTCAACCTGCAGTCCCATTTAAGCATTTTGTTATATCCTTCCACTCCCCAAATCACAAAAGTAAATATAGAAGATGCAGAACATTGGAATCAAATACAGTGAAAACAGGGATTATACCGTGGGGAGATGAACCTACAAAAGAATCACATACTGCATTATAAGTATATTAAAAACAAAACCAAGACTGATTTGGGGTATCTTTCACTTAACATCATTTTATGTGGTCATAATAACATAACTTTTTATCTTTTCTGCTTGTCCTAGACATGTACTAGTCCTTGCAAATAAGGGAAAGTATGGGACCTATGTTTCTCTGGGCCTGGCTTACTTCACTTAATATAATTTTTAACAAGCCTTTCCATTTCCTAACAAATGGGGCATTGTCATTCCTTCTAATGGAGGCATAGAATTCCATTGTGTGTGTGTGTGTGTGTGTGTGTGTGTCACATTTTCTAGATCCATTGATCTACTGAGGGGAATCGGGTTTGGTTCCATATCATAACTATAGTGAGTAATGCTGCAACAAACATGGTTGTGCTGGTAAAATGACCTTGTTTGTGATCATTTGGGTAAATGCCCAAAGGTGGGATTGCTGGGTCATAGGGAGCTCTAAGTGGAGTCTTTTGAAGAATTTCCATACTGCTTTCCAAAGTCGTTGAACAAGTTTACACTCCCACTAACAATGCAGTAGGGTTCCCGCCAGCATCTGTAATAATTACATTTCTTTTTTAAAATTTAATTTAATTTTATTTGTGAACATACTGTACAGAGGGGTTACAATTACATGGGCAGGATAATGCGTACATTTCTTACCAAGCATTGCAGCCTCCTCCTTTGTTTACCCTTCACATCCCTTCCCAGCTTCCCCCCTCCCCCCAATACCAATCCTTCTCCTCCCCCCCCCCCGCGTTGTAAAGCTCGTTTTGGACATGACAACTTGTACTTCTCATTGTTGCAACAGGTCCACCTGTATCTTTAAACAACTGGTAATTACATTTCTTGATTATAGACATTCTAACTGGAATGATGTGCGATCTCAATGCTGTCTGATTTGCATTTCTTTTATGGCTAGAAAAGTTGAGCATTTCTTCATGTGTCTAATGGGCATTTTCATTTCCTCTTCAGAGAAATCTCTCTTTAAGTCTTTAGCCCATTGAGTTATCCGGCAGTTGTTTCTTTGATGATTTGTTGTTGGGGAATTTAATTTTTTGAGTCCTAAGTATATTTTAGATATAAGACCTTGTCCATTTTATGACTCATGAAGATCTTCTCCCAGTACGTGGGCTGTCTACAGTTCTTGTTAGCATTGACCTTTGCCTTGCAGAAGCTCTGCGGTTTCAAGCAATCCCATTTGCCCAACCTTTCTTTGATTTTTTTTTTTCTTGTTCTCTATTAAGAAAATTTTGGTGTGTGCTAAAGAGCCCTAGAGTTTCTCCAATTCCTTCATGTAATGTTTTCACGGTGTCTGCTTTTATTTTGAGGTCCTCTGTCCATTTGGAGTTGATTCTGGTGCAGGGCAATATATACGGATCTAGTTTAGTTTTTTTTTTTTAATATAATTTTATTTTATTTCAGAACATACTGTACAGAGGGGTTACAATTACATTGGCAGGATAATGCATACATTTCTTACCAAGCATTGCAGCCTCCTCCTTTGTTTACCCTTCACCTCCCTTCACAGCCTCCCCCCTCCCCCCCACCCAATCATACCCCCCTCCCCCCCCCACACCGACATTGTAAAGCTTGCTTTGACATGACATTTTGTAGTTCTCCTTGTTGCAACAGGTCCACCTGAATCCTTAAACGACTTGTTTGTCCCCATCTCCTCCACATGTTATACTGACATCAAATAAAGTGAAAGCGGGGGTTACACTGTGGGGGAGGGACATACAAAGCAACAAAGAAATAATCTTATAAATGCGTTAGAAACACATACATGAAAGAAACGAAAACATTAAAATACATATTTAAGGGTTCGTTTTCCTAACATCACATTATCTGACCTTTTCCGCTTGACTCATACCTATACTAGATATTGCAAATAAGGGAAACCATGGGACCTATGCTTCTTTGGGCCTGGCTTACTTCACTTAATATAATTTTTTCCAAGCCTTTCCATTTCCTAACAAATGGGGAAATGTCATTCTTTCTCATGGAGGCATAGAATTCCATTGTGTATATATACCACATTTTCTTGATCCATTCATCTACTGAGGGGATTCAGGGTTGGTTCCATGTCTTAGCTATGGTAAATAATGCTGCAATAAACATAGTTGTGCTGGTAGCTTTAGTGTGGTCTTGTTTGTATACATTTGGGTAAATGCCCAAAAGTGCGATTGCTGGATCATAGGGGAGATCTATGTGAAGTCTTTTCAGAAACCTCCATACTGCTTTCCAAAGTGGTTGAACAAGTTTACATTCCCACCAACAATGAAGTAAGGTTCCTTTCTGTCCACATCCACTCCAGCATCTGTTGTTAGAGTTCTTGATTTTTGCTGTTCTAACTGGAGTGAGGTGATATCTCAATGTTGTTTTGATTTGCATTTCTTTTATGGCTAGGGATGTTGAACATTTCTTCATGTGTCTTTTGGCCATCCTTTCTTCTTCAGAGAAGCTTCTCTTTAAGTCTTTCGCCCACTTATTTATTGGGCAGTTGTTTCTTTGAGGATTTGTTGTTGGGTGGTTTAATTTTTTGAGTTCCAAGTGTATTTTAGATATGAGACCCTTGTCCATTGTATGGCTAGTAAAGATCTTCTCCCAATCGGTGGGCTTTCTATTGATCTTACTAGCTATGTCATTTGCCCTGCAGAAGCTCTGCAACCTTATGCAATCCCATTTGTCCAACCTTTCTTTGATTTGTTGTGTTTCCGGGTCTCTATTCAGAAAATTTCGGCCTGAGCCAAGGAGACCTAGGGTTTCTCCTATTCCATCCTGTAATGTTTTCAGAGTGTTTGCTTTGAGTTCAAGGTCTTTGATCCATTTGGAGTTGATTCTGGTGCAGGGTGATATATAAGGATCTAGCTTTAGTTTTCTACAAGTAGTTAACCAATTTTGCCAGCACCATTTACTGAAGAGGCTGTCTTTCTTCCATTCTATTTTTTTAGCTTCCTTATCGAAGATTAGATGGCTATAGGTCTGTAGGTTCATTTCTGGGTTTTCAATTCTATTTCATTGGTCCTGAGGTCTGTTCTTATGCCAATACCAAGCTGTTTTGATTACTATGGCTTTATAGTAGAGTTTGAAATTTGGTATTGATATTCCTCCAGCAGTGTTCTTTCCGTTGAGAAGTGTTTTTGCTATTCGGGGTCTTTTATTGTTCCATATGAATTTTTGGATTGCCTCTTCTATTTCCTTGAAGAATGAGGGTGGAATTTTGATAGGTATTGCATTGAATTTGTAGATAGCCTTGGGAAGTATTGCCATTTTCACGATGTTAATCTTGCCAATCCAGGAGCATGGGAGGTTTTGCCATTTTTTAAGTTCTGTGTTGATTTCCTTTTTCAAGATTTTAAAGTTTTCATCATAGAGGTCCTTCACTTCTTTACTTAAGTTAATTCCTAGGTATTTTATTTTTTGTGGGGCTATTACAAATGGAGTTGCTTTCCTAATTTCAGCCACACTTTTCTCATTGTTGGCATACAGAAAAGCCATTGATTTTTGGGGGTTATTTTATACCCTGCTACTTTGCCAAAGTTTTGAATCAGCTTGAGTAATTTGGGAGTGGAGTCTATGGGATTCTTTAAATACAAGATCATGTCATCTGCAAAGAGGGAGAGTTTTATTTCTTCTTTTCCTCTTTGGATCCCCTTTATGTCTGCATCTTTTCTTATTGCTGTAGCTAGGCATTCTAATACTAGATTGAAGAGAAGTGGAGAGAGTGGGCATCCTTGTCTTGTTCCTGAGTTAAGAGGAAATGGCTTTAGTTTTTCACCATTGAGTATAATGCTGACTGTAGGTTTGTCATATACAGCCTTTATTGTATTGAGGAATGTTCCATGGATTCTTAATTTTTCCAAAACCTTCATCATAAAGGGGTGTTGGATCTTGTCGAATGCTTTTTCTGCGTCTATTGAGATAACCATGTGGTTCTTGTTCTTGCTCCTGTTGATGTGATGAATAATATTAATTGATTTGCGTATATTGAACCAGCTTTGCATCCCTGAAATGAATCCTGTTTGATCATGGTGTATGATTTTTTGGATGAATTGTTGAAGTCGATTGGCCAAAATTTTGTTGAGAAGTTTTGCATCAATGTTCATCAAAGAAATGGGTCTATAGTTCTCTTTCTTTGATGAGTCCCTGCCTGGTTTTTGGATGAGGGTTATGATGGCTTCATAGAATGTGTTCGGTAGTGAGCTTTCTCTTTCAATTTCATTGAAGAGTTGGAGGAGAATTGGTGTGAGCTCTGCTTTGAAGGCCTTGTAAAACCATCTGGTCCTGGACTTTTCTTAGCTGGGAGGTCTCTTATTGCTGTTTCTATTTCAATGCTTGATATGGGCCTGTTAAGATAGTTTAACTCATCTTGGTTTAGTTTTGGCATGTCAATATTTGCTAGGAAGAGGTCCATTTCTGTCAAGTTGTCGAACTTATTAGCATAAAGTTTTGAGAAGTATTCCCTTATAATGTTCTGAATCTTGGTTGTTTCCGTGGTGATGTTTCCATTCTCATCTCTGACTTTATTAATTTCGGTGTGTTCTCTTCTTTTTTTGATAAGGTTTGCTAAGGGTCTGTCAATTTTGTTAAGTTTTTCAAAGAACCAACTCTTTGTTTTGTTGATTCTTTCTATAGTTTTTTTGGATTCTTATTCATTTAATTCTGATTTAATTTTGATTATTTCTTTCCATCTACTGGATTGGGGTTTATCTTGCTGCTCTTTTTCAAGGAGGTTTAGATGTGTCATTAAATTGCTAGTTTCAGATCTCTCCAATTTGTTGATGTAGGAGCTCAGAGCTCTAAACTTGCCTCTGAGTACTGCCTTTGCTGTGTCCCAGAGGAGCTGGTAATTTGTGTGTTCATTTTTGTTGAATAGCATGAACATTTGAATTTCCTTTCTAATCTCTTCCATGACCCACTCATGATTCAGTAGTGTGTTGTTCAGCCTCCATGTGATACCGGACTTTCTTTGGTGGCTTTTGGTGTTGAGTTCTAATTTTATTCCCTTGTGGTCAGAGAGAATGCAGGGTATAACTTCAATGTTTCTGAATTTAGACAAGTTTGCTTTGTGGCCCAAAATGTGGTCTATTTTAGAAAAGGTTCCATGTGCTGCTGAGAAGAACTTGTATTCTGATGCTGCTGGGTGAAATGTTCGGTAAATGTCTGTTAAGTCTAGTTGATCTATGCAGCTGTTTAGATCTGCAGTTTCTCTGTTGAGTTTTTGCCGAGTTGATCTATCTAGTGGGGAGAGTGGTGTGTTAAAATCCCCAACAATTAATGTCTTTGGATCTATATGGGATTTGAGGGAAAGTAGTGTTTCTTTGATAAATTTGGGTGCTCCATTGTTTGGCGAATAGATGTTTAGAATTGTAATATCCTCCTGAAGGAGAGATCCTTTAATTAGTATGTAGTGACCTTCTTTATCTCTTCTCACGATTTTTAATTTGAAGTCTATTTTATCTGATATTAGGATTGCAACTCCCGCCTGTTTATGAGGGCCGTTTGCTTGGTAGATTTTGTTCCAGCCTTTAACATTGAAAATGTGTTAGTTTAACAGTTGTTTAACCAATTTTGCCAACACCATTTACAGAAAAGGCTATCTTTTTTCCACTCTATTTTTTTAGCTCCCTTTTCAAAGATTAGGTGGCTATTGGTCAGTGGATTCATTTCTGAGTCTTCAGTCCTTTTCCATTGGTCCTCAGGTTTGTTGTTGTGCCATTATCAAGCTGTTCTTATGACTGTGGCTTTTTAGTCGAGTTTGACATCTGGAACTGATATTGCTTCAGCACTGTTCTTTCTGCTAAGGATTGAAAACCTACAGTCAGCATTATAGTTAATGGCAAAAAGTTAAAATCATTTCTTATAAATTCAGGAATGAGGGGCTGAGAATGTGGCTCAGTGGTAGAGCGCTTGCCTTGCATGCATGAGGCTCTGGGTTCCATGTCTCAGCACCACATAAGCAATAAGAATAAAAGCCGGAAGTGGTGCTGTGGCTCAAGTGGTAGAGCGCTAGCCTTGAGCTGGAGAGCGGCGGGACAGTGTCCAGGCCCAGAATTCATGCCCCACGACTGGGGCATGAAATAAATAATTAAAATAAATTCAGGAATGAGATAAGGATGTCTGCGCTGTCCACTCCTCTCAAATTAGTATTAGAATGCTAGCTGGGGCAATAAGACAAGATACAAACTTAAAGGGGATCCAAATAGGGAAAGATGAAGTAAAACTATTCCTCTTTGCAGATGACATGATCTTGTATTTAAAGAACCTCATGGACTCCACTCCCAAGTTACTTGAGCTGATCAGAAACTTTGGCAAACTAGCAGAATATAAAATTAACCCTCGGAAATCAATGGCTTTCCTGTATTCCAATAACGATAAGAGTGAGGCTGAAAATAGGAAAGCAATACCTTTTTAATATTCGCAAAAAAATACAATAGCAAGGAGTTAACTTAAGAGGTGAAGGACCTCTATGATGGAAACTTTAAAAACCTGAAAAAGAAAATGAAAGCAGAACTAAGGAAGTGGGAAACCTCCCACGATCCTAGATTGGGAAGATTAACATCATGAAAATGGCAATACTGAAAAAGGCTATTTCCAAATTCAA
The DNA here is from genome assembly GCF_024711535.1 of Dipodomys merriami. Lineage (NCBI taxonomy): Eukaryota > Metazoa > Chordata > Mammalia > Rodentia > Heteromyidae > Dipodomys > Dipodomys merriami. The sequence continues at coordinate 2,445,611 of NW_027202538.1, read as the reverse complement.
TGTGATACATATCAATATCCCAATCTCACTTTCAATGAAATAGAAGAAGCAATCCAAAAATTCATATGGAAGAATAAAAGACCCTGAATAGCAGAGAGGATTTTTGTGATTCTCATTTTGTATTACCACTTTCATTCTACAAAGTAATCTATGGATTTTAACTTTCTTCCCTCCCTTTGGATAAACCTCACAAAAACCCTGCCTCTAGCTCCCAAGACACCTAACTCTTAGGTCTGGACAATTGTTCCTAGATGGTGAATTACTTAGTTGTATTTTGAACGCATAAAACATGCATATAAAACTAGCACATTTTGATCTCATGAGAAAACTGCCTTTTTCCCTCTCTCAAATTCATTTCCTGATAGGCATTTTTAGAAAGAATCTATTTTCTTTTTTAGATGAAAGGCTTGTAGGAAACTATGTTTATAATCTGGCTCTTCCTCCTGTACCTCAACACCTAAAACACAAATTTCACAAAGCATTTATAAGAAACAATACAAAAACCAAAACACTGGGAAATGCTCAGATGCAGAAAGTTTTACAAAACCCAGAATATAACTCTGCTGTCTGAGGCTGGGGCTCTCTGTGTAAATTAACAAACCCCAAAAGAGCAGCCAAGAGTACCAGACATGAGTGTCTCTGGCTGATACTCCATGGACAAGGAGCATGGAGGGGCATCCTGAGCCTGCAGGAGAGTGTCGGGAGGAAAGTTTCCCTGCCAGCCTGAGTACAAAAGTTGGCATCACCCCACCTGGGCCTGTATTTCTTGTCTTCTCCCCACAGCTGAGAACAATCGTCCCCTACTCCATGGAGGATACTGTACAAGCTGATCCCCAGAGCGGCTTCTGTTTTGTCTGCAGTCCTTCCTAGGTGGGTCCCCCCTCCCACCGTGTGTGTGTGCTCTCAGGGGCTGATCCTTAGGGCCCAGGCCCATGGGGCTTGTGGGTATTATATGTGGGTCAGTGGCACTGTGTCATTCACACAGCAGCTTCCCTAGTCCAACAGCAGGTACACCCTGATATTCTCCCACAGTCTCAGGTGAGGTGCCCAGAAGCACCCGTGTTGGGTAGGCTGCCACAAGGCTCCTACTTCATCAGAGGGGCCAGATGAAGTGGCTGCTGACTGAATTACTAATTATTTTATGGAGCAGTTATAAACAAATTGATACATATTACTGTATGATATATAATGCTATATCCTTGAGTCTCTAGTCTACAAAATCATTGAACTTGATACTAGCAAGAATGTATTTTATTTGATGTGTTTATAAACCCATAATGGCAAACTGAAATGAAAGTACAACAAAACTCTTCTCCAAAAAACACACTCTAAAATCACAGAATTTGAAAAAAGATTGTATGTAAGTGCAAATGAAATTATACTAGGATAGTAAAATACACACAAAAATATTACATTCGTTACATTCAAAAGTAAAATAAGTAAGTACAGAAAGAATTCCTACTGGATAAAAAATATTACAATGTTTAACAGGTAGAAGTGATATAGGTTATATGTTTCCTTTTTATAAAACTTATTTATATCTTCCTGTTCTGTTTATCTTAGTGAAGGAAAATGTTAGAAAGCAGAAATTATATGTGGCATCTCTTACTTCCAGTACTACAAAGGAGAGTGGCACTTCCTAATGGGAGTCCTGGGATGACACCCACACCCAGCTCATGTAGACCCATCAGAGGTCCCTGTGGTGACCCTGAGGGGGTCTGGAAAACCGCCCTGCTGTTGCAGCAGGTGCAGTATTTGTTGTGGTGGGCTGCATCCAACAAAGCTCCATCAGTGACCAGACCAAGCAACCCAGCCTCAGGTGCCAAAGCCAGGAGGTAAGGCAGGGCAGACCCCAAGTCCTGCCTTCCATGTGTGTGGCCTGCATTGCCAAGGCCAGACCCATTCCTGCTTTGGATACCAATGAGGGTAGAGGATGAGCCCATTGCTGCCAAAGGGAGCATCCCCGGAATGGCACCCAGAGCTGGGCCCATGTGGACCAGAAGGACAATGGAGGAGGCTATACAGCAAAGCCAAAGGGGCTTTGATCCCCCAGTGCTGCAGCTGGTGCACTGCAAGTCCATGCTCCTCTGGCACTGATGGGCATATGCAGGGATGGCACCTTACCCGAGATCACAGGGACCAGAAAATGGAGGTCCGTGGGGATGCTGAAGGGGCTCCAGGGTGCTCAGCTGCCACAGCTGTCACAAGCACGCTGGCAGAAGGGCCAGCACACGACTCTAATCCCCATTCTGCCCTAAAGTCTGAACCAAGGTTGGGCTGCCTGGCCCCAAGGGGGTGAATTGTCCACCAAGCCTTCCTTCTCTTGTGGACTGTGCAGTGTACAAGCATGGTGTTCTCCACCCCACACCCATGGGGGCAGGCAGTGACCCCACAACAGAGTCTCACTGGGATGGCACTTGCACCCAGGACCACCGAAGACCAGTACCAGCACACCTGGCAGAGGAGAGGGCAGCAGTGGACTCAACTCCAGCCCCATGGCTGCCAGATCCTGGGTGAAATGGAACAAGTGAGAATGGGAAGGGAGGTGGGCAGGGTGGGCAGGGCTCATCTGGCAATGGTAGGGACCATGCACACCCACATCCCTTCACTGCACATCCACCACAAGGGAGGGGCCCCACTTCTCAACGGGTGACCTGAAGAGGCCCCACACCCACAAGGACTACATAAATGGAAGTTCACGTGGTGATATTGAAAGGGCTCCAGGGTACAGCCTTGCTCCTGCACTGATCAACTGGCACAAAAAAAAAAAAAAGGAAAAATGACCACTACACCTTTTCATCAATGATAACCTATTATACTTTCAAAACAGTTTTACTTTCCTCTTGTCCTATATTTTTGCATGGGGCCCTCTGAATTAACCAGAAATCTCCAGGATTTTTCATGCACAGTAATACAAATAAATATAGCTTCTATTCTTTTTTGAATTAAGGGAGGTTGCATTTAGTTCTTTCCCATGTTTGATTCATGAAAAAGAAATCCTGAAGTGTATCTGTAAAACACAAAACTCAAGCTACCCAGAGAGAAATAATCACATGATTAGTGGTTCAAATGATATTTCATCTTTGCAATTTTTTAGAAAACTGCATTCTTGGGGCTGGGAAGGTGGCTCAGTGGTAGAGCGCTTGCCTTGCATGCATGAGGCTCTGGGTTTGATTCCTCAGCACCACATAAGCAAAAAGAAAAAAGCCAGAAGTGGTGCTGTGGCTCAAGTGGTAGTGTGCTAGCCTTGAGCTGAAGAACTGAGGGACAGCGCCCAGGCCCAGAGTTCAGGCTCCACAACCGGACCACCCCCCAAAAAGAAAGAAAGAAAGAAAGAAAGAAAGAAAGAAAGAAAGAAAGAAAGAAAGAAAGAAAGAAAGAAAGAAAGAAAGAAAGAAAACTGCATACTACTTTCTACAATGAGAATATTAACCTGTATTTTGACCAAGAGAGTACAAAATTTCCTTTCCTCCACACTCTCACAACATTATTACCTTCTGAGTATTTCCAAGGGCAGGTTTTTCCTATGTGCAGTACCCCAGACTGGCCTTAGAATCAAATCCTCTTACTCCAACCCCCTAAATGCTTGGAATTACAAGCCTTTACCACCACACCTGACTCCTTTGATTTTGTTGAGAAGAGTTATAATAGTTATGAAGTAGTATCATAGTAATTTTGAGTTGCATTTCTCTAATGACTTCTGTTCACAAAGCATTAAGCCAGCATAGAAGTGGTATTAAACACAAATTTGTAAACCCACTGGTGATTTTCAGGGCTTTTTGGAAAGCAGGGCTATTCAGAACTTTCATCCATATTAAATCAAGTTTCTTGTTAATCTCATCTTTAATATCTCTATACAAAATGAATACTTAATTCAATATAGTAGAAAGAAAAAATTAAGCAACTCCTAACATTTTTCACTTTTCAATAAAATGATATTGCTTAAATCAATTTCTGTTTATGCTTGAGACTATACTACTTAATTTGGTTAGACCTTTTACAAAGCTTTATATACTTTATTTATTTTATGTTGATTGCTCTTTCCAAATCCTGCATGTCTAATTTTGGTTTCTTTCAGTCTCATGTAGTTCAGATTTCAAACCGTAGAATAAATGGAAGGAAACAAACAAACAAAAAAAAAAGAGTTCCTCTCATCTGATGATGCCTCTACAAGAATGAGGAAAGAGTTCATCCTGCTAAGGATCTATGATAGAATTTCAAAAAGAGAATTCATTTTTCTATGTTTTCCCTATCTTTGTGATGTACCTTAAATTATATAAAACAAAATACACTGCTCAGATACTCTTACGTTTTATCAGTTTTGTACATTTTCATATGGACTTCACATCTGTCTACAACATTCCTTCTTTATAAATGTCCCTGATATTTTTACACTATCAAGACATAAGATAACCAGTTTGATTTACAGCATGAGAGTTATCCTCCTGGCTTCCTTGGAAGCAGAGCATGGTCAATAGATAACATTACTTCTGGTTGCTCACTTCATGTAATGGTTTCTGTAATACATTTTATTTAGTATTTTAAAAACTGTTGGCTAAACTCAAAAGCTCATTCATAGAAGTTTATGTTAAGTTTTTCACAAGTTTTAATTCTCTTAATTCTTAAGATAACATTTGCTATAATACTAATATTATTACCATTTAAGTGTTGGGAAAAATTGTAATTAAAGGCACTAAATGCATGGCCCAAATACACACAGTGAGGAAAAAAATGAGTCAAAGTTTCCAAAAGTCTTTCAGCAATTCAGAAAAGGTAGGTAAAATCTCACCATTCTCTTACACTCTAAATTCAATATTAATATTGCTCAAGAAGTAATAGCATAGCAATTATTGCCGATGATGATTGTTTTCTGTCACAATTTGTCTTCAACACAGACTGTGTTGGTAACATTGCGTTATCATGCACAGAATTGAGCTTATACATTGAGTTTCAAAGACAGCCAAATTTCTTCTGTACTACAGTTCCATTTTTCTTTTTAAAAAGTACCAAAACTTTTAAATATCATCACTTTCTGTCTTTTAAGAATCCAAAAGAGAAATAAATTCACATTTAATTTAATAAATTCACCTTTTCTTTTAAAGCAAAGTGCTTTAAAAGTAGGAGATGATAAAAACAGGCCCCCATGAAGTAAATTTTCTTCTACTTTTAAAATTATTCTGAAAACCTTGTGCTGGTTGGTCACACCCATAATCTTGTTTACTTGAGATATCTACTCAGGAGGCTGAGATCTGTGGATAACAGTTGGAAGCCAATCAGGGCAAAATTATTTTTGAGATTATTTTTCAAAAAAATTTAATGAACTAGCAAAGAGCCAGGAGTGCAGATGTTGCTCACCAATCTAGAGAGGAAAGGCCTAGCAAGACCTTAAAGCCCTGAGTTCAAATTCTGAGCACTCCAACACACTTGTGTACCCGTGTGCACACACACACACACACATTTATTCAAAATACCCTCGTGTCGGTGTTTTGCATTAATTTATTTGTTAACAAGATTATATGGATAAAATAAGGGAAATAAACTCTTCAATCTCAGAACATTTTTATACATTTTTTATTTTAAAAATACTGCACAGAGGGGTTACATTTACATGAGCAAGGTAATGAGTACATTTCCTAACAAGCATTGTTACCTCCTCCTTGATTTTTCCCCCACCATCCCTTCTCTCCCACCTCCACAAGTACACTCCACTCCTCCTCTCTCCTTCCCCTACCTAAATTGTAAAATTCATTTTTCATCATACGTCTTGTGCATCTCATTGTTACAATGGGTCAACCCATATCCCTATTTGAGCATTTTGTTGTTTTCTTCTTCTCCCCAAATTAGAGAAACGTATATACAAGATGTAGGCGCACCAACTTCAAATCCAGTGAAAAAAGGGGTTATAGCGTGGTTGAGGAACATATAAAGGAACAAAAAAAATCACATTGTACAGTATAAGTATGTTAGAAATAATAGCAAGATAGAATCACTTGTGTACCTATCTTGGTGTTCGTTTAGCTTAACATCATCTTATCTGGTCAAATGCACATAGCTTAAGACATTTTCTGATAATCCCGGACATATATTAGCTATTGAAAATAAGAGAAACCATGGGACCTATATTTCTTTGGAGTTGGCTTACTTCACTTAAAAATTTTTTTCCAAATCTTTCCATTTCCTAACAAATTGGGCAATGTCATTCTTTCTGATGGAGGCAGAGCATGCAATTGTATATATTTACCAGGTTTTCTTGATCCATTCATCTACTGAGGGGCATCTGGGTTGGTTCCATATCTTAGCTATGGTAAATAATGCTGCAATAACCATAGTTGTGCTGGTAGTTTTAGTATGGTCTTGTTTGTGATCCTTTGGGTAAATGAACAAAAGTGGGATTGCTGGGTCATAGGGGAGCTTTATGTGGAGTCGTTTGAGGAAACTCCATACTGCTTTCCAAAGTGGTTGAAGACTTTTACACTCCCACCAAGAATGCAGTAGGGTTCCCTGGTGGCCCCATCCCCTCCAGCATTTGTTGTTGTAAAAACATGGATTGCTTCACTAATTTTCAACTCGTCCTTGAGCAGGGGCCATGCTAATCTTCTCTGTATCATTCTGATGTTAGTGTATAGGCTGCCAGATTAAGCACAGAACATTTTTTATATAGAAGGTGTAATTTATTTTCTTAGTCAATTCCACAAAAAAGTAAGTTCAAAAGAATTGTCATGAAATTTTAGAATCATGCATTTCTTACATAAGCACACATTTTTGATGTTGGCATAATTTGTGGAGGGGAAGGGGAAAATGTTTAAATAGGGATACAGGTAGACCCATTGCAACAATGAAAGGAACTTTACAACTTTGGTATCTCTAATACTGCCATACCTGCAGATTGTAACTTCATTGCTTCTTTTGAGGTAAGTATCACTATTCCTGGGTCTGCTTGGACTGTGGTTCTCCTAACACAAGCAAAACACATAGCACGCATCAAATGGTTAGAGTTTCTGAAACTTCCTTTTTTTTTTTTTTTTTTTTTTGGTCTGGGCTTGCCTGGAACTGCAATTCTCTAATCTCTGTTTTCTAAGTAGATAATATTAAAGGTTTGAGCCACTTTATCCAGTAAAAGTATACAATTTCAAGATATCTTGATATTGCCTATATTTGTGCTTAACATATATAGCTAACCTTAATTTTCTCCCTCTTTTGTTTAGTACTCTGTGTTGAAAACATTGACTTTCTTGATATACATGGCTTTGTTTTGGGTGGAATCCCATCACAATCCAAAAAATCTTCCAAAAAGTTTATGTCAAGAATCATGGAAAAGAAGGCTTCAGGTTGGAAAGAAAACACTGATCCTTAACTTATAATTGCAGTATATTTATAGTGTTAGTCAATACTTTCTGAAGTATGAGAAGAGAAGGAAGACAGAAATGTGAAAGATGTCAGGTCTCTGTGGAATTTCTGTAGTTGTCACTTCATGTTATATTCTTCCTTAAAACTTGCTTTATTAAAAGCCTCTGGGTGGATATTTGTTGGACTGATTGGTAACCTTACCCAAGAAATGAAGCTGATTTTAGAAGGTTGATGATTTGGTAAATAAAGGAATGATGAAAATGAGAACAGATATTGTCACAGAATGAGCCGACAAGGTTCATTGCTGAATAGCAAAACAAAGCAGTTTCAAGTCTGATGATGCACATTGGAACATATATAGATAGATACATATATGTATACATATACAAACATACGTGAAAAAGTATATATGCAGTAGAATACAGAGAAAGTTTGTGTGACAAGTATTAAACTATATCAAACTGGTTGCAGGAAAGGTCCAGTAAAATATCAATAGTTTAGCATAGATTTTGCATAGATTTCTAAAGGATGAAAATTCTTCCCTCATTTTATACTTTACAAATATCCTTAGTATATTTTAAGTTTTTTATATTGTAGTTGGAACATGTATATAATGCTGAGAATTGGAATTACATAAAGTATGCAACATGAATAGGTCAGCCAGAATAGGAAAGTTCATTAGATTCTTATTTCCAATTAACCACCAGGAGAAAAGAGTTCCAGTTCAGATTTTAGGTAGAGCACTGGCCTTGAACACAAAACGACCAGTCAGGCCATGAGTTTAAGCCTTAAGATCTACAGAAACAAAAACACAAAATATAACTTGGAGTTAGATATTTTATAATGAAGCATTTTTATATACTCTACATTGTTAGAAAGACTAGATTTCTGTGTTAGCTTTATAACCTACCATAATAAATGATATTGTCCATTTATTAAACAGAAAGGCTTACTCAGATTTATAAGTTTGAAGGTTTCAGTGTATGTTCAGTCGGTTTTATTGTTTTGGTGGCCTGTGACAAGACAATGTCAAGGTGAGGAGTATGACAAAAAGAAATGTTTTTGACCTAGAATGATTAAAAGAGAAAAGAAAGAAGATGAGAGTGCATGTTCTCATAGGTTTTATTCTGAAGAACTTAATCTCCAGAAGAACTATTCAGGTATTCTCCACAGTCTGGGAGGAAATGGAAAGTCATTTTTCTTTAACACATAGGTCTTTCTGGGGCATTGTAAATTCAAATGGCAACATCTTCACCAATGATAATGACTTGTCCAGGGGTGGAAGCAACTAGATATTGCTATAAATTCCAATCAGATCCTTTTTCTTCTCATACCATGAAAGCCTGCCACAATTCCCAATCAAATCCCATCAAAGATTCAAACATTAATGCTGTCCCAAAAGTTCTGTATGCAAACCCAGGTACATTCACTTCATTTAAGATGGCAATAGTATATGAAAATTTTAAGTCTTCCATAGAAAAAAATTCATATTAAGTGAAGTAAGCCGGTACCAAAGAAACTTAGGTCCCATGGTTTCCCTTATTTGCAATAACTACTATATGTCTGAGTCAAGCAGAAAAGGTCAGATAAGTTGATTTTAGGGAAGTGAACCCTAATATATGTATTCAAATTTTTTTTTCTTTCAGGTGATTGTTTCTACACATTTATAAGATTATTTCTTTGTTGCTTTGTATGTCCCTCCCCCATGGCATAACCCTGCTTTCACTGTATTTGAGGTTGGTATAATTTGTGGAAGGGAAGGAAAAAAACAAATCGTTTAAATAGGGGTACAGTTGGATCCTTTGGAACAATGAGATGTACAAGTCGTTATATGGAAAAACGAACTTTACAACTTTGGTGGGGGCGGGGAGGAGGATTGCGTGGAGAGGGAGGGGGTGGAAGGATGGGAAGGGAAGGGATGGGAAGGGGAAACCAAGGAGGAGACTACAATGCTTGATAAGAAATGCATTCATGGGCTAGGAAGGTGGCTCAGTGGTAGAGCGCTTGCCTTGCATGCTCAAGGCCCTGGGTTCGATTCGTCAGCACCACATAAGCAAAAAGAAAAAAGCCAGAAGTGGTGCTGTGGCTCAAGTGGTAGAGCACTAGCCTTGAGCTGAAGAGCTGAGGGACAGCGCCCAGGCCCCAAGACCAGACCCCCCCCCAAAAAAAAAAGAAAGAAAAAGAAAAAAAAGAAATGTACTCATTATCTTGCCCATGTAATTGTAACCCCTCACAGCGTTTTCACTATAAAAAAAAAGAAAATTTTAAGTCTTCCAATTACGTTGTCACCAAGGAAACAATTACAATATTTCCTTAAAAAATATCTAGATTGTAGAACACTTTAATCAGAAAATTGAAGGAGTATCCATTATAGGATTTAATTTAAATATTTAGTCACTGAAATGGATATTCTATATCCACAACTTAGAGCCCTTTCAAAATACATAATTACAAACCTCATCCATTACCATCTTCCGTGAAGACAGTCCTTGCTGAAAACAAACCAAATGTGGTAAACCAATTAAAATGTACGCCATTGTCAAATGCTGTTGTTTTAAAGCATGGAAGTGACAGCACAATTAATGCCAGTGAACAGCTGGTTCTAAGGAGTTTGGAAAGTGATTACTTTGTACTCTAGGTGGAAAAATCCACAGATGTTTCCGATTGTGCTTCGTTTTGGCATTTGTAAGATATATTTTGGAAAGCACAATGAATGAAAGCATGTTGTTTTATAAAGATTTGCTGGGTGACAAACTAGGGAAAGAAAACTTATTGAAATGTTTCAAATGAGAAGACAGACAATAAAGTGTGTAAAATGTGGTATGCAGCTTTAAATACAGACTGAAGCAAACCAAAGAATGGGAAAAAAATTTTCCTTAAATGCTTTCTGGGTATATTGTGCTATACACTATAATGATGAAATGATCATTTCTTTGGAAAAGTCATGAAAAAACACTGTCACCTGTTGAATTTCTTTATAAAGTGAATCTTAAATGACAAGAATGAAGAAATTTAAATATGTTAATAAAACATTATCAAGTATTACTTTAATTTTTGATTAAAAGTTAAATCAAACTGACAGACTATTAGTCCATTAAGATTAATGTTTCCTGTCATATGTTATTTTCTTTTTGTTCCTCTTTTATGGGTGGTGATTTTTTTTTCAGAAAGTCAACCTAGTCTTAACCATTATCCACAAAATTTATGCTGTCATAGAATCAGAAAGTTTTTTTTATTAAATTAAGACAATAGTAGGCTCATTTTATGCCAAACCAAAATATAAACACCAAAAACATTTTTCACTAAAAAAACACTCAAAAAATCATGAGGTTTTGGGGGAAGATGGAGGAGGAGAAGCTGGAGGGTAAACAAGCTCTTACATAGAAAGCAGTTTAAATGTTCCAGTCACACCAAGTGTGCCATCACAGTACAGAGAGTTTGGCCAAAGATGGAAAATCCAGGCAAGATGACAGATCTGAGCACTTGCCAGTAGCCACAGCTGAGGTGGCAGTAGGTACAGCGCCAGTGGCTATAGCCACCATACCTACAGAGAGGGTCCATGACAAAGGCCCCAGACGTGGCTGGTGAGCAGATTCTACTCAACACCAGCAAGAACTGACAAGGAGCAGATATCTTCATCCTGCAGATCACAGACCAGAGATGACCCAGGAACCAACACTCTTACATGAGTAGAATCCTGACATCCTTACTCCTTCTCAGGGATCAGAGGAGGGAAGGCCGCCCCTCCCCCACTACCAGAGATCTCCATCTATGTTACTGACCTCCCCAGGGCTGAGCAGCTAGCTCCAATTCAGGCCTTGGAAGAAAACAAAAGAGTCATTTAGTAGGTCACAGGAAGTAGACATGACCTGTCAGGCTCAGCTCCACACAGGGGAATGTCACCCCACCAAGCCAGTGGAGCCTCTGTGGAGTGATGTCCTTCACATGGTAAATAGAGCCAGAGGCTGCCCCTCCCTACAACAGCCTAGACAAACAATTGAAACTAAGTAAAAAAAAAAAACCCTGAGAATGGGTTCCATGAGTGTTTCAGGAGTTGCCCCTCAGGGAAAAGCTACCATTTTCTGAAAGGCCCCAACCCTACCTCATCATGGCATTTACACAGTGGAGGAAACTGCCATCTTCCTCTTTGGTGATATTCAAAGCATATCTCCCTCCCACTGAATAGCCTGGGAAGAGGATCACAAAATCCTGGGTAAAGCAGAGCATTTTTCTGCCTGCACAAAAAAAACTGACTTAAGAAACCAGTCAAGCAAAATGAAAACTAAACACCACAAGCACACCAGAGACTCCACCAAGAGACAGGTTATAGACACAGGAGAGATACAGGGTCTTATCATCCCCCCCAAAAAAATCCCCAAATAAAAGAACTCTTCTTTTTAACCTTTTTTTCAATTTTTAAAAGTGTTTGATGTTAATTTTTTCTCATAATTTTTATTTTTGATGTGTGTGTGTGGGTTTAATCTCTTTTGACCTTTTGGTCCTTTTTTATTGTTTTCATTTCTTTCTCTCTCTCTTTCTTTTTGTTTGACATAATTGCTGTTCTGCTCATCCCCAGATACATACCAGTGGTCAATTATTAGACCTTATCCCCCATTGTGTACATACTTAATCCTGAAATTTATTACTCGATTCAAAAAATCTTAGGCTTAATTTCTTTAATGGCAGTATTATCTCTTTATACCAGTATAATTTTCAATTAACTAATTTTAATTTTCTTTTATTTTTTAGTTTTTCATGTTTCCTTTCTATCCCTCCTCTCCTCTCAACCTATCCTTTTCTTCTCTCCATATCATTTCTTTAAAGTTACATAATTTTTAAGTGTTTCACTTCTTAGATTTAAATTTTTGTTTATCCATTTTTTCTTTATTTTTAAAAAAATCTCTCTCCAATCATTCTGTACAATGCATTTCCCTCTCAGAGATTAGGACTTGGTTAAATTCACTCTTTTTATTCCACCAGATTTCTTTTTATTTTTTAATTTTTTTGGGGGGGGGGATCCAGTCGTGGGACCTGAACTCTGGGCCTGGGAGCTGTCCCTCAGCTCTTCAGCTCAAGGCTAGCACTCTACCACTTGAGCCACAGCGCTACTTCCAGCTTTTTTCTTTTTGCTTATGTGGTGCTGAGGAATCAAACCCAGGGCCTCAGGCATGCAAGGCAAGCACTCTACCACTGAGCCACCTTCCCAGCCCAAATTCACTCTTCTTTTACCTCTCCACATCCCTCTAATCCTATTTTTCTCCACAATTCTCCCTAAACCTAATAATTTCTGGTGTGTCAAATCCTTTTTGCTTTTATTACCCTATTAGTCCATGGTTGTTTGATGATGAATAGATTGTATCTGATGTACTAGATTGTATCTGCAGCCATTTTGACTGTGCAACTACAGGACTCCGGTTGATGCTTGCCTTAAAATAGTGGTCTAGCACAAAATTGGTTTACTTTCATACCAAATGGGCAGAACAAGCCAGAAAACACAAAAAAATGGCAAGTCTGGGTATATGAATTCCCACTCATGATAATCAGGTGACAGAATATTAATGAATAATCCAGAAGAGAGTACCCAAAAAGCTCTACAAGCTTTACTGGTATACATGGTGAATGAATAGATTGAAAGGTTGCAAAAGACTCAGTGTGAGCGAGATAGAGAGCGAGAGGGGGCAAACCAAAGATTAATACAGGAATCTTGTGAGCATGAGGAAGCTACTCAAAGATTAATACAGGAATTGCGTGAGCAGGTTAAAAACAGTCAAAGAGAAATACAGAAATTGCATGAGAAGGCTGAGATCAGTCAAAGAGAAAGACAGGAATTGCATGATTGTGAGGAAGCTGTTCAAAGAGTAATACAGGATTTGCGAGAGAAGGATGAGAATAGAGCAAGATCAATAAAGGCATTCATGGAATCCATGAGCAGACAGCTGAATGAATTAAGGGAGACCACAAAGGGAATGCTCAATGGAGCCCAAGAAAAGTAATGGGAGTCCAAGGAAACCATAATGAATCAACTAAGTGATTTGAGAAGAAACACTGACCACCAAATTAAGGAAGTAAAGTTCATACAAGACCTAAAACAAAGCTGCAACAAAGAATTTGAAGCCAGCAAAGCCAAACAATTAGAAGGAAAAGAAATAAAAAACAAAGTAGAAAGTCTTGACAGTTGGTTAGACCATGTAGAAGATCGGATCTCGGGAACTGAAGACAGCTTAGATATTATAGAGAAAGAATGTATAACTATCCAAGAAAAATCCAAGAAATATGATATATCTATTTAACATTTGGAAAGCACCATCAGAAGGCCTAATCTGAGGGTAATGGGTGTAGAGGAGCACCTAGAGACAGAAGTTAACGGTTTAGGAAATTTATTTCACAGAATCATAGCAGAGAATTTCCCAAACATGCAAAAAGAAAGGCCTATTCAGATACAAGCTTTTAGAACCACCAAACCAGACTGACAAAAGATACTTAAACATGTCCTACACATAGAAAAACAACAAGAGCACAATAAAGGCCAAGAAACAGGATCCAAGGGAATTAAATTAGAACTCAACACTGAAAGCCACCAAAGAAAGTCCTGTAACACTTGGAGGCTGAACAATACACAGTTGAATCACCAGTGGGTCATGGAAGAGATTAGAAAGGAAATGCAAATGCTCATGATAGTCCACAAAAATGAACACATAAATTACCAGCACCTCTGGGACACAGGAAATGCAGTACTCAGAGGCAATTTTATACCTCTGAGTTCCTACATCAACAAATTAGAGAGATCTGAAACCAACAATTAATGAGATATCTGAACCTCATTGAAAAAGAGCAACAAAATAAACCCCAATCCAGTAGATTGAAAGAAATAATTAAAATTAAATCAGAATTAAACGAATTAGAATCCAAAAAAAAAAAAATAGAAAGAATCATCAAAACAAAGAGTTGGTTCTTCAAAAAAATTAACAAAAATTGACAGACGTTTAGCAAATCTTATCAGAAAAAGAAGAGCACACACAGAAATAAACAAACTCAGAGATGAGAATGGAAACATCACCACAGAAACAACCAAAAATCCAGAACATTATAAGGGAATACTTCTCAAATCTTTATGCTAATAAGTTTGAGAACCTGGTAGAAATGGACCTTTTCCTAGCAAATATTGACATGCCAAAACTAAACCAAGATGAGTTAAATCGAATTAACAGGCCCATATCATGCATTGAGATAGAAGCAGCAATAAGAGAACTCCGATCTAAGGACCAATGGATTACAGTGGAATTCTACAAGGCCTTCAAAGCAGAGCTCACACCAATACCCTCCAACTCTTTAATGAAATTGAAAGAGAAAGTGCACATGGAACTCATTCTATGAAGACATCCTAACCCTCATCCTAAAACCAGGCAGGGACTCATCAAAGAAAGAGAATTAGAGACTCATTTCTTTGATGAACATTGATGCAAAACTTCTCAACAAAATTTTGGCCAATCGACTTCAAGAATTCATCCAAAGAATCATACACCACGATCAAACAGGATTCATTTCAGGGATGCAAAGCTGATTCAATATATGCAAATCAATTAATATAATAATTAATACAATAATTAATATAATATATTAATATATATTATATAAGGCCCAAATAAATATAGGTCCCATGGTTTCCCTTATCTACAATAACTAGTATATTTTTTAATCAAGCAGGAATGGTCAGATAAGTTGATATTAGGCGAAAGATAAGAACTCAAATGTTTTTTTTTTCTCTTGATATTGTTTCTAGCATATTTCTAAGATGATTTCTTTGTATGTCCCTCCCCCATGGTATAACCCTTGTTTTCACTGTGTTTGATGTTGGTATAATTTGTGGAGGAGAAGGGAAAAACAAATTCTTTAAATAGGGATACAGGTGGACCCATTGCAACAATCAGATGTTCAACACGTTATGTTGGAAAACAAAATTTACAACTTTGGCACATGGGTTGGTTTGGGGGTGGGGAGTTGGGAAGAGATGGTAAGGGGAAACAAAGGAGGGGCAACAATGCTTGATAAAAAATGTAATCATTTCCTTGCTCATGTAATTGTAACCCCTCTGTACGTATTTTCACAATAAAAAAAATCATGAAATTTAAAGTAAAAATCCATGTCAATTTTTTGTTGTTGTTGTTGGTCGTGCAGCTTGAATTCTGGGCCTGGGCAATGTCTCTCAGCTCTTCAGCTCATTGATACCACTGTACCACTTGAGCCACAGTGCCCTTTCTACTTTTCAAGTGGGTTATTGGAGATAAGAGTCTCACAGACTTTTCTGCCCAGGCTGGCTTTGAACCACTATCCTCAATCTGAGACTCCTGAGTAGCTAGGATTACAGGCATGAGCCACCAAAGCCCAGATCCAAGTCAATTTGTAAAAAGCAAGCTTATTGAAACTTCTGGCTTTTTCCAATAAACAATCTTACTTTTTAGTATTAGTTTATAACTATGAGTTATTTTTAGATGTAACCGTGAACTTTTTAATAGAATCAAACATAATTTTTACTATTACTCAGTATCTCACAAAATCCACTGTAATTAGCTTTCCCCAAAGTAAATTATTACAGGAAGTGGAGCTGTAGCTCAAGTGGTAGAGCGCTCGCTTTGAGCTGAAGGGCTGAGGGACAGCGCCCAGGCCCAGAGTTCAAGCCCCACGACCGACAAAAAAAAAAAAAAAAAGTAAATTATTACATACTCCATTACTCACTATTATTACACTCTATATTACATATAGTGTGAAGTGAAAATAGTTTGGATCATTTCATATAAATTATTAGATGGTATTTTAGCATTATAAATTCACATCTGTGATTTTAAAAGAAGGAAAGAAGATTTTAGAGTTAAAATCAAATGTAAATGTGTTGTGTGTCCTAATTAAAGCAAAATTTATGAGTCCATACAGACAAATTTATTTTCTTTCCACTAAAGGCTTTGAAGTAATACTATTGGAAATAGTGAGGCAAGAGGAGGAAGAATTCAAATCATGTCAAAGAATGTGTCTGTTATTCTGCTACCCCCTCCATTAAGAAGACCTACCCGGTCCAGATATCACAAAACTTCAAGTATCTCTCTTAGAAATCTATTTGGAAAAGTTCTAAATCACTGATTATTTATGTATTTTCTGTTAAATGAAACAAAATATAGACACAAAACAACTGAAATAAAATGCACACATATGTTGAAGTCACCACAGGTGGAAAAACAACCAACAAAGTAGAACTCCCCCAGGAACAAAAACTTGTTGTGCCTGTTTGTTTTTAAGCACAAAAACCTGAAATACATGTTACCCTTGAGTAGATCCATAAAGATAACTGTGTCTCAGAAATATGGTTGTGTTAATTTGTAATTAAATTCATCTAGATGAATGTAATATAGCAAATCACGTGAATGGATCAAATTGTTTAAAACAAATGTGACTGTATGTGGAGTGAGAGCTGCACATATTAAAAGAATAAAATAACAAAAATCATGACATACTTAAAAAATTCAGAAATGCAACAAATAAGACCAATGGTATCCATATTGAGACCTAAATCCTACTGATTTAACAAGAACAAAATATGCAAATAATAGAATCTGAGCAGGGTACCTGAGTGTACATAATTGTAAACTACTCCAAATTGTAGAAGACTGAATGTAGGTTATCTAAAGGAAAACATCAACCCATGATATAAATGACATTGAAAATTTCATGAAAAGATAGAAGTAGTTTCTAGAAAATACTATTTTAATAAGTGGTGATCAAAATCTTTCTAGTACTGACAAAATTGCATACCTATTTAGTTAGATCCAAAAAAGACTCAAGTTACGCAAGCTGATTTGAAACTTTGGCAAAGTAGCAGGATACAACTATATTGTTATTATGGATGTTGACTCCGGCATGGAATTAATTTCCTCTTTGATCTGACAAATGAATATATGAAAGAACAAAACTTCAGCTAAATATCAAGACCTAACTAAACATAGAACCAGAAAAGTGATCATGCAAGCCGTATTGCAACTGGGAT
The DNA here is from genome assembly GCF_024711535.1 of Dipodomys merriami. Taxonomy (NCBI): domain Eukaryota; kingdom Metazoa; phylum Chordata; class Mammalia; order Rodentia; family Heteromyidae; genus Dipodomys; species Dipodomys merriami. The sequence continues at coordinate 2,428,231 of NW_027202538.1, read as the reverse complement.
AAAAGGAATATCAGTCATACTGATTCTGTATTTATTGTAAATGCTGATTTTTTCATAAATTATTTCCTTTAGCTTGCATTTTTAAAACATTGGTAACTAATTTTGGATTCCTCCTTCAATTTAGTTCTGAGTATAATGTATCACTTCAGTTCCTAACCCATATCCCCAGCACTCACACACACACACAAACACACATACACACAGGAGCTTCACGATGCACCTGCTTGGTGTGTGGAGGGGATGGAGGAGAGTCTCCTCCAGTGGTGGGGCTGAGGGGAGATTCAATCTCCTGGGCCGGTACTGGGGGTGAGGGGTAGTGCTGAGCTGAGGTAAGGCTGCAATTGCCATGATCTGGAAGCCTTAGGACCTAGTCAGGGCTGCGATTGTGGCCAGGGGTGGGGGGCAGGGTCCAGGGGAGCAGGGGTCGGGGTCCAGGGGCACACTTTGGTGGCAACAATGGCCAGGGGTCAAGAGGGCAGGGGCGTATTGCCTCAGGGTGGGGTTGCCCAGGAGAGGAGTGTGGGGCCAAGAGAGATCTGAGAGAAGAGAGAGCATGAGCACAGGCACCAGTGGAAATGGCTTCAGTGGCTGGCGGCTGCTCTGATCATAGCGTGGGTCCTGGTCGGAAGTGCAGAGCATGTGGCGGCGAGGCATCAATGGCTGCTGAGGCTGTGGCATCTGAGGAGAAGGAGCAGAGGCTGCATGCAGCCACGCCAAGTGCCAGCAGAGCACCGCCTCCTCCCAGTAAGGCTGCTTTTCAAACATGGTGCTGCCGGCTCTGATCCGCAGAGCTTCTTGCAGTCACTTGGCAGAGATGGTGCACCCCTGGCTTGCTTGTGGCCCTTATTTGGTCCCGGCCCCAGATCCTCAGACTCTGGGCGCGCACCTGATCGCAGCCTACAGCTTCTTCCAGAAGCACACGTAAGTGGATGCCCTGCAGGGCAGCACCCCGAGATCCACCCCCTGCTACCTCCCCACACCACCTCTGACACACATACAACTGGCCTGTACCCCCAAGCCCAGCTGTCAACAGTTCTGACTGGGTGATCACATTTCCCATGTCTGTCAGCTTCTGCTAGTGCTCCCAGTCCATCTGGTCTCCTTGTACTCCCCAAGAATCTGCCACGTCGCCCAGAAGTATGTAGGCTGGAAGCAGGGAGTCCATCCATGTATATAGCATTTAGGACCCCATCAAAGTCCCCAACAACCCCCCTCCACCCCAGGTCAGACACCTCTCTGGAGGCACCATGACCCCCTGCTTTGTTTTCTGTCCAGGCTCTGAGGAGACACATGTCTGGGGACTCCAGCGTCCTGGCCTAGGGTTTTGGTGAATGGGGAGTCAAGGCTAGTTGTTCCCAAGGGGAAGGGTCTGTCCCTGGAGAAAGGGGGAGGCAGGGTGGTTCTGCATTATTAGAGCATTGTTCCCCTTGGGTGGTTGCCCCTGGTTCTGACAAGAGAAACCCCGTGCTTGAGCTGGTACATTGCCCAGATGAGAAACCAACAAATTCAGGAGAGGCACTGCTCTGAGACTGTGTGTTTAGGTGTGTATGAGAGAGAGAGAGAGAGAGAGAGAGAGAGAGAGAGAGAGAGAGAGAGAGAGACAGAGACAGAGACAGAGACAGAGACAGAGACAGAGACAGAGACAGAGACAGAGACAGAGACAGAGACAGAGACAGAGACAGAGACAGAGACAGAGACAGAGAGAGAGAGATCATCTTTCTCATTGTACAGTCACCATGTCTAAAAAGAACAAAAGCATTTTGGGGTGGGGTTGGGTTGTGGTGTCTGAACTCTGGCCTGTGCGCTGTCCCTTAGCTCTTCAGCTCACTCAGCTCTTCAGCTCAAGGCTAGCACTCTACCACTTGAGCCACAGCACCACTTCTGGCTTTTTTCTTTTATCTTATGTGGTGCTGAGAAATCGAACCCAGGGCCTCATGCATGCAAGGCAAACGCTCTACCACTGAGCTACCTTCCCACCCTGAGCAAAAGTATTTTATTTGTGTGTATGTGTGTATTTGTTGTCTTTTTTTCATTAATGCCCAGTATGAGCCCAGCCACAATTCTTGTTTTCTCTTTCGTTTCATGGCTCCTTTAGAGAAGGTTTCAGTAGATGTACCTTTCCACCACTTTCTTCCCCTTTCCTCCAGCCCAAAGTAACTGGTGGGCCTATATGGGTCTCTCCTAGGAGGCCTGTGTGAACTGCAGACCAGAGTGGACACCTGCCCTTCTGTCTTCAGCCAGAAGGCTGATGAGGCAATGTGACCACAGCCGCACTCTTCCAGACAGTCTGCTCTCATGTGTATAGTTGGAGCTAATTCAAAGTTGGGAATGTGTCTGCCAAACATAATTAGGGAATGAGACAGGGGGAGTAGGGCAGGGGCTGTGAATCTAGGTCGGTCTGGGAAGTGATGAACGGTGTGACATGGCAGATGGTTCACCATGAACGAGGATGAGAGAGGAATCTTACCCAGGGCATTGACAGTGTCCGTCGACATCTGAACAGGAGGCTCCAGACCCCCAATGGTGGCATGGATTCCCTCCCAGGGCAGTGCACTGGTTGGCAGTCCTCCCTCGAGTCCTGCATACTCCAATCTGTGTTCCTCCTGGGCTGTTTATACCTGGGCAATGGTAGGAAAGTGTGTTCCCCCTGCTAGAGCCTGCTTGGGATCAGGACATGGCAGTTAGCTAGGGCTTTCTGAATGCCATTTTCTGTAACCTACTGTAGGCTGTCTGGAAGGAAAAGGGGACTACTGATTTTGGAACCCATTAAGTTTGATTGGGACAAGTGAAATGCCAGATTTCCCAGGGTTTTTTTTTTTCCTTGATGCTGGCTATTTCTACTAATGCCTGGAATTCTGGGTCAAATTAGATGGACCATTTTAGACATTAAATTAGACATTCAAAGTGGCACAGGCAGAGTTCCCAAGCCAGATGGTCTCTTGCTATGAACGTTGTGCCTTGACTGCCTTTCTCCAGAAGCTGCTGATTCTCCTCCAGCTCTCTCTAGGGTGACCACCACAGTCAAGGATGTCTTGGGGATCAGAGATTGTGACCTTGCCATCCACAGCCAGCCAGCTGTGAGCAGAGACAAATCCCAGGACCTTTACTGGACTCTGGGAGATTCAGAGACCCGGGATGCCTCAGGGATTCTTTCTCTGCAACATAAAACTTGGGAGCCGGATATGGTGGACCATCCTGTCTGGCCCCAGGGAGTGGATAGGAGGCCCCTTGATCCTGGTGCTCACCTAACAGCAACCTTGTTCACACCTGAGTGGGGAATTGAATGCCACATAGCTGGTCAGTGGCTGGACAGAGATCTTTGAGAAGATAGACATCCCCGAGGCCCTGGAATTCAGTGAGGACATCATGGCTCATGTCTTTGGAACCAAAACAGTTAAGTGCAGTGGCACCAGGAGGGTGGGAAGAGGGATGAGGGAGAACTGTTGGAGAGCTACATCAGGCTTTGCCCTCACCTAGGATGCTTACCTGAATTGGGTGGGACTTTTCTGTAATATTGTCATAGACAGATGCTCATTTATTTATCCAACAAACCATTACAGTGGGTGCCAGGTCCGGGGGTGAGGGTGGGGGTTATACACAATTAAAGGTACCAGTGCTGGTTTCACAGCACATGAAGACATCTTGGTTTGAGCTGGAGATCATTGCTACACTACTGTCATCCTAGCTACTTAGAAGGCTGAGAGGGGAGGATTGAGGCCCATGCAGGAAAGCCTGTAAGACTCTTATCTCCAACTAACTACCAAAAAGAAAACGCCAGAAGTGGATGAGTGGCTCAAGCCATAGACTGTTGGCCTTGAGTAAAAAGGCTCAGAGACAGCACCCAGGATCTGAGTTCAAGGCCCAGGAGTGACACATAGAGAGGAAAGAGAAAGAGAGGAGGAAAGAATGGAGGGAGAAAAGGAGGAAAGGAAGGAAGAAGGGATCATGCAGGCCTTGGTTTGGAGTCCCTGGATCAAGAGAGCCAACCATGCACAATCTCTGTGGGACAGTTTCAGAGCCTAAAGCCAGTATGTAGGACCAAGCCACTGTCCCCTCAGCAACTTCATGACATCCAGGATCTGGGTGGTTGCCGACTGCAGAGGGAAATAGCCTCGGGTAGACACTAGTGCTCAGGGTGGGTCACAGAGTTTCAATCTCCCCTGGCTCACCAAGTTTATTTTCTGGTCAGATAAGAAGAAAATATCCAAGGGCTAGGGAGGTATAGGGTAAGGGAGTGTCCAGAGTGGGGTAGCAAGGGATAAGCAGGAAGATGAAGAGGGAGGACGATCCCAGATCAAGTGTGTCAGGCCATTGAAACCATGACCTCACCTGAAAACCTAGACCATCAGTGATAGAGCCTTCAACCCCGCCACATGGCTATTAAAAGTCCTGGCATTCTGGGTTCACTGTTGATGACCTCACTGTTGTCCACTGCAGGATACCTGTGCAGTACATCCTTGGGGACTGGGACTTTTGCTGGCTCAATCTGAAGATGACACCCTCAGTGTTCATTCCTCAACCAGAGACAGAGGTAACCAGGGCACTGGCACAGGAAAGCGAGGGAATGAGGGCAGGAGTCAGACCAGTGTTGCTCTGAGACTTCCTCTATGGGACTCTAGGGTCCCGTGACTACAATTCTCAGAGGTAGAGGTGGGTCTCTTTGCTTTCTAAGGCTTTAGTCTAGATGGCAGATGTGCGATTTAGAGAGGGCGGACTGAAGGTCGAGGCTGGTGGAAAAACCAGAGGCACTGGGCCTGAGCAGGGTTGTTTCTTTGAGGATACTCACAACCCAGGAATATTCCTGAGATAGATCAGCACTTTTCTCCTTCCCGAAAGAGAGTGACCTAGAGCCCTCCAGTCTGCATCCCTTGGCTGAGGAATTCATTCATTCCCATATCCTTTGGTTGCATAACTAGATCTCACCTGACTGCTCGGTGTCAAGGCAGGACAGTGAGAGATCTTCAGTCCTTGATGAGGTCATGGGATCCTCAGTATGAGATTGTACTTGAATGTCCTGACTTGGTGCATGGTCAGTCCCATCTAAGACTGCCATGATCTAGGACATAGAATCCAGAGAATCAGAGCAGAATGGGTCTATTCTGTAAGTTTTGAGTATTATGTGTGAGCTTTGAGCTCGGATGTGCTCACCTGCTTCCCTTTCTTGGGTGGGTTTATGTTAGAAAAAGCTTAAAACTAGGGCCTGGGCCCATCTGTTGTTTTATGCTCAAAGCTAGCACTCTACCATTTGAGCCACAGCTCCACTTGCAAGGTTTTTGGGTGTTTAATTGGAGATAAGAGTTCTCAACGATTTTGCTGCCAAGGGTGGCATCCAACTGCAGTCTTTAGTTCTGTCTCCTGAGGGGATAGGGTGACAGGCATAGAAAAGCATCTTTGGGGGGCTGGGAAGATGGCTCAGTGGTAAAGCGCTTGACTTCCATGCATGAGGCCCTGGGTTCGATTCCCCAGCACCACATAAGAAAAAAAGCCAGAAGTGGCGCAATACCTCAAGTAGTAGAGCACTAGCCTTGAGCTGAAGAGCTGAGGGACAGTGTTGAGGCCCAAAGTTAAGGCACCACTACCAGACCCCCCCCCCCAAAAAAGAAAAGCATCTTTGGCCGGGTGCCAGTGGCTCATGGCTGTCACCTCATCCTAAGTACTCAGGAGCTGAGATCTTAGGATCAAGTTTCAAAGCCAGCTTGGGCAGGAAAGACCCTCAGACTCTTCTCTCCAATAAAGCACCAGAAAACTGGACATGGTGCTGAGGCTCAAGTAGTAGAGTGTTGGACTTGAGCTGAAGAGCTCAGGGATAGCACCCAGGCCCTGAGTTCAAGCCCCACAACCAACAAAATGAAAGAAAGTAAAACATCATTGCCTGCAAAGGACGGTGGTGGTGTATTTGTGTGTATGTGTGTGTGAGCGGGAGTTGGTACACATTTAGTGCCCCACTCAGTCATCATTTTAGATGGATTGTTCCACACTCTTAGTTCATGGCAGCTGATTCTTGACCACAGGTGAAGCTCTGGGTTGGATGTGGACCACCGGACCTCAGTCTCCTCATGGGACAGTTGTGAGGAAATAAGGGACTAATACAGAGGGATCTCTGGAGCAGGGCCAGGCACAGAGGGAGCAGGTGTCAGATACAGTTCTCAACAATTCTGTGAGGATATAACAGGAAGTTACCAGAAAGGGCTCAGATGGTGTCTGTTATTAATCATGAAACAGGCGTGGGATTATGAAACTAAGCTTGGCTTTCTTTCATCATTGCCCTGTCCCATGAGGAAGGGATCCTTCACTCTATTCATTTTTCCAGCTGGGGAAAATGAGTGATGGAGAAGCCAGGTGACCTACTCATGACCCCCATCTGTCAGGAAGCTCGGCCTGATTTCTATGCCATGCTACCTAGAACAGTGGGTGTTATTCAGTCCACTTCTTGGGAATGGAAGTAGACTTCTTGTCATTTGTGGGGCTTGAATTCTGGTCCTGGATGCTGTCCCTGAGCACCTCAAATCAAGGTTAGGGCTCTACCACATGAGCAACAGCATCTCCTCCCGTTTTCTGTTGGTTCTTTGAGTATAAGTCTCACAGACATTCCTCCTGAGCCAGCTATGAACCACGATCTTCACATCTCAGCCTCCTGTGTAGTTAGGATTATAGGTCTGAGCCACCCGCACCTGGTTTAAGTGTAATTCTGGTCCTCTCTCTCTTTCTCTCTCTCTCTCTCCCTCTCTCCCGCTCTCTTTCTCACTCTCAGGAATTGGTTGAATGAGTGCTGGAGGATGTGGCCCAGAATCCCCATGTGGCTGGAACCCAAGGTGGCCCTCTCATTCTGGAGGTGGGCTGTGGGTCAGGAGCTGTTTTGCTCAGCCTGTTGGACCAGCTTTCTGAAGTAAGCCCCTCTGTGCCCTGGCTAGACCGTGACGGTTATTCATTGTCCATCCCATGAGTCTTGCCCCACATCTCTCTGCTACACTCTTGAATGAAAGCGGATGAGAAGCTGTCCCCTTGTCCCCCTGCCCATCACAATCCCGGGCTTCTGACCTATACGCCCACCTATCTGACAAGACCCTGGATATAAGACAATAAAAACACTCCTGTATACTACCCTTTGCTGGGGAGTGTTATTTTGGTTAGGGGGGAGGGGTTCAGCGGAAAGACCCAGACCTGAAACATCCCAGGGGACATTTGTTCTTATGACAGAGCCAAGTCATTGCTGTGGACTAGGAGGAAGCCTCCACCAGACTGACCCAGAACAATGCTCAAAGATAGGTAGGTTGTTGAAGTATCAAACCCACTCATGTCTGCTTCCTACTCCCAACAAGGAGATGTAGTGTGAGTGGCCTGGCCCTGGGCCTAAGGGATTATAAATGGATGGTGGCAGTCAGGAGCTCATGGCTCCCACCCATCATCCTGGCTCTTTGGGAGGCTGAGGTCTGATGGTCGTGAATCAGAGCAGCCCGGGAAGGAAAGTCCATGAGATTCTTATCTCCCATAAACCACCTCCCTCCTCAAAACCACAGACAAAAAAGCCAGATGTGGTGCTGTGGCTCAACTGGTAGAGCTCAGCTTTGAACAAAAAAGCTCAGGGATAACACCCAGGCCCTGAATCCAAGCCCTAGGACCAACACAATCATGAAATAAATGAATAGTGTACATCTTTTATCTGACTACCAAGAAAGATGTATTCAGTTTTCTCACTGGTACATGTAGACAAAGGTAAGGAGCTCCCTTTGATGGTCCCCCAACCCTCTCCTTCTCTCCTTTATCTGTCCACGCTTAGGTTGCAGGACAGAATTCAGATCATCCCCCTGGATGTGACCTTAGGTACCCTCCCTCATCCACCTCCCTTGGGGTCAGGATCCTGGATGCACTCCCTGCTGGGAGGATGAGGTACCACAGAGATGAGGGTAGGTATGCCCAACACTCACACACATACACACACACAAACACACAAACACCCCTAAGCCAACTCAGACTAGCCTTTTCCAAAGACACTTTATCTCCTTGGATTAACTGACCTAGGAGAGGAATTTGATCCCCTGTAACTGATTATTTTAACTGGGGCTTGTTAGTTGACAGGAGATAAACAGGAGCAAACAAAAACCAAAAAGCCTTTGGTGTCTGTCACCTGGGATTCAGGCTCATGCCTGTCATCCTGGGTACTCCAGAGGCTGAAAACTGAGTATCACAGTTTGAAGCCAGCCATAACCTGGAAAGCCTGTGAGACTCTACACTCCATGGAACCACCAAAAAGCTAGAAGTGGAGCTGTGGCTCAAGTGGTAGAGCACCAGCCTTGAGCAATAAAACTCAGAGAGACAGCTCCCAGATCCTCAGTTCAAGCCCACACAAACAAATGGCCGTGTCTTGTTGGCCACAGATTGTTCAGGCCTTGAGGCCCCTCTCACAGAGTGTGATACAACACCTGTCCCTGGGTGGTGTATCAGGGCCTTCAGAAATCTGGTGATGGAATCCAGGGCTTCCCCTTCGTGCATTCTCAACCCACATTGGCTGGAAGGCAGATCCTGACAAGGCTGGCAGCCTGAACAGCTGAGAGGCTCCAGCTTTTCCAAGGTGATCAGAAAGGGCTTCTTGGAGACAACACTTGAAAAGGGGGTCTTGCTTAATTAGGAGGATCTGAAGGAAGCACAGAGAACAAAGGTGCTGCAGATGATGGGCAACATAGAGCGTGTTCATTTCCAGCCAGGGCTGCTGGTGAGAGACTTGGTATAGATGTGCAAGACTGTCCCAAGACAGGCCTGAGGGGTCACAGAAGAACAGCTATCCAGGGCTGGGATTTAGTTTTAGAGGTTGAGGGCTTGCCTAGCACACAGGAAAGCTTGGGTTCCATTCCTAGGTCCTGCATACACAGAAAAAGCTGGAAGTGGCACCGTGGCTCAGGTGAAAGAGCACTCCCCTGCAGACACAGAAAGTCAGGGACAGTCCCGGGCCATGAGGTCCGGCCCCACGTCTGTCACCATAAAACAGTTCTCCCAGAGACCTTTGTGACAAGTGGATGGCTATGCCCTGAAGCTCTTAGTAGATCCATCCGTGCTTTGTGTCTCCTCTGACAGAGGGGAGCTGGACAGTCCTTCTGCCCTGGGCACCCCTGGGCCCGGTTATCAGCAACCTCCCAACGTCTTCCACTGGGACATGGAGCAGCTGACCCAGAAGTCCTCAGGTATCGGTTGGGTGGGGCAGGGGGACATAGGGCAGGCCCCAGAACTCCTTGTGGGTCTGATCTGTCCTGGAAGACCAGACAATCTGGAGGAGGCAGATGGGAACTTAGAGGGGGTTAGTGAGGTTGAGGGAGCCCTTTAAATGCCATTGCCCCACCCAGATTCTAGCCTCCCTTTGCTGTCCCTGAAGGAGGTAGAGGGGTGTCTAGGTGCTAGTGTCTAGAGGAGGACTAGGTGGAAATTCTGAAGGACTAGACACCATAAGCCATGAGCCGGTGACTCACGCCTGTCATGCCACAGCTCTCATCCTGACCACTTGGGAGGCTGAGATCCAGAGGATTTCATTTCCGAGCCCAGGCAGGAAAGTCCCTCCAGATCCTCATCTCCAATCTCCAACTGGAAGTGGCACTGTGGCTCAAGTGGTAGAGCACTGGCCTTGAGGAAAATTAGACATCAGGGACAGTACCCGAGCTCTGAGTTCAAGACCCTCAACCAAACAAAAACAAAAACAAAAAACAAGAAAGAAAGAAAGACACGCTTTTCTTGCTTGCAAGAGATGGTGAAATAGTACAGTTGTTGTGGTTGTGAGACCAGATGCTGGCCTCACAGTACAGACATTTCTAATAACTCACCAGGTTTACCCCAGTGTGAAGCCATAGCAGGGTGGGTGGTGCCTTACCAAATACTCCAGAGGTCGTTGCTTGTGGCAGGCAGGGAGTGGGTGAATGGGAGCAGGGGTGGGATGGTAGTGTCAATTATATGCTCTCCATCCATTGAAGAATGGTTTGGATGCTGGTGACCAAGTCTGAAGTGTAGGGTTACATTTTGTTTGTGTCTTGATGAGTTGGGTTTTCCCTTGGTATAAGAAGGTGGTTGCAGAGGAGGCTACAATGCTTGATAAGAAATGTACTCCTTATTTTGCCCATGTAATTGTAACCCCTCTGTACAGTATTTTCACAATAAAAAAAGAAAGAAAGAAAAGCGCGGAAGAAAAAAAAAAGAAGTTGGTTGTACACGGGCACTGCCAGTGGCTCACAACTCTCATCCTAGCTACTCAGGAGGCTAAGATCTGAGGATCATGGTTCAAAGTCAGCTTGGGCAGGAAAGTCTGTGAGACTTCATCACCAATGAAACACCAGAAAATTGGATGTGGTGCTGTGGCTCCAGTAGTAGAGCTCACACGTTCATCTGAAGAGCCGAGGCCCTGCTGGCAGGCCCAAAATTCAAACCCCATAACCTACAACCAAACAAAAGGTAGCTGAATTTTCTGCATAACAGTGTGTACAGTAGAAATGCCATGATGTGTTGTGAACCATTCTAGACATGTGAGAGGCTCTGAGTTTTGTCTACAGTTGGTCTGATGATGGTAGTGCCATCATCTCTGGGGTGGAATATTCAGGGTGCTCAGGGACTGCTAAGGCTTTGGGCTACCAGTGTGTGTGTCTTTGTGTTTGTGTGTCTTTTGTCTGTGTGTGTCTGTGTCTGTGTGTTTGGATGTAGAAGACCTGGGCCTTGAACTCAGGGTCTAGGTGAAGTCCCTATGCTTCTGTGCTCAAGCTACTGCTCTAACATTTGAGCTGCAGCTCCATTTCTGGCTATTTGGTGGTTCATTGGAGATAAGAGCCTCACAGACATTTCTGTGCTGACTGGCTCCTGAGTAACTAGGATGACAGGTGTGAGACACCAGTACCAGTGTGTATATGTGTGTGTGTGTGTGTGTGTGTGTGTGTGTGTGTGTGTGTGTATTTCCCTCATCTTTCTCTGTCCCCTACCTGGGTGCCTGTCTTTCTGGCCTTGGATGGTGCCCCTCCTGCACCCAGACTTTGCCTTTAGCCTCCTATCAGGGTCTACAATGAGTAGACCTAAATTGACAGAGACCTGAGTTCAAGCTTTTCTTTGGGGCCCAAGTCCAGCTGTCCAAATCTTTGGCCGTCTCCAGGGGATTCTGTGTCAGCCGGGCCAGCTGCAATAAAGTCTTGCCTGTCTCTAGGTGGGGAACTCAGACATAGGATGTCCTGCCCTTTTCCTCAGCTAGACCTCTGGCTGCATGTCCCTCTCAGCAGGCTGGCAGTGGAGTGGGGTAAGAGGGTTGCCAGTGGCTCTGGCCAACTCCAGCTTGATAGTGGACTGAAGGCCACCCAAGCAGGGAGGATTCCGGGCTACATTGGAGGTGAGGCCAAGGTGGCTTGGAAGTATCTGTTAGTGTCTAGGAAATGTTCACGTACTTTATCGCAGGCAAGTCTATCTTCCAGCCCCAGCTGGGCCTCTCCAATCCTTTTAGAGAATTATGGATGCCCAGAATACAGAGGCACAGATTTTAGATTCCAGGGCCAGGGAATTGGGGGAGGAGAGACTGGTATGGCCAATACCTCAATGTTCTGGGGCATTAGCCTTGATCTGGGTATGCCCTCATTTTGCACATCACTTCTTAACCCAGAGCTGGCCAGAAACAGGCCACTTGTGGTGCCACTGTGGAAGTGGCAGGAGTGGAAGTGAGATCTAGTATGATCAAAATCTGGATTTACAGCCTGGGGGGGGGGTTAAAAGATGTCTTGTAAAAAACAACTCTTAGAGCTGGAACTCAGGGCCTAGGCACCGAGCTTCCTTTGCTCAAATCTAACACTCTACCACTTGAACCACAGCTCACATTTCATCTTTTTTAGTAGTTTAATGGAGGTAAGAGTCTCACGAACTTTCCTGCCTGGGCTGGCTTCAAGCTGCCATCTTAAGAGCTCAGCCTCTTGAGTAGCTAGGATTGCTGGCATAAGCCACTGGCACCTGCTAAGGATGTTAGTGTGTGTGTGTGTGTGTGTGTGTGTGTGTGTGTGTGTGTGTGTGTGTGTGTGTCTGTGTGTCTGTGTGTGTGTGTGTGTGTGTGTGTGTGTGTGTGTGTGTGTTTACCAGGGCTTGAACTCAGAGCCTAGGTGGTATCCTTTAGTTTGTTTGCACAGGTTGGTGCTCTACCACTTTTACTCCAGTAGCTCTGCTTCCCAGCTTTTTGGTGATTCATTGGAGATAAGAGTATGCACAGGCTAGCTTTGAATTTGATTGATCCTCATGTGTCAGCCTTGAGTAGCTAGGATTATAGGCATGAGCCACTGGCATCCAGCTGCAAGGATGTCTCTTCATACTGTCCTCTGTTCTAACAGCTGTCTACTTGCCCTGGCCTAGATCTCTGATCTCCACATCAGCTCCCAGCAGCCCTTGACTGTGTGGAGAACATAAAGCTCAAACCTGTCAAGCATCCTATTTCTATGGCCTCAGGGGAGGGTAAGTTTCCTTTGAAGCCTGGAGAAGTAGGGGTAGAGGGAGGAAGGTTAGCTGTGGGTGGGAGCTAGGCTGGGAGAGAGGTACACTGTCTTAGCCAAGAAGGAAAGTGTGGCCAGATGTTAATAGCTTATGCTCTCCTATTCTGAGCTCCTGAGGAGGCTGAGATCTAAGGATTGGCATTCAGAGGCAGCCCAGCTCATTTTTCTTTCTTTCTTTCTTTTCTTTTCTTTTTTTTTTTAGTATCTGTAGGATCTATTTTTGTGTGTGTGTGAAAATACTGTACAGAGGAGTTACAATTACATAGGCAAGATAATGAGTACATTCTTATCACCAGCTCATTTTTTTAAAGTGTGTGAGACTCTCCTTTCCCAATAACCTCCTGAAAGCTAGAAGAAAAGGTGTGGATCAAGTGGTAGATTTGCTAGCCTTGAATGAAAAAAGTGAGGGACAGAACCCGGATCCTGAGTTCAAGCCCTAGTAACAAGATGTGCCCATGCACACACACATGCACACACACACACACACACACACACACACACACACACACACACACACACTCACACAGGAAGGTGGTAATGATGAGTTGAGCTAAAACTGAGGGCAGCCCAGAGGCACAGTCATAGTAAACTCTTGACATGTCACTTATTTCTCCCCAACTCTTTCTTGGGCTGAGGTGTCTGGGCCATAGCAGTAAGTTCCATGGAACTTGCACATCCATCCATACCTAGGGTACAGGACCAAGGGAAGAACACGATGGATGCTCATTTATACTCAGTGCATGATTGCAGACCTTCATCTGCCGCTGAACATTGGTGAGGAAAGCAATGCTTTGAGCCCTGGGACTCCTGGGATAGCCACTGCTACAAGCAGCAGCCATCCAGCTGTGGATTCCTGAGCCTACAAGTCTTTCATGAGCCCAACTCAACACCCACCCAAGGTGTGACTGACAAATTTGCCCCCGTGCCATCTTGCAGCTCTTGCCCTTCCTGGCCCAGAAACCTGGCCTGAAATATTGATTCACTGCTCAGATCCACACTGCACCCATGACAGATGCCATTCTGATGACCTGGCCAATGACATCCGTGCCCTAAGGCTAGATCCTTCTCTGCTACTTTGGCTCGGTCTGTAGGCAAAAGGCTAACAAAGAGGATGCTTTCTAGACTTGTAGGACACCTAGATATTGGGAGACACTTAGGGGCCCACTGGAAATTACTCTGCCTAAAGCCACAGAGTGAGGTTCAAGCAGGCCAGGTGTTGGTCATGTGCGGCGAATGCCTTCTCGACCAGCGAGGAAGAACGACTACCACACCAGGAGTCTTCTCAGATCACGCTTTATTGGAGAGACTTGTTATTGTAGGAGAGCTTGAGCGCTAGAGAGCGTGCACCCAAAACATGGCCGCTTATATAGGGAATAGGAACACGGGTCATTCTATCATTGGTCGTCTGCCTTTAACCGTCACCAGGTGCCACGGGATTGGCTGGGGACTCTACGTGGCTCACGCATGCGCAAAGCCCAGGACCCACCGTCCCGCCAAGCACTGCCTAATATGGACCTCAAAGCTGCAAGGGAGTGGGCGGAGTCTAATTGCGTTCGCCCCGGCTCCCTGCAGTCATGGAGCTTGAAATCTGGGCCTGGGCACTGTCCCTTCAGCTCTTCAGCTTACCAATTGAGCCACAGTAACACTTCCAGTTTTCCTGTGGTTCATTGGAGATCAGAGTCGCCCGGATTTTCCTGCAGGGGCTGGCTTTGAACCATGATCCTCAGATCTCAGCCTCCTGAGGAGCTAGGAGGATAGGCATGAACCACCAGTACCCACTTATTTGGACTTTCACCCCAGTGGACTAAGAACTCCTGAAAACTTTTCTTTTTTTGTTTTTATTTGCAAGTACTGGGGCTTGAACTTAGATTCTGGGCTCCAGTCTCTTTAATTTTTGCCTCAAGGCTGGCACTCTACCACTTGAGCCACAGCTCCATTTCTGGCTTTTGGTAGTTCATCAGCAAGAAGAGTCTCACTAACTTTCCTCCCCTGAGCTGGCTTTGACCCACGACTTCTGATCTCAGTTTTTGAGTAGCTAGGATTTGCAGGGGTTGAGCCACCAGTGGCATTGGGCTAGAAGCTTTTCTTAAGCAAGTGTTCTTCCCTGCATTTGCCCTGACTCCTCCATGCAAAGGAGGCCTGTAGGTCAGGAGCTGTGAAAAATAGACTTCCAACCACAGGAAATGGCTGGGGTCCATGGTGAAAAGCCAAGCTAATCTTCCCTCTAGGCCCCAATCTGGGACCTCCAACATCTGCCCTCCCTGTGACTCAAGTACAAACCTTGGGCCTGCCTTGAATGTCCTGCTGGACTTGTCTGAAGCCACAGAACCTTCTTTCCACCCACACCACCTATTCTACACTACACCTCTGGAAACTTTGTGCATGTTGTACCTTCTGCCCGAGGCTCTCTATCTTGTTCCACATCTTAGAACTCCTGTGGAATTTTGGCACTGGTTATATCACTTCCAGGAGCAAGTCTTTCCTTCCCTTCTCCCTCTTTTTTTTTTTTTTAATATTGAGTTGCTAGAGATGGAACTTATGCAGGCTGACTGGCAAATGCTCTAGCTTGGTGTGTGTGTGTGTGTGTGTCTGTGTGTGTGTGTGTGTTTGCCAGTCCTGAGGTTCGAATTCATGGCCTGGATGCTATCCCTGAGGTTTTGTGGTCAAGGCTAGCACTCTATTCCTTGAACCACAGCTCTACTTCTGACTTTTTGGGTGTTTGATTGGAGAAAAGTGTCTCAGATAGACTTTCCTGCTTGCAATTGTGATCCTCAGATCTCAGCCTCCTGAATAGCTAAGGTTACAGGGGTGAGCCACCAGCAACTGTCCTCTACCCTACATCTTACCTCTAACCTTGGCCCTCCTATGAGTACCAGAAGAATATGTCTCACCAGGCTCAGTTTTTTCAAGTCTTGGGGTTTGAATTCAGAGTCTGGGCATGTTCCTGAGTTTCTTTTGGTCAAGGCTAGCACTCTTTATCACTTAAGCCACAGTGCCACTTTTGGCTTTTTCTATTTCTGTGATACTGAGGAATCGAACCCAGGGCTTCGTGTGTGCTAGGTAAGCACTCTACCACTAAGCCACATTCGCAGCCCACGACTCACTTCTGACAGGAACTATGAGGGTGGGATTTATTGGCTTACCCCTTTTGGAGCAGAAATCGCTGGCTATTTCATATTGTTGCCAGGATTTGGGACCAGCCTGTTACTCAGCAATGAGGAATGGTAAATGAGGGATAGCCATCAGGCCTAGAGGAGTAGGTTCACATATCCTACAGAGGGATAGAGAATATGGAGCCAGAACCTTTGACAACTCCTACAGCCTAGGAACTGTGGTCTCCCTGGAGACAGTGGCTGGCTGCTAGGTGTACCAATGGGACATCTCAGTCAGAACATAAGGCACCTGTTGCACAGCCCAGGCAAAGCCCACGGGGCTTCAGTTATTAAATGGCAGAGAAGGATGCTTTGTTCAAGCTGCTGGCTCAGATTGAAGACTCTCTGAGGACTTGCCCAAGTTGGGGGGATGGACATGGGAAACCTACTGAATGCCCATCATCCATACATCATCCATCCATTCACAGAGACATGGAGTTATCGCCCTTTTTTTTGCGGGGGGTGAGGCAGGTCCAGGGTTGTACTATGAGCCTAGGCCCTGTCCCTGAGCTCCTTTTGTTCAAGTATAGCACCCTGCCCTTGAGCCACAGCCCCACTCATGGTTTTTTTTTCCTCTGTGATCTCTTACAAAGAAGAATGTTGTGGACTTTTCTGCCCATGATGAATTCAAATTGGCATTCTCTACATCTCAGCCTCAAGAGGAGTTAGGATTATAGGCAGGAACCACTGACACCTGGCTTTCTTTTCTTCTTGTTGTTCTCTTTTTTAATCGTGACAATCTGAAATCTTCACGGTGTCATTCCAATGGTTTGCATTCAAAGTAATCTACCCAGGCAAGGAATTCGAAAGCTATGACTATCACCCACAAATGGAGGGAGATCTTGATGAACTCATTCCTGTTCATGTGAATACCAACGGAATGTTATAAAAGTAATAATTAAATTTGCAGTTAATTCATGATTCTATTTTAGAATGCCACACAAAAATTATTGGATTTATATCTTCCATTCTAGCACAATGGTATGATTAAGGATATTGACTAATTTTTAATTAATGCTTTTATAAGTATTCAAACATGATACTTCATTAAATGCAGTTATAATTTAGTAACTAATAATTGGTAATAACATATATAATTTAATAATATCCCCACATTCCCTCTTTGTATGTGTGGGTATATATATACATATATAGAGAGGTATATATGTGTATATATATATAATATCAATCTACACATGTATCTATTAGGCACTACTGTGGCTTGAACACAGGTCTTCAGAATTTCCTGGATGCTCAGTTTGCCGGAGGATGGTGTGCTAAGACTGTACCCCATTTATGGATAGGGTATTTTAGGCTGAGTTGAAATCCCAGCATGGCCAAA
The DNA here is from genome assembly GCF_024711535.1 of Dipodomys merriami. Classification (NCBI taxonomy): domain Eukaryota; kingdom Metazoa; phylum Chordata; class Mammalia; order Rodentia; family Heteromyidae; genus Dipodomys; species Dipodomys merriami. The sequence goes on along the minus strand of NW_027202538.1, from coordinate 2,411,255 downwards.
AATTTATTTGTGGAGTAAGAAGCCAATTTGACACATTTTTTATCCTTCTCTGTGAAAGTTCTTGGTCTCAATATGATGTATAATTCCATATGCAAATATGTCGTATGTGATATGATGTAATAAAGGAAATGTTATATGTGTAATAATACTAAATAAATAAGGGTAATAAATTTCATATGCAATAGAACCCATATATGTAAATAGATCTCATATATATGAATATTATTTTTTCCAGTGATGGGGCTTCAATTCAGGCCCTGGGAACTGGTCTGAATTTCTTTTTTCTTTTTTCTTTCTTATTTTTATTTTGCCAGTCAAGGTGCCTGAACTCTAGGAGTGGACACTGTCCCTCAGCTCTTCAGTTCAAGGAAAGCACTCTACCACTTGACCTACAGTGCGACTTCCAGCTTTTTCTGCTTATGTGGTGCTGAGGAATTGAACCCAGGGCCTCATGAATGCAAGGCAAGCACTCTACCACTGAGCCACCTTCCCAGCCCCATGAAATTCTTGTGTTTAAGGGTGGTTAGCTTTCCCCTTCACACACAGTGTCACAGAGTTACCCAGAACCTCACTTCTAATCCCAGGCCAGGCCTGCTAGAAAAATGGTGCAATTTCCTAGCCAGGGTCGTATTGTTATTATTACTTTTTTTTGGCCTAGCACAGGGCTTGAATTCAGGTCTTCCCATCTCTGCAACAGCTGATCATTGGATCCTACTACCCTACTTCAAATTTCGGGGCTGGCAAAAAAATAAAAAAATAAAAAGGAGAAGGATAAAATTGAGAAGTTCAAGAAGGTGGTTTTACTTTTTTTTCCTTTTGTATTGTGACCACCTGGTTCTAAATGACAAGCCCCAGAATGTGTACATGACATTGCATTGCTAATGTTAGGCGGGCTATTAGGGAAGCCATAGCTGAAACAAGCAACTTAGGCCTGGAGGTCGAATCTTGGAACTGCCACTAATGAATGATGGGAGGCTCTAAGAAATGCATTCTGCTATACATCCGTACAAATGGAATGTTATAAAAGTAACATTGAAATTAGTAGTTAGTGTATGATTATATTATAAAAGTATACATAACAATTATTCTACATTGATTAATTTTCAATTAATACTTTATTATGTATACAATCATGATACTTAAAAAAGGAAGGAATAATTTAATTGCCAATAATTGGTAGTAATATCATATATGCAGTTTCAATATATAGAGACATCTCTTTTGTTTTATACATACACATCTATCTATCTATCTATCTATCTATCTATCTATCTATCTATCTATCTATCTATCTATCTATCTATCTATCTCTATATACCAATCTACACATTTATCTGTTTATACACTTGTCACTCCTGGGGCACAGTGTTAGAGTGATCACTGAGTATGTGCAAAGTCCTGGGTTCCATTCCTCACTACCACTTGCACAGAAAGATCCAGAAATCATGCTGTTGCTCAAGCAGTCGAGTACTAGCTTTGAGCAGAAAATTTAGGGACCGTGTCTAGACACTTACTCAAGATGCAGAACTGGCACCAAAACAAAATGATAGAATATACTGACTGCAAAGATATAAGGATAGGACTGCAAATACATCATCGTAGAGCAAGCTAGGAGTCTGGTGCTGAGAGCTGCCATCTAACATGACTTAGCAAGAGGTAAACTGCTGCAACCCAGCTACACAGAACCAGATACTTGTGGCTCTCTCAGCCCTGTCATCCAAGATACTGGGGGGCTGAGATCAGACACTGGTGGTTTTAAAATCCAGCCCTGACATTAAGTCTGAAAAACTCTGAGCTGTGGCTCAAAGTGGTAGAGCTCTAGCCTTGAGCAAAATATCTTAGGATAGTACCCCCAAACTTTCAGTGGAATCCCCGTGGCTGACTGCCCACCTCCCCCCAAAAAACCCAACCCTCTAAATCATTAGATGTGAACTTTGTGTAGTTTGGTGACACTGATGAAAGCACCCTAATTCTAATGATAACATGTGGGATACAGCCATGTCATGAGTCTTATATGAGGAATGGTGTACTGAGTGCATTCTTGTATCTGGTCCTTGTAAAAGCTCCACAGATTATTGTGCAGATGAGAATTTTGAGTTTCAGATATGTCCCCATGTCAGTGCCAAAATGATGTATGTACTGAACTCTAGTGAGTTTTCTCCTGCAGACAATTGTTTTGGTTTATTTTTCTCAGTCATAAACCTTGAACTCAGGGCCTAGCCACTGTCCCTTCCCTGTTGGGCTCATGGCTAGCACCCTACCAAGGGGAACCAAGGACACCCATACAAATGTGTTACAGTCTAGGCATCTGTGGCTGATATGTGTCATCTTGCCTACTTTGACACATTTTTTTCCTTCTCTGTAAAAATCCTGGGTCTCAGTATGAAGTATAATCCATATGCAAATATATCCATGTGATAAGATGCAATAAATTAAATAAATGTTATATATGTAATAATACTAAATAGAAAATAAATAATGAATAAATAAGGGTAATAAATGTCATATGGAGTAAGCCCATGTATGTAAAAAATCACATATATGAATATTAATTTTTCTAGTGCTGGTGCTTAAATTCAGGCCTGGAAACTGGTCTGAAATTCTTGTCTTCAACAACAGTGAGCTTCCCTTCCTCCACAGTGTCTCAGAGTTTCCCAGACTCTGAGTTCAAATGCCAGGCCTGCCAGAAAAATGGAGCAAATTACAAGTCACGGCCTTAATTTATTTTGTCCAGGCCCTAGGCTTGAACTCAGCTTGTGGCAATTCTGCCTCAGGTTTGATCACCCTAGGCTGAGGTGCAGCCAATGGACCCACAGACCATTCTGAGATCCTAGGACCCGAGTTCAAATCTCGGGACTGATAAAAAAAAGGAGAAGGGTAGGGAAGGTGGCTCAGTAGTAGAGTGCTTGCCTTACATGCATAAGGCCCTGGGCTCGATTCCTCAGCACCACATAAGCAGAAAAAAAGCTGGAAGTGGTGCTATGACTCAAGTGGTAGAATCCTAGTCTTGAGCTGAATAGTTAAGGAAGTGTCCAGACCCAGATTTCTGGCCCCAAAACCAACAAAAAAGAAAAAAAAAGGGAGAGGTGGGGGAAAAAAGAATAAGGCTAAAACTGGGAAGTTCCAGAAAGCAGTTTTACTTTGTTTTTTCCTTTGCATTATGACCATCCTGGGTCTAAATGAAAGGGCCCGGAAAGAGTATGTGACCTTACACTGCTGAAGTTTGGTGGCTTTCAGGCAAGCCATAGCCAAAACCAGCAACTTAGGCCCAGGGTTCAAATCCCGTGACCGCCACCTACAAATGGTGGGAGATCCTAAGAAACGCATTCTGACATACATCCATAAGAATGGAATGTTGTAAAAGTAACAATTATATTAGTAGTTAGCATATGATTATATTTTAAAATTAGAAACAATAATCATAGTACCTTGACTAATTTTCAATTAATACTTTATTATATTTTCATCAATGAGAAATGAAGGAATAATTTAGTTATGGATAATTGTTAGTAATATAGTATATGTAATTTAGTAATATAAAGATATCTTTCTTATTTTATACATACATATATATATGTGTGTATATATATAAGCTATCTATATATCTATTTCTACACTTGTCACTCCTGGGGCTCAGTGGTAGAGTGCTTGCCTAGTATGTATGAAGCTCTGGGTTCTTTTCCACACTATCACATGCACAGAAAAGCCGGAAGTGGTGCTGTCACTCCAGCACCAAAGAAAAGTTAGAATGTTCTAACTGTAACTATACAAGGCCAGGACTTTAAATACTTCATGACAGAGCAAGCTGGGAATCTGAACATGACCGCTGCCATCTATCCTGACAGCCAGATGTTAACAGCTGCAAACCAACACCATTGAACTAGATGCTGCTGGCTCACCCGTAGCTGCTCAGGGGATGAGATCTGACACTGGTGGGTTGAAAACTCAGCCCTGGCAGGAAGTCTGTGAGACTCTGAGCTGTGCCTGAAGGTGGTAGAGTTCTAGCCTTGAGGAAAAGATCTTAGGACAGTACCCACAACCGATGAGTGCAACCCCTGAGTCTGATGACCCTTCCTCCCCCCACCCCCCGACTAACCATCCATCCAAACAATTAGATGTGAACTTATGTGGTTCGTGACATGTTTCTGAAGGAATGGTGATACTGATGAAAGCATCCTAATTCTAATGACAGCTTGTGGGATACAGCTATATGAAGAGTTCTTCCTGGGGTGCTGGGTGCTGAGTCCTTCCTGGGGTGCTAGGTCCTTCACGGGGTGCTGTGTGCTGAGTCCTTCACGGGGTGTATTCTTTCATCTGATCCTTATCAGAGCTCCACAAGTAAGATGATTGTGCAGATGAGAAACTTGAGGCACAGATATTTCACAAGACAGGGTCAAATTTATCTATGTACTGAACTCTATTGAGTTGTCTCCTGCAGACAATTGTTTTGGATTAGTTTTCTCCATCATGAACCTTGAACTCGGAGCCTAGACTCTGATTTTCCTCTTATGCTCAAGGCTAGCACTCTACCACGCGGAGCCAAGGACCCCCTCACAGCAAAGTGTCACGGGTTAGGTGTCTTTAGCTGAGGTCTATCATCCTGCCTGCTCAGGAAGCTGAGGATCTGTGTTCAAAAATATCCCACACACAAAAGGTCCAATGACACTATCATCTCCTATTTACCACTTAGAAACTTGAAATGGAAGCTGGGTGCCGGTGACTCATGCCTGTTATCCTAGCTACTTACTCAGTAGGCTGAGAGCTCAGGATCACAGTCAAAAGCCAGCCTGAGAAGGAGAATACTTGAGATGGTTATCTCCAATGAACCACCAGAAAACCTGAATGGGCTCTGTAGCTCAAGTGGTACAGCTCTAAACTTGAGCTGAAGAGCTGACTGACAGCACCCAGGCCCAGACTTCAACTCCTCCAACTTACAAGAAAAGAAAGAAAGAAACCTGAAATACAGTGCTGAGAATGGGTTTTAGGGGTAGAGTGCTTTGCGTGTATGAAACCCTCCTTGGAATCCTCAGTGGCACATCACTAGAAAAAAGCCTGTAGTGGCTCTGTGGCTCAAGTGGTAGAGTGCTATCTTTGTACAGGAGAAACTCAGGTACAGTGCTCAGGTCCTGAGTTCAAGCTCCAGGACTGGTATATGCACACAAATTACCATCTCCCCTCCCCCCCACACACACAGATACCGGAAGTGAAACTGTGACATCAAAGGGTTAAGCACTGGGAAGTAGGTCCTGAGAGGAGACTTGATCTGGTACAGCTTCTTTCAAGGCTTTGCCTTTGTTATAGGGATTTTAGAAAAACAACTTTAAACAAGGTTAACTAGAACTTGGCTCCAACCAGCCCTGTTCCTGGAATGGAAAGAATGCCTCTAGGTCCCCCTCCCCTTAACAACCTAACCCACCTTGATTGTTGAGTTAAAGACTGACCTATAAAACAGATAGGTTGTAATCTGGCTCCAACTGCCCGACAACACCTGCTTGCAGTGGTAAACCCTGACTTTCACACAGTAAACTCTGCCTATTGGCCGCCTGAGTGTGGTCTGGTATGGCCATGCAATCCTTTTGTGTGGTATGATCCCATTGGTCACCTGTGCATGACCAGGCTCAACCTTATCGATTTTGACTTTAAAAATCAAAGAATGGGGGCTGCTCAGGGTAGCAGTATCAGCTCCTTAGCCTGTGCTGTGGCCCTGGCCGGTCAGTGTAGGAAACTTCTCAATAAAGTTGCTTCTTTGTAAACAACTTTGCTGAGGTGGGCTCTGTCACTCCAGACGACTAGGTGGGTTTGCCTGCCTGAGTAGGGGTCTTCCTACTACACACTGAGCTTCTGAGCTCATGGTCAGTACTCAGGCCCTGTGTTCAACCTGGAAACCTAGCCACCCAAGGCCCAACTAGGAGAGGTCAAAGGTTTCCAAACCTGATGAGCTCCACCAGCCCTACATAACAGGGAATACTGTGATTTTGCAAATGTGCTTAGATGTAGCAAGCTTCCGAAAACCTAGGGAGGCACCGTTGCCAATAAGGAATCATTGAATTAGGTTCAGCTCCCTAGTTGTTGTCTGCCAGAAGGAATCTTGAATTAATTGTAGCAGTTTGTTTCAACACTGGAACACAGTCTAACAAAGATAGGATAAGTGCAGGGAACATGGCCTGCCACGGGAGGTGGCACAAATGAAGGCTTCCTGTCAAAACAGAGCACTGAGGAGAGAGATATCTTGGGGTACAAAGAGGCCTTTTTCTCCTGGTCTTCAGGGTCTGCCCACACTCATCATCACTAATTGGCCCAGAAAGAGTTGTTTGTTACAGAGCAGGAGTGAGGCCTTTTGTCTGCCTATTCCAACAAAGAGGCAGAATTCCTCCAGCAGCCTGGGGTTTGGAGAAACCCTCAGGCTACACTGGGAACAAGGAGGGGAGCCCTGAAATATGCACTGGCTTGAAAGCACCCTCTGTGCTATGAAATCATTCTATTCAAAGCAAATTTCCTAGCTGGGTGCCTTTCTTCATAGCGACTCTGGATGTTCACCAATAGAAATACATTCACACATACACAGACACATGGAGTTACTGGCTCTATTTTTTTTTTTTTTGGTGCAGGTCCTGAGGCTTGTACTGTGAGCTTAGACATTGTCCCTGAGCTCCTTTTTCACAAGGAAACACTTTATTGTGCCTTAAACCATGATACATCATTAAATGAAGACATAATTTCATAACTAATAATTATTAGTAATATATTACATGTAATTTAATGATATATAGACATCTCATATTCTATAAATATTTTTATATATTTAAACATACACTGGGATATACATATACATCTCTCTCTTTTTCTCTCACTCTCTATGCATATATGTATTTGCAGCAATTTACGCATCTATCTACTTATATATTGGCCACTCCTGGAGGTTAAACTTAGGTCCTGGGAACTCACTTGCAATGTAATTGTTTTAGACTGCTGCACTTACATTGATCCCTTGATGAATTGGGCATTCCAGGCTCTGAGTTCAAATCCCAGCAGTGCCAAAGACAATAGGTGGATTAAGCAGCCAATGTTGACCTGCTCTGCTGTCTGTGAAAATATTGCTTACTAGGTACAATATGTAATAACTTTTTTTTTTTTTTTGTCGGTCGTGGGGCTTGAACTCTGGGTCTGGGCTCTGTCCTTCAGCTCTTCAGCTCAAGGCGAGCACTCTACCACTTGAGCTACAGCGCCACTTCCAGTTTTCTGGTGGTTTATTGGAGATAGGAGTCTCTCGGTGTCTCCTGCCCTGGCTGGCTTTGAACCGCAATCCTCCGATCTCAGCTTCCTGAGTACCTAGGATTACAGGCGTGAGCCACCAGCACCTGGCTAATATGTAATACCTATGCAAATACATATATATGATGTACATTATAAATCTATATAAATATTATTTTGCCAGTCCTGGGGCTATAATTCATGCCCTGGGAAATGGTCTTGACTTTCTTTTATTCAAGGAGGGTGAGCTTCCACTTCACACACAGCAAAATAGAGTTACCCAGGCCCTGATTTCAAATCCCAGGTATGGCAGATAAAATGTCCCAAATTCCAAGCCAGAACCTTAATTTTTTGGGGGGAGGGCAGGCACAGGGATTGAACTCAGGTCATCACAAGTCTGCCTCAACCTTGATTGCCCTAGGCTGGGGTGCAGCTTTTACACCCACAGATCATCCAGGGATCCTAGGACCCAATTTCAACTCCCAGCACTGGCCAACAAACAAACCAAAATGGAAGAGGAAAAACCAGAAAGTTTTACACAATAGTTTTACGTTTGTTTCTTTTGCACAGTGACCATCCTGGTTCTCACTGACTTGGCTTGAAAATTGTACATGACTTTGCATGGCTGAGGCTGGTGGGCGGTCAGTGAAGCCTGAGGTTAACCCAGACACCTGGGCCCTGAGTTCGATCCTAGGACTGCCATATACACATGGTTGAAGATCCTAGGAAACTGGTTCTTATCTCTAGGAACACTAATAGAATGTTTGAAATGTACTAATTGAATTACTAATTAACTAGTCTTTCTAATGTAAGATTGTATGCATTAAATATAGGTCTTTGATTAATTTAATTAATACCTTATTAAGTCTTCTACCATGATTAATTAATGGAGGAATAATTTTAGACTGAATAATTAGTAGTAATAGAATATACAAAAGTAAGATATAGACATCACTTTTTATATAGAGTTATACACTAGAATCTACACAAATGTCTATTTGTCTCCCTCTGTATATGTTTATAGATGCATATACATATGTAAATACACACACACTGAATTTTACACATCTATGTGTTTATGTGTTGACCACTTCTAGGGCCAAATTTGCCCGACAGCTTCGTTTGCATCAGACTGGTGTGCTAACATTTATCTACTCCCCATTCATGAAATGGGCTTTCTAGGCCCTGCGTTCAAATCACAGAACTGCCAAAAACTTAAGTAATCCTGGGGGAAGAAGCCAAATGTCTCATTTGTTTTCCGTATCGGTGAAAGTCCTGGGTGACAGGAATGAGGTATAGTACATTGGCAAATCTATGTCCTATGTAATAAGATGTAAAAAAGGTTATGTGTGTAATCATACTCACTAAAATACATAAGAAATAAATAAAACACAAAATAAAATGAATAACCACACTAACTGCAATATGCAGTAAAAATGTGTATGTAAATATGAATCCTGTATTTAAAATGCATGAGAATATTATTTTTGCAAGAGCTAGGATTTGAATTCAGGCCCTGGGAACAGGCCTGACTTTCTTGTCTACGAGCAGGGTGAGCTTCTCCTTCTCGCACAGTGCTGTAGATGTACCTAGGACCTGAGTTCAAATCCCAGGACTGACAGAAAAATATGGCATGAATAACAAACCTGAAGTAGAGGGCTGGGAATGTGCCTTAGGGATAGAGTGCTTTGCAAATCTATGAAACCCTGGACTTGACTTCTCAGCAACACATCACTAGCAAAAAGCCTGAAGTGGCTCTGTGGCTCAAGTGGGAGAGGGCTATTCTTGTACAAGAGTAACTAGGTACAGTGCTCAGGTCCTGAGTTCAAACCCCAGTACTGGTGTATGTGCGCGCGCGCACACACACACACACACACACACACACACACACACACACACACACACACAGACCAGAAGTAAAGCTGTGACACAAAATGGTAAATCATTGGGCTCCTGCGCTGAGCTCATGGTCAGCACCCAGGCCCTGTGTTCAACCCCAAAACCTTGCCACACAGGGCTCAACTAGGAGAGTGCAAAGGTTTCAAAACCTAATGTGTTTCAGCAGTCCTAGATGACAGGAAGCATGGTGAGATCAGACATGTGCTTGGATTTCCAAAGGTTTCAGAAACCTAGCAGAGGCATCATAGGCCCATCATCACCCTCAATGAAACATTTCTTGAACTTAAGTGCCCTAGTTGTCTGCCAGAAGGACTCCTGAATTATATTGAGCACTGTATCTGAACACCAGAATATAGTCTCACAAAGGCAGGATAAGTGCTGGGAACTTGGCCTGCCACATGAGGTGGCACAAATGAAGGCTTCCTGTCAACAGGAGTACTGGGGAGAGAGATAGCTTGGGGTACAAAGAGGCCTTTTTGTCCTGACCTTCAGAGCCCATCCACACTCATCCTCACTAATTGGCCCAGATGGAGTTGTTTGTTACAGAGCTGTACAGGACTGAGGTCTTTTGTCTGCATGTTCAAACAATGAGAGAGCCTTCTTCCAGCAGGCCTGGGAGGCAGAGAAACCCTCAGGCTGCACTGGGAACTGTGAGGGGAGCCCAGGAACATGCACTGTCATGAAAGCAGTCTCTGTTATGAAATCATTGTATTGAAAACCAATTTTCTAGCTTGGTGCCTTTCATCATAGCTTCTCTGGAGCTTCACCTATAGGAATATATTCACACATACACAAAGACATGGAAGCAGGTCCTGGGCTTGAACTATGAGCATAGGCCTTGTCCCTGAGTTACTTGTGCTCAAGGTTATTGCATTAACCTTGAGCCACAGCCCCACTTCTGGGTTTTCTGTGATGTCTTAGAAATAACAGTGTCATGGACTTTCCTATGCTGGCTAGATTCAAACTCAGATTCTCTACATCTCAGCCTCCTGAGGAGCTGGGATTACAGTCAGCAGCCACTGGCACCTGCCTTTCTTTTCTTCTTCATTTTTTAATCTGGACAATCTGACTACTTAACAGCATCATTCCAATGCTTTGAATTTATAAGTCCACTACTCAATGTTCTTTATAGGTGCTTTCTCTGAGAAGGATTTTCTCTCCTCCTCTTCTCCTCTGGTCATAGGTTTGAAGCAAAGAGTGAGAAATGAGTGTGACATGATTTTGGCAGCAAATGTCCACAGGACACGCCAGTTCAGTCACTTAGCATTGAGCTGCAGTGAATTTACTGTCTCAGGACGAGAGGTCCAAAAGCTGGAGTGATCCTCATACTGTCTGAATTGCTCCTTAGGCCTATAAAATTATCTTATACTTATGAATGTTTTGTGTCTCCCACCTGAAGTATCTAGAACATACTAGAAGCAGCTTCATGTTTCCTTTTTTCTCTAGTACCTCTTTAGATTTAGACTAAGGGTTTGTGTGGAGCAGATTCTCAGCGAATCCCTGAGGAAAGCCACTTACAGTCTCCTTAGTAGATCTCTGTTCACAGCCAGCCTGAGCAGGAAAGTCTGCGAGACTCTTATTTCCAATAAATCACCAGAAAACCAGAAATGAATCAGTGGCCCAGAGGACAGAGCTCCAGCTTTGAGAAAGAAAGCCGAGCAGTAGATACAAGCCAGACCAGGCAGGAAAGCCTGGCAGGCGCTTATGTCCAATTAAGGACCAGATGTCTGGAAGTTGAGCTGTGGCAGTGGTAGAGTCTCCACCTTGAGGAAAACAGCTGAGGGACACATTCGGCCCTGAGTTTAAGCCCTGGGATGGCCACCAAAAAAATTCAAAAAGAGAAGGCCAAGTTTATGTATCAGTGCCCTACCTACTTATGTGTGTATATTACCTCTCTGAGTGTAATCAGATTGTATGCAATGCTTCTCCTTTTATGTACAGATTTATTTTTCAGATAGGCTTGTTGCACATACTGCATCATTCTCTTCTTTTCTGGCCCATGGCTTTTCTCTTCCAGAGTTCCAGGCCTGTGTCCTCATATGATACACACTTAAGTTCACAGCAGCCTTTATTTCATATTATTATGAGGCCAAGGCAGGAACAGTCACAAATCAGGCAGAGGAAGAGAAGATCAGGGTTTTTGAAATAACCTGTATTCAGAAAATTAAACTTGGGGAATGTAAAGTGGTAGCATAGTTATGTAGAAACTACCATTAAGAAAAAATGAGAGGGCTGGGAATGTGGATTAGTCCTTAGCATGCAAGAAGCCCTCTGTGCCAAGCCTAATCCGATGGAGTCTGCTTAGCATGGGAAACCTGCTTTCAGATCTGAGAATGGGGCTTCAGAGAGGCCTACCTCCTGGAAAAGGCTGGCAAGCCCCTGGGAAAGATGTGTTGCTGGTTTATTTTTTCTTCACTGTATAGGAGTGCCTATTAATCTTTTACTGTTCCTGCTGCTTATTGTACTTACTCATGCTCAACGTTCCCTTAGTCAAGGCTCTTTCTTAAAAGTGATGATGACTCCAACATCTGATGAGTGTCCTGAGAATATGACTAACTCACCAGAGTTAAGTGCTACCCTAAAAGCCCCTCTTGTGGAGGCTAGTAGATGAGTCATAAGTAAATATAAAAGTATTGGGGGTTTCATGACGTCACTTCGGCAGAAGGAATTGTTTGTAAGAGATTTACAAGAAGTTGTAGGCATGGCTAGAGCAGAAAGAGTGTATGGCTACTGGAGACTTCCCTATAATCCTAAAACATATACAATAGACTCATATAGATATCCTGTAGGTAAGAATGATGTAGAGAGATATTTAGACCAAAAGCTAAATAAGATTCCTAAAAGGTTGGTAGATAAAAGGTGGCAATGGCTTATCAGAGGAAAATAGTGGGATCCTCCATTACCTAGAGGACCCCAAAGACTTCCCCCAGATCCATAGGCTTTTACAGGTGTGTATGATAAGGATGGCAACTGTTGGGAAAACTAATTAGGAGAAAGAACTTCCTGTTACTCTCTTTCATTTACTGAGACACTTGCTAGATCTAGGCCATCTTGGTGCTTACTATTAAAGAAGGAACAAAAAAGGTCTTATGAGACAGTTAAGGCCTCTATAGAAAAGAGTAAACGATTATGTGAAAGGGTTACAGAAAAGACACTATGAGCTTAAATTTGATATATGGCCAGATTTAAATAAGTATACTGAATATCATGATTTTTGGCCACAAATTGGGAACCCTCTAAGCACAATTGCTTAGAAAAGATTTAAAATGTATAAAGTACACAACTAAACAAAAGTAACTATGAAGTACTAGAGTTCATGCCTTTCTGTTCAGCACCTTGCCCATAAGCTCTGGTTAATGGTTAATTGGTGATAAACATCGAAACCCGTTGTATTTCTTAAAAATAGAGGTAAAGCCAAAAACAAGTGCCTATCCTCATAGCTCGTCATCTAAAAAACAAGATTAGGCGACCAGCTGCTGAAAACCCAAGAACGAAGCCTTGCAGCAAGGTTGTGTAACCTTTTGCCCTTTCTCATGGAGACTTTTGCTATAAAAGTTTGTTTTCCTCTGCATTAAATCGCACTCAGCATCCACAAATCTTGTGTGTGAGTTGTCTGTTTGCCATCTCCTCACGTATTCCAGTTCCTCCACTAGGTGTCCTCCGGTGTCCACAAAGAGCCAGTCCACAGCACCTCTGTAGCACATGCACAGAAAAAGCCAGAATTGGTGCTGTGGCTCCAGTAGTAGAGGGCTAGAGACAGTGCCCAGGCTTTGAGTTCAAGGCAAGTCGAAGTAACTTCTCATCACCAAGGGAAACCCAGGAAGCTCTTAAACATCTGCCCTTTCAGAAGTGGAAGTCAGAGTGTCATAGACTTTCCTGCCCTGGCTGGCTTCACCCTGTGATCATCAGACTTCGGCCTCCTGAGGTAGGGTGATGGGCCTTGGCTACTGGGGCTTGCTAGGTCAGAACTGAAATAACATTGACAATACAAGTCAACTACTTATCACAAAGGACTTGGGGAGCATATTAAGCCTTTCAACAATGGACCTTTCAGAACTCTGTAGGACACAAGGTTATAATGCTAGAGTCTGAGAGGCTGGGCATATGGATCTGCTAAACTGGACCTTGAGCTCTGACTCCAATTCTGGTGTACATCAGCGTTCATTTTCCAGAGAATGTTCTCCTAATTAGCTAATAGGAAAAATACTTTGATTAACCATCACTTTTTTCCCATTGTGTGTCTCAAACTCAAGCCTGGGTACGGTCCCTGAGCCCTTCATCTCAAGATGAACACTCTACCACTTGAGCCACAGTGCCACATGGGGCCTTTTGGTGGTTCATTGGTGATAAGAGTCTAACAGGCTTTACTTGCCAGGCTGTCTTTGCACTGTGGTCTACAGATCACAGCCTCCTGAGAAGATAGGGTTCCAGGTGTGAGCCACTGGCATCTGGCCTATTGTTTTTGCCAGTGCTGGGGCTTGAACTTAGGGCCTGGGTACTGTGTCCATGCTTCTTTGTCTCAAGGCTAGTGCTCTACCACTTGGGCACTCCACAGCTTCTGGCTTTTTTTGAGTATGTGGCACTGAGGATTCAAACACTGGCATTCATGAATGCTGAGCAAGCTGTCTACCACTAAGCCACATTCCCAGTCCCACCCTTACAATTATCCCTCAACTTGCTTATCCTCAAGGAAAAGCTTCTGTGTATAAATCATCTAAAGAAATTCCTGTAGGAAGGTGTTAAAGATAAACAAGTCAAATCTCATATTTGGGAAAGACTCTAAATATGTGAAGACTGTGACAAATGCCTCCATTTAACTATGTATCATGTTTCAACAGTTAATAAAGTATTAATGAAAAATGAGTCAATATCCTAAATTATTGTGTATAATTGTATAATAGATGTGCAAAATGTAATAAATATTATGTGAATAATAATATTAATACAATAAACAATAATTAAATAAATAAAATATAGAAATACAAAATCAATAATTAAAAAATCATAGTTTGTATTAAACATACACATGTAATATGTAACATATATTACACATGTACACAAATATTATTTTCCATTATAAGGACTTAATTCAGGCTCTGGGAACTCTACCTCAAGGACAGTGAGCGTCCCCTTCACCCACGATGCAAAAGAGTTACCCGGATGGTGAGATCAAATCCCAGCAGTGGCAGAAATACAAGCCCCAGTTCCAAGACAGTGACTTAATTATTTTTAATGGAAGCAGTTATTTTTATTCAGTTCCATACTGAACATTTTAAAAACAGCAGTGTATAATTTTGTATATCTATTCAGACACCCTTCCCTTACCTGCAAAGTGGTTCTCCGAGCTCTAAATTGTTTCCTTTTTTGTTGTAAAAATGTTGTATAGAGGGGTTACAGTTATATGAGCAAAGTAATGAGTACATTTACTATTGAGCATTGTTGCCTCCTCCTTTGTTTTCCCCTTGCCATCCCTTCCCTCCCACCTCCACAGCTATCCCCCAAACCCCCAGCTGAGGTCAGTGACTTAAGTTTTGTTTTTGGCTTGGCAAAGGATTTGAACTCAAATAGTAGAAACTCTGCACCTTCCCTCACATTGCTACAGGTTTACCAAGATCCTGAATTCAAATCCCAGGCTAGGAAAGAAAAATGGCAGAAATTCCAAACCAGGGGGATTTTTTCAACTTAGTTAAATTATTTATTTATTTATTTATTTATTTATTTATTTATTTATTTATTTATTTATTTATGCCAACCATGGAGCTTGAACTCAGGTCGTGGCAACTATACCTCACCTTCGATTGCCTTAGACTGAGCTGCAGCCTCTCACCCATAGTCAATCCTGGGATCCTAGGCCCAGAGGACTTGCATGAAGAAAATAATAATGGGACAGCACAGAAAGTGGTGAGCTGCAGAGGACTAGGGGTTTTACGTTATTCTTTTCTTTGCAGGGTGACCATCCTGAGTCTGAATGACATGACTGCAAAGTGGAGCTGAACTTCTATTCCTGAAGGCTGGTGGGCCATCAGGGAAGCCATAGACCAACCTGTCAACATAGGCCCTGGGTTAAAAATCTAAGTCCTGACACCTACTAATGGCAGGACATCACAAGAGATTCGTTCCTATGCATAGGAATACTGATTGAAAGAGTAGTTCGTGCATCAGTCGAGTCTAAAAGTGGATATAATAATCCTAGGATGCTGATTGATTTTAATTGATAGTTTATTAAGCATGAAAAGAATAATATTACTTCAAAGGCAGAATAATAAATAAGAGTTGGTAGGAATGTAGTAGGCGTCATTCAGTCAGATAGATGGCTCTGGCACTCTTTACCAATATGTATTAATTGTATACCACCATCTGCCAATCCATTTATCATTGTTTTGGCCAAACCTGGGGCTCCATCTCAGTGCCTGGGAACCACCTCACAGCTTCATTGGCTAGAGGTTGCCGTGTTCACCCTTACCCATTCATGAATTGGGCCTGCTAGGCCCCGAGTTCGGTTTCCCAGCACTTCCAAAAATTTAATCTTGGAGTAAGAAGCCGAGTGTGACACATGTTTTCCTTTTCTGAGAGAGTCCTGGGTGTTAGGCATGATAGCGAACACATATACAAATCTAGATGCTATGTGATAGGAAGTAAAAAATGTAATAAAAGGTATAGGTGTCAAAAGAGTCAATAAAATAAATGGTAAATAAATGAATAAAACAAATGAAATGAGTAACCATACCAAACATGATATTGTCTGACTATATGGAAGTATAAATCCTGTCTTTAAAATGTAAATAAGATGCATATAAGGAGTATGTTTTGCAGGACTGAGGCTTGAACTCAGGCCTAGGAAAGAGGCCTGACTTTCTTGGCTTCGAGTATGGTGTGATTCCCCTAGCCCGACAGTGTTGCCTATTTATCTAGAATTTGAGTTGAAATCCCAGGCCTGGCAGAAAAAATGGCACGAATTGCAAAACAGGGAGATAAATAATTGTTTTTATAATTTTTTAAATAGTTTTAATTTTTTAATTGTTTTACTTTTTTAATTCAATTTTTTTGTTCATTTTTGGCCATGCACATGGCTTGAACTCAGATCGTGACTGCTCTGTCTCAGCTTCCATCACACTAGCCTGGGATGCAGTCCAGAACCAAAGCCGATCCTGGAATCCTAAGACCCGATGTCTGATAGGAAAACAAAATGAAAATGACACTAAAACAAGCCGCAAGCCGTATATGGTTGGTGGTCTCTTGGCTTTGGTTCCTTGCACGGTGACCATCCTAGGTCTAAATGACATGGATGCCACACACAGGTGACCTTTCATTGCTCAAGGCTGGGGGACTGTCAGGAAAGCCGTAGGCCAACCCCACAACACAGTCCCTGAGTTCAAATCCTGGTCCTGACACCAACCAATGGCAGGAGATCCCAAGAGACTCCTGCCTGCGCATGGAAATTCCAATGGAATGATATCCAACACATGATTGAATAGTTCGTGCAGCTGTCTGGACTCAAACTAGATGCAATAATCCTAGGACGATGATTGAACTTAATTAATGGTTAATTAGGCATGAAAAGAATAATATTCCTTCAATGGAGGCCTAATAACTACCTAAGACTTGGTAGGAATGTAGCAGATGTCATTGAATACTAGATACATGGCTCTGGCACTCTGTACTAATACGTATTTATTGGTGTACTACCACCTGCCTATCCATGTATGGCTATTTTGGCCACCCCTGGGGCTCGATCTCAGAGGTTGCCAAAAATTTCCTCCTGGAGTAAGAAGCCAAGTGTGACACCTGTTTTTTTTTTTTTTCTGTGAGAGTGCGGGGTGTCAGGTATGATGGAGAACAAGTCTACAAATCTAAATACTATGTGATTGGGTATAAACAATGTAATACTTGGTTAGGTGTCATCACAGTCAAGAAAATAAATGGTAAATAAATGAATAAAACAAAAAGTACAATGAATAACAACACCAAACATGATATAGACTGAACACCTATCTGGAAGTTCAATCCTATCTTGGCCTGATATTCTGATCTTCAAGCATAGAGACCTTCCCCTTCACCCAGACTGCAACAGAGTTACCCAGAGCCTGAGTTCAAATTCCAGGCCTTGCAGACAAAAAAATAGCACACATTCCAAGCCAGGGAGCTTCATTAGCATTTTTCATATATTTTAAAGTTCAGTTGGTCTTAATTTGATACATTTTGATTTTATAATATGAGAGTTTTTCAAAAAGGGGTTTAAACGTTTACATTTCAGCACAGCACATTGGTGTTTCCATTTTGACCATCTGCCATGAAGAGTGAGAATGAAAATGAGTACATCATTCCTCCCTAGAGGGACAGTTGATGTTATTTCTATTTAGAGTGATTTCTATAACTATAAGCTCTCTAAAATTGTATCATGTGAGTTTTCCTCAGTGACTACCACAAAATAATCTAGGGGATTCCTCATACCACAAAAGGTTGGGTTTCTGAATAAAAACTCACTTCTGTGAGGACAGTAGGTATTTGTAAGCATTTTGGGAATAAAGTGAATTGTAAAATGAAAAACAAAAACATTGGGACTGGGATGTAGCTCAGTAGTGGAATACTTGCCTAAAGAGCATAAGACCCTGGAAGAAAAGGAAGACAAGTTTCCTAAAGCTCAGAAGGCTAGAATTTTATGATCTGTATGAACAAACTTCTTTCTTTCTTTCTTTCTTTCTTTTTTGTCGGTGGTGGGGCTTGAACTTTGGGCTTGGCTGCCTGCCTTCACCTCTTCAACTCATGGCAAGTGCTCTACTGCTTGAGACACAGTGCCATTTTCGGTTTATTGGAGATAAGCCACAGTGTGATTTCCGGTTTATTGGAGATAAGAGCCTCACGGACTTTCCTGCCCAGGCTGGCTTTGAACCGCCACACTCAGATCTCAGTCTCCTGAGTAGCTAGGATTATGGGCATGAGGCACTGATGCCTGGAGTATGAACAAACTTAAAGATTGATTCTGAGGAAAGAAACTTGAAATACACTTTTAATAGAAATAATTTACAATGCCATGGTTAAGTCACTAATTCAGAAGTATTTATTCATTGGCTGGTTTCTTAGTTTATTTAAATATATATATATATATATATGTATATATGTATATATACATTTTTAATATATGTACATATATGTTTTCAAAACATAGCTTTGAAGTGTACCTAAAAGCATATGTGCTCATGTAAAATTATACAAAAGCAGAAGCTTCATTTTTTATTTTCAGTTTGTTGGTGCCATAAATTAGGTGGGATGTGTGTACTGTTGTTTTGTTCTCTGTTTTTGGAGGGTTTCTCTCTGCTTTCTTCCTCTACCCCCCTCTCTCTGCACTTGAATTCAGCTTGCTCTTTCTTGGCTTGATTGTTCATAGCTGATTTTCTACCACTTCAGCCATACCTGAAGCCTGGATTTTTGCCAGTTAATTGAAGATGTCATCTCTCAGGCTTTTCTGCCTGGATTGGCTTTGAAACTTCATCTTCCAGTTCTCACCTCTTGAGTAGCTGGGATTACAGATTTGAGCCACTGAGGTGCCTAGGGATCAATTTGACCTTGGTTGCTGTATTCTTTTTGTTTTTCTAAGCATGGGATCATCTAGAATTTCTGTGAATGTCCTGGGTCTGAAATAAGATATATAATACATATGCTAATCTGCATAGTTCTCATAAGATGTAATCAATTTAATACATGTTATAAGTATAATAATAGTCAATATAAATAATGAATGAATGAATAGTGCAAAAACTAAAATAAATACACAGTAAAATAATATGCGGTAAACATAAGTATGTAGATATTATTCATTATTTCAAATGTGGATGAATATTACTTTAACAGGACTGGGGATTGAATTCAGGCCTAGGGAAAAGGCCTGCATTACTTGTCTTCAATATGGTGAGTTTCCCTATCCCCCACAGCCCATTAGAGTTACCCAAACTTTGAGTTCAAATCCCATACCTGCCAGGAAAATAAAAAGCCACAAAAGCTGGGGAGTTTCATTAGTATTTTTACAATTATTTTTTTTTCGTGGGGCTTGAGCTCTGGCCTTGGTTGCTGTCTCTGTGCTCTTCAGCTCAAGGCGAGCACACTATCGCTTGAGCCACAGCACCTCTTCTGGTTTTCTAGTGCTTTATTGGAGATAAGAGTTTCATGGGCTTTACAGCCTGGGTTGGATTTGAACCACAATCCTCAGCCTGTTGAGAAGCTAGGATTATAGGTGTGAGCCACCGGCAACCGGCTATTTCTAATATTTTAAAATTTTATTTATTTATTGATTGATTGTCAATCACAGAGCTTGAACCTCAGCTTCCATCACCCTAGTCTGGGATGGTGCAGCCTCTGGACCCACAGCCGATCATGGGATGGTACGCCTCGGGGCTGACAGGAAAACAAAATGAAAACAGCACCGAAAAATCCGCAATCTGTGGATGGTTGGCTGTTTCTTGGTTTTCCTTTCTTGCATGGTGACCATCCTGGTTCCAAATGACTCGGCTGCAACCTGTACGTTACCTGGCACTGCTGAAGGCTGGCAGGCTGGCAGCGAAGACATAGGCCAATCTGGACACATAGGTCCTGAGTTTGAATCCCGGTCATGCCACTTACAAAGGGCTGGGGAGCCTGAGAAACTATTACCTATCCATAGTAGCCCTTGAGGAATGTGAACAATGTCATGGTTGGATGAGTAGTTCATCAATCAGTCTAGCAGAAAATTAGACCCAATAATCACAGGACATGGACTGATTTTAATTCATAGTTTATTATGCACTAAAAGAATACTATTGTTTAAATAGAGTCCTCACTAAAGACCTGAGAATCCGTAGGAGCGTATTATGTTTCATTGAATACTAAATAGACATTACTGGCAGTA
Organism: Dipodomys merriami; assembly: GCF_024711535.1. Classification (NCBI taxonomy): domain Eukaryota; kingdom Metazoa; phylum Chordata; class Mammalia; order Rodentia; family Heteromyidae; genus Dipodomys; species Dipodomys merriami. The sequence continues at coordinate 2,391,226 of NW_027202538.1, read as the reverse complement.
TGTAAATATCTAAATTTATATTTATTTGTATATCATCATCTGCATAGAACATTTTTTGCTATTTTGGCCAAACCTGGAACTTGTTCCCAGGTTTTGGGATCCACTTGGCACCTTCATGGGCTAGATGCTGCCGTGCTGACACTCGCCCCTTCATGAATTGGGCCTCCTAGTCCCTCAGTCAAGGACACATCATTGCCAAAAGTTTCTTCCTGGTGTAAGATTTCATGTGTGCACCTATTTTCCTTTTCTGTGCAAGTGCTAGGTGTCACATATGATGTACATATTATGTCAGCAAAGCTACATGCTATGGAATAGATTGGGACAAATGTAATACATGTTATAGGTGTACTCACAGTCCATAAAATAAATGAAAACCTAATCAATCAATAATAATAAAATATAATGAGTCACTCCAACAAACACGATTTAAAATGAATATAGAGATATAACTCAAATATTTAAAATGTCTATAAATGTTATGTTTTTCCGTAGTGGCGCATGAATTCAGGCCTAGGGAAGAGTTGAAAAGTGCATGCATGATTCACATAGGAAATGATAGGCAAGATCTTAATTAAGACTGCATGAAGTGTGACAGTAATTATATTCAGGAAATTGAAGCATTGGGAAAGATCCAAAAAGCAGTAGTCAAATGGAAGATAGGATTCCAACTCAGCTCACCACATCTATTCTATACAAACAGGCATTTATTAGCATATTAATTTCAACATATGAACGGATGAATATGGTGCTCCACCCCAACCACGGGGCTAGATCTCAGGTCTTGGGTATGGTCTAGCTCCTTAGTGGCTCACAAGCTGGTGTGCTTATGTAGACCAATTTGACAGTTGGTTCTGCTAGGCCCTGAGTTCAAGTTCCACCACTGCCAAAAGATTCATCCTGATGTGAGATGCCAAACCTTGCAGATGTTTTCCTATCCTGTGCAAGTCCTGGGTCACAACTAGGATCTAGAAAGCATAGACAACTCTATACCCATGGGAATAGGTTGTCATCCATGTGAGCACAGTTATATATGTCATCCTATACTCAATAAAATACACAATACATAGATGAAAAAGACACAAAATAAAAAGTTTAACTACACTGAAAACAAGGTGCATACCACACCTGTATGTAAATAGAGATCCTATGTTTAAAAGAGGTGGGCTTGTCCAGTGCTGGGGCTTCAAATCAGGCCCAGTACCAGACCTGACCTTTTAGTCTTCAAAGATGGTGAGCTTCCCTTCCCCCACAGTGCAACAGAGTTACCCAAACCTGAGTTCAAATCACAGCTCTGGCAGTAAAGTGGCACAAATTCTGAGCTAGGGTTCTTCATTCATAGTTTTTTAATTTTTTTTTTTTTACTAGACCCGGGGCGTGAACTCAAGTCGTGGAAACTCTGCCTCAGCTCTGATCATCCTAGGCTGCAGCCTCTGGACCCACAGCCAGTTCTCGAACCCTCGGACTCTTGGGCTTGCTGAAAAAAAAAACCCTCGAGTGGAAAAAAGGCTTCGGTAAATTCCACCTTGCTCTTTTATGCTTATTTTCCTTTGCATGGTGACCATTCTTGGTCAGAACATGGCTGCCTGCAGAGTGAAGGTGACCTGGCATGGGTGAAGGCCTGCTGGTTTTCGGGGGAGCCACAGGCTAACCAGACAGTGAAGGCCCTGAGGACAAATCCCAGTCAGCCCTTTTATGATGAGGGAATGGCGGGAGATCCTGGGACACTCGTTTCCACACTTAGGAAGAGTCGTGGAATGCAATCAATCTCATCCTTGAATGAGTAGTTCCTGCTTGATGTGAGTAGGAAATGATAGGCAAGACTCATGGGGTATCGATTATTTTTAATGAAGAGTTGATGAAACATGACCATAATCATCACAGTCATGAAATGGAGGCATTGGGGAAGATCCAAGAATTTTAGTCTCAAGGTAGATTGGATTCCACCACTGGTCGCCATCCTACTCTATACTAATATGTACTTACTACTTTCAGATTATGAATAGATGACTATTGTGCTCCCCCTTCTATTACCCCCCACCCGTGGGGTTCAATCTCAGGTCCTGGGAATGGCCTAGCTCCTTAGTGGCTCACAGGCTGGTTTGCTTAACATTTGCCTATTTGGCCTGCTAGTTCCTAAGGTCAGATCCCAGCACTGCCAAAAGATGAATCCTGAGGTGAGAAGCCAATCGTTGCACCTGTTTTTCTGTCCTGTGAAAGTCCTGGGTCTCAGCTAGGATGCAGTGTGCTATATATGCAACTCTATATTCATGGGAATCAGTTGCCATCCATGTCATCACAGTTATAGCTGTCATCATATGCAATAAAATACAAAATGCATCCATGACTAAGACACACAATAAAAAGAATAACTACACTGAATGCATGATGCATTCCATATCTCTATGTAAAGAGAAATCCTATGTGTAAAGTAGGTGAGCATATGATTTTTGCCAGTGCTGGGGCTTCAGTTCAGGCCCTGGGACTAAGCCTGACCTTGTAGTATTCAAAGATGGTGAGCTTCACCTTCCCTCACAGTGCAACAAAGTTACCTAGACCTGAGTTGGAATCTCAGAGGTGGCAGAATAATGGTGAGAATTCTGAGGCAGGGTGTGTTGTTGTTGTTGTTATTATTATTATTATCATTATCATTATCATTATTATTGCCAAGCAAGGGATTTGAACTCAGTTCCTGACAACTCTACCTCAGCTTCGATCACTTTAGGCTGGCGGGCTCCCATGGGCCCGTAGCCAATCCTGAGATCCTAAGCTCTTACGTTTGCACAAACAAATGACAGAAAAATGACAGAAAAAATGTCGCAGGATGGATTTTTTATATTTTCTTCGTTTGCATGGTGACCATCCTGGGTCTGAATTACACGGCTGCAAAGGGTACTTCACCTTGCATTGGTGAAGGCTAACGGGCGATCAGGGAAGACATAGGCCCATGTGGCAATATAGGCCCTGAGCTTGAATCCTGGTCCTGACACCTACCAGTGGGGGGAGATCCCAAGATGCTTGTTCCTATGCATGGGAATAACAATGAAATGTTAGCAAACTCATGATTGAATGAGAAGTCTCTGCATGCATTGGTCTAGTCCAAAATTAGATGCAATGATGCTAGGAGGATGATTCATCTTAATGAATGGTTTATTAAACATGAAAAGAATACTATTCCTTCAATGGTGGCATAATAAAGACCTAAGAGGTAGTAGGAATGTAGTTGATGTCATTGAATCCTAGGTAGATGTCTCTGGCACTCTGTACAAATATATATTTATTGGTGTTCTACCACCTGTCTACCTATGTATGGTGATTTTGTCCACCCCTGTGGCTCAATCTCAGGGTCTGGAAATTCCCTGGCAGCTTCATTGGCCAGAGGTTGCCATGTTGACACTCCCATTCAAGGTCTGAATAGGGTCTGTCAGGCTGTGAGTTCAGATCCCAGCACTGCCAACAAATGGATCATGGAGTAAGAAGCTGAGTGTGATACCTGTTTTCCTTTTCCCTGAGAGTCCTGGGTGTCACACATGATGGAGAACATATCGACAAATCTAGATACTATGTGATGGGTTGTCATCAATATCATAAATGCAATATGTGTCATCACAGTCAATAAAAAATCTCATATCTGAAATATACTTGGAACTCAAAAAAATTAAATCCCCCAAGAACAAATCCTGAAATAAGTGGGCTAAAGACTTAAAGAGAAATTTCTCTGAAGAGGAAAGAAGCATGGACAATAGACACATGAAGAAACGCTCAACCTCCCTAGCCATAAGAAATGAAAATTAAAAAAACATTGAGATATCACCTCACTCCAATTAGAATGGCTAAAATCAAGAACTCTAATAACAACAGATGCTGGAGGGGATGTGGACAGAAGGGAACCTTACTGCATTGTTGGTGGGAGTGAAAACTTTGTTCAACCACTTTGGAAAGTAGTATGGAGGTTCCTCAAAAGACTACACATAGAACTACCCTATAACCCAGCAATCCACTTTTGGGCATTTACCCAAATGTTTACAAACAAGGCCACACTAAAGCTACCAGCACGACTATGTTTATTGCAGCACTATTTACTATAGCTAAGATATGGAACCAACCCAGATGCCCCTCAGTAGATGAATGGATCAAGAAAATGTGGTATATATACACAATAGAATTCTATGCCTCCATCAGAAAGAATTACATTGCCCCATGTGTTAGGAAATAGAAAGACTTGGAAAAAATTATATTAAGTGAAGTAAGTCAGGTCCAAAGAAACATAGGTCCCATTGTTTCCCTTATTTGCAATATCTAGTATATGTCTGAGTCAAGCAGAAAAGGTCAGATAAGGTGATGTTTGGGAAATGAACCGTAAGATATGTACTCAAATGTTTTTTTTTCTTTCTTGTGATTGTTTCTAATACATTTATAAGATTATTTCTTTGTTGTTTTGTATGTTCCTCCCCCACAGTATAACCCCTGCTTTCACAGTATTTGATGTAGGTGTAATTGGTGGAGGGGAAGGGGAAAAACAAATAGTTTAAATAGGGATACAGGTGGACCCATTGCAACAACGAACTTTACAACTTTGGGGGGGGGAGGAAGAGGCGGGGGAGGAGGCGGATCGGGGAGGACTGTGAGTGGGGGCTGGTAGGAGGATGGGAAGGGATGGGATGGGGAAAAAAATGGAGGAGGCTAAAATGTTAATAAGAAATGTACTTATTATCTTGACCATGTAATTGTAACCCCTCTGTACAGTATTTTCTTTTTCTTTTCTTTTTCTTTTTTTTTTGGCCGGTAATGGGGCCTGAACTCTGTGTCTGGGTGCTGTCACTCAGCTCCTCAGCTCAAGGCTAGCGCTCTACCACTGGAGCCATAGCGCCACTTCTGGCTTTTTCTGTTTATGTGGTGCTGAGGAATGGAACCCAGGGCCTCATGCTTGCAAGGCATGCACTCTACCGCTGAGCTACCTTCCCAGCCCATGTACGGTATTTTCAAAATAAAAAAATGGAAAATAAATGAATAAAACAAAAATGCAATAAATAACCACAACAAACAGGATATGGACTGACCATCTATAGGTAAGTACAAATCCTACCTTTACAATGTATATAAATAGAATGTTTCCTGGGTGGGTACTTTAATTCATGCCTAAGGACCAGGCCTTACTTTCTTGTCTTCAAGCATGGTGAGCTTCCCCTTTGTCCACAGTGCTTCAGAGTTACCCAGGCCTTAATTTCAAATTCAAAGGTAGGAGAAACAGCATGAATTGCCAGCCAGGGAGCTATTTTTTTTTTTTTTTTGCTTTTATTGCAAAACATGGTCTTGAAATCAGGTCATGGCAACAGTGCCTCAGCATTCATCACCATAGGCTGGGGTGCAGCCGCTGGAAACACAGTCTATCTTGAGATCTTAGAACTTCAGGCCTTGTGCCGGGGGGTGGGGGGAGGGAGGAAGGGGGATGCACAGAAAAAAAGTGTCGGGATGGCATTTTTACATTTTCTTCTTTTGCATGGCCATCTGGGTCTGAGTGATCCGGCTCCAAAGGATATTTCAACTTGCACTGCTGAAGGCTTGCAGGCTTCTGGGGAAGCCATAATCCCCAACAATGATTAGCCAGGCACCATTGGCTTTCACCAGTCCTCCTTGATACTTAGAAGGCTGTAATAGGAGGATTATGGTCAAAGTCACGCTAGGCAGGGAAGTCCTTGAGACCCCTGTCAATGCCAACAAAGCCAGAAGTAGAGCTGTGTGGCTCCAGTGGTAGAGGGCTAATCTTGAGCAAGAACAACTTCTGGACTGGGCCCAGACCCTGAGTTCAAGTTCCAGGACTGACAACAAACAGACATACACAACAATCTGTGCAGCCATCTGGCTAAAGCAGGTCTCCCTCTTGTCCCCAACTGGATTGGACATAGTTTTCTGGTAAAGGGGCTGCTGTCATCTTGACTCCATCCATTCTGTATGCATCACAGGATTCCAGGCACACCCCCATTCTTTATGGTTCTTTAGGATCAATGAGATACAAGAATAGTGGCCAAGCCCACATTCCATGCTTCCCAGTAGCACCTGGATTCCCTCTGTTGGTTGACACCACTACCAGCAGTTGAGGAAGGTAGAGGTGGCTGAGTGGTGAGCAAGAGACTCCAGGTGACTTTGAGGTAGAGTGGGAAATGATGTCCTAGTCGGTGAGTGGGAGAAGAGAGGATTTCCTAGAGCCTGGGGACTTGGCCAGCCCAACTTTCCTGTCCCAGCTCTCAGATGTCTGAAACAATAAGACTCAATGAGAGAACTGTGGGCAAGAAACTGCCACAAGAACACCAGCAGTATCCTCCCAACAGACCTGAAACATTCAAGAAAACAAAGAACACAAAAAACGGAGGGATCCCCAAGACAAACACAACTGGGGAGCCGGACTATCAGGAGAGTCTGGCCAAAGGTGATGCTGACCATGGGCCTGCCCTGCCTTTGGATATAGTCAGAGCCACCAGGGTACAGAGAGTCAAGGGTCCCAATACCACCAAGGATCCACAGAGGTGCTACCCCCATGTGGTGCCCACCCTGGACCACAGAAAAGAAGAAACCAGGCACTCTTTGCCAAGATCCAACTACTGAAGCAGGGAAAGACAGACCCACAGGATCAATGGAAGTAAGAGAGGGAGAAGATAGCCCAGATACATGCAGCACCAAAAATGGAGGTAGAGATCCACAAGGCACCCATACAGCGGTTGGTTTCAGCAGAAAGCGATTTACAATGTGCACTGGCCCAAGTGCAGCAGGCCACTGATGACAGAGAAAGGGAGCACGAAGCTGTCACAAGCTGCCTGCAAGCTACAGAGTGGCATGTGGCAGAGCTGGAGATAGCAGCTTCTGCGGTCACTGTTGCAAAGAAGGAGACCAAAATGTTCTTCGAACAGCTGAATGATGTGAACCTTCAGCTCGAGGAAAAGACCAGAAGCTTCGATGACCTGGAGCAAGTGAACACAGAGTTGCAGGAGAAGCTGGAAGTGCTGTGGATACAGAGGAGCAACATGAAGGAGAGAATATGCAAGTTCCAACAAGTGCTGGAGGGGCGTGAGATACTGAAGAGACTACTGGACAAGCTGAGCTGGATGGTGACCACAGCTTATCTGGAGAGAGACACCTTCATTGAGGACCTGAGCATTGATACGTCCGCACGGAAGGAGGAGGCATGATGGCTGACCCAATGTCTGAACCAACTGACAGAGGAGAAGGAATGAGGGGCAAGGCATGTGTTGGACCTAGGGAATGAGATGTGGAAACTGAGAAGGAAGCTCATAAAGCCACAGCCCCCGCGGGACCATCTCAGGCCTAGTGGCATCTGCAAGCCCAGGCCTACAGCAAGGAGATGGAGTTGAAAAACCTGGAGGAACAACTTCAAATCCAGATCCAGGAAAACCAGTCTCTGTCTTCAGAACGTGGAACAGCAGGAGCAACTGCAGAGACTGGAGGAGAAAGACTAGGATCAGCAGGAAATCCCTGAGACCCCACGATGTGCATGTGTGTGGGATGGACAACCTGAGGAAAAGCTGGCCCTGCTGTGGGACGCTCTCCACAGGGTGAGCAGTGAGAAGGAGGAGCTTGCCAGCATCCTGGACTCAGAGCAGCAGATGAAGAAACATCTGCGGGAACAGTAGGACTGCTCAGAGGAAAAGATAGAGAAATGGATAGTGGTGGCTGAGAGAGAGAGCCAAGAGGCTCAGGAGCAGCAGGAGCAGTCCCTGGGCCAGTGCAGGAGTTCAGAACCTCCTGTGAATGGCACATCGCCTCCAATGAGTGGCTGTGCTCTGAGAAGGAGGCCCTGCAGCAGCACTTAGAGAGGCAGACCCAGCTGCTGGAGCAGCTGAAGCAAGTGAAGGGCTCAACAAACTGGAGGGACCAGGTGATGTCCCCGAAGAGGCAGGACACTCTCAAGTGCCTGGAAGCCACTAGATCACAGGAGGAGTGCCTGCAGTCCCAGATGAGCTTCCTGACTTTCCCTGGGGAAGGGGAAGGCATGAGCCCTGGAGAAGCAAAAGGTAAGGAGGCAATTCCCTCCACCCCCCCCCCATGTAACCATCACAGAGGATGGAGATGTTCCCCAGACCAAGAGTGACATGGCTCTGAGAGTGCTCTTGGAGGATGAGATCCACAGGGGGAAACTCCTGCAACAAGAATGGTGGGCCAGCTGCAGGCACCCCTTGGCCGACCCAGCAGCTCAGTGCCAGACTGAGCTGGAGCCACAGGCCCTCAACCCCATGAGCTGCCACCACAGCATGCGTGGGGATGGGAAATGGGACACAAGGGCATCTGAGAAGAAAATGTGCTTCGTCCATGACCTGCCTGATGAGGTGGACTTCCAGAGTCCAGCAGGTGAGCTCCACCATTGATGCAGCCAGTTGTCGGCACACATCCAAACCATGGAGGAGTCCCTCATGGTGTGTAAAGAGCAGATGTTGGTCCTGAATGAGCTGTGTTGGGAGAAAGCTCAGTGCATGCACTGGCTGTCGCAGGAAAAGACGGAGAAGAGGAGAGTGCTGCGGGATCTGCTGTCACTCCTAGCAAGGGAAGGCACAGACAACAGTCTCCAGATGCCAACACAGGCTGAACCCCCCCCCCCACCAACACTGAATCAGATGCCTCAGGACGTGTGGTGGGTGAAATGAGGGAGGATCAGAAAGGTTTTGAAGAATTGCCACATGAAGATAGCATGGAAACTGCCAGAGGAGAGGTCAGGGTTCCCGACCCCATAGTGGACTCCCACAAGGAGCACCTCTTGCCCTAGATGCCCCACATCCAGATACGTCCACAGCTCCCAGTCTCAGGGGAGGAGTGCTCCACTTTCTCCTGTAGACTGATGTGGATGATGATGCTCTATGTGATATACTGACTCTCAAAAGCCCTGGCAGCCCCTAGATGTAGGTTGCCAAGTGGCTTTCTCTGAGGCCTCCATACGCCAGGTGTCAGGAAGGTTAAACTGGGGGTCAGGTAGGGCAGAGGCTGCAGGGAGTTGTCCCAAACTTAAGGGATATATAATGGCCCATTGGTGGCCAGGAAAGAGACCATGTTATACTTATCACATAGAATAAATTGTTTTCAAAGCAAAAAAAAAAAAAAAGCCTAAAAACAAAGATTTGTTCTTCTAACCCTGAGCCTTGAACTCAGGGCCTGGCCACTCTCCCTGAGCTCTTTTTGATGAAGGCTGGCCCCACCTCCCCTTCCAACTTTTTTCTGTGTGGAATAGAACCCAGGGCTTCAGGCATGCAAGGCGAACACTCTACCACTAAGCCACATTCTCAGGATGATTCTTCCCCCTCCCAAACCCATATGGCCATTCCTCAGATCAATAGAAAGTAGGGGCTAGGATGAATATGAAGCACAAGTCTGGTTCACATCAAAATATTCCCCCGCCCCCTTTTCCCACACCCTTAGTTGAAGTTTCTCTTCTACCATTGAGGGATGAGAGAGGGAGAGGGGAGTCCCAAGAGAGTACCAACAACAGTGGCCCCCTGAGTCCCACATCCTCCCCCACTCAAGTGATCCTCCAGATTCTGATCTTATCTGACTCAATGTGAAGTCTACACTGTCTCCCCACCACTGCAAGGCTCAAGATGAAATAAAGGTCAGCCATGGCCTCAGCCCACACCCAAGGTGGAAGCTCCTAGTCCCAGACCTACTTCCATGTCTGACTGCCCCTAGTTAGGCCAGACCCACCACTCACCACTATGTTGGTGGTGATGACCTCATGGATGGATTCCAGGAAGAAGGTCTATGGCAAAGAGCAGAAGCAGCAGGGTGAGCAGGACAGAAGGAGGTGGGGTGATTGCTCTGGGATCTTCCTTGGAGCCCTCCCATCCAGCCAGATCCATGGTGACCCAAAGCACAGACAAGGCCAGGGGGTGAGACAAGATGGAGGAGCACAGGACTAAAGGAGGTACTGCTTTGTCTTGGAGGACTTGATTAATTCCAATTATAATTAATTCCAATTATATTTGGCCCATGCCAATCCCAAAGACATCATGTAATGCCTCTCTTTGTTGTTGGCCGAGAGCACTGTCCCTGAGCTCTTTTTCTAAAGGCTGGCACTCTATCACTTGAGCCACAAATGCCAATTTTTTTTCTGATGGTTCATCGATAAGAGTCTCATACACTGTCCTGCCCAGACTGGCTTGGCACTGTGATCCTCTAGATCTCAGCTTCTGGCGTAGCTAGGATGACAGGCATGCTCCACCAGTGCCCAGTATGTGATACCTTTTGAAGGCATCTTGGCGAGTCTGTAAAGGAGCCCCAAAGGGCCTGGATAGACCATGACCCAATCAAGGAGCTGGGATGGGGGAAGGTTGACCTTCTAGCCATTCTGTTCACGCAAAAGTGAAGATGCCAGGTGATTTTGTATGCACCAAACACCTAGGCCAGCAGCCACCAGGCTTAGTGGGGGAAAAGCAGAGAATACCCAAAGACTGCAGTGTAGAAATCTCTGATTTTGCATGCATGTGGTGTGTGTGTGTGTGTGCGTGTGTGTGTGTGTGTGTGTGTGTGTGTGTGTGTGTGTGTGTGTGTGTGTGTGTGTGTGTGTACACTAAGGGACTAGGCTCTATTCTTGAGTTTTCTTGCTCAAGGCTAGTGCTGTGCCACTTGAGCCACAGCCCCACTTGCTTTTCGATTGTTAATTGTAGGTAAGAGTCTCAAGGACTTTCCTGTCCAGGGTGGCTTTGAAGCATGATGGAGGCCCTAGGAAAGCAAGAGTAAACAAAACTTGCAGGTACAATCCCTATGGTGGGCTACTCTTGCCGCCTGGTGGCCACACACAGAACATGTAGCCAGGTGCCATCATCCTCTAGAGTTCAATTTGGGTAAGTGACCAGAGTCAAGCTGACCTTTGCTCACCCTGATTGCTGATGCCAGAGCAGGTCTGTTCCACCCTAGGCCAAGAGAGCTCCAGGAGGTCTGACTTTCTAGGGACACAAGGAAGGGAGAGGTCAGCTCTAGGCTGAGCTAAGTGCCTTTGCCCACAGATACCCCAACTTGGCCTTACTTATCACCATAAGACCTGTCAAAGAACAACCCAAAAAAACAAAATTGGAGCTGTGACTCCAAGTTGTAGAGCTCTAGCATTGAACCAAAGAGCTCAGGGACAGGACCCACAAGCTTTGAGTTCTAGACCTCCAGCTGACCTTCCCCCATAAAACACAGGTTGTCTAAATGTGAACTAGTACGATGTGTGAAGTGTTTCTGAAGAATGGTGATACTGAAGAAATCACCCTAAAATGACAGCTGAACTTGTGACATACAGCTATGTGCTGAGTCCTTCACAGGGTGCTATTTACTGGGTCCTTCCCTCATGGGAGTTATGTGCTGAGTCCTCCAAAAGTGCTGTTTGCTGAGTCATCCCAAGGGTGCTATGTGCTGAGTCCCTGAGAAGAGTGGGCCATCTTGGGTTGTTCAAAGGGTGCTGTGTTCTCAGTCCATTACACAACATACTGTATGCTGAGTCCTTCAAAAGGTGTGGTGTGCTAATGTATCACAAAGGGTCCTGCTATGTACTTAGCTCTTGCAAAGGGAGGGATGAGGTGAGTTTTTTGAGTGCTGTGTGCCGAGTCCTTTACACAGGGTGCTCTGTACTGTCCTTCAAATGGTGCTGTGTGCTGAGTCCTTCCACAGTGTGGTACGTGCTGAGTCCTTCAAAATTGTTCTGTGTGCTGAGTTTTTCGAAGGATGCTGTGCACTGGGTGTTTTACACAGTGTGCTTCAACACAGGGTGTGATGAGTCCCTGGGAAAGCGTGCTATGTGCTGAGTTTTTCAAAGTGTGCCATGCACTGAGTCCTTTACACTGTGGGTTATGGACTCCCTCCTTCAAAGAGTACTGTGTGCTGAGTGCTCTACCCAGCATACTACATGCTGAGTCCTTCAAAGGGAGCTGTGTGCTGAGTGATTTACACAGGGTGCTTTGTGCTGATTTTGGAAGTGTGCTGTGTGCTGAATCATCCCAAAGGGTGCTATGTTCTGAGTCCTTGAGAGGTGGTTATCCCCAACACACACACAACACACACACACACACACACACACACACACACACACACACACACACACACACACACACCAACACAAACAAACACACATACACACCAGTGTCACCATGCAACTGCTTGGTGTGTGGATTGGAGGGGGATGGAGGAGAGTCTTCTCCAGCGGTGGGGCTGAGGGGAGATTGGATGCCCTGGGCCTGTACTGGGGGTGGGGTGTAGTGCTGAGCTGAGGTAAGGCTGCAATTGCCATGGTCTAGAAGCCTCAGGGCCCAGTCAGGGCTGCAATTGTGGCCAGGGGTGAGGGGTGGTACCCAGGGGAGGATGGGGGGGGCGCAGGAGCTCTCTTTGTTGGCAGCAATGGCCAGGGTCCCAAGGGGGCAGGGGTGTGTGCGCAGAAGGGGCGGGGTGGCCCAGGAGAGGAGTGTGGGGCCGAGATAGAGCTGGGAGAAGAGCGAGCACAAGCAGAAGCACCAGTGGAAAGGGCTTCAGTGGCTGGCGGCTGCTCCGATCATAGCATGGTTCCTGGCCAGGAGTACACAGCACGGGGAGCTGCAAGGCAGGCACATAGCCACAAGCAGCCCCTGGGAGGCGCCCAGCCATGGTGGCCCTGAGTCTGAGGTCCCTCTGTGAGGAACACAACAGAGGCAGTGGCAGCTGAGGCGGCGGCTGCCACAGGTTAGGAGGCCGCTGAGGCTGCGGTGGTGGCTGAGGAGGAGCAGAGGCTGCGCGCAGCAACATGGTGCTGCTGGCTCAAACCCCCGGAGTCTCTAGCAGTCACCTGGTTGAGCTGGTGCACCCTTGGCCTGCTTGTGGCCCTGACTTGGTTCCAGCCCTGGTCCTCAGACTCCCGGTGCGCACCCAGAGTCGCAGCCTACAGCTTTTCCCAGCAGCACACTTGAGTGGCTGACCTGTGCTCCTGCAACCCACAACTCCCCCTCCCCCATAAACTCCACCCTGCACTCTACCCTTATTCCTCACACTCAGGGACCTGGACCTTGCCTCTCACCTCCCCCTCCAGTCCTGCCTGCACCTCCCCTGTGCCCCACAGTCTGTTCTGGCTCTGCCACAAGTGCACCCCAGGGGTGGGGTTTGGAGGTGGGTGTCCACCCGGGGACCATTCTCATCCCTAGTGGCCAGTGTCCCAGGAAAAGGGGACCTGCAGGGATGGGGAAGAGGGGGCACCACAGAGCCCTTGACCTGGAGCAGTGGGAGCCACACAGCTGTGCTTCTGCATCCTTCCTCTCCCTGGTGGGAACCTGGTGGCTTTAGTCAGAGGTTGGGAGATGCACCACACACCTGCCTTCTCAGTTCTTTTCCCTTTTGCTGGGTGTTGGATGCAGAAGATAGACCCCCTTGCTGTGTGAGCCCTTGTCTTCTGTGCTCAGTCACCCTTTCACCTGAGGACATTCCCAGAATAGCCCACTAGAGAGGTGAGAGCACTGGGGTCAGATAGAAGGTGGATATTTGGGAGAAAAACATACCTGCCCTGACATACATATGCCCGGCCTGTACCCCAAACCCCAGTTGTCAACAGTTCTGACTGGGTGATCACATTTCCCAGCTCTGCCAGCTTCTGCTAGTGCTCCCAGTCCATCTGGTCTCCTTGTCCTCCCCAAGAATCTGCCAAGTCGCCCAGAAGTATGTAGGCTGGAAGTAGGGAGTCCATCCATGTATATAGCCTTTAGGACCCCATTAAAGTCCCCAACAACGCCCCCACCCCAGGTCAGACACTTCTCTGGAGGCACCATGACCCCCTGCTTTGTTTTCTGTCCAGGCTCTGAGGAGCCACGTGTCTCCATACTCCTTCGCCCAGAGTCCTAGCCTAGGGTTTTGGTGAATGGGGAGTCAAGTTGGTTGTTCCCAAGGGGAAGGGTCTGGCCCTGGAGAAAGATCGAATCAGGGTGGTTCTGTGTTATTAGAGCATTGTTCCCCTTGGGTGAGATCCCCTGGTTCTGACAAGGGAACACCTATGCTCCAGCTAGTACATTGCCCAGATGAGAAACCCACAAACTCAGGAGAGACACTGCTCTGAATCTGTGTGTGTGTGTGTGTGTGTGTGTGTGTGTGTGTGTGTGTGTGTGCGCACGTGTGTGTGTGTGTGTGTGTGTGTGTGCGAGAGAGAGAGAGAGAGGAGAGAGAGAGTGATCATCTTTCTCATTGTACACTCACCATGTCTGAAAAGAGCAAAAGCATTTTATTTGTGTGTATGTGTGTATTTGTTATTCTTTTTTCATTAATGCCCAGTATGACTCCAGCCATAATTTTTGTTTTCTCTTTCACTGTTTCATGGCTCCTTTAGGGAAGGTTTCATTAGATGTTCCTTTCCACCTCTTTCTTCCCCTTTCCTGCAGCCCATAGTAGCTGCTGGGCCTGCGTGGGTCTCCCCTAGGTGGCCTGTGTGAACCACAGACCAGAGTGGATACCTGCCCTTCTGTCTTCAGCCAGAAGGCTCATGAGGCTACTGTGACCACAGCTGCATTCTTCCAGCCAGCCAGTCTGCTCTGGTGTGTATAGTTGGAGCTAATTCAAGTTTAGGAATGTGTCTGCCAAACATAAATAGGAAACGAAATGGGGGGAGTAGGGCAGGGGCTGGGAATCTATGAACCGTGTGACATGGCAGATAGTTCACCACGTCCGAGGATAAGAGGGGAATCATACCCAAGGCATTGAAGGTGTCCATGGACATTTGGGCAGGGGTCTCCGGGTCCCCAATGGTGGTATGGATTCCCTTCAGGGGCAGTGCACTGGTGGGTAGTCCTCCCTGGAATCCTGCAGACTCCAATGTGTGTCCCTCCTGGGCTGTTTCTAGCTGGGCAATAGTAGGCAAGTGTGTTCCATGGCTGGAGCCTGCTTGGGATCAGGACATGGCAGGTAGCTAAGGCTCTCTGTATGTCATTTTCTGTAACCTGCTATAGGCTGTCTGGAAGGAAAAGGGGACTACTGACTTTGGAACCCTTTAAGTTTGATTGGGACATGTGAAATGCCAGCTTTTCCAGGGTTTCTTCCTTGAAGTTGGCAATTTCTACTAATGCTTGGGATTCTGGGTCAAATTAGATGGACCATTTCAGCCACCAAACAATGACGTTCAAACAGCACAAGCAGAGTTCCCAAGCCACATGGTCTCCTGCTGTGAACGTTGTGCCTTGACTGCCTTTCTCTGGCAGCTGCCGATTCTCCTCTGGCTCTCTCTAGGGTGATCACTACAGTAGAGGATGTCGTAGGGAGCAGAGATTGTGACCTCACCATCTGCAGCCTACTAGGTGTGAGCAGAGACAATTCCCAGCACCTGTACTGGACTCTGGGAGATTCAGAGACCCAGGATGCCTCAGGAATCCTTTCTCTGCAACATGATACTTGGGGGCCGGATATGGTGGACCATCCTGTCTGGCCCCAGGGAGTGGAGAGGAGGCCCCTTGAGCCAGGCTTTTGCCTCACGGCAATCTTGTTCACAGCTGAGTGGGGAATTGAGTACCACACAGCTGGTCAGTGGCTGGACAGAGATCTTTCAGAAGATAGGCATCCCAGAGGCCCCAGAATACAGTGAGGACATCATGGCTCACATCCTTGGAACCAAAACAGTTAAGTGTGGTCCACCAGAAGGGTGGGAAGAGGGTGGAGGGAGAACTGTTGGAGAGCTACATCCGGATTTACCCCCACCCAGAATGCTTACCTGAATTAGATGGGACTTTTCTGTAGTATTGTCATAGACAGATGCTCATTTATCCAACAAACCATTACAGTGTGTGCCAGGTCCTGGGGGGGGGGGGGGGAAGGGGTGGGAGTCATACATGATGAAAGGTTCCAGTGCTGTTTCCACACACATGAAGAAATCTTGGTTTGAGCTGTATGTTGGTGCCTCACACCTGTCATCCTAGCTACTTAGGAGGCTGAGATAGGAGGATTGAGGCTTAAGGTCCAGGCAGAAAATCCTGTAATACTCTTATCTCCAACTAACTACCAAAAAGAAAATGCCAGAAGTAGGCTCAAGCTGTAGACTGTTGGCCTTGAGTACAAAGGCTCAGAGAAAGCAATCAAGCTCTGAGTTCAAGCCCAGGAGTGACACAAAGAAAGGAAGGACAAAGAGAGGAGGGAAGGATGGAGGGAGAAAAGGAGGAAAGGAAGGAAGAAAGGAGCGTGTAAGCCTTGGTTTGGAGTCCCTGGATCAAGGGAGCCAACCATTCACAATCTCTGTGGGGACAGTTTCAGAGCCTAAAGCTTGTATGTACGACCAAGCCACTGACCCGTTCATGACATCAGCAACTCCATGACATCCAAGATCTGAGTGGTCACTGACTGCAGAGGGAAACAGACTCGGGTAGACCCTAGAGCTCAGGGTGGGTCACAGAATTTCAGTCTACCCTGGCTCAAGGAGTTTATTTTCTGGTCAGATAAGAAGAAACTGTCCAAGGGCTAGGGAAGTATAGGGTGAGGGAGTGTCAAGAGGGTTGTGGTAAGGGATAAGCAGGAAGATGAAGAGAGAGGACAATCTCAGATCAAGTGTGTCAGGCCATGGGAGCCATGACCTCATCTGACAACCTAGACCATCAGTGATAGAGCCTTCAACCCAGCCACATGCCTATTAATACTCCTGGTACTCTGGGTTCACCGTTGACGACCTGGATGTCATCTGCTGCAGGATGCCTGTGCAGTACATCCTTGGGGACTGGGACTTTTGCTGGCTCAATCTGAAGATGACACCCCCAGTGATCATTCCTCGACTAGAGACAGAGGTAAGCGTGCTACTAGAACAGGACACCCAGGGAATGAGGGTGAGAGTCAGACCCGTGCTGCCCCCAGACTTCCTCTAGGGGACTCTAGGGCCCCATTACTGCCATCCTCAGAAGTAGAGGTGGGTCTCTTTGCTGGCTCAGCCTTTAGTCTAGATGGCAGATTGGGATTCAGAGAGGGCGGACTGAAGGTCGAGGCTAGTGGGAAAACCAGAGCCAGTGGGCTCGGAGCAGGGTTGTTTCTTTGAGGATACTCACAACCCAAGAACATTCCTGGGATGGATGGGCCCTTTTCTCCTCCCTGAGAGAGAGGGACCTAGAGCCTCCAGTCTGCATCCCTTGGATGAGAAATCACTTCATTCCCATATCCTGTGGTTGGATAACTAGACCTCACCTGACTGGCCAGTGTCAAGGCAGGAGAGTGAGAGATCTTGAGTCCTTGATGAAGTCATGGGATCCTCAGTATGAGAATGTACTTGAACATCCTGAATTGGTGCATGGTCAGTCCCATCTAAGACTGCCATGACCTAGGACATAGAATCGAGAGACTCAGAGCAGGATGGGATCTAGTCTGTGAGTGTTGAGTATTATGTGTGCCCTTTGAGCTCCCCTGTGCTCACCTGCTTCCTTTTCTTGGGTGGGTCTATGCTAGAAAAAGCTTAAAACTAGGGCCTGGGTACCATCCCTTGTTTCATGCTCAAAACTAGCACTCTACCATTTGAGCCACAGCTCCACTTGCAAAGTTTTTGGGTGTTTAATTGGAGATAAGAGTTCTCAATGACTTTGCTGCCAAGGGTGCATCCAACTGCAGTCCTCAGATCTCAGTCTCCTGAGGGGATAGGATGACAGGCATGGAAAAGCATCTTTGGCTGGTTGCCAATGGCTCTTGGCTATCATCCTACGTACTCAGGAGCTGAGATCTTAGGATCATAGTTCAAAGCCAGCTTGGGCAGGAAAGACTCTCAGATTCTTCTCTCCAATAAAGGACCAGAAAACTGGAAGTGGTGCTGTGGCACAAGTAGTACAGTGCTGGACTTGAGCTGAAGAGCTCAGGGATAGCACCCAGGCCCAGAGTTCAAACCCCACAACCAACAAAAAGAAAGAAAGTAAAACATCTTCCCCTGCAAAGGACGGTGGAGGTGTGTTTGTGTGTGTGTGTGGGGGGGGTGGTTGTCAATATTTAGCACCCCACTCAGTTATCGTTTTAGAGGGATTGTCAAAATCTCTTAGTCCATGGCAGCCGATTCTTGACCACAGGTGAAGCTCTGGGTTGGATGTCGATCATCGGACCTCAGTTTCCTCACGTGACAGTTGTGAGGAAACAAGGGATTAATACAGAGGGCTCCCTAGAGCTGGGCTAAGCACAGAGGGAGCGGATGTCTGATATGGTTCTCAAAAATTCTGTGAGAATATGACAGGAAGTTATCCAGAAAGGGCTCAGATGGGGTCTGTTATTATCATGCAACAGGTGTAGGATTATGAAACAAAATATGGCTGTCTTTCATCATTAACCTATCCCCATGAGGAAGGGGATCCTTCACTGTATTCAGTCTTGCAGCTGGGGAAAATGAGGCATTGCGAAGCCAGGTGACCTACTCATGACGTCCAGCTGACAGGAAGCTCAGCCTGACTTCTCTGCCATACTTCCTAGGACAGTGAATGTTATTCAGTCCACTTCTTGTGGTGGGACTTCCACTTTTTCATTTTTGAGGCTTGAATTTGAGGCCTGGATGCTGTGCCTGAGCTCCTTAGATCAAGGCTAGCGCTCTACCACATGAGTCACAGCATCACTTCCGGCTTTCTGTTGGTTCTTTGAATATAAGAGTCTCACAGACATTCCGGTCTGGGCTAGCTGTGAACCATGATCTTCATATCTCAGCCTCCTGTGTAGTTACAATTATAGGTCTGAGCCAACAGCACCTGGCTTAAGTGTAATTCTGGCCCTCTCTTCCTCTTTTTCTCTCTTTTTCTCTCATCCCCTCCTCCCCCCTCTCCTCTCTCCCTCTCTTTTTCTCTCCCCCCTCTTTCCCTCTCTCTCTATCCATCTCTCTTTCTCTTTCAGGAACTGGTTAAATAGGTGCTGGAAGAGGTGGCCCAGTATCCCCATGTGGCTGGAACCCAAGGTTGCCCTCTCATTCTGGAGGTGGGCTGAGGGTCAGGAGCTGTTTCGCTCAGCCTATTGAACTAGCTTCATGAGGTAAACCCCTCTATGCCCCAGCTAGACTGTGATGACTATTCATTTTCCATCCCTTGAGTCCTTCCTCACATCCCTCTGCTACACCGTTGAAGGAAAGTTGATGAGGAGATGTTGCCTTGTCCCCCTGCCCAGCATGATCCCGGGACTCTGACCCATACCCCCACCTATCTGGTCAGGGCCTGGCTATAAGACAATAAAACACTGCGTGTCTACTACCCTTTGCGGGCGAGTGTAGTTTTGGTTAGGGGGTTGGGGTGCAGAGGAAAGACCCCAGACCTGACACCTCCTGGAGGACATTTGTTCTTGTGACAGAGCCAAGTCATTGCTATGGATAAGGAGGAAGCCGCATCAGACTGACCCAGAACAATGCTCAAAGATAGGTAGGCTGTTGAAGTATCAAACCCACTCATGTCTGCTTCGTACTCCCAACAAGGAGGTGTAGTGTGGGTGGCCCAGCCCTGGCCTAAGGGATTATAAATGGATGGTGGTGATCAGAGGCTCATGGCTCCCATCCATCATCCTTGCTGTTCAGGAGGCTGAGGTATGATGGTCATGACTCAGAGTCAGGCCGGGCAGGAAAGTCCAGGAGATTCTTATCTTCCATAAACTACATCCCTCCCCAAACCCACACACAAGCCAGATGTGCTGTGGCTCAAGTAGTAGAGCCTCAGCCTTGAACAAAAGAAGCTAAGGGATAACACCCAGACCCTGAATCCAAGTCCTAAGACTAACATAATCATAAAATAAATGAACAGTGTACACCTTTTATCTGACTACCAAGAAAGATGGATACATTTTTCTGCTGTACTTGTAGCCAAAGGTAAGGGGCTTCCCTTGATGTGCCCCTAAAACTCTCCTCTCCTTTATCTGTCCAGGCTTAGGTTGCAGGACAGAATTCAGATCATCCCCTGGATGTGACCTTAGCTACCCTCCCCCATCCACCTTCTTTGGGGTCAGGATTCTGGATGCACTCCCTGCTGGGAGGATGAGGCACCACAGAGATGAGGGTAGGTATCCTGGACGCTTATACACACACACACACACACACACACACACACACACACACACACACACTCACACACACACACACACACACCCATACACACAAAAACACAAATACCCCTAAGCCAACTCAGACCAGCCTTTTCCAAAGACACTTTATCTCCTTGGATTAACTGACCTAAGAGAGAATTTTGATCCCCTGTAACTGATTATTTAAACTTGGGCTTGCTAGATGACAGGAGATAAACAGGAGCAAAAAAAAAAAAGCCTTTGGTGCCCATCACCTGGTGCTCAGGCTCATGCCTGTCATCCTGGCTACTCCAGATGCTGAGATCTGAGGAACACAGTTTGAAGCCAGCCATAAGCTGGAAAGCCCATGAAACTCTACTCTCCATGGAACCACCAAAAAGCTAGAGGTGGAGTTGTGGCTCAAGTGGTAGAGCACCAGCCTTGAACAATAAAACTCAGAGAGCAACTCCCAGATCCTCAGTTCAAGCCCACACAAAGAAATGGCCCCATCTTGTTGCCCAAACATTGCCAGGGCCTCAAGCCCCCTCTCATGGGGTGTGATACAACACCTGTCCCTGGGCGGTGTATCAGGGCCTTCAGAAATCCGGTGGTGGAATCCAGGCCTTCCCCTTTATGCACTGTCAACCCACACTGGCTGGAAGGCAGAGCCAGAAAAGGCCGGAAGCCTGCAGAGTGGAGAGGCTCCAGCTCTGCCAAGGTGATCAGAATGGTCTTTTTGGAGGCAGCACTTGAAAAGGGGGTCTTGCTTAACAAGGAGGATCTGACAGGAAGCACAGAGAACAAAGGTGCTGAATATGATGGACAACACAGCAGAGCGTGTTCATTTCAAGCCAGGGCTGCTGGTGCGAGACTCGGTATAGATGTGTGACTTGGTATAGATGTGTGCGACTGTCCCTATACAGGTCTGAGGGGTCATAGAAGAACAGCTATCCAGGGCTGAGATTGTGTCTTAGAGGTAGAGGGCTCACCTAGCATGAAAGAAAGCACGGATTGGATTCCTAGGTCCTGCATACACAGAAAAAGGTGGAAGTGGCCCGTGGCTCAGGTGAAAGAGTGCTCCCCTAGAGACAAAGAAAGTCGGGGACAGCACTAGGGCCCCAATGTCAGGCCCCAGGGCTGTCACCATAAAACAGTTCTCCCAGGACCTTGGTGACAGGTGGTTGGCTATGCCCTGAACCTCTCAGTAGATCCATCCAGGCTTTGTGTCTCCTTTGACAGAGGGGAGCTGGATACTCCTCCTGCCCTGGGCACCCCTGGGCCCCGTTATCAGCAACCCTCCCAACGTCTTCCACTAGGACATGGAGCAGCTGGCACCAGAGGTCCTCAGGTATTGGTTGGGTGGGGCAGGGGGACATAGGTCAGGCGCCAGAACTCCTAGTGGGTCTGATCTGCCCTGGAAGACCAGGCAATCTGGAGGAGGCAGATGGGAGCTTAGAGAGGGCTAGTGATGTGGAGGGGGCCCTTTAATCCCCATGGCCCCACCCAGATTCTGAGACTCCCTTGGCTGTCCTTGAGGGAGGTAGAGGGGTGTCTAGGTGGTAGCTTCTAGAGGAGGACTAGGTGGAAATTCTGAAGGACTAGACACCTTAAGCCATGAGCTGGTGGCTCATGCCTGTCATCCCACACCTGTCATCCTGGCCACTCAGGAGGCTGAGATCCAGAGGATCTCATTTCCCAGCCCAGGCAGGAAAGTCCCTCCATAGCTTCATCTCCAAACTCCAACCGGAAGTGGCACTGTGGCTGAAGTGGTAGAGCACTGGCCTTGAGGAAAATTAGACATCAGGGACAGTACCCAAGCCCTGAGTTCAAGCCCCTCAACCAAAAAAAAAAAAAACACCAAAAAACCAAACAATAAAGAAAGACACCCCTTCCTTGCTTGCAAGAGATGGTGAAGTAGCAGGGTTTCTGTGGTTGTGAGACCAGATGCTGACCTCACAGTACAGACATTTCTAATAAGTCCCCAGCTTTACCCCAGTGTGAAGCCAAAGCAGGGTGGGTGGTGCCTTACCAAGAACTCCAGAGGTTATGGCTATGGCATGCAGGGAGTGGGTGAATGGGACCTGGGTTGGAATGGTAGTGTCAATTATATGCTCTCCATCCATGGAAGAATGGTTTTGGATGCTGGTGACAAAGTCTGAAGTGTAGGGTTACATTGGGTTTGTGTCTTGATGAGTTGGGTTTTCCCTTGGTATAAGAAGGTGGCTGCAGAGGAGGCTACAATGCTTGATAAGAAATGTACTCCTTTTATGGCTAGGGAGGTTGAGCATTTCTTCATGTGTCTATTGGCCATGCTTTTCTTCTTTAGAGAAGTTTCTCTTTAAGTCTTTAACCCACTTATTTATTGGACAGTTGTTTCTTTGAGGATTTGTTGTTGGGGGATCTAATTTTTTGAGTTCCAAGTATATTTTAGATATGAGACCCTTGTCCATTGTATGGATAGTGAAGATCTTCTCCCAATCCGTAGGCTTTCTATTGATCTTGCTAGCTATGTCCTTTGCCATGCAGAAGCTCTGCTACTTCATGCAATCCCATTTCTCCAACCTTTCTTTGATTTGTTGTGTTTCTGGGTCTCTATTAAGAACATTTTGGCCTGCACCAAGGAGACCTAGGGTTTCTCCTATTCCATCCTGTAATGTTCTCAGATTGTCTGCTTTGACTCCGAAGTCTTTGATCCATTTGGAGTTAATTCTGGTGCAGGGTGATATGTAGGGATCTAGTTTTAGTTTTCTACAAGGTAATAACCAATTTTGCCAGCACTATTTACTGAAGAGGATGTCTTTCTTCCATTCTATTTTTTTAGCTCCCTTATCAAAGATTAGCTGGCTATAGTTCTTTAGGTTCATTTCTGGGGTTTCAATTCTATTCCATTGGTCCTGAGGTCTGTTCTTGTGCCAGTACCAAGCTGTTTTGATTACTATGGCTTTATAGTAGAGTTTGAAATTTGGTATTGATATTCCTCCAGCAGCGTTCTTTCCGATGAGGAGCGTATTTTCTATTCAATGTCTTTTATTGTTCCATATGAATTTTTGGATTGCCTCTTCTATTTCCTTGAAGAATGAGGTTGGAATTTTGATAGGTATCACATTGAATTTGTAGATAGCCTTGGGAAGTATTGCCATTTTCAAAATGTTAATATTTTCAATCCAAGAGCATGGGAGTTTTTGCCATTTTTGGCTTAAGGTGTCTAGTCCTTCAGACACCTTAAGCCATGAGCCGGTGACTAACACCTGTCCTCTCACACGTGTCATCCTGGCCATTTGGGAGGCTGAGATCCAGGGTACATCATTTCCCAGCTAGGCAGGAAAGTCCCTCCAGAGCCTCATCTCCAATCTCTAACTGGAAGTGGCACTGTGGCTCAAATGGTAGAGCACTGGCCTTGAGGAAAATTAGACATCAGGGACAGTACTTAAGCCCTGAGTTCAAGCCCCTCAACCAAAACAAAAAACAAAAATTCAAACAAGAAGGAAAGATACCTCTTCCTTGCTTGCAAGAGATGTTGAAGTAGTAGGTTGCAAATCAAAACAACATTAAGATACTACCTCACCCCAGTTAGAATGGCAAAAATGAAGAACTCTAATAACAACAGATGCTGGAGGGGATGTGGACAGAAGGGAACCTTACTGCATTGTTGGTGGGAGTGTAAACTTGTTCAACCACTTTGGAAAGTAGTATGGAGGTTCTTCAAAAGACTCCACATAGAGCGCCCCTATGACCCACCAATCCCACTTTTGGACATTTACCCAAATGTTTACAAACAAGACCACACTAAAGCTACCAGCCCAACTATGTTTATTGCAGCATTATTTACCATAGCTAAGATATGAAACCAACACAGATGCCCCTCAGTAGATGAATGGATCAAGAAATGTGGTATATATATACACCATGGAATTCTATGCCTCCATCAGAAAGAATGACATTGCCCCATTTGTTAGGAAACGGAAAGACTTGGAAAAAATTATATTAAGTGAAGTAAGCCAAGCCCAAAGAAACTTAGGTCCCATGGTTTCCCTTATTTGCAATATTTATTATATATACGAGTCAAGCAGAAAAGGTTAGGTAAGTTGATGTTAGGAAAATGAACCCTAAGGTTTATATTTAAATGTTTTTTTTCTTTCATGCATTTGTTTCTAATGCATTTATAAGATTATTTCTTTGTTGCTTTGTATGTCCCTCCCCCACAGTACAATCCCTGCTTTCACTGTATTTAATTATGGTATAATTTGTGGAGGGGAAGGGGAAAAAGTAGTCCTTTAAGTAAGGAAACAGGCTGACCCTTACATCAATGAGAAGTACAAGTTGTCATATCGAAAAAGAAAATTACAACTTTGGTGGGGAGGGAAGGTTGGTTGGGGGTAGGGAGAAGCTTGGAAGGGATAGGAAGGGGAAACAAAGGAGGAGGCTACAATGCTTGATAAGATATGTACTCCTTATCTTGCCCATGTAATTGTAACCCCTGTGTACAGTATTTTCACAATAAAGAAAGAAAGAAAGAAAAGAGATGAAGAAAAAAAAAAAAGAAGTTGGATGTAGCCGGGCACTGCCAGTGGCTCACAACTGTTATCCTAGCTACTCAGGCGGCTGATATCTAAGGATCACGGTTCAAAGCCAGCTTGGGCAGGAAAATCAGTGAGACTTTATCTCCAATGAACTACCAGAAAATTGGATGTGTTGCTGTGGCTCCAGTAGTAGAGTGCACACTTTCATCTGAAGGGCTGAGGGCCTGCTGGCTGGCCCAAAGTTCAAACCCCATAACCTACAACCAAACAAAAGGTAGCTCAATTTTCTCCATAACTGTGTACAGTAGAAATGCCATGATGTGTTGTGAACCATTCCAGACATGTGAGTGGCTCTGAGTTGTTTTGTCTACATTTGGTGTGATGATGGTAGTACCATCATCTCTGGGGTGCAATATTCAGGGTGCTCAGGGACTGCTGAGGCTTTGGGCTACCAGTGTATGTGTCTGTATGTTTGTGTGTGTGTGTGTGTGTGTGTCTGTGTCTGTGTGTTTGGATGTAGAAGACCTGGGCCTTGAACTCAGGTCTAGGTGAAGTTCCTATGCTTCTGTGCTCAAAGGTAGTGCACTAACACTTGAGCTGCAGCTCCATTTCCGGCTATTTGGTAGTTCATTGGAGATAGGAGCCTCACAGACATTTCTCTGCTGGCTGGCTTTGACCTCAGCCTCCTGAGTAGCTCGGATGACAGGTGTGAGACACCAGTTCCA
Source organism: Dipodomys merriami (assembly GCF_024711535.1). Lineage (NCBI taxonomy): Eukaryota > Metazoa > Chordata > Mammalia > Rodentia > Heteromyidae > Dipodomys > Dipodomys merriami. The sequence goes on along the minus strand of NW_027202538.1, from coordinate 2,366,034 downwards.
TATGTGTGTGTGTGTGTGTGTGTGTGTGTGTGTGTGTGTGTGTGTGTGTGTGTGTTTCCCTCATCTTTCTCTGTCCCCTTCCTGGGTGCCTGTCTGCCTCTTTCTGACCTCGGATGGTGCCCCTCCTCCACACTGACCTTGTCTTTATCCTCCTATCAGGGTCTACACTGAGTCTTAAATTGCCAGAGACCTGAGTTTAAGCTTTTCTTTGGAGCCCAAGTCCAGCTGTCCAAATCTTTGGTTGCCTGCAGGGGATTCTGGGTCAGCCTGGGCAGCTGTAATAAAGTCTTGCCTGTCTCTAGGTGGGGAACTCAGACATAGGATGTCCTGCCCTTTTCCTCAGCTAGACTTCTGGCTGCATGTCCCTCTCAGCAGGCTGTCTTTGGAGTGGGGGAAGGGGGTTGCCGGTGGCTCTGGCCAACTCCAGCTTGATAGTGGACTGAAGGCCGCCCAACCAAGGAGGATTCCGGGCTGCATTGGAGGTGATTCCAAGGTGGGTTGGAAGTATCTGTTAGTGTCTAGGAAATGTCAATGTACTTTATCGCAGCCAAGTCTATCTTCCAGCCGCAGCTGGGTCTCTCCAATCCTTCTAGAGAATTCTGGATGCCCAGAATACAGAGGCACAGACTTTAGATTCCAGGGCCAGGGAATTGGGGGAGGAGACACTGTTGTGGCCAATACCTCAATGTTCTGGGGCATTAGTCTTGACCTGGGTATGCACCCATTGTGCACGTCACTTCTTAACCCAGAGCTGGCCAGAAACAGGCCACTTGTGGTGGTGCTGTGGAAGTAGCAGGAGTGGAAGTGAGAACTAGGATGACCAACATCTGGATTTATGGCCTGAGAGAGGGGGGGCTCAAAAGATGTCTTTAAAAAAACAAAACTTTTAGAGCTGGAACTCAGGCCCTAGGCACCGAGCTTCCTTTGCTCAAATCTAACACTCTACCCCTTGAATCACAGCTCACATTTCATTTTTTGTAGTGGTTTAGTGGAGACAAGATTCTCACGAACTTTCCTGCCTGGGCTGGCTTCAAGCTGCCATCTTAAGAGCTCAGCTTCTTAAGTAGCTAGGATTGCTGGTATGACCCACTGGCACCTGTTAAGAAAGTGTGTGTGTGTGTGTGTGTGTGTGTGTGTGTGTGTGTGTGTGTGTGTGTGTGTGTGTGTGTGTGTGTTTACCAGGGCTTGAACTCAGAGCCTAGGTGGTGTCCTTTAGCTTGTTTGCACAAGGTTGGTACTCTACCACTTGTACTCCTGTAGCTCTGCTTCCCAGCTTTTTGGTGATTCATTGGAGATAAGAGTCTGCCCACCCAGGCTAGCTTTGAATCTTGATTGATCCTCATGTGTCAGCCTTGAGTAGCTAGGATTATAGGCATGAGCCACTGCATCCAGCTGCAAGGCTGTCTCTTCATACTTTCTTCTGTTCTAACAGGTGTGTACTTGCCCTGGCCTAGATCTCTGATCTCCACATCAGCTCCCAGCAGCCCTTGACTGTGTGGAGAACATAAAGCTCAAACCTGTCAAGCATCCAATTTCTATGTCCTCAGGTGAGGGTAGGTTTCCTCTGAAGCCTGGAGGAATAGTGGGACGGGGAGGAAGGTTAGCTGTAGCTGGGTGCTAGGCTGGGAGAGAAGTACACTCTCTTAGCCAAGAAGGAAAGCGTGGTCAGATGTTAATAGCTTATGCTCTCATATTCCTAGCTCCTCAGGAGGCTGAGATCTAAGGATTGGCATTCAGAGGCAGCCCAGCTCATTTTTCTCTTTCTTTCTTTCTTTCTTTCTTTCTTTCTTTCTTTCTTTCTTTCTTTCTTTCTTTCTTTCTTTCTTTCTTTCTTTCTTTCTTTCTTTCTTTCTTTCTTTCTTTCTTTCTTTCTAGTATCAGTAGGATCTATTTTTGTGTGTGTGTGAAAATACTGTTCAGAGGAGTTACAATTACATGGGCAAGATAATGAGTACATTTCTTATCACCAGCTCACTTTTCTAAAGTGTGTGAGACTCTCCTTTCCCAATAACCACCTGAAAGCTGGAAGAAAAGCTGTGGCTCAAGTGGTAGAGTTGCTAGCCTTGAATGAAAAGTGAGGGTCAGAGCCTGGATCCTGATTTCAAGCCCTAGTACCAAGATGTGCCCATGCACACACACACACACACACACACACACACACACACACACACACACACACACACACACACACACACACACACAGAGGAAGGTAGTAATGATGAGCTGAGCTATAACTGGGGGCAGTTCAGAGGCACAGTCATAGTAAACTCTTGACACATCAGTTATTTCTCCCCAACTCTTTCTTGGGCTGAGGGGTCTGGTGCATGGAACCTGCACCTCCATCCATGTCTAGGGTACAGGATCAAGGGAAGAACACGATGGATGATCGTTTATATTCGGTGCATGATTGCAGACCTTCATCTGCCGCAGAACATTGGTGAGGAAAGCAGAGCTCTGAGCCCTGGAACTCCTGGGATAGCCACTGCTACAAGCAGCAGCCAGCCAGCTGTGGATTCCTGAGCCTACAAGTGTTTCATGAGCCCAACTCAACACCCACCCAAAGTGTGCCTGACAAATTTTCCCCCCATGCCATCTTGCAGCTCTTGCCTCTCCTGGCCCAGAAACCTGGTCTGAAATATTGATTCACAGCTCAGATCCACAGTGCACCCATGACAGATGCCATTCTGATGACCTGGCCAATGATCTCCGTGCCCCATAGCTAGACCCTTCTCTGATACTTTGGCCTGCTCTGTAGGCAAAGGCTCCCAAAGAGGCTGCTTTCAAGACTTGTAGGACACCTACATCTTGGGAGACCCTTAGGGGCCCACTGGAAATTTCTCTGCCTAGAGCCACAGAGTGAGGTTCAAGCAGACCAGGTGTTGGTCATGGGGCTTGAACTCTGGGACTGGGCACTGTCCCTTCAGCTCTTCAGCTTACCACTTGAACCACAGTAACACTTTCAGTTTTCCTGTGGTTCATTGGAGATCAGAGTCTCCCGGACTTTCCTGCCTGGGCTGGCTTTGAACCATGATCCTCAGATCTCAGCCTCCTGAGGAGCTAGGAGGATAGGCATGAGCCAACAGCACCCAACTGATGTGGACTTTCACCACAGTGGACTAACAACTCCTGAAAGCTTTTCTTTATTTTTTATGTGCCAGTACTGGGGCTTGAACTTAGATTCTGGACTCTAGTCTCTTTAATTTTTGCCTCAAGCCTGACATGCTACCACTTGAGCCACAGTTCCTTTTCTGATTTTGGTAGTTCATCCGCAAGAAGAGTCTCACTAACTTTCCTCCCCTGAGCTGGCTTTGACCCACAACTTCTGATCTCAGTCTTCTGAGTAGCTAGGATTTGCAGGGGTTGAATCACCACTGGCTTTGGGCTAGAAGCTTTTCTTAAACAAGTGTTCTTCCCTGCATTTGCCCTGAGTCCTCCATGTAAAGGATGTCTGAGGGTCAGGAACTGTGAAAAATAGGCTTCCAGCCACATGAAATGGCTGGGATCCATGGTGAAAAGTCAAGGTAATCTTCCCCTTGGGCCCCATACTGGGACCTCCTCCATCTGCCTTTCCTGTGGCTCAAGTACAAACCTTGACCCAGCCTTGAATGTCCTGCCACACTTAAGCCACAGAACCTTCATTCCACCCACACCACCTATTCTACATCACACCTCAGGAAACTTTGTGCATGTTGTACCTTCTGCCTGAGGCTCTGTATCTTGTTCCACATCTTAGAACGCCTGTGGAATTTTGGCAATAGTTATTTCACCTCCCGGAGCAAGTCTTTCCTTCCCTTTTCCCTCTTTTTTTTTTTTTTTTTAATATTGAGTTGCTAGAGATGGAACTTGTGCAGGCTGACTGGCAAATGCTCTAGCTTGGTGTGTGTGTGTGTGTGTGTGTGTGTGTGTGTGTGTGTGTGTGTGTGTGTGTGTGTGTGTGTGTGTGTGTGTGTGTGTGTGTGTGTGTTTGTGCCAGTCCTGAGGATTGAATTCATGGCCTGGATGCTATCCCTGAGGTTTTGTGGTCAAGGCTAGCACTCTATTCCTTGAACCACAGCTCTATTTCTGACTTTTTGGGTGTTTGATTGGAGAAAAGTTTCTCATAAAGACTTTCATGCTTGCAATTGTGATCCTCAGATCTCAGCCTCCTGAGTAGCTAAGATTACAGCTGTGAGCCACCAGCAACTGTCCGCTACCCTACTTCTTACCTCTAACCTTGGCCCTCCTATGAGTACCAGAAGAATATGTCTCACCAGGATCAGTTTTTTGCCAGACTTGGGGCTTGAACTCAGAGTCTGGGCATGATCCTGAGTTTCTTTTGGTCAAGGCTAGCACCCTTATCACTTAAGCCACAGTGCCACTTTTGGCTTTTTCTATTTCTGTGATACTGAGGGCTTTGTGCGTGCTAGGTAAGCACTCTTCCACTAAGCCACATTCACAGCCCAAGGCTCACTTCTGACAGGAACTATGAGGGTGGAATTTATTGGCTTGCCCCTTTGGGTGCAGAAATAGCTGGCTATTTCATATCTTTGCCAAGATTTGGGACCAGCCTGTGACTCAGCAATGAGGAATGGTGAATGAGGGATAGCCACCAGGCCCCAGAGGAGTAGGCTCAAATATCCTTCAGAGGGATAGAGAATATGGAGCCAGAACCTTTGACAACTCCTACAGCCTAGGAACTGTGATCTCCCTGGAGGCAGTGGCTGGCTGCTAGGTGTCCTGATGGGACATCTCAGCCAGAACATAAGGCACCCATTGCACAGCCCTGGCAAAGCCCGCTGGGCTTCAGTTATTAAATGGCAGAGAAGGATGCTTTGTTCAACGTGCTGGCTCAGACTTAGGACTCTCTGAGGCCTTGCACAAGTTGGGAGGATGGACATGGGAAACCTGCTGAAAGCCCATCATCCATACATCATCCATCCATACACAGAGACATGGAGGTATTTCTTCCTTTGGGGGGGGGGAGGGTGAGGCAGGTCCATGGTTGTACTATGAGAATAGGCCCTGTCCCTGAGCTCCTTTTGCTCAAGGATAGCACTCTGCCCTTGAGCCACAGCCCCACTCATGGTGTTTTTCCCCCTGTCATCTCTTACAGAGAAGAGTGTTGTGGACTTTCCTGCCCCAGATGAATTCAAATTGGCATTCTCTACATCTCAGCCTCAGGAGGAGTTAGGGTTATAGGCAGGAGCCACTGACACCTGGCTTTCTTTTCTTCTTGTTCTTTTTTTTAAATCGTGACCATCTGAAATCTTCAAGGTGTCATTCCAATGGTTTGCATTCACAGTAATCTACCCAGGCCTGGAATTCGAATGCTATGACTACCACCCATAAATGGAGGGAGATCCTGATGAACTCATTCCTGTTCATGTGAATGCTAATGGAATGTAATAAAAGTAATAATTAAATTTGCAGTTAATTCATGATTCTATTTTAGAATGCCACAAAAAAATTATTGGATTTATATCTTCATTCTAGCACCATGGTCTGATTAAGGATATTGACTAATTTGTAATTAATGCTTTTATAAGTATTCAACCATGATACTTCATTAAATAGAGTAATAATTTAGTAACTAGTAATAGGTAAGAACATATATATAATTTAATAATATCCTCACATTCTCTCTTTGTATATGTGTGTATATATATATACATACATATGCAGGTATATATGTATGTATATATACATATTATATATATATATATATATATATATATATATATATATATATATATATATATATATAATATGGTGGCTTGATTACAGGTCCTCAAAATTTCCTGGATGCTCAATTTGCCAGAGGCTGGTGTGCTAAGACTGACTCCATTTATGGATTGGGCACTGTAGGTGAGTTGAAATCCCAGCATCGCCAAAAATTTATTTGTGGAGTAAGAAGCCAATTTGACACATTTTTTTCCTTCTCTGTGAAAGTCCTGGGTCTCAATACAATGTATAATCCATATACAAATATATCCTATGTGATAGATATAATAAAGGAAATGTTATATGTGTAATAATAATAAATAAATAAGGGTAATAAAGGTCATATGCAGTAGAACCCATATAAGTAAATAGATCTTATATACATGAATATTATCTTTTCCAGTGCTGGGGCTTCAATTCAGGCCCTGGGAACTGGTCTGAATTTCTTTTTTTTTTTTCTTTCTTTCTTTCTTTTTTTTTTTTTTTGCCAATCAAGGTGCCTGAACTCTGGGCCTGGGCACTGTCCCCCAGCTCTTCATTTCAAAGCTCTACCACTTGAGCCACTTCTAGCTTTTTCTGCTTATGTGGTGCTGAGGAATTGAACCCAGGGCCTCATGCATGCAAGGCAAGCACTCTACCACTGAGCCACCTTCCCAGCCCCATGAATTTCTTGTCTTCAAGGACGGTGAGATTTCCCCTTCACACACAGTGTCACAGAGTTACCCAGACCCTGAGTTCAAATCCCAGGCCTGCTAGAAAAATGGTGCAATTTCCTAACCAGGGTTTTATTGTTATTATTACTTTTTTTTGGCCTAGCACAGGGCTTGAACTCAGGTCTTCGCATCTCTGCCACAGCTGATCATTGGATCCTACTACCCTACTTCAAATTTCGGAGCTGGGAAAAAAAAATTAATAAATAAAAAGGAGAAGGATAAAACTGAGAAGTTAAAGAAGGTGGTTTTACTTTTTTTTCCTTTGTATTGTGACCATCCTGGGTCTAAATGACAAGCCCCAGAATGTGTACATGACATTGCATTGCTAATGTTTGGTGGGCTATTAGGGAATCTATAGCAGAAACCAGCAACTTATTCTTGGAGGTCGAATCTTAGAACTGCCACTAATGAATGGTGGGAGGTTCTAAGAAACACATTCTGATATACATACGTACAAATGGAATGTTAAAAAAGTATCATTTAAATTAGTGGTTAGTGTATGATTATATCCTAAAATTATACACAACAATTATTCTAAATTGACTAATTTTCAATTAATACTTTATTACGTATTCAATCATGATACTTAAAAAAGGAAGGAATAATTTAATTGCCAAAAATTGGTAGTATTATCATATATGCAGTTTCATAATATACAGATATCTCATTTGTTTTATATATATACATCTATCTATCTATTTATCTATCTCTATCTATCTATCTATCTATCTATCTATCTCTATCTATCTATCTATCTATCTATCTATCTATCTATCTATCTATCTATCTATCTATCTATCTATCTATCTATCTATCTCTATCTACCAATCTACACATTTATCTGTTTATTCACTTGACACTCCTGGTGCTCAGTGATAGAATGCTCACTGAGTATGTCCAAAGCCCTGGGTTCCATTCCTCAGTACCAGTTGCACAGAAAAATCCAGAAGTCATGCTGTTTCTCAAGCAGTCCAGTACCAGCTTTGAGCACAAAAGTTTAGGGACTGTGTCTAGACACTTACTCAAGATGCAGAACTGGCACCAAAACAAAACGATAGAATGTTCTGACTGCAAAGATTTAAGGATAGGACTGCAAATACATCATCATAGAGCAAGCTAGGAGTCTGGTGCTGAGAGCTGCAATCTAACCTGACTAGGCAGAAGTAAATTGCTTGCAACCCAGCTACACAGAACCAGATCCTTCTGGGGGCTGAGATCAGACACTGGTGGTTTTAAAATCCAGCCCTGACAGGAAGTCTGCAAAACTCTGAGCTGTGGCTCAAAGTGGTAAAGCTCTAGCCTTGAGCAAAAGATCTTAGGACAGTACCCACAAACTTTCAGTGGAATCCCCGTGGCTGACTCACCACCCCCCCACAAAAAACCCACCCCTCTAAATCATTAGATGTGAACTTTGTGTAGTTTGGTGACACTGATGAAAGCACCCTAATTCTAATGACAGCATGTGTGATACAGCTATGTCATGTGTCTTATATGTGGAATGGTGTACTGAGTGCATTCTTGTATCTGGTCCTTGTAAAAGCTCCACAGATTATTGTGCTGATGACAACCTTGAGGCTCAGATATGTCCCCATGTCAGGGCCTAAATGATGTATGTACTGAACTCTAATGAGTTTTCTCTTGCAGAGAATTGTTTTGGTTTATTTTTCTCGGTCATGAACCTTGAACTCAGGGCCTAACCAGTGACCCTTCCCTGTTGGGCTCATGGTTAGCACCCTACTGAGGGGACCCAAGGACACCCTTACAAAAGTGGTACAGTCTAGGCCTCTGTGGCTGATATCTGTCATCCTGCCTACTTTCACACATTTTTTTTTCCTTCTCTGTAAAAATCCTGGGTCTCAGTATGAAGTATAATCCATATGCAAAAATATCCATGTGATAAGATGTAATAAATGAAATAAATGTTATATATGTAATAATACTAAATAAAATAAATAATGAATAAATAAGGGTAATAAATATCATATGGAGGAAGCCCATGTATGTAAAATGATCACATAAATGAATATTATCTTTTCCATTGCTGGCGCTTAAATTCCAGCCTGGAAACTGGCCTGAAATTCTTGTATTCAACAGTGAGCTTCCCCTCCCCCGCATTGTCACAGAGTTACCCAGACCCTGAGTTCAAATCCCAGGCCTGCCAGAAAAATGGAGCAATTCCAAGTCACAGCCTTAATTTACTTTGTCCAGGCCCCGGGCTTGAACTCAGCTTGTGGCAATTCTGCCTCAGGTTCGATCACCCTAGGCTGGGGTGCAGCCAATGGACCCACAACCCATCCTGAGATCCTAGGACCCGAATTCAAATCTCGGGACTGATAAAAAAAAATGTAGAATGGCAGGGAACGTGGCTCAGTAGTAGAGTGCTTGCCTTGAATGTATAAGGCCCTGGGCTTGATTCCTCAGCACCACATATAAGCAGAAAAAAGCGGTAAGTGGTGCTATGGCTCAAGTGGTAGAACACTAGTCTTGAGTAAATAGTTGAGGAACAGTGTCCAGACCCACATTTCTGGCCCCACAACCAACAAAAAAGAAAAAAAAAAAGAAAGACAGAGAGGGGAAAAAGAAGAATAAGGCTAAAATTGGGAAGTTCCAGAAGGCGGTTTTACTTTGTTTTTTCCTTTGCATTGTGACCATCCTGGGTCTAAATGAAAGGGCCCGGAAAGAGTATGTGACCTTACACTGCTGAAGTTTGGTGGGCTATCAGGCAAACCATAGCCAAAACCAGGAACGTATGCCCACGGTTCAAATCCCGGGACTGCCACCTAGGAATGGCGGGAGATCCTAAGAAGCCCATTCCGACATACATCCATATGAATGTAATGTTGTAAAAGTAACAATTACATTAGTAGCTAGAATATGATTACATTTTAAAATTGTAAACAATAATCATAGTACATTGACTATTTTTCAATTAATATTTTATTATATTTTCAACATTGAGAAATAAAGGAAAGAATAATTTAATTATGGATAATTGGTAGTAATAGAGTATATGTAATTTAATAATATACAGATATCTTTCTTATTTTATACATATATATATGTATATATATAAGCCATGTATATATCTATTTCTACACTTGTCACTCCTGGGGCTCAGTGATAGAGTGCTTGCCTAGTATGTATGAAGCCCTGGGTTCGTTTCCACACTACCAGATGCACAGAAAATGCCAGAAGTGGTGCTCTTACTCAAGCACCAAAGAAAAGTTAGAATGTTCTAACTGCAAATATACAAGGCCAGGACTTTAAATATTTCATGACAGAGCAAGCCGGGAATGTGAAGATGACGGCTACCATCTATCCTGACAGCCAGAGGTTAACAGCTGCAAACCAACTCCATTGAACCAGACGCTGCTGGCTCATCTCTAGCTGCTCAGGGGATGAGATCTGACACTGGTGGGTTGAAAACTCAGCCTGGCAGGAAGTCTGTGAGACTCTGAGCTGTGGCTCAAAGTGGTAGAGCTCTAGCCTTGAGGAAAAGATCTTAGGATAGTACCCACAACTTATGAGTGCAACCCCTGAGTCTGATGACCCTTCACCCACTTACCTCCCCACCCCCGACTAACCACCCGTCTAAACTATTAGATATGAACTTGTGTGGTTCCTGACATGTTTATGAAGGAATGGTGATACTGACAAAAGCATCCTAATTCTAATGACAACTTGTGGGATACAGCTATATGAAGAGTCCTTCCTGGGGTGCTAGGTCCTTCACAGGGTGCTCTTTGCTGAGTCCTTCACAGGGTGCTATGTGCTGAGTCCTTCATGGGGTGTATTCTTTCATCTGGTCCTTGTTAGAGCTCCACAAGTAAGATGATTGTACAGATGAGAAACTTGAGGCACAGATATTTCCCAAGGCAGTTCCAAATTTATGAATGTACTGAACTCTATTGACTTGTCTCCTGCAGACAATTGTTTTGGTTTAGTTTTCTCCATCATGAACCTTGAACTCAGAGCCTAGACTCTCATTTTCCTCTTATGCTCATGGCTAGCACTCTACCACGCCAAGCCAAGGACCCCCTCGCAGCAAAGTGTCATGGGTTAGGTGTCTTTAACTGAGTTCTATCATCCTGCCTGCTCAGGAAGCTGAGAATCTGGGTTCAAAACTATCCCACACACAAAAGGTCCCATGACACTATCATCTCCTATTCACCACTTAAAAACTTGAAGTGGAAGCTGGGTGCCGGTGACTCATGCCTGTCATGCTAGCTACTTACTCAGCAGGCTGAGAGCTCAGGATCATGGTCCAAAGCCAGCCTGAGCAGGAGATTCCTTGAGATGTTATCTCCAATGAACCACCAGAAAACCTGAATGTGCTCTGTAGCTCAAATGGTAGAGCTCTCCACTTGAGCTGAAGAGCTGAGTGACAGCACCCAGGCCCAGACTTCAACTCCTCCAACTTACAAGAAAAGAAAGAAAGAAACCTGAAGTGCAGTGCTGGGAATGGTTCTTAGGGGTAGAGTGCTTTGCATGTATGAAACCCTGGCTTTGAATCCTCAGTGGCACATCACTAGAAAAAAAGCCTGAAGTGGCTCTGTGGCTCAAGTGGTAGAGTGCTATCCTTGTACAGGAGAAACTCGGGTACAGTGCTGAGGTCCTGAGTTCAAGCTCCAGGACTGGTATATGCACACAAATTACCCCCCACCCCCTCCACAGATACCAGCAGTGGAACTGTGACATCAAAGGGTAAAGCACTGGGAAGTAGGCCCTGAGAGAAGACTTGAGCTGGTACAGCTTCTTTCCAGGCTTTGCATTTGTTTATAGGGATTTTAGAAAATCTTTAAACAAGGTTATCTAGACCTTTGCCTCAACCAGTCCTGTTCCTGGAATGGAAAGAATGCCTCTAGGTCCCCCTCCCCTTAACAACCTAACTCACATTGATTGTTGAGTTAAAGACAGACCTATAAAACAGATAGGTTGTAATCTGGCTCCAACTACCGGACACCACAGGCTTATGGTGGTAAACCCTGCCTTTCACACATGCTTACAGTAAACTCTCCCTATTGGCCACCTGTGTGTGGTCTGGTATGACCATGCAATACTTTTGTGTGGCATGATCCCATTGGTCACCTGTGCATGACCAGACTCAACCTCATGGATTTTGCCTTTAAAAAGCAAAGAATGGGGGCTGCTCAGAGTAGCAGTATCAGCTCCTGAGCCTGTGCTGTGGCCCTGGCCAGTCAGTGTAGCAACCTTCTCAATAAAGTTGCTTCTTTGTTAACAACTTTGTTGCGGTGGTCTCTGTCACTCCAGACAACTAGGTGTGTTTGTCTCCCTGAGTAGGGGGCTTCCAACTACACAGTGAGCTTCTGTTCTGAGCTCATGGTCAGTACTCAGGCCCTGTGTTCAACCTGTAAACCTATCCACCCAAGGCCCAACTAGGAGAGATCAAAGGTTTCCAAACCTGATGAGCTTCACCAGCCGTACATAACAGGGAACATTTTGATTTTGCAAAGATGCTTAACTGTAGCAAGCTTCCGAAAACCCAGGTAGGCACCTTTGCCGATAATGAATCATTGCATTAGGTTCAGCTCCCTAGTTGTTGTCTGCCAGAAGGAATCTTGAATTAATTGTAGCAGTTTGTTTCAACACTGGAACATAGTCTAACAAAGACAGGATAATTGCAGGGAACTTGGCCTGCCCCAGAATGTGGCACAAATGAAGGCTTCTTGTCACAAAAGAGCATTGGGGAGAGAGATATCTTGGGGTACAAAGAGGCCTTATTCTCCTGGTCTTCAGAGTCTGCCCACACTCATCATCACTAGTTGGCCCGGACAGAGTTGTTACAGAGCTGTACAGGAGTGAGGCCTTTTGTCTGCCTGTTCCAACAAAGAGATAGACTTCCTCCAGCAATCTGGGGTGTGGAGAAACCCTCAGGCTTCACTGGGAACAAGGAGGGGAGTCCTGGAACATGCACTGTCTTGAAAGCACCCTCTGTGCTATGAAATCATTCTATGCAAAGAAAATTTCCTAGCTGGGTGCCTTTCTTCACAGCGACTCTGGATGTTCACCAATAGAAATACATTCACACATACACAGACACATGGAGTTACTGGCTCTATTTTTTTTTTTTTTTTGGTACAGGTCCTGAGGCTTGAACTGTGAGCTTCGACATTGTCCCTGAGCTCATTTTGCACAAGGAAGCACTTTATTGTGCCTTAAACCATGATACATCATTAAATGAAGGCATAATTTAATGTCAAATAATTATTAGTAATATATTACATGTAATTTAATGCTATATAGACATCTCACATTCTATAAATATATTTATATATTTAAACATACACTGGAATATACATATACATCTATCTCTCTTTCTCTCTCACTCTCTATGCATATATATGTATTTGCAGCAATTTACACATCTATCTATTTATATATTGGCCACTCCTGGAGGTTAAACTTAGGTCCTGGGAACTCCCTGGCAGCGAATTTGTTTGAGGCTGCTGCGCTTACATTGATCCATTGATGAATTGGGCATTCCAAGCCCTGAGTTTAAATCCCAGCAGTGCCAAAGACAATAGGTGAATTAAGCAGCCAATGTTGACCTAGTCTGCTGTCTGTGAAAATATTGTTTCCTAAGTACAATATGTAATACGTATGCAAATACATACATATGGTGTACATTATAAATGTATATAAATATTATTTTGCCAGTCCTGGGGCTAGAATTCATGCCCTGGGAAATGCTCTTGACTTTTTATTTTATTCAAGGAGGGTGAGCTTCCACTTCACCCACAGCAAAATAGAGTTACCCAGGCCCTGATTTCAAATCCCAGGTATGCCAGATAAAATGTCCCAAATTCGAAGCCAGAACCTTAATTTTTTTTGGGGGGGGGCAGGCACAGGGCTTGAATTCAGGTTGTCACAATTCTACCTCAGCCTTGATTACACTAGGCTGGGGTGCAGCTTTTAAACCCACAGATGAGCCAGGGATCCTAGGACCCAATTTCAACTCCCAGCACTGGCCAAGAAACAAACAAACAAACCAAAATTGAAGAGGAAAAACAAAGTTTTACACAACGGTTATACCTTTGTTTCTTTTGCACAGTGACAATACTGGGTCTCACTGACTTGGCTTGAAAATTGTACATGACTTTGCATGGCTGAGGCTGGTGGGCGGTCAGTGAAGCCTGAGGTTAACCCTGATACCTGCACCCTGAGTTCAATCCTAGGACTGCCACATACACGTAGCTGAAGGTCCTTGGAAACTGGTTCCTATCTCTAGGAACACTAATAGAATGTTTGAAATGTACTAATTGAATTACTAATTAACTAGTCTTTCTAATGTAAGATTGTATGCATTAAATATAGGTCATTGATTAATTTAATTAATACTTTATTAAGTCTTCAACCGTGATTAATTAATGGAGGAATAATTTTAGACCAAATAATTAGTAGCACTAGAATATACAAAAGTAAGATAGACATCACTCTTTATATAGAGTTATACACTAGAATCTACATAAATGTCTACCTGTCTCTCTCTGTATATGTTTATAGATGCATATATATGTAAATATACACACACTGCATTTTACAAATCTATTTGTTTATATATTGGCCACCACTCCTAGGGCCAAATTTGCCCGACAACTTCATTAGCTTCAGACTGGTGTGCTAATATTGACCCACTCCCCATTCATGAAGTGGGCTTTTAGACCCTGAGTTCAAATCACAGAACTGCCAAAAACTTAAGTAATCCTGGTGGAAGAAGCCAAATGTCCCATTTGTTTTCCATATCGGTGAAAGTCCTGGGTCTCAGGAATGATGTATAGTACACTGGAAAATCTATGTCCTATATAATAAGATATAAAAAAGGTTATGTGTGTAATCATACTCACTAAAATACATAAGAAATAGATATCACACAAAATAAAATGAATAACCACACAAACTGCAATATGCAGTAAACATGTGTATGTAAATATGAATCCTATATTTAAAATCTATAAGAATATTATTTTTGCAAGAGCTAGGACTTGAATTCAGGCCCTGGGAACAGGCCTGACTTTCTTGTGTACCAGCATGGTGTGCTTCCCCTTCTCCCACAGTGCTGTAGATGTACCTAGGCCCTGAGTTCAAATCCCAGGACTGGCAGAAAAAATGGCATGAATAACAAACCTGAAGTAGAGGGCTGGGAATGTGCCTTAGGGATAGAATGCTTTGCATCTATGAAACCCTGGACTTGATTTCTCAGGAACACATCACTAGAAAAAAGCCTGAAGTGGCTCTGTGGCTCAAGTGGGAGAGGGCTATTCCTGTGCAAGAGAAATTAGATACAGTGCTCAGGTCCTGAGTTAAAGCTCCAGAACTGGTGTATGTCTGCATGCGCCTCCGCATACACACAGCCACACACAGACCAGAAATAAAGCTGTGACACAAAATGGTAAAGCACTGGGCTCCTGCGCTGAGCTCATGGACAGGACCCAGGCCCTGTGTTCAACCCCAAAACCTTGCCACCCAGGGCTCAACTAGGAGAGGTCAAAGGTTTCAAAACCTAATGTGCTTCAGCAGTCCTAGATGACAGGAAGTATGGCGAGATGAGACATGTGCTTGGATTTCCAATGCTTCCAGAAACCCAGCAGAAGCATCATAGGCCCATCATCATCCTCAATGAAACATTTCTTGAGTTAAGTGCCCTAGTTATCTGCCAGAAGGACTCCTGAATTATATTGAGCACTGTATCTGAACACCAGAATATAGTCTCACAAAGGCAGGATAAGTGCTGGGAACTTGGCCTTCCAAAGGAGGTGGCACAAATGAAGGCTTCCTCTCACAAGGAGCACTGGAGTACAAAGAGGCCTTTTTGTCCTGACCTTCAGAGCCCATCCACAGTCATCCTCACTAATTGGCCCATATGGAGTTGTTTGTTACACAGCTGTACAGGACTGAGGCCTTTTGTCTGCCTGTCCAGACAATGAGAGAGACTTCTTCTAGCAGGCCTTGGAGGCAGAGAAACCCTCAGGCTGTACTGGGCACTGTGAGGGGAGCCCGGGAACATGCACTATCATGAAAGCAGTCTCTGTGTTATGAAATCATTATATTGAAAACAAATTTTCTAGCTTGGTGCCTTTCATCATAGCTACTCTGGAGCTTCACCTATGGAAATATATCCACACATACACAAAGACATGGAAGAAGGTCCTGGGGTTGAACTATGAGCATAGGCGTTGTCCCTGAGTTACTTTGCTCGAGGGTATTGCATTAACCTTGAGCCACAGCCCCACTTCTGGGTTTTCTGTGATCTCTTAGAAATAAGAGTGTCATGGACTTTCCTATGCTGGCTGGATTCAAACTCAGATTCTCTACATCTCAGCCTCCTGAGGAGCTGGGATTACAGTCAGCAGCCACTGGCACCTGCCTTTCTTTTCTTCTTCATTTTTTAATCTGGACAATCTGACTACTTAACAGCATCATTCCAATGCTTTGAATTTATAAGTAAACTACCCAATGTTCTTTCTCTGAGAAAGATTTTTCTCTCCTCCTCTTCTCCTCTCGTCACAGGTTTGAAGCCAAAAGTGAGAAATGAGTGTCACATGATTTTGGCAGCAAATGTCTACAGGACATGCCAGTTCAGTCACTTAGCATTGAGCTGCAGTGAATTCACTGTCTCAGGACTTGCGGACCAAAAGCTGGAGTGATCCTCATACTCTCTGAATGGCTCCTTAGGCCTAAAATTTATCTAATACTTTTGAGTGTTTTGTGTCTCCAACCTTAAGTATCTAGAACACACTAGAAGCATCTTCATGTTTCCATTTTTCTCTAGTACCTCTCGAGATTTAGACTAAGGGTTTGTGTGGAGCAGATCCTCAGTGAATCCCTGAGGAAAGCCACTTGAAGTCTCCTCAGGAGATCTCTGTTCAAAGCTAGCCCGAGCAGGAAAGTCTGCAAGACTCTTATTTCCAATAAACCACCAGAAAACCAGAAGTGAATCAGTGGCCCAGAGAGTAGAGCTCCAGCTTTGAGAAAGAAAGCCAAGAGGAGATACAAGCCAGACCAGGCAGGAAAGCCTGGCAGGCGCTTATGTCCAATTAACCGAGATGGCTGGAAGTTGAGCTGTGGCAGTGGTAGAGTCTCAGCCTTGAGCAAAACAGCTGAGGAGCACATAGGGCCCTAAGTTTAAGTCCTGGTATGGCCACCAAAAAAAAAATCAAAGAGAAGGCCAAGTGTATGTATTAGTGTCCTACCTACTTATATGTGTATATTACCTCCCCGAGTGCAAACAGATTGTATGTAATGCTTCTTTTATGTACAGATTTATTTTTCAGATAGGCTTGTTGCACATACTGCATCATTCTCTTCTTTTCAGGCCCATGGCTTTTCTCTTCCAGAGTTGCAGGCCTGTCTCCTCATATGATACACGCTTAAGATTTCAGCAGCCTTTATTTACATATTATTATGAGGCCAAGGCAGGAACAGTCACAAATCAGGCAGGGGAAGAGAAAATCAGGGCTTTTGAAATAACCTGTATTCAGAAAATTAAACTTGGGGAATGTAAAATGGTCGCATACATATGTAGAAACTACTATTAAGAAAAAGATGAGAGGACTGCGAATGCGGATTAGTGCCTAGCATGCAAGAAGCCCTGGGTTCCATCCCTCTGTAGCACATGCACAGAAAAAGCCAGAATTGGTGCTGTGGCTCAAGTAGTAGTGTGCTACCGACAGTGCCCAGGCCTTCAGTTCAACTCAAGTACAAGTAACTTCTCATCACCAAGGGAAACCCAGGAAGCTCTTGAACATCAGCCCTTTCAGAAGTGGAAGTCAGAGTGTCATAGACTTTCCTGACCTGGCTGGTTCATCCTGTGAGCCTCAGACCTCAGCCTCCTGAGGTAGGGTAATGGGCCTTGGCTACTGGTGCTTGCTAGGTCAGAACTGAAATAACATTGACAATACAAGTCAACTACTTATCACAAATTGTTTCGGGAGCTTATTAAGCCTTTCAACAATGGACCTTTCAGAACTCTGTAGGACACAGGTTATCATGCTAGAGTCTGAGAGGCTGAGCATATGGATCTGCTAAACTTGAACCTTGAGGTCTCTATCTAATTCTGGTGTACATCAGCGTTCATTTTCCAAGAATGTTCTCCTAATTAGCTAATAGGAAAAGTACTTTAATTAACCCTAACTTTTTTCCCATTGTGGGTCTCAAACTCAATCCTGCACACCGTCCCTGAGCCGTTCATCTCAATGCGAATACTCTACCACTTGAGCCACAGCGCCACATGAGGCCTTTTGGTGGTTCATTGGTAATAAGAGTCTAACAGGCTTTCCTTGCCTAGGCTGTTTTCAGATCTCAGCCTCCTGAGAAGATAGGGTTGCAGGTGTGGGCCACTGGCATCTGGCCTATTGTTTTTGCCAGTGCTGGGGCTTGAACTTAGGGCCTGGGTACTGTCTCCATGCTACTTTTTCTCAAGGCTAGTGCTCTACCACTTGAGCACTCCACAGCTTCTGGCTTTTTCTGAGTATGTGGCACTGAGGATTCAAACCGTGGCATTGATGCATGTTGAGCAAGCTCTCTACCACTAAGCCACATTCCCAGTCCCACCCTTACAATATTATCCCTCAACTTGCCTATCCTCAAGGAACAGCTTCTGAGTATAAATCATCTAAAGAAATTCCTATAGGAAGGTGTTAAAGATAAACAAGACAAATATCATATTTGGGAAAGACTTTAAACTTGTGAAGCCTGTGACAAATGCCTCCATTTAATTATGTATCATGTTTCAACACTTAATAATGT
Source organism: Dipodomys merriami (assembly GCF_024711535.1). Classification (NCBI taxonomy): domain Eukaryota; kingdom Metazoa; phylum Chordata; class Mammalia; order Rodentia; family Heteromyidae; genus Dipodomys; species Dipodomys merriami. Next base: position 2,347,855 of record NW_027202538.1, on the reverse strand, counting down.
ATTAATGAAAAATGAGTCAATGTCCTAAATTATTGTGTATAATTCTATAATAGATGTGAAAAATGTAATAAATATTATGTGTATAATAATACTAATACAATAAACAATATGTAAATGAATAAAATATAGAAATACAGAAATACAAATTCAATAATTAAAAAATCATAGCTTGTATTAAACATACACATATAATACATAACATATATTACACATGTACATAAATATTACTTCCCAAGCAATAGGAACTCTACCCTGAATTTCTTTTCCTCAAGGACAGTGAGCTTCCCCTTCACCTATGATGCAAAAGAGTTACCCGGATGGTGAGATCAAATAACAGCAGTGGCAGAAATACTAGCCCCAGTTCCAATACTGTGACTTAATTATTTTTAATGAAAGCGTTATTTTTATTCAGTTCCATACTGATCATTTTAAAAACAGCAGTGTATAATTTTGTATATCTATTGAGACATCCTTCCCTTACCTGCAAAGTGCTTCTCCGAGCTCTAAATTGTTTCCTTTTTTGTACATTTTTTGTTGTAAAAATGTTGTATAGAGGGGTTACAGTTACATGAGCAAAGTAATTAGTACATTTACTACTGAGCATTGTTGCCTCCTCCTTTGTTTTCCCCTTGCCATCCCTTCCCTCCCACCTCCACAGCTATCCCCCAAACCCCCAGCTGAGGTCAGTGACTTAAGTTTTTGTTTTTGGCTTGGCACAAGATTTGAACTCAAGTATAAGAAACTTTGCACCTTCCCTCACATTTCTACAGATTTACCAAGATCCTGAGTTCAAATCCCAGGCTAGGAAAGAAAACTGGCAGAAATTCCAAACCAGGGGGATGTTTTTGAATTTAGTTAAATAATTAATTAATTTTTTTATTTATTCTTTTTCTTTTTGCCATCCATTGAGCTTGAACTCAGGCCATGGCAACTTTACCTCTGCTTCGATTGCCTTACACTGGGCTGCAGCCTCTCACCCATAGTCAATCTTGGGATCCTAGGACCAGAGAGCTTGCAGGAAGAAAAAAAAAGTGGGACAGCAGAAAAAGTGGCGAGCTGCAGAGGACTGGTGGTTTTACGTTAATTTTTTTCTTTGCAGGGTGACCTTCCTGAGTCTGAATGAAACGGCTGCAAAGTGGAGCTATACTGCTATTGCTGAAGGCTGGTGGGCCATCAGAGAAGCCATAGGCGAAACCTGCCAACATAGGCACTGGGTTAAAAATCTAAGTCCTGACACCTACCAATGGCAGGACATCACAAGAGACTCATTCCTATGCATAGAAATACTGATTGAAAGAGTAGTTCGTGCATCAGTCGAGTCTAAAAGTGGATGTAATAATCCTAGGATGCTGATTGATTTTAATTGATAGTTTATTAAGCATGAAAAGAATTATATTACTTCAAAGGCAGTATAATAAATACCTAAGAGTTAGTACGAATGTAGTAGGCATCATACAGTCAGATAGATGGCTCTGGCACTCTACCAATATGAATTAATTGTATATCACCATCTGCCAATCCATGTATCACTGTTTTGGCCAAACCTGGGGCTCTATCTCAGTGCCTGGGAACCACCTCACAGCTTCATTGGCTAGAGGCTGCCATGCTCACCCTTACCCATTCATGAATTGAGCCTGCTAGGTCCGAAGTTCAGATCCCAGCACTCTCAGAAGTTTAGTCTTGGAGTAAGAAGCCGAGTCTGACACATGCTTTCCTTTTCTGGGAGAGTCCTGGGTGTCAGGCATGGTAGTGAACATATCTACAAATCTAGATGCTATGTGATACGAAGTAAACAATGTAAGAAACGGTATAGGGGTCAAAAGAGTCAATAAAATAAATGGTAAATAAATGAATAAAACAAGAAATGAAATGAATAACCATACCAAACATGATATTGTCTGACTATATGGAAGTATAAATCCTGTCTTTAAAATGTAAATAAAATGTATATAAGGAGTATGTTTTGCAGGACTGAGGCTGGAATTCAGGCCTAGAGAACAGGCCTGACTTTCTTGGCTTCAAGTATGGTGTGATTCACCTAACCCGACAGTGCTGCCTATTTACCCCGACCTTGAGTTCAAATCCCACTCCTGGCAGAAAAAATGGCACGAATTGCAAAACAGGGAGAAAAAGAATTGTTTGTTAAAATTTTTTAATTGTTAAATTTTTTAATTGTTTTAATATTTTTAATTTAATTTTCTTATTTGTTTTTGGCCATGCACGTGGCTTGAACTCAGATCATGATGCTCTGTCTCAGCTTCCATCACACTAGCCTGGGGTGCAGCCTCCAGAACCAAAGCCAATCCTGGAATCCTAAGACCCGATGTCTGACAGGAAAACAAAATGAAAATGACACTAAAACAAGCGATGAGCCGCACATGGTAGACAGTTTCTTGGCTTTGGTTCCTTGCATGGTGACCATCCTAGGTCTGAATGACATGGATGCCATGCCCCTGTGACCTTTCATTGCTGAAGGCTGGTGGACTGTCAGGAAAGCCATAGGCCAACCCCACCACACAGTCCTTGAGTTCAAATCCTGGTCCTGACAACTACCAATGGCAGGAGATCCCAAGAGACTCCTGCCTGTGCATAGAAATTCCGATAGAATGGTATCCAACACATGATTTAATAGTTCTTGCAGTTGTTTGGACTCAAATTAGAAAAAATAATACTAGGACGCTGATTGAACTCAATTAATGGTTACTTAGGCATGAAAAGAATAATATTCCCTCAATGGAGGCATAATAACTACCTAAGACTTGGTAGGAATGTAGCAGATGTCATTGAATACTAGATGCATGGCTCTGGCACTCTATACTAATATGTATTTATTGATGTACTACCACCTGCCTATCCATGTATGGCTATTTTGGCCACGCCAGAGGTTCGATCACAGAGCCTGCCAAAAATTTCATCCTGGAGTAAGAAGCCAAGTGTAACACCTGTTTTCCTTTTCTGTGAGAGTGCGGAGTGTCAGGCATGATGGAGAACAAGTCTACAAATCTAAATGCTATGTGATAGGGTGTAAACAATGTAATACATGGTTAGTTGTCATCATAGTAAATAAAATAAATTGTAAAAATAAATGAATAAACCAAAAAGTACAATGAATGACCACACCAAACATAATATACACTGAACACCTGTCTGGAAGTTCAATCCTATCTTTAAAATACATGTAAGGACTAAGTTTTCCAGGGTTGGGGCCTGAATTCAGGCCTAGGGAAGAGGCCTGACTTTCTGATCTTCAAGCATAGAGAGCTTCCCCTTCCTCCACAGTGCAACAGAGTTACCAGCACCGAGTTCAAACCCCAGGCCTTGCAGACAAAAAATAGCATACATTCCAAGCCAGGGAGCTTCATTAGCATTTTTCATATTTTTTAAAGTTCACTTGGCCTTTATTTGATATATTTTGATTTTATAACAAGAGAGTTTTTCAAAAAGGGGTTTAAACGTTTACATTTCAGCATAGCACATTGGTGTTTCCATTTTGACCATCTGCCATGAAGACTGAGAATGAAAATGAGTACATCATTCCTCTCTAGAGGGACAGTTGATATTATTTCTATTTAGAGTTATTTCTATAACTATAAACTCCCTGTAATTGTATCGTATGATTTTTCCTCAGTGCCTACCACAAGATACTCTAGGGGAGACCTCATACCACAAAAGGTTGGGTTTCTGAATAAATACTCACTTCTATGAGGACAGGAAGTACTTGTAAGCATTATGGAAATAAAGTGAATTTTAAAATGAGAAACGAACACATTGGGAGTGGAATGTAGCTCAGTAGTGGAGTACTTGCTTAAAGAGCATAAGACCCTGGAAGAAAACAAAGACAATTTCCCTAAAGCTCAGAAGGTTAGAATTTTATGATCTGTATGAACAAACTTCTTTCTTTCTTTTTTTAATTTTTTGTTGATGGTAGGGCTTGAACTCTGGGCTTGGCTGCCCACCTTCAGCTCTTCAACTCATGGCAAGTGCTCTACAGCTTGAGCCACAGTGCCATTTCCGATTTGTTGGAGATAAGCCACAGTGCAATTTCTGGTTTAATGGAGATAAGAGTCTCATGGACTTTCCTTTCCAGGCTGGCTTTGAACCGCCATCCTCAGATCTTAGCCTCGTGAGTAGCTAGGATTATAGGCGTGAGCAACTGACGCCCAGCACATGAACAAATTTATTAAAGATTGATTCTGAGGAATGAAACTTGGAATACACTTATAATATAAATAACTTATAATGCCATGGTTAAGGCACTAATTCAGAAGTATTTATTCATTGGCTGGTTTCTTAGTTTATTGAAAGATATATATATATATATATATATATATATATACATTTTTAATATATATACATATATATTATTAAAACATAGCTTTGAAGTGTATCTAAAAGCATATGTGCTCATGTAAATTTATACAACTGCACAAGCTTGATTTTTTATTTTCAGTTTGTTGGTACCATAAATTAGGTGGGAGGTGTGTACTGTTGTTTTGTTCTCTGTTTTTGGAGGATTTTTCTCTGCTTTCTTTCCCTACCCCGCTACTCCGCACTTGAATTCAGCTTGCTCTTTCTTGGCTTGATTGTTCATAGCTGATTTTCTACAACTTCAGCCATACCTGTAGCCTAGCTTTTTGCCAGTTAATTGGAGATGTCGCCTCTCAGGCTTTTCTGCCTGGATTGGCTTTGAAACTTCATCTTCCAGTTCTCACCTCTTGAGTAGCTGGGATTACAGATGTGAGCCACTGGGATGCCTAGGGATGAATTCGAATTTGGTGGGTGTATTATTTCTGTTTTTCTAAGCATGGGATCATCTAATATAGAATTTCTGTGAATATCCTGGGTATGAAGTAATATATATAATACATATGCCAATCTGTATAGTTCTCATAAGATGTAATCCATTTAATACATGTTATAAGTGTAATAATAGTCAATATAAATAATGAATGAATGACTAGTGCAAAAAATAAAATAAATACACAGTCAAATAATATGCAGTAAACATAAGGATGTAGATATTAATCATTATTTCAAATGTGCATGAATATTACTTTGACAGGGCTGGGGATTGAATTCAGGCCTAGGGAAAAGGACTGAATGGCTTGTCTTCAAAGACGGTGAGTTTCCCCATCCTCCATAGTGCATTAGAGTTACCCAGACCCTGAGTTCAATTTCTAGGCCTGAGAGGAAAAAAAAAGGCACGAATGTCAAGCTGGGGAGCTTCATTAGTATTTTTACAATTTTTTTTTTTCGTGGGGCTTGAGCTCTGGCCTTGGGCGCTGTCCCTGCACTATTCAGCTGAAGGCTAACACACAACCACTTGAGCCACAGCACCACTTCTGGTTTTCTAGTACTTTATTGGAGATAAGAGTCACATGGGCTTTACCGCTTGGGTTGGATTAAGCCTCAATCCTCAGTCTCTTGAGTAGGTAGGATTATAGGTGTGAGCCACCGGTGTCCGGCTATTTTTAATATTTTAATTTTTTTTGATTGATTGATTGCCAATCACGGGGCTTGAACTTAGGTTGTGGCAACACTGCCTGAGATTCCTTCACCCTAGGCTGGGATGGTGCAGCTTCTGGACCCACAGCCGATCATGGGTTGGTATGCCTCTGGGGCTGACAGGAAAACAAAATGAAAACAGCACCTAAAAAAACCACGATCTGTGGATGGTCGGCGGTTTCTTGGTTTTCCTTCTTTGCATAGTGACCATCCCGGGTCCAAATTACACGGCTGCAACCTGTAGGTTACCTGGCACTGCTGAAGGCTGGCAGGCTGGCAGCGAAGCCATAGGCCAACCTGAACACCTAGGTCCTTAGTTTGAATCCCGTTCATGCCACTTACAAAGTGCTGGGGAGCCTAAGAAAGTATTGCCTATCCATAGGAGCACCAGAGGAATGTGAACAATGTCATGGTTGGATGAGTAGTTCATCAATCAGTCTAGCAGAAAATTATACCCAATAATCACAGGACACCGACTAATTTTAATTCATAATTTATTATGCACTAAAAGAATACTATTGATTAAATGGAGCCCTCACTAAAGACCTGAGAATCCATAGGAGCGTAGTATGTGTCATTGAATACTAAATAGACATTTCTGGCAGTATGTAAATATCTAAATTTATATTTATTTGTATACCGTCATCTGAATAGAATATTTTTGCTATTTTGGCCAAACCTGAAACTTGTTCCCAGGTCTTCGGGTCCACTTGGCACCTGCATGAGCTAGATACTGCCGTGCTAACACTCACCCCTTCAGGAATTGGGCCTCCTAGTCCCTCAGTCAAGGTCCCATCATTACCAAAAGCTTCTTTCTGGTATAAGATTCCATGTGTGACACCTGTTTTCCTTTTCTGTGCAAGTGTTGGGTGTCAGGTATGATATACATATTATGTCTGCAAAGGTACATGCTATGGAATAGATTGGAACAAATGTAATAAATGTTATAGGTGTACTCACAGTCCATAAAATTAATGCTAAATCGATCAATCAATCAATAATAATACAATATAATGAATCACTCCAACAAACACGATTTAAAATGAATATAGAGATATAACTCAAATATTTAAAATGTTTATAAATGTTATGTTTTTCAGTACTGGTACTTGAATTCAGGCCTAGGGAAGAGTTGAGAAGTTCATGCATAATTCACATAGGAAATGATCTTAAGGGTGCATGAAGTGTGACAATAATAATTATATTCAGGAACTCGAGGCATTGGGAAAGATCCAAGAATCAGTAGTCACATGGAAGATAGGATTCCAACACAGCTCACAACATTTCTAACTATATACAAACAGGCCTTTATGAGCATATTAATTTCAGCTTATGAATGTGTGAATATGGTGCTCCACCCCCACCTCGGGGCTACATCTCAGGTCCTGGTATGGTCTAGCTCCTTAGTGGCTCACAGGCTGGTGTGCTCATGTGGACCCATTTGGCAGTTGGTTCTGCTAGGCCCTGAGTTCAACTTCCAGCACTGCCAAAAGGTTCATCCTGATGTAAGATGCCAAACCTTGCAGATGTTTTCCAATCCTGTGCAAGTCCTGGGTCACAGCTAGGATCTAGAAAGCATAGGCAACTCTATAGTCATGGGAATAGGTTGTCATCCATGTGAGCACAGTTATATATGTCATCCTATACTCAATGAAATACACAATACATAGATGAATTAGACACAAAATAAAAAGTTTAACTACACTGAAAACAAGGTGCATACAACACCTATATGTAAATAGAGATCCTAGGTTTAAAAGAGGTGGGCTTGTCCAGTGCTGGGGCTTCAAATCAGGCCCAGTACCAGGCCTGACCTTTTAGTTTTCAAGGACAGTGAGCTTCACCTTCCCCCACAGTGCAACAGAGTTACCCAAACCTGAGTTCAAATCCCAGCTCTAGCATCAAAATGGCACAAATTCTGAGCTAGGGTTCTTCATTCATAGTTTTTTATTTTTTATTTTTTTAACCAGATCCAGGGCTTGAACTCAAGTCGTGGCAACTCTGCCTCAGCTCTGATCATCCTCGGTTGCAGACTTTGGATCCACAGCCAGTCCTCGAACCCTTGGACTCTGGGCTTTGCTGGAAAAAAAAAACCTTCGAGGGGAAAAAAAGCAGAGGAAATTCCATCTGGCTCTTTTATGTTTATTTTCCTTTGCATGGTGACCATTCTGGGCCCAAACATGGCTGCCTGCAGAGTGAACATGACCTGGCATGGCTGAAGGCCTGCTGATTTTCTGTGGAGCCACAGGCTAACCAAACAGTGAAGGCCCTGAAGACGAATCCCAGTCAGCCTTGTTACGATGAGGGAATGGCTGGAGATCCTGGGACACTCGTTTCCAGACCTAGGAAGAGTCGTGGAATGCAATCAATCTCATCCTTGAATAAGTAGTTCCTGCTTGATGCGAGTAGGAAATGATAGGCAAGACTCATGGGGTATTGATTATGTTTAATAAAGAGTTGATGAAACATGACCATAATCATCACAGTCATGAAATGGAGGCATTGGGGAAGATCCAAGAATCATTAGTCACAAGGTAGATTGGATTCCATCACTGGTCGCCATCACTGTGGGGCTCATTCTCAGGTCCGGGGAATGGCCTAGCCCCTTAGTGGCTCAAAGGCTGGTGTGCTTACCTTGACCCATTCGCCTATTGGGCCTGCCAGTCCCCGAGGTCAGATCCCAGCACTGCCATTAGATGAGTCCTGATGTGAGAAGCCAATCCTTGCACCTGTTTTCTGTCCTGTGAAAGTACTGGGGCTCAGCTAGGATTCAGTATGCTGTATAGGCAACTCCATATTCACGGGAATCAGTTGCCATCCATGTCAGAACAGTTATAGCTGTCATCAAATGTAACAAAATACAAAATGCATCCATGACTAAGACACACAATATAAAGAATAACTACACTAAATGCATGATGCATTCCACATCTCTATGTACAGAGAAATCTTATGTGTAAAGCAGGTGAGCATATGATTTTTGCCAGTACTGGGGCTTTAGTTCAGGCCCTAGTCCTAGGACCTTGTAGTCTTCAAGAATGGTGAGCTTCACCCACAGTGCAACAAAGTTTCTCAGACCTGAGTTGGAATGTCAGAGGTGACAGAAAAATGGTGAGAATTCTGGGCCATGGTGTGTTATTATCATCATCATCATTATTATTATTATTATTATTATTATTATTATTATTATTATTATTATTATTATTATTACTATTACTATTATTGCCAAGCATGGGAATTGAACTCAGTTCATGACTACTCTGCCTCAGCTTCGATCACCTCAGGTTGGTGGGGTCCCATGGGCCCGAAGCCGATCCTAGAATCCTAGGCTCTTACGTTTGCAGGAACAAATGACAGAAAATTGACAGAAAAAATGTGGCAGGATGAATTTTTTATATTTTCTTCTTTTGCACGGTGACCATCCTGGGTCTGAATTACACGGGTGCAAAGGGTACTTCACCTTGCATTGGAGAAGGCTCAGGGGCTATCAGGGAAGAAATAGGCCCATGTGGCAGCATAGGCCCTGAGCTTGAATACTGGTACTGACACCTACCAGTTGGGGGAGATCCCAAGATACTTGTTCCTGTGCATGGGAATAACAATGAAATGTTAGCAAACTCATGATTGAATGAAAAGTTTCTGCTTGTATTAATCTAGTCCAAAATTAGATGTAATGATCCTAGGAGGATGATTCATCTTAATGAATGGTTTATTAAGCAAGAAAAGGATCCTATTCCTTCAACGGTGGCATAATAAATACCTAAGAGGTAGTAGCAATGTAGTTGATGTCATTGAATCCTAGGTAGATGTCTCTGGCACTCTGTACAAATATATATTTATTGGTGTTCTACCACCTGTCTATCCATGTATGGATATTTTGTTCACCCCTGTAGCTCAACCTCAGGGTCTGGAAATTCCCTGGCAGCTTCATTGGCTAGAGGTTGCCGTGTTGACACACCCATTCAGGGTCTGAATTGGGTCTGCCAGTACCTGAGTTCAGATCCCAGCACTGGCAATAATTGGATCATGGAGAAAGAAGCTGAATGTGATACCTGCTTTCCTTTTCCCTGAGAGTCCTGGGTGTCACACATGATAGAGAACACATCTAAAAATCTAGATAATATGTGATGGGTTGTCATCAATATCATAAATGGAATATGTATCATCACAGTCAATAAAAAATCTCATATCTAAAATATACTTGGAACGCAAAAAATTAAATCCCCCAACAACAAATCCTCAAAGAAACAACTGCCCAATAAAAAAGTGGGCTAACAACTTAAAGAGCATTTTCTCTTAAGAGGAAAGAAGCATGGCCAATAGACACATGAAGAAATGCTCAACCTCCCTAGCCATAAAAGAAATGCAAATCAAAACAGCATTGAGATACCACCTCACCCCAGTTAGAATGGCTAGAATCAAGAACTTTAATAACAACAGATGCTGGAGGGGATGTGGACAGAAGGGAACTTTACTGCATTGTTGATGGGAGTGTAAACTTGTTCAACCACTTTGGAAAGTATTATGGAGGTTCCTCAAAAGACTCTACATAGATCTCCCCAATGACCCAGCAATCCCACTTTTGGACATTTACCCAAATGTTTACAAACAAGACCACACTAAAGCTACCAGCACGACTATGTTTACTGCAGCACTATTTACTATAGCTAAGATATGGAACCAACCCACATGCCCCTCAGTAGATGAATGCATCAAGAAAATGTGGTATATATAAACAATGGAATTCTATGCCTCCATCAGAAAAAATGACATTGCCCCATTTGTTAGGAAATGGAAAGGCTTGGAAAAAATTATACTAAGTGAAGTAAGCCTGGTCCAAAGAAATATAGGTCCCATTGTTTCCCTTATTTGCAATATCTAGAATATGTCTGAGTCAAGCAGAAAAGGTCAGATAAGGTGATGCTAGGGAAATGAGCCCTAAGATATGTACTCAAATGTTTTTTTTTATTTCTTGGGATTGTTTCTAACACATTTATAAGATTACTTTTTGTTGCTTTGTATGTGCCTTCCGCACAGTATAACCTCTGCTTTCACTGTATTTGATGTAGGTATAATTTGTGGAAGGGAAGGGGAAAAACAAATCGTTTAAATAGGGATAGAGGTGGACCCATTGCAACAATGAGATGTACAAGTCGTTATGTCGAAAACGAACTTTACAACTTTGGTGTGGCAGGGGCGGAGGGGGGGCAGATCGGGGAGGATTTTGGGTGGGGGCTGGGAGGAAGATGGGAAGGGATGGGAAGGGGAAACAAAGGAGTAGGCTATAATGCTTGATAAGAAACGTACTCATTATCTTGACCATGTAGTTCTAACCCCTCTATACAGTATTTTCAAAATAAAAAAATGGAAAATAAATGAATAAAACAGAAATACAATAAATAACCACAACAAACCGGATATAGACTGACCATCTATACGTATGTACAAATCCTACCTTTACAATGTATATAAATAGAATGTTTCCGGGTTGGGTACTTGAATTCAGGCCTAGGGACCAGGCCTTACTTTCTTGTCTTCAAGCATGGTGAGCTTCCCCTTCATCCACAGTGCTTCAGAGTTACCCAGGCCTTAAGTTCAAATTCAAAGGTAGGAGAAACGGCGTTAATTGCAAGCCAGGGAGCTTTTTTTTTTTTTTTTTTTTGCTTTTTTTGGCAAACACAGTCTTGAACTCAGGTCATGGCAACCGTGCCTCAGCTTTCATCACCATAGGCTGGGGTGCAGCCCCTGGAAACACAGCCTATCCTGAGATCCTAGAATTCAGGCCTTGTGCCGGGGGAGGGGGGTGGGGAGGTGGGGGGTGAGGGCTGGGGATGAGGGGGGATGCACAGAAAAAAATAGTGGGATGGTGTTTTTTCATTTTCTTCTTTTGCACGGTGGCCATCTCGGTCTGAGTGATCCGGCTCCAAAGGATATTTCACCTTGCATTGCTGAAGGCTTGCAGGTTACTGGGGAAGCCATAATCCCGAACAATGATTAGCCAGGCACCAGTGGCTCTCACCAGTCCTCCTTGATACTTACAAGGCTGTGATAGGAGGATCATGGTCAAAGTCCCCCTAGGCAGGGAAGTCCTTGAGACCCCTGTCCAACCTCAATGCCAACAAAGCCAGAAGTAGAGCTGTGTGGCTTAAGTGGTAGAGGGCTAATCTTGAGCAAGATCAGCTCATGGACTGTGCCCAGATCCTGAGTTCAAGTTTCAGGACTGGCAACAAACAGACATAAAAAACAATCTGTGCAGCCATCTGGATAAAGCAGGTCTCCCTCTTGTCCCCAACTGGATTGGACATAGTTTCCTGGTAAAGGGTATGCTGTCATCTTGACTCCATCCATTATGTCTGCATCAAAGCATTCCAGGCACACCCCCATTCTTTCATGGTTCTTTTTGACCAATGGGATACAAGAATAGTTGCCACGCCCACATTCCATGCTTCCCAGTAGCACCTGGATTCCCTCTGTTGGGTGACACCACTACCAGCAGTTGAGGAAGGTAGAAGTGGCTGAGTGGTGAGCAAGAGTCTTCATGTGACTTTAAGATAGAGTAGGAAATTACATCCTATTCGGTGAGTGGGAGAAGAGAGGATTTCCTACAGCCTGGGAATGTAGCCAGCCCAACTTTCCCATCCCGGCTCTCAGATGTCTGAAACAATAAGACTCAATGAGAGAACTGTGGGCAAGAAACTGCCACAAGAACACCAGCAGTATCCTCCCGACAGACCTGAAACATTCAAGAAAACAAAGAATACGAAAAAGGGAGGAATCGCCAAGACAAACACCACTGGGGAGCCAGATTGAATGGAGAGTCGGGCCAAAGGTGATGTGGACCATGGACCTCCCCTGCCTTTGGACACAGTCACAGCCTCCAGGATCCAGAGTGTCAAGGGTCCCAATACCACCAAGGATCCACAGAGGTGCTACCGCATGTAGTGCCCACCCTGGACCACAGAAAGAAGAAACCAGGTACTCTGTGCCATCATCCAACCACTGAAGTAGGGAAAGACAGACCCACAGGATCAATGGGAGTAAGAGAGGGAGAAGATAGCCCAGTTGTATGCAGCACCAAAAATGGAGGTAGAGATCCACAAGGCACCCATACAGCGGTTGGTTTCAGCAGAAAGCGATTTACAATGTGCACTGGCCCAAGTGCAGCAGGCCACTGATGACAGAAAAAGGGATCACAAAGCTCTCACCAGCTGCCTGCAAGCTAAAGAGTTGCCCATGGCAGAGCTGGAGATAGCGGCTTCTGTGATCACTGCTGCAAAGAAGGAGACCAAAATGTTCTTCGAACAGCTGAATGATGTGACCCTTCAGCTCTAGGAAAAGACCAGAAGCTAAGATGTCCTGGAGCAAGTGAACACAGAGTTGCAGGAGAAGCTGGAAGTGCTGTGGATACAGAGGAGCAACGTGAAGAAAATATGCAAGTTCCAACAAGCGCTGGAGGGGCATGGGGTACTAAAGAGACTACTGGACAACCTGAGCTGGCTGGTGACCACAGCGAATCTGGAGAGAGAAACCTTCATGTAGGACGTGTGCATTGAGAGTTCCGCATGGAGGGAGGAGGCATGGCGGCTGACCCAATGGCTGAACCAACTGACAGAAGAGAAGGAATGAGGGTCAAGGCATGTGTTGGAACTAGGGAATGAGCTGCAGGAACTGAGAAGGAAGCTGGTAAAGCCACAGCCCCCCGCGGAACCATCTCAGGCCAAGTGGCATCTGCAAGCCCAGGCCTACAGCAAGGAGATGGAGTTGAAAAACCTGGAGGAACAACTTCACATCCAGGTCCTGGAAAGCCAGTCACCGTCTTCAGAACATGGAGCAGCAGGAGCAATGCTGAGACTGGAGGAGAAAGCCTAGGATCAGCACGAGATCCCTGAGACCCCACGATGAGCATGTGTGTGGGATGGACAACCGGAAGAAAAGCTGGCTCTGCTGGGGGAAGCTCTCCACAGGGTAAGCAGTAAGAAGGAGGAGCTCGCCAGCATCCTGAACTCAGAGCAGCAGATGAAGAAACATCTGCGGGAACAGTAGGACTGCTCAGAGGAGAAGATAGGAAAATCGGTAGTAGTGGTTGAGAGAGAGAGCCAAGCAGCTCAGGAGCAGCAGCAGCAGTCCCTGGGACAGTGCAGGAGTTCAGAGCCTCCTGTGAATGGCACATCTCCTCCAATGAGCGGCTGTGCTCTGAGAAGGAGGCCCTGCAGCAGCACTTAGAGAGGCAGATCCAGCTGCTGGAGCAGCTGAAGCAAGTGAAGGACTCAGCAAACTGGAGTGACCAGGTGGTGTCCCCGAAGTGGCAGGACACTCTCAAGTGCCTGGAAGCCAGCAGATCACAGGAGGAGTGCCTGCAGGCCCAGGTGAGCTTCCTGGTTTCCCTGTGCAAGGTGAAGGCATGAGCCCTGTAGAAACAAAAGATAAGGAGGCGATTCTCTGCCCCCCGCCCCCCATCGCGATGTGACCATCACAGAGGATGGAGATGTTCCCCAGACCAAGAGTGACATGACCCTGAGAGTTCTCTTGGAGGATGAGATCCACAGGGGGAAACTCCTGACACAAGAATGGCAGGCCAGTTGCAGTCGCCCCTTGGCCGACCCAGCAGCTCAGTGCCAGACTGAGCTGGAGCCACAATGCCTCAGCCCCATGAGCTGCCACCATAGCATGTGTGGGGATGGGAAGCTGGACACATGGGCATCTGAAAAGAAAATCTGCTTTGTCCATGACCTGCCTGATGAGATGGACTTCGAGAGTCCAGGAGGTGAGTTCCCCCATTGGTGCAGCCATCTGTCAGCAAACATCCGAACTATCGAGGAGTCCCTCATGGTGTGTAAAGAGCAGATGTTGGTCCTGAATGAGCTGTGTTGGGACAAAGCCCAGTGCATGCACTCGCTGTCCTAGGAGATGCTGGAGAAGAGGAGAGTGCTGTGGGAGCTGCTGTCACTCCTCGCAAGGGAAAGCACAGACAGCAATCTCCAGATGCCAGCACAAGCTGAGCCCCCCACCACCAACACTGCTTCAGAGGCCACAGGGCCTGTGGTGGGTGAAATGAGGGAGGAGCAGAAAGGTTATGAAGAATTGCAACTTAAACACAGCATGGAAACTGCCAGAGGAGAGGAAAGAGTTCCCGACCCCTTAGTGGACTCCCCTAAGGACCATGTCCTGCCCCAGATGCCCCACATCTAGATCAGCCCACAGCTCCCAGGCTCAGGGGAGGAGTGCTCCCTCACTTTCTCCTGTAGACTGATGCAGATGATGACTCTCTATGTGACATACTGACTCTCAAAAGCCTTGGCAACCACCAGATATAGGTGACCAAGTGGCTTTCTTTCAAGCCTCCATCTGCCGGGTGAAGGGAAGGATAAACTGGGGGTAGGGTAGGGCAGAGGCTGCAGGGCGTTGGCCTAAACTCAAGGGACATCTAATGGCCCATTGGTGGCCAGGAAAGAGACCCATGTTATGCTTATCACAAAGAATAAATTGTTTTCAAACCAAAAAAAAAGGCCTAAAAACAAAGATTTGTTCTTCCAGCCTTGGGGCTTGAACCCATGCCTATCCACTGTCCCTGAGCTCTTTTTGATCAAGGCTAGTCCCACCTCCCCTTCCACTTTCTCTGTGTGGAATAGAACCCAGGGCTTCAGGCATGCTAGGTGAACACTCTACCACTAAGCCACATTCTCAGCTAGGATGATTCTCCCCGCTCCCAAACCCATATGGCCATTCCTCAGATAAATAGATAGTAAGGGCTAGGATGAATATGAATCACAAGTTTGGTTCACACCAAAATATTCCTCCGCCCCCTCTTCCCACACTCTTAGTTGAAGTTTCTCTTCTACCATTGAGGGTTGAGAGAGGGAGAGGGGAGTCCCAAGAGAGTACCAACAACAGTGGCCCCCTGAGTCCCACATCCTCCCCCACACAAGTAGTCCTTCAGATTCCAATCTTATCTGACTCAATGTGAAGTCTACACTGTCTCCCCACCACTGCAAGGCTCAGGAAGAAATCAAGGTCAGCCATGGCCTCAGCCTACACCCAAGGTGGAAGCTTCTAGTCCCAGACCTACTCCCACCTCTGACTGCCCCTAGTTAGGCCAGACCCACCACTCACCACTATGTTGGTGGTGATGACCTCATGGATGGATTCCAGGAAGAAGGTCTATGGCAAAGATCAGAAGCAGCCAGGTGAGCAGGGCAGAAGGAGGTGGGGAGATTGCTCTGGGATCTTCCTTGGAGCCCTCCCATCCAGCCTGACCAATGCTGACCCAAAGCACGGACAAGGCCAGGGGGTGAGACGAGATTGAGGAGCACAAGAATAAAGGAGGTACTTCTTTGTCTTAGAGGACTTGATTAATTCCAATTATAACTAATTCCAATTATATTTGGCCCATGCCAATCCCAAAGACAGCATGCATTACCTCTCTTTGTTGTTGTTGGGTGTGAGCACTGTCCTTGAGCTCTTTTTCTCAAGGCTGTCACTCTACCACTTGAGCCACAATGGCACTTTTTTTTCTGATGGTTCATCAATAAGAGTCTCATACACTGTCCTGCCCAGACTGGCTTGGCACCATGATCCTCCAGATCTCAACTTCCTGAGTAACTAGAATGACAGGCATGAGCCACCAGTGCCCAGAATGTGATGCCTTTTGAAGGAATCTTGGCTAGTCTGTAAAGGAGCCCCAAAGGGCCTAGATAGACCATAACCCAATCAAGGCACTGTGATGGGGGAAGGTTGACCTTCTGGCCATTCTGTTCCCCCAAAATTGAAGATGCCAAGTGATGTTGTATGCACCAAACACCTAGGCCAGCAGCCACCAGGCTTATTGTGGAAAAAGTAGAAAATATCCAAAGACTGCAGTGTAGAAATCTCTGATTTTGCATGCATGTGGTGTGTGCATGTGTGTGTGTGTATGTGTGTGTGTGTGTGTGTGTGTGTGTGTGTGTGTGTGTGTGTGTGTGTGTGTGTGTGAACTAAGGGCCTAGGTTCTATCCCTGAGTTTTCTTGCTCAAGTCTAGTGCTTTGCCACTTGAGCCACAGCCCCACTTGCTTTTGGTTGGTTAATTGTAGGTAAGAGTCTCAAGGACTTTCCTCTCCAGGGTGGCTTTGAATCATAATTGGTGCCCCCAGGGAAGCAAGAGTAAACACAACTCCCAAGTACTATCCCTATGGTGGGCTACTCCTGCAGCCTTGTGGCTACACAAGGAACATGCGGCCCCATGCCATTATCCTCTAGAGTTCATTTTGGGGAAGTGACCAGAGCCATGCTGACTTTTGCTCACCCTGATTGCTGATGCCAGAGCAGGTCTGTTCAACACGAGGCCAAGAAAGCTCCAGGAAGCCCAGCTTTCCAGGGACACAAGGGAGAGGTCAGGTCCAGGTTGACTAAGAACCTTTGCCCAGGGATACCCCAACTTGTCCTTACTTATCACCATAAGACCTGTGAAAGAAAAACCCCCAAAAAACAAAATTGGATCTGTGCCTCCATGTAGTAGAGCTCTAGCATTGAACCAAAGAGCTCAGAGACAGGGCTCCCAAGCTTTCAATTCAAGACCCCCAGCTGACCTTCCCCCATAAAACACAGGCTGTCTAAATGTGAACTAGTAGGATTTGTGCAGTGTTTCTGAAGAATGGTTATACTGAAGAAAGCACCTTAATTCTAATGACAGCTGAACTTGTGACATACAGCTATGTGCTGAGTCCTTCACAGAGTGCTATTTGCTGGGTCCTTCCCACATGGGGGTTTTGTGCTGAGTCCTCAAAAAGGTGCTGTTTGGTAATTCATCCCAAAGGGTGCTATGTGCTGAGTCCTTGAGAAGAGTGGGCTGTCCTGGGTTTTTCAATGGGTGCTGTATTCTGAGTCCATTACACAACATATTGTATGCTGAATCCTTCAAAGGGTGTGGTGTGCTAATGCATCCCAAAGGGTCCTGCTATTTGCTGAGCCCTTGCGAAGAGAGGGATGAGGTGTTTTTTGAGTGCCATATGCCGAATCCTTTACATAGGGTGCTCTGGACTGTCCTTCAAAGGTTGCTGTGTGCTGACTGCTTCCACAGTGTGGTATGTGTTGAGTCCTTCAAAATTATTCTGTGTGCTGAGTTTTTTGAAGGATGCTGTGCACTGGGTGTTTTACACAGTGTGCTTCAACACAGGGTGTGATGAGTCCCTGGGAAAGAGTGCTATGTGCTGAGTTTTTGAAAGCATGACATGCACTGAGTCCTTTAAACTGGGAGCTATGGACTCCCTCATTCAAAGGGTGGTGTGTGCTGAGTACTCTACCCAGCATACTACATGGTGAGTCCTTCAAAGGGAGCTGTGTGCTGAGTGATTTACACAGGGTGCTTTGTGCTGATTTTGGAAGAGTGCTTTGTGCTGAGACATTCAAAAGGGTGCTATGTTCTGAGTTCTTGAGAGATGGTTATCCCCAACACACACACACAAACACAAACACACATACACACACGAGTGTCACCATGCACCTGCTTGGTGTGTGGAGTGGAGGGGGACGGAGGAGCGTCTCCTCCAGCGGTGGGGCTGAGGGGAGATTCGATCCCTGGGCCAGTACTGGGGGTGGGGCGTTGGTGCTGAGCTGAGGTAAGGCTGCAATTGCCATGGTCTAGAAGCCTCAGGGCCCAGTCAGGGCTGCAATTGTGGCCAGGGTTGGGGGCGGGCCCAGGGGAGAAGGGGACGGGGCCCAGGAGCACACTTTGGTTGCAGCAATGGCCAGGATCCCATGGGGGCAGGGGTGTGTGTGCAGCAGGGGCAGGGTGGCCCAGGAGGAGTGTGGGGCCCAGAGAGAGCTGGGAGAAGAGTGAGCACAAGCACTAGCACCCATGGAAACGGCTTCAGTGGCTGGCGGCTGCTCTGATCATAGTGTGGGTCCTGGGTGGGAGCGCAGAGCATGCAGAGCCTGCATGGCAGGCCCATTGCCACATGCAGCCCCTCGGAGGCGCCCAGCAATGGTGGCCCTGAGTCTGAGGTCCCGGTGCAGGGAGCACCGCAGAGGCAGTGGCTGCTGAGGTGGGAGCCACAGGTTAGGAGGCCGCTGAGGCTGCGGTGGTGGCTGAGGAGGAGCAGAGGCTGTGCGCAACTCCACCACGTGCCCATGCTGCTTTTCAAACATGGCGCTGCTGGCTCGGACCCAAGGAGCTTCTAGCAGTCATCTGGCGGAGCTGTTGTGCCCACAGACTCCGGGCGCGCACCCGGAGTCTCAGTCTACAGCTTCTCCCAGCAGTTCACGAGAGTTGCCGACCTGCACTCCCGCACTCCATGACCTCCCCCCCTAAACCCCATCCCTCACTCTACCCTTCCTCCCCACCCTCGCGAACCTCGACCCTTGCCTCTTGCCTCCCCCTTCCTTTCTGCCTGCGCCTTCTCCTGTGCCCCACAGTCTGTTCTGGCTGTGCCACAAATGCACCCCAGGGGTGGGGGGTGGAGGTGGGTGTCCACCCAGGGATCCCACCCTCATCCCTAGTGGCCAGTGTTCCAGGAAATGGGGAGCTGCAGGGATGGGGAGGTGGGGGAAAAACAGAGCCCTTGGCCTGGAGCAGTGGGAGCCACACAGCTGTGCATCTGCACCCTTCCTCTCCCTGGTGGGTACCTGGTGGCTTTAGTCAGAGGTGGGGAGCTGCACCTCCACTCCTGCCTTCTGGGTTCTTTTCCCTTTTGCTGGGCAGGGGGGTGTTGAATGCAGAAGATAGACCCCATTGTTGTGTGAGCCCTGTCTTCTGTGCTCAGTCACCCTTTCACCTGAGGACATTCCCAGAAGAGCCCACTAGAGAGGTGAGGGCACTGGGGTCAGATAGAAGGTGGGTTTTTGGGAGGGAAACACACCCCCTCTGATACACATACAACCGGCCTGCAACCCAAACCCAGCATTCAACAGTTCCGACTGGGTGATCACATTTCCCAGTTCTGCCAGCTTCTTCTAGTGCTCCCAGTCCATCCATGAAAGAATGGTTTTGGATGCTGGTGACAAAGTCTGACGTGTAGGGTTACATTTGGTTTGTGTTTTGATGAGTTGGGTTTTCCCTTGGTATAAGAAGGTGGCTGCATGAGGAGGCTACAATGCTTGATAAGAAATGTACTCCTTATCTTGCCCATGTAATTGTAACCCGTCTGTACAGTATTTTCACAATAAAAAAAGAAAGAAAGAAAACAGCTGACAAAAAAAAAAAAGGTTGTGTGTAGCCGGGCGCTGCCAGTGGCTCATAACTGTCATCCTAGCTACTCAGGAGGCTGAGATCTTAGGATCACGGTTCAAAGCCAGCTTGGGCAGGAAAGTCTGTGAGACATTATCTCCAATGAACCACCAGAAAATTGGATGTGGTGCTGTGGCTCCAGTAGTAGTGTGCACACCTTCATCTGAAGAGCTGAGACCCTGCTGGCAGGCTCAAAGTTCAAACCCCATAACCTACAACCAAATAAAAGGTAGCTGAATTTTCTGCATAACAGTGTGTACATTAGAAATGCCATGATGTGTTGTGAACCATTCCAGACATGTGAGAGGCTCTGAGTTTTGTCTACAGTTGGTCTGATG
Organism: Dipodomys merriami; assembly: GCF_024711535.1. Classification (NCBI taxonomy): domain Eukaryota; kingdom Metazoa; phylum Chordata; class Mammalia; order Rodentia; family Heteromyidae; genus Dipodomys; species Dipodomys merriami. The sequence goes on along the minus strand of NW_027202538.1, from coordinate 2,327,814 downwards.
ATGGTAGTGCCATCATCTCTGGGTGGAATATTCTGGGTGCTCAGGGACTGCTGAGGCTTTGGGCTACCACTGTCTGTGTATCTGTGTGTTCGTGTGTCTTTTGTCTGTGTGTGTCTGTGTCTGTGTGTTTGGATGTAGAAGACCACGGCCTTGAACTCAGGGTCTAGGTGAAGTTCCTATGCTTCTGTGCTCAAAGCTAGTGCTCTAACACTTGAGCTGCAGCTCCATTTCTGGCTATTTGGTGGTTCATTGGAGATAAGAGCCTCACAGACATTTCTGTGCTGGCTGGCTTTGACCTCAGCCTCCTGAGTAGCTAGGATGAAAGGACCAGTGACATATTTGTGTGTGTGTGTGTGTTTTCCTCATCTTTCTCTGTCCCCTTCCTGGGTGCCTGTCTGCCTCTTTCTGACCTCGGATGGTGCCCCTCCTCCACACCGACCTTGTCTCCTATCTGGGTCTACAATGAGTCCTAAATTGCCAGAGACTTGAGTTCAAGTTTTTCTTGGGGGCTCAAGTCCAGCTGTCCAAATCTTTGGCCGCCTGCAGGGGATTCGGGTTCAACCGGGCCAGCTGCAATAGTCTTCCTGTCTCTGGGTGGGGAACTCAGGCATGGATGTCCTGCACTTTTCCTCAGCTAGACCTCTGGCTGCATGTCCCTCTCAGCAGGCTGGCTTTGGAGTGGAGGCAGGGGGTTGCCGGTGGCTCTGGCCAACTCCAGCTTGATAGTGGACTGAAGGCCACCCAAGCAAGGAGGATTCCGGGCTGCATTGGACGTGAGGCCAAGGTGGCTTGGAAGTGTCTATTGGTGTCTAGGAAATGTCAACATACTTTATTGCAGGCAAGTCAATCTTCTAGTCCCCGCTGGGCCTCTCCAATCCTTCTAGAGAATTATGGATGCCCAGAATACAGAGGCACAGACTTTAGATTCCAGGGCCAGGGAATTCGAGGAGGAGAGACTGGTATGGCCAATACCTCAATGTTCTGGGGCATTAGCCTTGACCTGGGTATGCCCCCCTTGTGTACATTCACTTCTTAACCCAGAGCTGGCCAGAAACAGGCCACTTGTGGTGGTGCTGTAGAAGTGGCAGGAGTGGAATTGATATCTAGGATGACAAAAATCTCCATTGATGGCCTGAGGGAGGGGCGGGGGAAGGTGTATTTAAAAAAAAAACCTCTTAGAGCTGGAACTCAGGGCCTAGGCACTGAGCTTCCTTTGCTCAAATCTAACACTCTACCACTTGAACCACAGCTCACATTTCATCTTTTTCAGTAGTTTAGTGGAGATAAGTGTCTCATGAATTTCCTGCCTGGGCTGGCTTCAAGCTGCCATCTTAAGAGCTCAGCCTCTTGAGTAGCTAGGATTGCTGATATGAGCCACTGGCACCTGCTAAGAATGTTTGTATGTGTGTGTGTGTGTGTGTGTGTGTGTGTGTGTGTGTGTGTGTGTGTGTGTGTGTGTGTGTGTGTGTGTGTGTGTGTTTGTGTGCGCGTGTGTTTACCAGGGCTTGAACTCAGATCCTTGGTGGTATCCTTTTTCTTGTTTACTCAAGGCTCTTGCTCTATCACTTGCACTACAGTAGCTCTGCTTCCCAGCTTTTTGGTCATTCATTGGAGATAAGAGTCTGCCAGGGCTTGAACTCAGAGTCTGGGCATGTTCCTGAGTTTCTTTTGGTCAAAGCTAGCACTCTTATCACTTAAGCCACAGTGCCACTTTTGGCTTTTTCTGTTTCTGTGATACTGAGGAATCAAACCCAAGGCTTCCTGCGTGCTAGGTAAGCACTCTACCACTAAGCCACATTCACAGCCCAAGGCTCACTTCTGACAGGAACTATGAGGGTGGGATTTATTTTTTGGTGCAGAAATCGCTGGCTATTTCATATCTTTGCCAAGATTTGGGACCAGCCTGTGACTCGACAATGAGGAATGGTGAATGAGGGATAGCCACCAGCCTCCAGAGGAGTAGGCTCACATATCCTACAGAGGGATAGAGAATATGGAGCCAGAACTTTTTTTTTAATTTTATATTATTTTATTTGAGAACATACTGTACAGAGGGGTTACAATTACATGGGCAGGATAATGCATACATTTCTTACCAAGCATTGCAGCCTCCTCTTTTGTTTACCCTTCACCTCCCGTCACAGCCTCCCCCCTCCCCCCCACCCAATCATACCCCCCTCCCCCCCCAACACCAACATTGTAAAGCTGGTTTTGACATGACATTTTGTACTTCTCATTGTTGCAACAGGTCCACCTGAATCTTTAAACGACTTGTTTGTCCCCATCTCCTCCACATGTTATACTGACATCAAATATAGTGAAAGCAGGGGTTACACTGTGGGGGAGGGACATACAAAGCAACAAAGAAATAATCTTATAAATGCATTAGAAACACATGCATGAAAGAAACGAAAACATTAAAATACATATTTAAGGGTTCGTTTTCCTAACATCATATTATCAGACCTTTTCCGCTTGAACTACAGCGTAGGAACTGTGGTCTCCCTGGAGGCAGTGGCTGGTTGCTAGGTGTCCTGATGGGACATCTCAGCCAGAACATAAGGCACTTGTTGCACAGCCCAGGCAATGCCGGCGCGGCTTCAGTTATTAAATGGCAGAGAAGGATGCTTTGTTCAAACTGCTGGCTCAGACTTAGGATTCTCTGAGGACTTGCCCAAGTTGGGGGGGATGGACATGGGCAACCTGCTGAATGCCCATCATCCATACATCATCCATCCATACACAGAGACATGGAGGTATTTCCTCCTTTTTTGGGGGGGAGCTTGAGGCAGGTCCAGGGTTGTACTATGAATCTAAGCCTGTCCTTGAGCTCCTTTTGCTCAAGGATAGCACTCTGCCCTTGAGCGACAGCCCCACTCATGGTTTTTTTCCCCCTGTGATCTCTTAGAAAGAAGAGTGTTGTGGACTTTCCTGCCCCAGATGAATTCAAATTGGCATTCTCTACATCTCAGCCTCAGGAGGAGTTAGGGTTATAGGCAGGAGCCACTGACACCTGGCTTTCTTTTCTTCTTGTTGTTCTCTTTTTTAATCGTGACAATCTGAAATCTTCACGGTGTCATTCAAATGGTTTGCATTCAAAGTAATCTACCCAGGCCTAGAATTCAAATGTTATAACTACCACCCACAAATGGAGGGAGATCTTGATGAACTAATTCCTGTTCATGTGAATGCTAATGGAATGTTTAAAAAGTAATAATTAAATTTGCAGTTAATTCATGATTCTATTTTAGAGTGCCACACAAAAATTACTGGATTTATATTTTCATTCTAGCACCATGGTATAATTAAGGATATTGACTAATTTTTAATTAATGCTTTTATAAATATTCAACCATGATACTTCATTAAATGGAGTCATAATTTAGTAACTAATAATTGGTAAGAACATATATATAATTTAATAATATCCTCACATTCTCTCTTTGTATATGTGTATATATATATACATATATATGCAGGTATATATGTATGTATATATAATATACATATATATGTATATAATATGAATCTACACATCTATCTCTTGGGCACTACTGTGGCTTGATTACAGGTCCTCAGAATTTCCTGGATACTCAATTTGCCAGAGGCTGGTGTGCTAAGACTGACTCCATTTATGGATTGGGCATTGTAGGTAAGTTGAAATCCCAGCATGTCTAAAAATTTAATTGTGGAGTAAGAAGCCAATTTGATACATTTTTTTCCTTCTCTGTGAAAATCCTGGGTCAATACAATGTATAATCCATATGCAAATATATCCTAGGTGATAGATATAATAAAGGAAATGTTATATGTGCAATAATAATAAATAAATAAGGGTAATAAATGTCATATGCAGTAGAACCCATATATGTAAATAGATCTCATATATATGAAGATTATGTTTTCCAGTGCTGGGGCTTCAATTCAGGCCCTGGGAACTGGTCTGAATTTCTTTTTTCTTTCTTTCTTTCTTTTTTTTTTTTTTTTGCCAGTCATGGTGCCTGAAATCTGGGCCTGGGCACTGTCCCTCAGCTCTTCAGCTCAAGGTGAATGCTCTACCACTTGAACCACTTCTAGCTTTTTCTGCTTATGTGGTGCTGAGGAATTGAACCAAGGGCCTCATGCATGCAAGGCAAGCACTCTACCACTGAGCCACTTTCCCAGCCCCATGAATTTCTTGTCTTCAAGGACGGTGAGATTTCCCCTTCACACACAGTGTCACAGAGTTACCCAGACCCTGAGTTCAAATCCCAGGCCTGCTAGAAAAATGGTGCAATTTCCTAGCCAGGGTCTCATTGTTATTATTACTTTTTTTTTGGCCTAGCACAGGGCTTGAACTCAGGTCTTCGCATCTCTGCCACAGCTGATCATTGGATCCTACCAGCCTACTTCAAATTTCGGAGCTGGCAAAAAAATTTAAATAAATAAAAAGGAGAAGGATAAAACTGAGAAGTTAAAGAAGGTGGTTTTACTTTTTTTTCCTTTGTATTGTGACAATCCTGGGTCTAAATGACAAGCCCCAGAATGTGTACATGACATTGCATTGCTAATGTTTCATGGGCTATTAGGGAAGCCTTAGCTGAAACCAGCAACTTAGGCCTGGAGGAATCTTAGAACTCCCACTAATGAATGGTGGGAGGTTCTAAGAAACGCATTCTGATATACATCCGTACAAATGGAATGTTATAAAAGTAACATTTAAATTAGTAGTTAGTGTATGATTATATTCTAAAATTGTACACAACAATTATTCTACATTAACTAATTTTCAATTAATATTTTATTATGTATTCAATCATGATACTTAAAAAAGGAAGGAATAATTTAATTGCCAAAAATTGGTAGTAATATCATATATGCAGTTTCACAATATACAGATATCTCTTGTTTTATACATATACATCTATCTATCTATTTATCTACCTATCATCTATCTATCTATCTATCTATCTATCTATCTATCTATCTATCTATCTATCTATCTATCTATCTCTATCTACCAATCTACACATTTATCTGTTTATACAGTTGTCACTCCTGGGTCTCAGTGTTAGAGTGCTCACCGAGTATGTGCAAAGTCCTGGGTTCCATTCCTCACTACCACTTGCACAGAAAAATCCAGGAGTCATGCTGTTACTCAAGCAGTAGAGTATTAGCTTTGAGCATAAAAGTTTAGGGACTGTGTCTGGACACTTACTCAAGCTGCGGAACTAGCACCAAAACCAAAAGATAGAATGTTCTGACTATGAAGATATAAGGATAGGACTGCAAATACATCATCGTAGAGCAAGCTAGGAGTCTGGTGCTGAGAGCTGCCATCTAACCTGACTTAGCCAGAGGTAAATTGCTTGCAAACCAGCTACACAGAACCAGATGCTTGTGGCTCGAACAACCCTGTCATCCAAGATACTGGGGGGCCGAGATCAGACACTGGTAGTTTTAAAATCCAGCCCTGACAGGAAGTCTGCAAAACTCTGAGCTGTGGCTCAAAGTGGTAGAGCTCTAGCCTTGAGCAAATGATCTTAGGACAGTACCCCCAAACTTTCAGTGGAATCTCCATGGCTGAGTCCCCGCCCCCTCCAAAAAAACCCACCCCTCTAACTCATTAGATGTGAACTTTGTGTAGTTTTTTGACACTGATGAAAGCACCCTAATTCTAATGACAGCGTGTGGGATACAGCTATGTCATGAATCTTATATGAGGAATGGTGTACATTCTTGCATTCTTGCATCTGGTCCTTGTAAGAGCTCCACAGATTATTGTGCAGATGAGAACCTTGAGGCTCAGATATGTCCCCATGTCAGGGCCAAAATGATGTATGTACTGAACTCTAGTGAGTTTTCTCCTGCAGACAATTTTTTTGGTTTAATTTTCTTGGTCATGAACCTTGAACTCAGGGCCTATCCACTGACTCTTCACTGTTGGGCTCATGGTTAACACCCTACCAAGGGCACCCAAGGACACCCGTACAAAAGTGTTACAGTCTAGGCATCTGTGGCTGGTATCTGTCATCCTGCCTACTTTGACATATTTTTTTTCCTTCTCTGTAAAAATCCTGGGTCTCAGTATGAAGTATAATCCATATGCAAATATATCCATGTGATAAGATGCAATAAATGAAATAAATGTTATATATGTAATAATACAAAATAAAATAAATAATGAATAAATAAGGGTAATAAATGTCATATGCAGTAAGCCCATGTATGTAAAAAGATCACATATATGAATATTAATTTTTTCAGTGTTGGTGCTTAAGTTCAGGCCTGGAAACTGGTCTGAAATTCTTGTCTTCAACAACAGTGAGCTTCCACTCTTCTGCAGTGTCACAGAGTTACCCAGACCCTGAGTTCAAATCCCAGGCCTGCCAGAAAAATGGAGCAAATTCCAAGTCACAGCCTTAATTTATTTTGTCCAGGCCCTGGGCTTGAACTCAGCTTGTGGCAATTCTGCCTCAGCTTTGATCACCCTAGATTGGGGTGCAGCCAATGGACCCACAGCACTTCCTGAGATCCTAGGACCCGAGTTCAAATCTTGGGACTGATAAAAAAAGGAGAAGGGTAGGGAAGGTGGCTCAGTAGTAGAGTGCTTGCCTTGAATGCATAAGGCCCTGGGCTTGATTCCTCAACACCACATAAGCAGAAAAAGCTGTAAGTGTTGCTATTGCTCGTGGTAGAACACTATTCTTGAGTGAATAATTGAGGAACAGTGTCCAGACCCACATTTCTGGCCCCACAACCAACAAAAAAATAAAAAAAAAAAGAAAGAGAGGGGGGGAAAAAGAAGAATAAGGCTAAAACTGGGAAGTTCCAGAAGGCGGTTTTACTTTGTTTTTTCCTTTGCATTGTGACCATCCTGGGTCTAAATGAAAGGGCCCGGAAAGAGTATGTGAGTTTACACTGCTGAAGTTTGGTGGGCTATCAGGCAAGCCATAGCCAAAACCAGCAACGTATGCCCAGGGTTCAAATCCCGGGACCGCCAACTACAAATGGCTGGAGAGCCTAAGAATCGCATTCTGACATACTTCCATATTAATGGAATGTTGTAAAAGTAACAATTACATTAGTAGCTAGCATTTGATTATATTTTAAAATTGTAAACAAAAATCATAGTACATTGACTATTTTTCAATTAATACTTTATTATATTTTCAACAATGAGAAATAAAGGAAGGAATAATTTAATTATGGATAATTGGTAGTAATATAGTATATGTAATTTAATAATATCTTTCTTATTTTATACATATAGGTATATATATAAGCTATGTATATATCTATTTCTACACTTGTCACTCCTGGGGCTCAGTGATAGAGTGCTTGCCTAGTATGTATGATGCCCTGGGTTCGTTTCCACACTATCTCATGCACAGAAAAAGCCAGAAGTGGTGCTGTTACTCAAGCACCAAATAAAAGTTAGAATGTTCTAACTGCAACTATACAAGACCAGGACTTTAAATACTTCATGACAGAGCAAGCTGGGAATCTGAATGAGACGGCTGCCATCTATCCAGACAGCCAGAGGTTAACAGCTGCAAACCAACTCTATCCAACCAGACGCTGCTGGCTCATCTCTAGCTGCTCAGGGGATGAGATCTGACACTGGTGGGTTGAAAACTCAGCCCTGGCAGGAAGTCTGTGAGACTCTGAGCTGTGGCTGAAAGTGGTAGAGCTCTAGACTTGAGGAAAAGATCTTAGGACAGTACCCACAACCTATGAGTGCAATCCCTGGGTCTGATGATCCTTCCTCCCCTTCCCGCCCCCCACCCCCCGACTAACGACCCATCTACACTATTAGATGTGAACTTGTGTGGTTCATGACATGTTTCTGAAGGAATGGTGATACTGATGAAAGCATCCTAATTCTAATGACAGCTTGTGGGATACAGCTATATGAAGAGTCCTTCCTGGGGTGCTAGGTCCTTCACGGAATGCTGTGTGCTGAGTCCTTCACTGGGTGCTATGTGCTGACTCCTTCACGGGGTGTATTCTTTCATCTGATCCTTGTTAGAGCTCCACAAGTAAGATGATTGTGCAGGTGAGAAACTTGAGGCACAGATATTTCCTAAGGCAGTTCCAAATTTATGAATGTATTGAACTCTATTGACTTGTCTTCTGCAGACAATTGTTTTGGTTTAGTTTTCTCCATCATGAACCTTGAACTCAGAGCCTAGACTCTGATTTTCCTCTTATGCTCATGGGTAGTACTCTACCACGTGGAGCCAAGGACCCCCTTCTAGCAAAGTGTCATGTGTTAGGTGTCTTTACTTCAGTTCTATCATCCTGCCTGCTCAAGAAGCTGAGGATCTGGGTTCAAAATTATCCCCCACAAAAGGTCCCATGACACTATCATCTCCTATTCACCACTTAAAAACTTGAAGTGGAAGCTGGGTGCTGGTCACTCATGCCTGTCATGCTAGCTACTTACTCAGCAGGCTGAGAGCTCAGGATCATGGTCCAAAGCCAGCCTGAGCAGGAGATTCCTTGAGATGTTATCTCCAATGAACCACCAGAAAACCTGAATGTGCTCTGTAGCTCAAGTGGTAGAGCTCTCCACTTGAGCTGAAGAGCTGAGTGACAGCACCCAGGCCCAGACTTCAACTCCTCCAACTTACAAGAAAAGAAAGAATGAAACCTGAAGTGCAGTGCTGGGAATGGTTCTTAGGGGTAGAGTGCTTTGCATGTATGAAACCCTGGCTTTGAATTCTCAGTGGCACCTCACTAGAAAAAAAGTCTAAAGTGGTTCTGTGGCTCAAGTGGTAGAGTGCTATCCTTGTACAGGAGAAACTTGAGTACAGTGCTCAGGTCCTGAGTTCAAACTCCAGGACTGGTATATGCACACAAATTACCTCCCCCTCCCCCAGATACCAGAAGTCAAACTGTGACATCAAAGGGTAAAGCACTGGGAAATAGGCCCTGAGAGGAGACTTGAGCTGGTACAGCTTCTTTCCAGGCTTTGCCTTTGTTTTGGGGATTTTAGAAAAAAAACTATTTTTTTTTTTTTTTTGGTCAGTCGTGGGTCCTGAACTCTGGGCCTAGGCGCTATCCCTCAGCTCTTCAGTTCAAGGCTAGTGCTCTACCACTCGAGCCACAGCAATACTTCCGGCTTTTTTCTTTTTCTTTATGTGGTGCTGAGGAATCAAACCCAGGGCCTCATGGGTGCAAGGCAAGCACTCTACAACTGAGCCACCTCACCAGCCCAGAAAAAAAAAACTTTAAACAAGGTAAACTAGACCTTGGCTCCAACCAGGCCTGTTCCTGGAATGGAAAGAATGCCTCTAGGTCCCCCTCTCCTTAACAACCTAACTAACCTTGATTGTTGAGTGAAAGACTGACCCATAAAACAGATGGTTGTAATCTGACTCCAACTACCGGACACCACCTGCTTATGGTGGTAAACCCTGCCTTTCACACATGCTTACAGTAAACTCTGCCTATTAGCCACCTGTGTGTGGTCTGGTATGACCATGCAATCCTTTTGTTTGGTATGATCCCATTGGTCACCTGTGCATGACCAGGCTTGACCTCATGGATTTTGCCTTTAAAAACCAAAGAATGGGGGCTGCTCAGGGTGGCAGTATCAGATCCTTAGCCTGTGCTGTGGCCATGGCCAGTCAGTGTAGAAAACTTCTCAATACAGTAGCTTCTTTATTAACAACTTAGTTGTGGTGGGATCTGTCACTCCAGATGACTAGGTGGGTTTGCCTGCCTGAGTAGGGGACTTCCTATTACACATTGAGCTTCTGTTCTGAGCTCATGGTCAGTACTCAGGCCCTGTGTTCAACCTGTAAACCTATCCACCCAAGGACCAACTAGGAGAGGTCAAAGGTTTCCAAACCTGATGAGCTCCACCAGCCCTACATAACGGAACATTGTGATTTGGCAAATGTGCTTAGATGTGATTTTGCAAATGTGCTTAGATGTAGCAAGCTTCCAAAAACCGAGGTAGGCACCGTTGCCAATAATGAATCACTGCATTAGGTTCAGCTCCCTAGTTGTCTGCCAGAAGGAATCTTGAATTAATTGTAGCAGTTTGTTTCAACACTGGAACACAGTCTAACAAAGACAGGATAAGTGCAGGGAACATGGCCTGCCACGGGAGGTGGCACAAATGAAGGCTTCCTCTCAAAACAGAGCACTGGGGAAAGAGATATCTTGGGGTCCAAACGGCTTTTTCTCCTGGTCTTCAGAGCCTGCCCACACTCACCATCACTAGTTAGCCTGGATAGAGTTGTTACAGAGCTGTACAGGAGTTAGACCTTTTGCCTGTTCCTACAATGAGGCAGACTTCCTCCAGCAACCTGGGTGTGGAGAAACCCTCAGGCTACACTGTGAACAGGGAGGGGTGTCCTGGAACATGCACTGTCTTGAAATCACCCTCTGTGCTATGAAATCATTCTATGCAAAGCAAATTTCCTAGCTGGGTGCCTTTCTTCACAGCGACTCTGGATGTTCACCAATAGAAATACATTCACACATACACAGACACAAGGAGTTACTGGCTGTATTTTTTGGGGGGGGTCAGGTCCTGTGGTTTGAACTGTGAGCTTAGACATTGTCCCTGAGCTCCTTTTGCACAAGGAAGCACTTTATTGTGCCTTAAACCATGATACATCATTAATTGAAGGCATAATTTAATGTCAAATAATTATTAGAATATATTACATGTAATTTAATGATATATAGACATCTCACATTCTACATAAATATATTTATATATTTAAATAACCACTGGAATATACATATACATCTCTTTCTCTCTCCCTCTCTATGCCTATATATGTATTTGCAGCAATTATGCATCTATCTATTTATATATTGGCCACTCCTGGAGGTTAAACTTAGGTCCTGGGAACTCCCTGGCAGTGAATTTGTTTGAGGCTGCTGTGCTTACATTGATCCCTTGATGAATTGGCATTCCAGGCCCTGAGTTCAAATCCCAGCAGTGCCAAAGACAATAGGTGGGGTAAGAAACCAATGTTGACATGTTCTGCTGTCTGTGAAAATATGGTTTCCTAAGTACAATATGTAATACCTATGCAAATACATATATATGATGTATATTATAAATGTATATAAATATAATATTGCCATTCCTGGGTCTAGAATTCATGCCCAAGGAAATGCTCTTGACTTTCTTTTATTCAAGGAGGGTGAGCTTCCACTTCACCCACAGCAAAATAGAGTTACCCATGCCCTGATTTCAAATCCCAGGTATGGCAGATAAAATGTCCCAAATTCCAAGCTAGGACCTTAACTTTTTTTGGGGGGGAGCAGGCACGGGGCTTGAACTCAGGTCTTCACAACTCTGCCTCAGCCTAGATTACCCTAGGCTGGGGTGCAGCTTTTACACCCACAGATGATCCAAGGATCTTAAGACCCAATTTCAACTCCCAGCACTGGCTAACAAACAAACAAACAAACCAAAATGGAAGAGGAAAAACCAGAAAGTTTTACACAACAGTTTTACCTTTGTTTCTTTTGCACAGTGACAATACTGGGTCTCACTGACTTGGCTTGAAAATTGTACATGACTTTGCATGGCTGAGGCTGGTGGGCTGTCAGTGAAGCCTGAGGTTAATGCAGACAACTGGGCCCTGAGTTGGATCCTGGTACTCCCACATGCACATGGTTGAAGATCCTAGGAAACTGGTTCCTATTTTTAGGAACACTAAGAGAATGTTTCAAATGTGCTAATTGAATTACTAATTAACTAGTCTTTCTAATATAAGATTGTATACATTAAATATAGGTCATTGATTAATTTAATTAATACTTTATTAAGTCTTCTACCGTGATTAATTAATGGAGGAATAATTTTAGACCAAACAATTAGTAGCAATAGAATATATAAAAGTAAGATATAGACATCACTCTATATAGAGTTATACACTAGAATCTACATAAATGTCTATCTGTCTCTCTTTGTATATGTTTATAGATGCATATACATATGTAAATACACACACACTGCATTTTACACATCTATGTGTTTATATATTGGCCACTGCTAAGGCCAAATTTGACCGAAAATTCCATTTGCATAAGACAGGTGTGCTAACATGACCCTCACCCCATTCATGAAGTGGGCTTTCTAGGCCGTGAGTTCAAATCACAGAACTGCCAAAACTTAAGTAATCCTGGTGGAAGAAGCCAAATGTCCCACTTGTCTTCCTTATTGGTGAAAGTCCTGAGTCTCAGGAATGAGGTATAGTACATTGGCAAATCTATATCTTATGTAATAAGACGTAAAAAAAGTTATGTGTGTAATCATACTCACTAAAATACATAAGAAATAAATAAAACACAAAATAAAATGAATAACCACACTAACTGCAATATCCAGTAAACATATGTATGTAAATATGAATCCTGTATTTAAAATGCATACGAATATTATTATTGCATGCGCTAGGACTTGAATTCAGGCCCTGGGACAGGCCTGACTTTCTTGTCTACCAGCACAGTGAGCTTCCCCTTCTCCCACAGTGCTGTAGATGTACCTAGGCCCTGAGTTCAAATCCCAGGACTGGCAGAAAAGATGGCATGAATTCCAAGCCAAGCAGCCTCATAATTTTTAAAATATTTTAATGTGTTCATTTATTTATTTATTTATTTTTATTTTGTCAAGCACAGAGCTTGAACTCAGGGCATGGCAACTATGCCTCAGCATCGATCACTCCAGGCTGGGGTGCAGCCACTGGACCCACAGCCAAACCTGAGTTCCCGGGGCACAAATGCTCACAGGAATAATAAATACATAAAACAACACAGAAACAAAGAAGAAAAACCTGAAACTGGCAGATGGCTGCCAGTTTTACATTTCTTTTCGTTGCAAGGTGACCTTCCTGTGTCTGAATGACATGGTTGAAAAGTGTTGGAAACCTGGCATTGCTGAAGTCTGGAGGGCTACCAGGGAAGCCATAGGCCAACATGGCAACATAGGCCCTGGGTTCAAAGCTTGGTCCTGACCCCTACAAATGGTAGGAGATCCTAATAGTCTCATTCTTATTCATAGGAATACCGATGTAAGGTTATGAATGTCAAGGTTGAATAAGTTGTTCCTCAATGATGCCGATGGATTTTCATGAATATTTTTGACACATTAAAAGAATACTATTAATTACATGGACTCAATAGTTTTAATTAACAATTTAATTAACAATTCATTAAGGATGAAAACAATAATATAAATTACATAGAGGCATTAAAAATACCCAAATATTGGTAGGAATGTAGCCTATTTAACTGAATAATGTATAGACATCTCTGGCACTCTATAAAGATCTATATTTATTTGTGTACTACCATCTGCATATCAATCTGTTCTTATTTTGTCAACCCCTGTGGCTCCATCTCAGGTGCGGGAAACTGCTTGTCAGCTCCATATGCCCCAGGCTGGCGTACTGACACTCACCCATTCATGAATTGGGCCTTGTAGGTTGTGAGTTCAGATGCCAGCACTCACAACAATTGATTCATAGAGTAAGAAACCCTTGGTGACACAGGTTTTCCTTTGCTGTGAAAGTCCTGGATGTCAGGTGTGAAGTTTCATACATAGACAAATCTATCCTATGTAATAAACGTAATAAATAGTCCATGTGTAAGAACAGTCAATAAAATAAATGGTAAATAAATGAATAAAACAAAAATAAATGAATAGATACACTAAGCACAATATGGAGTCAATATATGGGGCTGAATCTCAGGGCCTGGGAATAACCTGGCAGCTGAATTGGCTAGAGGCTGCTGTGCTGGCAGCCACCCATAAAGGAATTGAGCCTTCTCGGCCCTGAGTTTAGATCCCAGCACTGCCAAAAATGTAATCATAGAGTGGGAAACCGAGCGTGACACATGATTTTCTTTCCTTTCAAAGTGCTCAGTGTCAGGTAGGATGTATAATTTGGATGCAAATCAATATGTTGAGTAAGTAGAATGTCACAAAGGTAAAAGAAGTCATAGATGGAAGAATTGTCACTACAATAAATGATAAACAGATTGAATTAGTAATGAATCATTCTAGGATAAAATTAGATGCAGTAATTATAGGATGTGGATTAAGTTTAATTAATATTTTATTAAGTATTAACAGAATAAAAGTTTCATGGAGACATAAATACCTAATAATTGGTAGTAGCACATGATTCATAATTTAATAATATATAGACACCTGTCTCATTCTATAAAATATTTAATTATATATATGGATGTATGTACATATATGATAAACAATAACAAGATATTGAGTATTAATTAATGCTTTATTAATTGTTAGCTGGGACACATCATTAAATGGAGTTATAATTTAATACCTAATAATTGATAACAATATTATCTATAATGTAATAATATAGACATCTCACTTTTGTCTATATAATATTTATATAAAACAATCTATTTATACCTCCTTTACTCCTGGGGCTCTGTGATTGAGTGCTCCTCTAGTAAGCACAAAGCCCTGGATTCGATTCCTCAGTGCCACATAAGCAGAAAACCTGGAAGTTCTGCTGTCTTTCAATCAATTGAGTGCTAGCCTTGAGAACAAATGCTTAAGGACAGTGTCTAAGCCCTTACTCAAGCGCCACCAGTGCCACCAAAAAATGGTAGAATGTTCTAACTGCAATTATAGAAGAACAGGACTTCAAATACCACACCACAGAACAAGCTAGGAGTCTGGCACTGACAGTTGCCACCTACCTGACTTAGGCATATGTAAACAGCTGCAACTGAGCTCCACAGAAGCAGATACTGCTGGCTTACCCCCACCATCCTGGCTGCTTGGGAGCTTTAAAACCAAGCTCTGGTAGGAAGTACGTGAGACTCTTGGAGATGTGGCTCTAAGTAGTAGAGCCTTAGCCTTGAGCAAATGTTATTAGAACAGTATCCCCATGCGTTGAGTTCAAGCCCTATGGGTAGCCTGCTCCCCCCAAAAAAACACCCCACAAAACCATTAGATGTGAACTTGTGTGATTTGGGAAATGTTTCTCAAAGAATGGTGACACTGATGAAAGCAACCTAATTCTAATGACAGCTTGTGGAATAGTGCTATGTGCTGAGTCCTTCATAGGGTGCCCTGTGCTGAGTCTGGCATAGGGTGCTGTGTGCTAAGTTCTTCACAGGGTGAAGTGTGCTGAGTCCTGCATTGGGTGCTGGATGCTGAGTCTTCACAGGATGTTGTGTGCTGATTCCTTCAAAGAGTGCCATCTGCTGTGTCCTTCACAGAGTACATTCTTTCATATGGTCCTTGTAAGAGCTACACAACTGAGATGATTATTCAGACAAGAATATGGAGATGCAGATATGTCCCCATGGCAGAGACAAAATTATATATTACTGAAGAGTGGGTGAGTTGTTTACTGCAGACAATTGTTTTGTTTTGTTTTTTCTCAGTCATGAACCTTGAACTCGCGGCATAGGCACTGACCCTTACCTCTTGGGCACATGGCTAGCACTCCACCATGTGGAGCCAAGGACCCCCTTGCAGTAGAGTGCCACAGTCTAGGGTTCTATAGCTGAGGTCTGTCAGCCTGCCTTCTCAGGAAGCTGAGATCTGAGAATCTGGCTTCCAAACTATGCCAGTCACAAAAGATCCCATGAGACTATTATTTCCAATTCACCACTAAGAAACCTGAAGTGGAAGCTGAATGCTTGTCACTCACGCTTGTCATCCTAGCTCCTAAGGAAGATGAGATCTGAGGATCATGGTTCAAAGGTAGACTGGGCAGGAAAGTCCTCGAGACCTTTAGTTCCAATGAACCATGAGAAAACCTGAAATGGTGCTTTGGCTCAAGTGGTAGAGCACAAGACTTGAGGGACAGCACACAGGCCCAGACTTCAACTGCTACAACCAACCTGAAGAAGAGGGCTGGGAATGTGCCTAGGGGGAAAGTGCTTTGCATCTATGAAACTCTGGATTTGATTTCTCAGGTACACATCACTAGAAAAAAGCATGAAGTGTCTCTGTGGCTCAAGTGGGACAGGGCTATTCTTGTGCAAGCGAAGTTAGGTACAGTGCTCAGGTCCTGAGTTCAAGCTCCAGGACTGGTATATGTGTACACGCTCGAACACACACACACCCACACACAGACCAGAAGTAAAAGCTGTGACACAAAATGGTAAAGCACTGGTCTCCTGCACTGAGCTAATGGTCAGCACCCAGGCCCTGTGTTCAACCCCAAAACTTTGCCATCCAGGGCTCAACTAGGAGAGGTCAAAGGTTTCAAAAGCTAATGTGCTTCAGCAGTCCTAGATGACAGGAAGTATGGTGAGATCAGACATGTGCGTGGATTTCCAAAACTTCCGGAAAACTAGCAGAGGCATCATAGGCCCATCATTACCCACAATGAAACATTTCTTGAGGTTAAGTTGTCTGCCAGAAGGACTCCTGAATTATATTGAGCACTGTATCTGAACACCAGAATATAGTCTTACAAAGGCAGGATTAGTGCTGAGAACTTGGCCTGCCAAAGGAGGTGGCACAAATGAAGGCTTCCTGTTAAAACGGAGCACTGGGGAGAGAGATAGCTTGGGGTACAAAGAGGACTTTTTGTCCTGACCTTCAGAGCCCATTCAAACTCATCCTCACTAATTGGCCCATATGGAGTTGTTTGTTACACAGCTGCACAGGACTGAGGCCTTTTGTCTGCCTGTACAGCCAGTGAGACAGACTTCTTCCAGCAGGCCTGGGAGGCAGAGAAACCCTCAGGCTGCACTGGGAACTGTGAGGAGAGCCCAGGGAAATGCACTGTCATGAAAGCAGTCTCTGTTATGAAATCATTGTATTGAAAACCAATTTTCTAGCTTGGTGCCTTTCATCATAGCTACTCTGGAGCTTCACCTATAGGAATACATCCACACATACACAAAGACATGGAAGCAGGTCCTGGGGTTGAACTATGAGCATAGGCCTTGTCCCTGAGTTACATTTGCTCAAGAGTAGTGCATTAACCTTGAGCCACAGCCCCACTTCTGGGTTTTCTGTGATCTCTTAGAAATAACAGTGTCATGGACTTTCCTATGCTGGCTGGATTCAAACTCAGATTCTCTACATCTCAGCCTCCTGAGGAGCTGGGATTACAGTCAGCAGACAATGGCACCTGCCTTTCTTTTCTTCTTCATATTTTAATCTGGACAATCTGACTACTTAACAGCATCATTCCAATGCCTTGAATTTATAAGTAAACTACTCAATGTTCTTTATAGGTGCTTTCTCTGAGAAGGATTTTCTCTCTTCCTCTTCTCCTCTGTACACAGGTTTGAAGCCAAGAGTGAGAAATGAGTGTGACATGATTTTGGCAGCAAATGTCCACAGGACATGCCAGTTCATTCACTTAGCATTGAGCTGCAGTGCATTTACTGTCTCAGGACGAGAGGTCCAAAGCTGGAGCGATCCTCATACTGTCTGAATTGCTCCTTAGGCTTATAAAATTATCTAATATTTATGAGTGTTTTGTGTCTCCAACCTGAAGTATCTAGAACATACTAGAAGCATCTTCATGTTTCCTTTTTTCTCTAGTACCTCTCGAGATTTAGACTTAGGGTTTGTATGGAGCAGATCCTCGGCGAATCCCTGAGAAAAGCCACTTGAAGTCTCAGGAGATCTCTGTTCAAAGCCAGCCCGAGCAGGAACATCTGGGAGACTCTTATTTTCAATAAACCATCAGAAAACCAGAAGTGAATCAGTGGCCCAGAGGGTAGAGCTCCAGCTTTGAGAAAGAAAGCCGAGCAGGAGATACAATCCAGACCAGGCAGGAAAACCTGGCAGGCACTTATGTCCAATTAAGCCAGATGGCTAGAAGTGGAGCTGTGGCAGTGGTAGAGTCTCAGCCTTGAGCAAAACAGCTGAGGAACACATATGGCCCTGAGTTTAAGCCCTGATATGGCCACCAAAAAAATTCAAATAGAGAAGGCCAAGTTTATGTATCAGTGTCCTACTTACTTATGTGTGTATATTACCTCCCTGAGTGCAAACAGATTTTATGTATTGCTTCTCCTTTTATGTACAGATTTATTTTTCAGATAAACTTGTTGCAAATACTGCATCATTCTCTTCTTTTCAGGCCCATGGCTTTTTCCTTCCAGAGTTCCAGGACTGAGTCCTTATATGATGCAAACATAAGATCTCAGCTGCCTTTATTTACATATTATTATGAGGCCAAGGCAGGAACAGTCACAAATCAGGCAGGGGAAGAGAAGATCAGGGTTTTTGAAATAACCGGTATTCAGAAAATTAAACTTGTGGGATGTAAAATGGTAGCATACTTATGTATAAACTACCATTAAGAAAAACATGAGAGGGCTGGGAATGTGGATTAGTGAGAGAGTGCTTTTCCCTGCCCTACAGAGGGTTTGATCCCTCCTCTGTAGCACATGCATAGAAAAAGCCAGAATGGGTGCTGTGGCTCAAGTAGTAGAGTGCTAGAGACAGTGGCCAAGTCTTGAGTTCAACTCAAGTACAAGTAACTTCTCATCACCAACGGAACCCCAGGAAGTTTTTGAACAGCTGCCCTTTCAGAAGTGGAAGTCAGAGTGTCATAGACTTTCCTGCCCTGGCTGGCTTCACCCTGTGATCCTCAGACCTCACCCGCTGAGCAAGGGTGATAGGCCTTAGCTACTGGTGCTCTGCTAGGTCAGAACTGTAATGACATTGACAATACAAGTGAACTGCTTATCACAAAGGGCTTGGGGAGCATATTAAGCCTTTCAACAATGGACCTTTCAGAACTCTGTAGGACACAAGGTTATAATGCTAGAGTCTGAGAGGTTGGGCACATGGATCTGCTAAACTGGAACCTCTAGCTCTGACTCCAATTCTGGTGTACATCAGCGTCAGCACTAATTTTCCAGAGAATGTTCTCCTAATTTGCAAATAGGAAAAGTACTTTGATTAACGCTCACTTTTTTCCCATTGTGTGTCTCCAACTCAAGCCTGGGCACTGTTCCTAAGCCCTTCATCTCAAGGCGAACAATCTACCACTTGAGCCACAGCACCACATGGGGTCTTTTGCTGGTTCATTGGTGATAAGAGTCTAACAGGCTTTCCTTGCCTAGGGTGTCTTTGAACTGTGGTCTTCAGATCTCAGCCTCCTGAGAAGATAGGATTCCAGGTGTGAGCCACTGGCATCTGGTCTATTGTTTTGCCAGTGCTCGGGCTTGAACTTAGGGGCTGGGTACTGTCTCCATGCTTCTTTTTCTCAAGGCTAGTGTTCTACCACTTGAGCACACCACAGCTTCTGGCTTTTTCTGAGTATGTGGCACTGAGGATTCAAACCCTGGCATTAATGCATGTTGAGCAAGCTCTCTACCACTAAGCCACATCCCAGGTTAGGAAAGAAAACTGGAAGAAATTCCAAACCAGGGGAATTTTTTCAATTTAGTTAAATAAATTATTTATTTATTTATTCTTTTTTTTTTTTTTTTTTTTGCCAACCATGGAGATTGAACTCAGGTCACGGCAACTCTACCTCAGCTTCAGTTGCCTTAGACTGGGCTGCAGACTCTCACCCATAGTCGAAACTAGGATCCTAGGCTCAGAGCTTGCAGGAAGAAAAAATAAAGTGGGACAGCACAAAAAGTGGTGAACTGCAGGGGACTGGGGGTTTTACGTTATTTTTTTCTTTGCAGGGTGACCATCCTGATTCTGAATGACATGGCTGCAAAGTGGAGCTGAACTGCTATACTGCTATTCCTGAAGGCTGGTGGGCCATCAGGGAAGCCACAGGCCAACTTGTCAACATAGGCCCTGGGTTAAAAATCTAAGTCCTGACACCTACCAATGGCAGGACATCACAAGAGACTCATTCCTATGCATAGGAATACTGATTGAAAGAGTAGTTCATGTATCAGTCGAGGCTAAAAGTGGATGTAATAATCCTAGGATGCTGATTGATTTTAATTGATAGTTTACTAAGGATGGAAAGAATAATATCACTTCAAAGACAGTATAATAAATACCTAAGAGTTGGTAGGAATGTAGTAGGTGTCATTCAGTCAGATAGATGGCTCTGGCACTCTTTACCAATATGTATTAATTGTTTACCACCATTTGCCAATCCATGTATCACTGTTTTGGCCAAACCTGGGGCTCCATCATAGTGCCTGGGAACCACCTCACAGCTTCATTGGCTAGAGGCTGCCGTGCTCACCCTTACCCATTCATGAAGTGGGCCTGCAAGGCCCCACGTTCGGATCCCAGCACTGCCAAAAATTTATTCTTGGAGTAAGAAGTCGAGTGTGACACATGTTTTCCTTTTTTGGGAGAGTCCTGTGTGTCAAGCATCATAGTGAACACATCTACAAATCTAGATGCTATGTGATAGGAAGTAAACAATGTAATAAACGGGATAGGGGTCAAAAGAGTCAATACAATGAATGGTAAATGAATGAATAAAACAAGAAATGAAATGAATAACCATACCAAATATGATATTGTCTGACTATATGGAAGTATAAATCCTGTCTTTAAAATGTAAATAAAATGTATACAAGGAGTATGTTTTCTAGGACTGAGGCTTGAATTCAGGCCTAGGGAACAGGACTGACTTTTTCGGCTTCACATATGACGTGATTTCCCCTAGCCTGACAGTGCGGCTATTTACCCAGACCTTGAGTTCAAATACCAGGCCTGGCAGAAAAAATGGCATGAATTGCAAAACAGGGAGATAAATAATTGATTTTTAATTTTTAAATTGTTTTAATATTTTTATTTAATTTTTTTGTTTATTTTTGGCCATGCACATGGCTTGAACTCAGATCGTGACAGCTCTGTTGCAGCCTCCAGAACCAAAGCTAATCCTGGAAGCCTAAGACCTGATGTCTGACAGGAAAACAAAATGATAATGACACTAAAACAAGCCGCGAGCCACACATGGTAGGCAGTTTCTTGGCTTTGATTCCTTGCACGGTGACCATCCTAGGTCTGAATGACATGAATGCCACCCACAGCTGACCTGTCATTGCTGAAGACTGGCAGACTGTCAGGAAAGCCATAGGCCAACCACGCAACACAGTCCCTGAGTTCAAATCCTGGTCCTGACACCTACCATTGGCAGGGGATCCCAAGAGACTCCTGCTGTGCTTAGAAATTCCGATGGAATGGTATCCAACTCATGATTGAATAGTTCGTGCAGCGGTCTAGACTCAAATTAGACGCAATAATCCTAGGATGCTGATTGAACTTAATTAATGGTTAATTAGGCATGAAAAGAATAATACTCCTTCACTGGAGGCATAATAACTACCTAAGACTTGGTAATAATGTAGCAGATGTCATTGAATACTAGATACACGGCTCTGGCACTCTGTACTAATATGTATTTATTGGTGTACTACCACCTGCCTATCCATGTATGGCTATTATGGCCACGCCTGGGGCTCGATCTCAGAGGTTGCCAAAAATTTCCTCCTGGAGTAAGAAGCCAAGTGTGACACCTGTTTTCCTTTTCTGTGAGAGTAAGGGGTGTCAGGCATGATGGAGAACAAGTCTACAAATCTAAATGTTATGTGATAGGGTGTAAATAATGTAATACATGGTTAGGTGTCATCACAGTCAATAAAATAAACGGTAAATAAATGAATAAAATAAAAAGTACAATGAATAACCACACCAAACATGATATAGACTGAGCACCTGTCTGGAAGTTCAATCCTATGTTTAAAATACATGTAAGGACTATGTTTTCCAGGGTTGGGGCCTGAATTCAGGCCTGGGGAAGAGGCCTGACTTTCTGATCTTCAAGCATAGAGAGCTTCCCCTTCCCCCAGAGTGCAACAGAGTTACCCAGACCCTGAGTTCAAATCCCAGGCCTTTCAGACTAAAAATAGCACACATTCCAAGCCAGGGAGCTTCATTAGGTTTTTTCATATTTTTTAAAGTTCACTTTAAGGTTCACCTTTATTTCATACATTTTGATTTTACAATATGAGAGTTTTTCAAAAAGGGGTTTAAACACTTATATTTCAGCATAGCACATTGATGTTTCCCTTTTGACCATCTGCCATGAAGAGTGAGAATGAAAATGAGTACATCATTCCTCCCTAGAGGGACAGTTGATGTTATTTCTATTTAGAGTTATTTCTGTAACTATAAACTCTCTGCAATGGTATCATGTGAGTTTTCCTCATGCCTGCCACAAAATACACTAGGGAAGTCCTCATACCACAAAACGTTGGGTTTCTGAACAAAAATTCACTTCTTTGAGGAGAGTAGGTACTTGTAAGCATTTTGGGAATAAAGTGAATTGTAAAATGAAAAACAAACACATTGGGACTGGGATGTAGCTCAGTAGTGGAGTACTTGCCTAAAGAGCCTAATACCTTGGAAGAAAAGGAAGGCAAGTTTCCTGAAGCTCAGAAGGTTAGAATTTTATGATCTGTATGAACAAACTTCTTTCTTCTTTTTTTTTTTTTTTTGTACGTGGTGAGGCATGAATTCTGAGCTTGGCTGCCCACCTTCAACTCTTCAACTCATGGCAAGTGCTCTACCGCTTGAGCCACAGTGCCGTTTTTGGTTTTTTGGAGATAAGGGTCTCACGGACTTTCCTGCCCAGGCTGGCTTTGAACCACCATCCTCAGATCTCAGCCTCCTCAGGAGCTAGGATTATAGGCAGGAGCCACTGTTGCCTGGTGCATGAACAAACTTCTTAAAGATTGATTCTGAGGAAAGAAACTTGAAATACACTTTTAGTAGAAATAATTTATAATGCCATGGTTAAGACACTAATTCAGAAGTATTTATTCATTGGCTGCTTTCTTAGTTTATTTAAAGATATATATATATATATATATATATACATTTTAATATATCTACATATATATTATTAAAACATAGCTTTGAAGTGTACCTAAAAGCATAAGTGCTCATGTAAAGTTATACAACTACACAAGCTTGATTTTTTATTTTCAGTTTGTTGGTACCATAAATTAGATGGGATGTTTATACTGTTGTTTTGTTCTCTGTTTTTGGAGGATTTTTCTCTGCTTTCTTCCCCTACTCCCCTCTCTCTGCACTTGAATTGACCTTGCTCTTTCTTGGCTTGATTGTTCATAGCTGATTTTCTACCACTTCAGCCATACCTGTAGCCTGGATTTTTGCCAGTTAATTGGAGATGTCATCTCTCAGGCTTATCTGCCTGGATTGGCTTTGAAACTTCATCTTCCTGTTCTCACCTCTTGAGTAGCTGGGATTAAAGATGTGAGCCACTGGGGTGCGTAGGGATGAATTCCACTTTAGTTGATGGATTCTTTCTGTTTTTCTAAGCATGGGATCATCTACTATAGAATTTCTGTGAATGTCCTGGGTCTGAAATAAGATATATAATACATATGCTAATCTGTATACTTCTCAAAAGATGTAATCCATTTAATACATGTTATAAGTGTTATAATAGTCAACATAAATAATGAATGAATGAATAGTGCAAAAAATAAAATAAATACACAATAAAATAATATGCGGTAAACATAAGTATGTAGATATTAATCATTATTTCAAATGTGGATGAATATTACTTTAACAGGACTGGGGATTGAATTCAGGCCTAGGGAACAGGCCTGAATTGCTTGTCTTCAAAGATGGTGAGTTTCCCCATCCCCTACGGTGCATTAGATTTACCCAGACTCTGAGTTCAAATCCCAGTCCTGAGAGGAAAAATAAAAAGTATGAATGCCAAGCTGGGGAGCTTCATTAGTATTTTTACAATTTTTTTTTCATGGGGCTTGAACTCTGGCCTTGGGAGCTGTCCCTGCACTCTTCAGCTCAAAGCGAGTGCACTACCGCGTGAGCCACAGCACCACTTTTGGTTTTCTAGTGATTTATTGGAGGTAAGAGTCTCATGGGCTTTACAGCCTGGGTTGGATTTGAACCACAATCCTCAGCCTCTTGAGTAGCTAGAATTACAGGTGTGAGACACTGGCCCCCTGCTATTTTTAATATTTTAATATTTTATTGATAGATTGATTGCCAATCACAGGGCTTGAACTGAGGTTGTGGCAACATTGCCTGAGATTCCATCACCCTACGTTGGGATCGTGCAGCTTCTGGACCCACAGCCGATCATGGGATGGTACGCCTCCGGGGCTGACAGGAAAACAAAATGAAAACAGCAACGAAAAAAATGGCCATCTGTGGATGGTTGGCGGTTTCTTGGTTTTTCCTTCCTTGCATGGTGACCATCCCGGTTCCAAATGACATGGCTACAACCTGTAGGTTACCTGGCACTGCTGAAGGCAGGTAGGCTGGCAGCGAAGCCATAGGCCAACCTGAACAACTAGGTCCTGGTCACGCCACTTACAAAGGGCTGGGGAGCCTAAGAAACTATTGCCTATCCATAGGAGCACCAGAGGAACGTGAACAATGTCATGGTTTGATGAGTAGTTCATCAATCAGTCTAGCAGAAAATTAGACCCAATGATCACAGGACATAGACTGATTTTAATTCATAGTTTATTATGCACTAAAAGAATACTATTGCTTAAATGGAGTCCTCACTAAAGACCTGAGAATCTGTAGGAGCGTAGCATGCGTCATTGAACACTAAATAGACATTTCTGGCCATATGTAAATATCTAAATTAATATTTATTTGTATACCATCATCTGCATAGAACATTTTTGCTATTTTGGCCAAACCTGGAACTTGACCCCAGGTCTTCAGATCCACTTGACACCTGCATGGGCTAGATGCTGCCATGCTGACACTCACCCCTTCATGAATTGGGCCTCCTAGTCCCTCAGTCAAGGTCCCATCATTGCCAAAAGTTTCTTCCTGGTGTAAGATTCCATGTGTGACAACTGTTTTCCTTTTCTGTGCAAGTGTTGGGTGTCAGGTATGATGTAAATATTATGTATGCAAAGCTATATGCTATGGAATATATTGGGACAAATGTAATAAATATTATAGGTGTACTCACAGTCCATAATATAAATACTAAATCAATCAATAAATCAATAATAAAATATAATGAATCACTCCAACAAACACGATTTAAAAAGAATATAGAGATATAACTAAAATATTTAAAATGTCTATAAATGTTACGTTTTTCAGTACTGGTGCTTGAATTCAGGCCTAGGGAAGAGTTGAGAAGTTCATGCATGATTCACATAGGAAATGATAGGCAAGATCTTAATTAAGACTGCATGAAGTGTGACAATGATTACATTCAGAAAATCGAAGCATTGGGAAAGAACCAAGAGTCACATGGAAGATAGGATTCCAACACAGATCGCCACATCTCCTATGTTATACAAACAGGCCTTTATTAGCATACTAATTTCATCTTATGAATGGAATGAATATGGTGCTCCACCCCCACCTCGGGGCTAGATCTCAGGTCCTGGGTATAGCCTAGATCCTTAGTGGCTCACAAGAGGTTGTGCTCATGTGGACCCATTTGGCAGTTGGTTCTGCTAGGCCCTGAGTTCAACTTCCAGCATTGCCAAAAGGTTCATCCTGATGTGAGATGCCAAACCTTGCAGATGTTTTCCTATCCTATGCAAGTCCTGGGTCACAGCTAAGATCTAGAAAGCATAGGCAACTCTATACCCATGGGAATAGGTTGTCATCCATGTGAGCACAGTTATATATGCCATCCTATCCTCAATAAAATACACAATACATAGATGAATAAAACACAAAATAAAAATATTTACTACACTGAAAACAAGGTGCATACCACACCTGTATGTAAATAGAGATCCTATCCTTTCAGTCTTTAAAGACGGTGATCTTACCCTTCCCCACAGTGCAACAGAGTTACCCAAACCTGAGTTCAAATCCCGCTCTCACAGTAAAATGGCACAAATTCTGAGCTTGGATTCTTCGTTCATAGTTTTTAAATTTTTTTTTTTTTACTAGACTCGGGGCTTGAACTCAAGTCATGGCAACTCTGCCTCAGCTCTGATCATCCTAGGGTTCAGCCTCTGGATCCACAGCCCGTCCTCAGACCCTAGGACCTGGGGCTTATTGGAAAAAAAAAAAAAAAAGAAGCCGGGAGGGGAAATAAAACTGTGGGAAGTTCCACCTGGCGCTCTTATGTTTATTTTCCTTTGCATGGTGACCATTCTGGGTCATAACATGGCTGCCTGCAGAGTGAAGTTGACCTGGCATGGCTGAAGGCCTGCTGGTTTTCAGGGGAGCCACAGGCTAACCAGACAATGGAGGCCCCAAGGACGAATCCCACTCAGCCCTGTTACAATGAGGGAATGGCCAGAGACCCTGGGACACTCGTTTCCAGAACTAGGAAGAGTTGTGGAATGCAATCAATCTCATCCTTGAATGAGTAGATCCTGCTTGATGTGAGTAGGAAATGATAGGCAAGACTCATGGGGTATCGATTATTTTTAATGAAGAATTGATGAAGCATGACCATAATCATCACAGTCATGAAATGGAGGCATCAGGGAAGATCCAAGAATTGGTAGTCACAGGTAGATTTCATCACAGGTCGCCACCTCTCCTACACTATAAAAATATGTACTTATTTGCATACAAACTTGCACTTATAAATGCATGACTATTTCCCACCCCTCCCAATCCCCTCCTCCTAGGGTTGTATCTCAGGTCCTGGGACTGGCCTACCTCCTTAGTGGCTCACAGGCTAGTGTGCTCACTTTTGCCCATCCACCAATTGGGCCTGCTAGGCCCTGAGTTTGAATCCCAGCACTGTCAAAAGATTATCCTGATGTGAGAAGCCCATCAATCCATCTGTTTTCCTGTCCTGAGAAATACCTGGGTCTCAGGGAGGACAGAGATTACTACATAGGCAACCCTATACCCAAGGGAATGGGTTGCCATCCATGTCAGCACAGTAATATCTGTCATCATAATCAATAAAATACACATTGCATCCATGAATAAGACACAAAATAAAGAGAACAAATACACTGAATGCAAGATGTCACCCATCCATATATGATAATATAGATCCTATATTTAAATTATGAATTCATGACTATATTTATCCCTGCTTCCAATGCTCAGTCTCAGGACCTGGGTACATCGTAGCTCTGTACTGGCTCGCAGGCTGGTGTGCTCAAATTGACCCATGCACCAATTGGGCCTGCTAGGCCCTGAGTTCAAATCCCAGCACTTGCGAAAGATTCATCTTGATGTGAGAAGCGCATCGATCCACCTGTTTTCCTGTCCTGTGAAAGTCCTGGGCCTCAGCGAGGATGGCAACTCTATAGCCATGGGAATAATTGTCATCCATGTCAGCACAGATATACCTGTCAGCATACTCAATAAAATACACAATACATCCATGAATAACACCCAAAATAAAAAAAGATAACCACATTGAAAGCAAGATGCATACCACACCTGTATGTAAATAGAGATCCTGTGTGTTAAAGAGGTGGGCTTGTTATTTTGTCCAGTGCTTGGGCTTCAAATCAAGCCCTGGACCAGGCCTGACATTCTAGTCTTCAAGGATGGTGAGCTTCCCCTTTTCCCACAGTGCAATGGGGTTCCCCAGACCTGAGTTCAAATCCCAGCTCTAGCAGTATAACACTGTGAGTTCTTAGCTAGAGTGCTTCATTCGTAACTTTTCAATTTTTTTTTTTTTTGCCAGACCCGGGACTTGAAGTCAAGTCATGGCAACTCTGCCTCAGCTGTGATAATCCTAGGCTGCAGCCTCTGGACCCACAGACCTCGGACCCTAGGTTCCCAGGGGTTCCTGGAAAAAAAAAAGCCTCGAGGGGGAATAAAAGCAGTGGGAAGTTCCACCTGGCACTTTTACATTTATTTTCCTTTGCATACTGACCATGCTGGGACCAAACACGGTGGCCTGCAGAGTGAAGGTGACCTGGTGTGGCTGATGGTCTGTTGGCTATCAGAAGAGCCAGAGGCCAACCCAGCAATGTAGGCCCCAAGTTCAATTCCTGGTCAGCACCCATACATTGAGGGAATGGTGGGAGATCCTGAGATACTCATTTGCAGACCTAGGAAGAGTCATGGAATTCGATGGATCTCATCTTTGAATGAGTAGTTCCTGCTTGATGCGAGTAGGAAATGATAGGCAAGACTCATGGGGTATCGATTATTTCTTAATGAAGAGTTGATGAAACATGGCCATAATCATCAGAGTCATAAAATGGAGTAATAGGGGAAGATCAAAGAATCTTTAGTCACAAGGTAGATTGGATTCCATCACTGGTCGCCATCTCTCCTACTCTATACAAATATGTAATTATTTACATACTACCTTCAGATTTTGAATGGATGACTATTGTCCTCCCCACTATCCCCCCCACTGCGGGGCTCAATCTCAGGTCCTGGGAACGGCCTAGCTCCTCAGTGGCTCACATGCTGGTGTGCTTACCTGGACCCATATTCGCCTATTGGGCCGGCCAGTCCCCATGTCAGATCCCAGCACTGCCAAAAGATGAATCCTTATGTGAGAAGCCAATCGTTGCACCTGTTTCTCTGTCCTGTGAAAGTCCTGGGTCTCAGCTAGGATGCACTATGCTATGTAGGCAACTCTATATTCATGGGAATCAGTTGCCATCCATGTCAGCACAGTTATAGCTGTCATCATATGTAATAAAATACAAAATGCATCCATGACTAAGACACACAATAAAAAGAATAACTACATTGAATGCATGATGCATTCCACATCTCTATGTAAAGAGAGATCCTATGTGTAAAATAGGTGAGCATATGATTTTTGCCAGTGCTGGGGCTTCAGTTCAGGCCCTGGGACTAGGCCTGACCTTGTAGGCTTCAATGATGGTGAGCTTCACCTTAGCCCACAGTGCAACAAAGTTACCCAGACCTGAGCTGGAATCTCAGAGGTGGCAGAAAAATGGTGAGAATTCTGAGCCAGGGTGTGTTATTATCATTATTATTATTAATATTAATATTAATATTGCCAAGCATGGGATTTGAACTCAGTTCATGACAACTCTGCCTCAGCTTCGATCACCTCAGGCTGGCGGGCTCCCATGGGCCTGTAGCCTATCCTGGGATCCTAGGCTCTGAAACTTTGCAGGAAAAAATGTCAGAAAAATGACAGAAAAATGACAGAGAAATGTCGCAGGATGGATTTTTTAATATTTTCTTTTGCACGGTGACCACCCTGGGTCTGAATTACACGGCTGCAAAGGGTACTTCACCTTGCATTGGTGAAGGCTAACGGGCTATAAGGGAAGCCATAGGCCTATGCGGCAAAATAGACCCTGAGCTTGAATCCTGGTCCTGATACCTACCAATGGGGGGAAATCCCAAGATACTTGTTCCTATGCATGGGAATAACAATGAAATGTTAGCAAACTCATGATTGAATGAGAAGTTTCTGCGTGTATTGGTGTACTCCCAAATTAGATGCAATGATCCTAGGACGATAATTCATCTTAATGAATGGTCTATTAAGCATGAAAAGAATGCTATTCCTTCAATGGTGGCATAATGAAGACCTAAGAGTTAGGAGGAACGTAGTTGATGTCATTGAATCCTAGGTAGAGGTCTCTGGTACTCTGTACAAATAAATATTTATTGGTTTTCTACCACCTGTTTTTCCATGTATGGCTATTTTGTCCACCCCTGCAGCTCAATCTCAGGGTCTGGAAATGCCCTGGGGCTTCATTGGCTAGAGGTTGCCATGTTGACACACCCATTCAGGGTCTGAATTGGGTCTGCCAGGCCCTGAGTTCAGATCCCAGCACTGCCAACAATTGGATCATGGAGTAAGAAGCTGAGTGTGATAGCTGTTTTCCTTTTCTCTGAGAGTCCTGGGTGTCACACATGATGAAGAACACATGTACAAATCGAGAAACTATGTGATGGGTTGTCATCAATATCATAAATGGAATGTGTGTCATCACAGTCAATAAAAAATCTCATATCTAAAATATACTTGGAACTCAAAAACTTAAATCCCCCAACAATAAATCCTCAAAGAAACAATTGCCCAATAAATAAGTGGGCAAAAGACTTAAGGAGAAGCTTCTCTGAAGAGGACAGAAGGATGGCCAATAGACACATGAAGAAATGCTCAACCTCCCTAGCCATAGAAGAAATGCAAATCAAAACAACATTGAGATACCACCTCACCTCAGCTAGAATGGCTTGAATGAAGAACTCTAATAACAACAGATGCTGGAGGGGAGGTGGACAGAAGGGAACCTTACTGCATTGTTGGTGGGAGTGTAAACTTGTTCAACCACTTTGGAAAGTATTATGGAGGTTCATCAAAAGACTCCATATAGAGCTCCCCTATGACTCAGCAATCCCATTTTTGGACATTTACCCAAATTTTTACAAACAAGACCACACTAAAGCTACCAGCACGACTATGTTTATTGCAGCACTATTTACTAGAGCTAAGATATGGAACCAGCCCAGATGCCCCTCAGTAGATGAATGGATCAAGAAAATGTGGTATATATGCACAATGGAATTCTATGCCTCCATCAGAAAGAATGACATAGCCCCATGTGTGAGGAAATGGAAAGACTTGGAAAAAATTATATTAAGTGAAGTAAGCCAGGCCCAAAGAAACATAGGTCCGATGGTTTCCCTTATTTGCAATATCTAGTAAATGTCTGAGTCAAGCAGAAAAGGTTAGATACGGTGATGCTAGGGAAATGAACCCTAAGATATGTGCTCAAATGTGTATTTCTTACTTTTGATTGTTTTTAACACATTTATAAGATTATTTCTTTGTTGCTTTGAATGTCCTTCCCCCACAGTATAAGCCCTGCTTTCACTGTATTTGATGTCTGTATAATTTGTGGAGGGGAAGGGGAAAAACAATTCATTTTAACAGGGATACAGGTGGACCCATTTCAACAATGAGATATACAAGTTGTTATGTCGAAAATGAACTTTACAACTTTGGTGTGGGATGGCAGGGGGGAGTGGGGAGTATTGGGTGGGGGCGGAGGGAAGGATGGGAAGGGATGGGAAGGGGAAACAAAGGAGGAAGCTACAATGCTTGATAAGAAATGTACTCATTATCTTGCCCATGTAATTGTAACCCCTCTGTACAACATTTTCACAATACAAAAATGGAAAATAAATGAATAAAACAAAAATACAATAAATAAACACAACAAACAGGACATAGACTGAACATTTATACAGAAGTACAAATCATACCTTTACAATGTACATAAAGAGAATGTTTCCAGGGCTGGGACTTGAATTCAGGCCTAGGGACCAGGCCTTACTTTCTTGTCTTCAAGCATGGTGAGCTTCCCCTTCATCAACAGTGCTTCAGATTTACCCAGGTCTTAAGTTCAAATTCAAAGTTAGGAAAAACTGCGTTAATTGCAAGCTAGGGAGCTTTTTTTATTTTTTATTTGCTTTTTTTGCCAAGCACGGTCTCGAACTCAGGTCATGGCAACCTTGCCTCAGCTTTCATCACTATAGGCTGGGGTGCAGCCGCTGGAAACACAGCATATTCTGGGATCCTAGAAGTTCTGGCCTTGTGCAGGGAGGTGGGGGAATGCACAGAAAAAAAGTGGCGGGATGGCGTTTTTACATTTTCTTCCTTTGCACTATGGCCATCTGGGTCTGAGTGATCCGGCTCCAAAGGAAATTTCACCTTGGATTGCTGAAGGCTTGCAGACTACTGGGGAAGCCATAATCCCGAACAATGATTAGTCAGGCACCAGTGGCTCTCACCAGTCCTCCTTGACACTTACAAGGCTGTGATAGGAGGATCATGGTCAAAGTCAGCCTAGGCAGGAAAGTCCTTGAGACCCCTGTCCAACCTCAATGCCAAGAAAGCAAAAGTAGAGCTGTGTGGCTCCAGTGGTAGAGGGCTAATCTTGAGCAAGATCAGCTCAAGGACTGTGCCCAGAGTCTGAGTTCAAGGTCCAGGATTGGCAACAAACAGACATACATCACCATCTGTGAAGCCATCTGGCTAAAGCAGGTCTCACTCTTGTCCCCAACTGGATTGGACAGAGTTTCCAGGTAAAGGAGCTGCTGTCATCTTCACTCTGTCCATTCTGTATGCATCCCAGGATTCCAGGCACACCCTCATTCTTTCATGGTTCTTTTTGACCAATGGGATACAAGAATAGTGGCCATGCCCACATTCCATGCTTCCCAGTTACACCTGGATTTCCTCTGTTGGTTGACACCACTACCAGCAGTTGAGGAAGGTAGAGGTGGCTGAGTGGTGAGCAAGAGACTCCAGGTGACTTTGAGGTAGAATAGGAAATGATGTCCTAGTCGGTTAGTGGGAGAATAGAGGATTTCCTAGAGCCTGGGAATGTGGACAGCCCATCTTTCCCGTCCCATTGCTCAGATGTCTGAAACAATAAGAATCAATGAGAGAACTGTGGGCAAGAAACTGCCACAAGAACACCAGCAGTATCCTCCCAACAGAACTGAAACATTGAAGAAAACAAATAACACGAAAAAGGGAGGGATCCCCAAGAGAAACACCACTGGGGAGCCGGACTGACAGGAGAGTCCGGCGAAAGGTGATGCCGACCATGGGCCTACCCTGCCTTTGGACACAGTCACAGACACCAGGGTCCAGAGTGTCAAGGGTCCCAATCCCACCGAGGATCCACAGAGGTGCTACCTTCATGTGGTGCCCACCCTGGACCACAGAAAAGAAGAAACCAGGCACTCTTTGCCAAGATCCAACAACTGAAGCAGGGAAAGACAGACCCGCAGGGTCAATGGGAGTAAGAGAGGGAGAAGATAGCCCAGATACATGCAGCACCAAAAATGGAGGTAGAGATCCACAAGGCACCCATACAGTGGTTGGTTTCAGCAGAAAGCGATTTACAATGTGCACTGGCCCAAGTGCAGCAGGCCACTGATGACAGAGAAAGGGAGCATGAAGCCGTCACCAGCTGCCTGCAAGCTACAGAGTGGCCCGTGGCAGAGCTGGAGATAGCAGCTTCTGTGGTCACTGCTGTAAAGGAGACCAAAATATTCTTCAAACAGCTGAATGATGTGACCCTTCAGGTTGAGGAAAAGAGCAGAAACTTTGATGACCTGGAGCAAGTGAAAACATAGTTGCAGGAGAATGTGGAAGTGCTGTAGATACAGGGGAGCATCATGAGAAGAGAATATGCAAGTTCCAACAAGCACTGGAGGGTGTGAGGTAATGAAGATGGAGTTGAAATATCTGGAGAACTATCCTATGACCCAGCAATCCCACTTTTGGGCATTTACCCAAATGTTTACAAACAAGACCACACTAAAGCTACCAGCACAACTATGTTTATTGCTGCATTATTTACCATAGCTAAGATATGGAACCAACCCAGATGCCCTTCAGTAGATGAATGGATAAAGAAAATGTGGTATATATACACAATGGAATTCTATGCCTCCATCAGAAAGAATGACATTGCCCCATTTGTTAGGAAATGGAAAAACTTGGAAAAAATTATATTAAGTGAAATAAGCCAGGCACAAAGTAACACAAGTCCCATGGTTTCCCTTATTTGCAATATATAGTACATGTATGAGTCAAGTGGAAAAAGTCAGATAATGTGATGTTAGGAAAATGATTCCTTAGATAGGTATTTTAATGTTTTTTTTTCTTTCATGCATGTGTTTCTAACGCATTTATAAGATTATTTCTTTGTTGCTTTGTATGTCCCTCCCCCACAGTATAACCCCCGCTTTCAATATATTTGATGTCAGTATAACTTGTGGAGGAGATGGGAAAAAAAACAAGTTGTTTAAGGATTCAGGTGGACCTGTTGCAACAATGAGAAGTACAAATTGTCATGTCAAAAATGAGCTTTACAATGTCGGTGGGGAGGGAGGGGGGAAGGATTGGGTGGGCAGGAGGGGAGAGGCTGGAAAGGGACGTGAAGGGTAAACAAAGGAGGAGGCTGCAATGCTTGGTAAGAAATATATTTATTATCTTGCCCATGTAATTGTAACCCCTCTGTACAGTATGTTCACAAATAAAAGAAAAAAAAAAAAAAAAGAAAAAAAAAAAGAAAAACCTGGAGGAACAACTTCACATCCAGGTCCAGGAAAACCAGTGTCCGTCTTCAGAACGTGGAGCAGCAGGAGCAACTGCAGAGACTGGAGGAGAAAGCCTAGGATCAGCACGAGATCCCAAAAGACCCCACGATGTGCATGTGTTTGGAATGGACAACCGGAGAAAAACCTGGCCCTGCTGTGGGACGCTCTCCACAGGGTGAGCAGTGAGAAGGAGGAGCTTGCCAGCATCCTGAACACAGAGCAGCAGATGAAGAAACATCTGCAGGAACAGTAGGACTGCTCAGAGGAGAAGATAGAGAAATGGATAGTGGTGGCTGAGAGAGAGAGACAAGTAGCTCAGGAGCAGCAGGAGCAGTCCCTGGGCCAGTGCAGGAGTTCAGAGCCTCCTGTGAATGGCACATTGTCTCCAATGAGCGACTGTGCTCTGAGAAGGAGTCCCTGCAGCAGCACTTAGAGAGGCAGACCCAGCTGCTGGAGCAGCTGAAGCAAGTGCAGGGCTCACCAAACTGGAGGGACCAGGTGATGTCCCCGAAGTGGCAGGACACTCTCAAGTGCCTGGAAGCCACCAGATCACAGGAGGAGTGCCTGCAGGCCCAGCTGAGCTTCCTGGCTTTCCCTGTGGCAGGGGAAGGCATGAGCCCTGGAGAAGCAAAAGGTAAGGAGGTGAATCCCTCCCCCATGTGACCATCAGAGAGGATGGAGATGTTCTCCAGACCAAGAGTGACATGGCTCTGAGAGCGCTCTTGGAGGATGAGTCCACAGGGGGAAAGTCCTGACACAAGAATGGCGGACCAGCTGCAGGCACCCCCTGGCCAACCCAGCAGCTCAGTGCCAGACTGAGCTGGAGCCACAGGCCCTCAACCCCATGAGTTGCCACCACAGCATGCATGGGATTGGAAAGTGGGTTACGAGCATCTGAGAAGAAAATATGCTTCGTCCATGACCTGCCTGATGAGGTGGACTTCCAGAGTCCAGCAGGTGAGCTCCACCATTGATGCAGCCAGCTGACGGCACACATCTAAACTATCAAGGAGTCCCTCATGGTGTGTAAAGAGCAGATGTTGGTCCTGAATGAGCTATGTTGGGAGAAAGCCCAGTGCACGCACTGGCTGTCCCAGGAGAAGATCGAGAAGAGGAGAGTGTTGCGGAGCTGCTGTCACTCCTAGCCAGGGAAGGCAAAGACAGCAGTCTCCAGATGCCAGCACAGGCTGAGCCTCCCACCCTCCTCCCCAACACAGCTTCAGAAGCAACTTGAAGACAGCATGGAGACTGCCAGAGGAGAGGT
Organism: Dipodomys merriami; assembly: GCF_024711535.1. Classification (NCBI taxonomy): domain Eukaryota; kingdom Metazoa; phylum Chordata; class Mammalia; order Rodentia; family Heteromyidae; genus Dipodomys; species Dipodomys merriami. Next base: position 2,292,598 of record NW_027202538.1, on the reverse strand, counting down.
CAGGGTTCCCGACCCCATAGTGGACTCCCTCAAGGAGTATGTCCTGCCCCGATGCCCCACATCCAGATCTGCTCACAACTCCCATGCTCAGGGGAGGAGTGCTCTCTCACTTTCTCCTGTAGATTGATGCAGATGATGACTCTCTATGTGACATACTGACTCTCAAAAGCCTTGGCAGCCACCAGAAGTAGGTGACCAGGTGGCTTTCTCTCAGGCCTCAATCTGCTGCACAATGGGAAGGTTAAACTGGGGGTAGGGTAGGGCAGAGGCTGAAGGGAGTTGGCCCAAACTCAAGGGACATCTAATGGCCCATTGCTGGCCAGGAAAGAGGCCTATGTTTTGCTTATCACAAAGAGTAAATTGTTTTCAAAGCAAAAAACAAAAGCCTAAAAACAAAGATTTGTTCTTCCAGCCCTGGGGCTTGAACTCAGGGCCTGGCCACTGTCCCTTAGCTCTTTTTGAGCAAGGCTGGCCCCACTTCCCCTTCCAGCTTTTTCTGTGTGGAATAGAACCAAGGGCTTCAGGCATGCTAGGTTAACACTCTACCACTGAGCCACATTTTCAGCTAGGATGATTTTTCCCCCTCCCAAACCCATATGTCCATTCCTCAGATAAATAGGAAGTAGGGCTTAGGATGAATATGAAGCATAACTCTGGTTCGCCCCAAAATATTCCCCTGCCCCCTCTTCCCACACCCTGAGTTGAAGCTTCTCTTCTAACATTGAGGGATGAGAGAGGGAGAGGGGAGTCCCAAGAGAGTACCAAAAACCGTGGACCCCTGAGACCCACATCATCCCCCACACAAGTGGTCCTCCAGATTGTGATCTTACCTGACTCATTGTAAAGTCTACACTGTCGCCCCACCACTGCAAGGCTCAGAATGAAATAAAAGTCAGCCCTGGCCTCAGCCCACACCCAAGGTGGAAGCTCCTAGTCCCAGACCTACTTCCACCTCTGACTGCCCCTAGTTATGCCAGACCCACCACTCACCACTATGTTGGTGTTGATGACCTAATGGATGGATTCTCAGAAGAAGGTCTATGGAAAACAGCAGGAACAGTAGGGTGAGCAGGGCAGAAGGAAGTGGGGTGATTGCTCTGGGATCTTCCTTGGAGCCGTCCGGTCAAGCTAGACACATTCTGACCCAAACCATAGACAAGGCCAGGGGGTGAGACCAGATGGAGGAGTGCAGGACTAAAGGAGGTACTGCTTTGTCTTGGAGGACTTAATTAATTCCAATTATAATTAAATCAAATTATATTTGGCCCATGCCAATCCCAAAGACATCATGCAATGCCTCTCCGTGTTGTTGTTGGTCGTGAAGGCTGTCCCTGAGCTCTTTTTCTCAAGGCTGGCACTCTACCACTTGAGCCACAATGCCACTTTTGTTTTCTGATGGTTCATCGATAAGAGTTTCATACACTGTCCTGCCCAGACTGGCTTGGCACCATGATCCTCCAGATCTCAGCTTCCTGAGTAGCTAGAATGACACGCATGAGCCAACAGTGCCCAGTATGTGATGCCTTTTGAAGGCATCTTGGCGAGTCTGTAAAGGAGCCAAAAAGAGCCTGGATAGACCATGACCCAATCAAGGAGCTGGTATGGGGGAAGGTTGACCTTCTAGCCATTCTGTTCCCCCAAAATTGAAGATGCCAGGTGATGTTGTATGTACCAAACACCTAGACCAGCAGCCACCAGGCTTAGTGGGGGAAAAACTAGAGAATATTCAAAGACTGCAGTGTAGAAATCTCTGATTTTGCATGTATGTGGTGTGTGTGTTTGTGTGTGTGTGTGTGTGAGTGTGTGTGTGTGTGTGTGTGCGTGTGTGTGTGAGTGTGTGTGTGAACTCAGGACCAAGGCTCTATCCCTGAGTTTTCTCACTCAAAACTAGTGCTGTGCCACTTGAGCCACAGCCCCACTTGCTTTTCGATGGTTAATGTAGGTAAGAGTCTCAAGGACTTTCCTGTCCAGGGTGGCTTTGAATCATGATGGGGGCCCAAGAGAAGCAAGAGTAAACCCAACTCTCAAGTACAATCCCTATGGTGGGCCACTCCTGCTCCCTGGTGGCCACATGCGGAACATGCGGTTCCATGCCATTATCCTCTAGAGTTCAATTTGCGCAAGTTACTAGGGCCAAGCTGACTTTTGCTCACCCTCATTTCTGATGCCAGAGCGGGTCTGTTCCACCCTAGGCCATGAGAGCTCCAGGAGGCCCAGCTTTCAGGGACACAGGGAAGGGAGAGGTCAGCTCCAGGCTGAGCTAAGGGCCTTTGCCCACAGATACCCCAACTTGGCCTTACTTATCACCATAAGACCTGTCAAGGAACAACCCAAAAAAACAAAATTGGAGCTGAGCCTCCAAGTGGTTGAGCTCTAGCATTGAACCAAAGAGCTCAGGGACAGGGGCCCCAAGCTTTGAGTTCAAGACCCCCAGCTGACTTCCCCCATAAAACACAGCTTGTCTAAATGTGAACTAGTAGGATTTGTGAAGTGTTTCTGAAGAATGGTGATACTGAAGAAAGCACCCTAATTCTAATGACAGCTGAACTTGTAACATACAGCTATGTGCTGAGTCCTTCACAGGGTGCTATTTACTGGGTCCTTCCCTCATGGGAGTTATGTGCTGAGTCCTCAAAAAGGTGCTGTTTGCTGAGTCATCCCAAAGGGTGCTATGTGCTGAGTCCCTGAGAAGAGTGGGCCATCCTGGGATTTTTAATGGGGGCTTAGTGCTGATTCTATTACACAACGTACTGTATGCTGAGTCCTTCAAAAGGTGTGGTGTGCTAATGCATACTAAAGGGTCCTGCTATGTGTGAGCCCTTGAGAAGAGAGGGATGAGGTGTATTTTGAGTGCTGTGTGCTAAGTCCTTTACAAAGGGTGCTCTGTACTGTCCTTCAAATGGTGCTGCGTGCTGAGAGCTTCCACAGTGTGGTATGTGCTGAGTCCTTCAAAATTGTTCTGTGTGCTGAGTTTATCGAAGGAAGCTGTGCACTGGGTGTTTTACACAGCGTGCTTCAACACAGAGTGTGATGACTCTCTGGAAAAGTGTGCTATGTGCTGAGAGTTTCAAAGTGGCCATGCACTGAGTCCTTTAAAATGTGGGCTATAGACTCCCTCCTTCAAAGAGTGCTGTGTGCTGAGTACTCTACCCAGCATACTACATGCTGAGTCCTTCAAAGGGAGCTGTGTGCTGAGTCATTTACACAGGGTGCTTTGTGCTGATTTTGGAAGTGTGCTGTGTGCTGAATCATCCCAAAGGGTGCTATGTTCTGGGTCCTTGAGAGGTGGTTATCCCCAACAATAACACAGACACAAACACAAACACACATACACACACGAGTGTCACCATGCACCTGCTTGGTGTGTGGAGTGGAGGAGGATGGAGGAGAGTCTTCCCCAGCGGTGTGGCTGAGGGGAGATTCGATCCTCTGGGCCTGTACTGGGGGTAGAGGGTCGTGCTAAGCTGAGGTAAGGCTGCAGTTGCCATGGTCTAGAAGCCTCAGGGCCCAGTCAGGACTGCAATTGTGGCTAGGAGTTGGGGACGGGGCCCAGTGAATGAGGGGGCGGGGCTCAGGAGCGCACTTTTGTGGCAGCAATGTCCAGGAGCACAAGGGGGCAGGGGTGTGTGTGCAGAAGGGGTGGGGTGGCCCAGGAGAGGAGTGTGGGGCCAAGAGAGAGCTGGGAGAAGACCGAGCACGAGCACTAGCAGCAGTGGAAACGGCTTCAGTGGCTGGCGGCTGCTCTGATCATAGTGTGGGTCCTGGGTGGGAGCGCAGAGCATGCAGAGCCTGCATGGCAGGCACATCGCCACACGCAGCCCCTCGGAGGCGCCCAGCCATGGTGGCCCTGAGTCTGAGGTCTCGGTGCTGGGAGCACGGTGATGGCAGTGGCTGCTGAGGCAGCGGCGGCCACAGGTTAGGAGGCCGCTGAGTCTGCGGTGGTGGCTGAGGAGGAGCAGAGGCTGTGCGCTGCTCCACCATGTGCCCGTGCTGCGGTTCAAACATGGCTGCTGCCTCTAGCAGTCACCTGGAGGAGCTTTTGCGCCCCTGGCCTGCTTGTGGCTCTGACTTGGTTCTGGCCTTCGGTCCTCAGACTCCTGGCACGCACCCGTAGTCGCAGCCTACAGCTTCTCCCAGCAGCACAAGTGAGTGGCCGACCTGCACCCCGCACCCTACAACCTCCCCTGTATATCCGTCCCCCACTCTACCCTTTCTCCCCACCTTCGCAGACCTGGACCTTTGCCTCTTGCCTCCCCCTCCCTTCCTGCCTGCGCTTCCCCCGTGCCCCAAGGTCTGTCCTGGCTCTGCCGCAAATGCACCCCAGGGGTGGGGGTGGAGGTGGGTGTCCATCCGGGGATCCCACCCTCATCCCTAGTGGCCAATGTTCCAGGAAAAGGGGAGCTTCAGGGATGGGGAGGTGCGGGCACCACAGAGCCCCTGGCCTGGAGCAGTAGGAGCCACACAGCTGTGCATCTGCATCCTTCCTCTCCCTGGTGGGTACCTGGTGGCTTTAGTCAGAGGTGGGGAGCAGCACCCCACACCTGCCTTCTGAGTTCTTTTCCCTTTTGCTGGGCAGGGGAGTGTTGGATGCAGAAGATAGACCCCGTTGTTGTGCGAGCCCTTTTCTTCTGTGCTCAGTCACCCTTTCACCTGAGGACATTCCCAGAAGAGCCCACTAGAGAGGTGAGGGCACTGGGGTCAGATAGAAGGTGGGTATTTGGGAGAAAAACACACCCCCTCTGACACACATACAACTGGCCTGTACCCCCAACCTCAGCTGTCAACAGTTCTGACTGGGTGATCACATTTCCCAGTTCTGCCAGCTTCTTCTAGTGCTCCCAGTCCAGTGGGTTGCAGAGATTGTGACGTTGCCATCTGCAGCCTGATCGCTGTGAGCAGAGACAATTCCCAGGACCTGTACTGGACTCTGGGAGATTCAGAGACCCAGGATGTCTCAGGGATCCTTTTCTACAACATGAAAATTGGGGGCCAAATATGGTGGACCATCCTGTCTGGCCCTAGGGAGTGCAGAGGAGACCCCTTGAACCAAGCTTTCACCTCACAACATCCTTGTTCACAGTTGAGTAGGGAATTGAATGCCATACAGCTGGTCAGAGTGGCTGGACAGAGATCTTTGAGAAGATAGGCATCCCAGAGACCCCAGAATACAGTGAGTACATCATGGCTCATGTCCTTGGAACCAAAACAGTTAAGTGCGGTGGCACCAGGAGGGTGGAAAGAGGGAGGAGGGAGAACTGTGGGAGAGCTAACACAGGTTTTACCCCCAGCCAGGATGCTTACCTGAGTTGGATGGGACTGTTCTGTAGTATTGTCTTAGACAGGTGCTCATCTATTTATCTAACAAAACGTTACAGTGTGTGCCAGTTTCTTGGGGGGGTGAAAGAGGGGGGTCATACACGATAAAAGGTTCCAGTGCTGGTTCCACAGCACATGAAGAAATCTTGGTTTGAGCTGGATGCTGGTGCCTGACACCTGTCATCCTAGCTACTTAGGAGGCTGAGATAGGAGGATTGAGGCTTAAGGCCCAGGCAGAAAAGCCTGTAAGACTGTTATCTCCAACTTACTACCAAAAAGAAAATGCCAGAAGTGGATGAGTAGCTCAAGCTGTAGACTGTTGGCCTTGAGTAAAAAGGCTCAGGGACAGCACCCAGGCTCTGAGTTCATGCCCAGGAATGACACAAAGAAAGGAAAGAGAAAGAGAGGAGGGAAGGATGGAGGGAGAAAAGGAGGAAAGGAAGGAAGAAGGGAGCATGCAAGCCTTGGTTTGGAGTCCCTGGATCAAGGGAGCCAACCATTCACAATCTCTGTGGGGACAGTTTCAGAGCCTAAAGCTACTGTGTAGGACCAAGCCACTGACCCATTCATGGCATCAGCAACATCATTGTATCCAAATCTGAGTGGTCGCTGACTGCAGAGGGAAACAGCCTCAGGTAGACCCTGGTGCTCAGGGTGGGTCACAGAGTTTCAATCTCCCCTGGCTCATGGAGTTCATTTTCTGGTCAGATAAGAAGAAACTGTCCAAGGGCTAGGGAGGTATAGGGTGAGGGAGTGGCAAGATGGGGCTGGCAAGGGATAAGCAGGAAGATGAAGAGGGAGGATGATCCCAGATCCAGTGTGTCAGGCCATTGGAGCCATGACCTCACCTGACAACCTAGACCATCAGTGATAGAATCTTCAACCCAGCCACATGGCTATTAAAAGTCCTGGCACTCTGGTTTCACCTTTGACAACCTGGCTGTCATCCACTGCAGGATGCCTGTGCAGTACATCCTTGTGGACTGGCACTTTTGCTGGCTCAATCTGAAGGTGATACCCCCAGTGTTCATTCCTCAACCAGAGACAGAGGTAAGCATGCCACTAGAAGAGGACACCCAGGGAATGAGGGCGAGAGTCAGACCCATGTTGCTCTGAGAATTCCTCTAGGGGACTTTGGGCACTGTGACTGCCATTCTCAGAGGTACAGGTGGGTCTCCTTGCTGGCTCAGCCTTTAGTCTAGATGGCAGATGTGGGATTTACAGAGGGTGGACTGAAGGTCGAGGCTGGTGAGAACACCAGAGGCACTGGGCTCTGAGCAGGGTTGTTTCTTTGAGGATACTCACAACCCAGGAATATTACTGAGATGGATCAGCCCTTTTCTCCTCCCTGAGAGAGAGGGACCTAGAGCCCTCCAGTCTGCATCTCTTGGCTCAGAAATTCATTCATTCCCATATCCTTTGTTTGGATAACTATATCTCACCTGACTGCCCAGTGTCAAGACAGGACAGTGAGAGATCTTGAGTCCTTCATGAGATCACTGGATCCTCAGTATGAGATTGTACTTGAATGTCCTGACTTGGTGCATGGTCAGTCCCATCTCAGCCTGCCATGACCTAGGACATAGAATCTAGAGAATCAGAGCAGGATGGGGTCTATTCTGTGAGTCTTGAATATTATGTGTGAGCTTTGAGCTCCCGTGTGTTCACCTACTTCCTTTTCTTGGGTGTGTCTATGCTAGAAAAAGTTTAAAACTAGGGCCTGGGTCCCATCCCTTGTTTCATGCTCAAAGCTAGTGCTCTACCATTTGAGCCACAGCTCCACTTGCAAGGTTTTTGGGTGTTTAATTGGAGATAAGAGTTCTGAATGACTATGCTGCAAAGGGTGGCATCCAACTGCAGTCCTCAGAACTCAGTCTCCAGAGGGGATAGGATGACAGGCATGGAAAAGCCTCTTTGGCCGGGTGCCATTGGCTCATGGCTCTCATCCTAAGTACTCAGGAGCTGAATCTTAGGATCATGGGTGAAAGCCAACTTGGGCAGGAAAGACCCTCAGAGTCTTCTCTCCAATAAAGCACCAGAAAACCAGAAGTGGTGCTGTGGCTCAAGTAATAGAGTGCTGGACTTGAGCTGAAGAGCTCAAGGATAGCACCCAGGCCCAGAGTTCGAGCCCCACACCCAAAAAAAGAAAGAAAGTAAAACATCTTTGCCTGTAAAGGATGGTGGAGAAGTGTTTGTGTGTATGTGTGTGGGGGGGGGGTGGTGGTGGTAGACATTTAGCGCCCTGCTCAGTCATCATTTTAGATGGATTGTCCCAAACTCTTAGTTCACGGCAGCCGATTCTTGACCACAGGTGAAGCTCTGGGTTGGATGTCAACCATTGGACCTAAGTCTCCTCATGGGACACTTGTGAGTAAATAAGGGATTAATACAGAGGGATCTCTGGAGCAGGGCCAGGCACAGAGGGAGCAGGTGTCAGATATAGTTCTCAACAATTCTGTGAGCATATGACAGGAAGTTGCCTGGGAAGGGCTCAGATGTGGTCTGTTATTAATCATGCAACAGGTGTGGGATTATGAAACAAAACATGGCTGTCTTTCATCATTACCCTGTCTCCATGAAGAAGGGATCCTTCATTCTATTCATTTTTCCAGCTGGGGAAAATGAGTCATGGAGAAGCCAGGTGATCTACTCATGACCTCCAGCTGACAAGAATCTTGGCCTGATTTCTCTGCCATGCCTCCTAGAACAGTGGGTGTTATTCAGTCCACTTCTTGTGGTGGGAAGTCCACTTCTTGTCATTTGTGGGGATTGAATTCTGGGCCTGGATGCAATCCCTGAGCTCCTCAGAACAAGGCTCGTAATCTACCCCCTGAGCCACAGCATCACTTCGGGTTTTCCTTTGGTTCTTTGAGGATAAGAGTCTCACAGACATTCCTCCCCAGCAAGCTATGAACCACAATCTTCACATCTCAGCCTCCTGTATAAGTAGGATTATAGGTCTGAGCCGCCGGCACCTGACTTAACTGTAATTCTGGACCTTTGTCTTTCTCTCTCTCTCCCCTGCTCTCTCTCTCCCTCCTCTCTCTCTGTCTCTCTCTCTCTCTCTCCCTCTCTCTTTCTCTCTCAGTTATTGGTTGAATGAGTGCTGGAGGAAGTGGCCCAGCATCCCCATGTGCCTGGAACCCAAGGTGGCCCTCTCATTCTGGAGGTGGGCTGTGGGTCAGGAGCTGTTTTGCTCAGCCTGTTGAAGCAGCTTCATGAGGTAAGCCCCTCTGTGCCCTGGCTAGACCCTGACGGTTATTCATTGTCCATCCCATGAGTCCCTCCCCACATCCCTCTGCTACACCGTTGAAGAAAAGTGGATGAGGAGGGGTCACCTTGTCCCCCTGCCCAGCACAATCCAGGACCTCTGACCTATACCCCCACCTATCTGACAAGACCCTGGCTATAAGACAATAAAAACACTCTGTGTGTACTACCCTTTGCTGGGGAGTGTCATTTTGGTTATGATGGTGGGGCTCAGAAGAAAGACCCAAGACCTGACACGTCCCGGGGGGGCGGGAAATATGTTCTGGTGACAGAGCCATGTCATTGCTGACCCAGAACAATGCTCAAAGATAGGTAGGCTGTTGAAGTATCAAACCCACTCATGTCTGCTTCCTACTCCCAACAAGGAGGTGTAGTATGGGTGGCCTGGTCCTGGGCTTAAGGGATTATAAATGGATGGTGGCAATCAGGAGCTCATGGCTCCCACCCATCATCCTGGCTCTTTGGGAGGCTGAGGTCTGATGTCTGTGACTCAGAGTAGCCCGGGCAGGAAAGTCCAGGAGATTCTTATCTCCCATAAACCACCTCCCTCCCCAAAACCACAGACAAAAAATCCAGATGTGGTGCTGTGGCTCAACTGGTAGAGCCTCAGCCTTAACAAAAGAAGCTGAGGGATAACACCCAGGCCCTGAATCCAAGCCCTAGGACTAACACAATCATAAAATAAATGAACACTGTACACCTTTTAGCTGACTACCAAGAAAGATGTATTCAGTTTTCTCGCTGGTACATTCAGCCAAAGGTAACGGGATACTTTGATGTTCCCCCAACCTTCTCCTTCTCTCCTTTATCTGTCCAGGCTTAGGTTGCAGGACAGAATTCAGATCATCCCCCTGGATGTGACCTTAGGTACCCTCTCCCATCCACCTCCCTTGGGGTCAAGATCCTGGGTGCACTCCCTGCTGGGAGGATGAGGCACCACAGAGCTGAGGGTAGGTATCCCCAACACTCACACACATACACACACACAAACACACAAACATCCCTTAGGCAACCCAGACTAGCCCTTTCCAAAGACACTTTATCTCCTTGGATTAACTGACCTAGGAGAGGAATTTGATCCCCTCTAACTGATTATTTTAACTTAGGCTTGCTAGTTGATAGGAGATGAACATGAGCCAACAAAAACCAAAAAAACTTTGGTGCTCATCACCTGGGGTTCAGGCTCATGCTTGTCATCCTGGCTACTTGGGAGGCTGAGATCTGAGGATCACAGTTTGAAGGCAGCCATAAGCTGGAAAGCCCATGAAAATCTACTCTCCATGGAACCACCAAAAAGCCAGAAGTGGAGCTGTCGCTCAAATGGTAGAGCCAGCCTTGAGCAATAAAACTCAGAGAGACAGCTCCCAGATCCTCAGTTCAAGCCCACACAAAGAAATGGTCCTGTCTTGTTGCCCACAGATTGCCCAGGCCTCGAGCCCCTCTCACGGAGTGTGATACAACACCTGCCCCTGGGTGGTGTATCAGGGCCTTCAGAAATCTGGTGGTGGAATCCAGGCCTTCCCCTTTGTGCATTCTCAACTCACACTGGCTGGAAGGCAGAGCTTGATAAGTTTGGCAGCCTGCACAGCGGAGAATCTCCAGCTATGCCAAGGTGATCAGAAAGGGCTTCTTGGAGACAACATAGCAGAGCATGTTCATTTCCAACCAGGGCTGCTGGTGAGAGACTTGGTATAGATGTGCGAGACTGTCCCAAGACAGGCCTGAGGGGTCACAGAAGGACAGCTATCCAGGGCTGGAATTGTGTCTTAGAGGTAGAGGGCTTGCCTAGCACACACGATTTCTAAGTCCTGCATACACAGAAAAAGCTGGAAGTGGCACTGTGCCTCAGGTGAAAGAGCACTCCTCTGGAGACAAAGAAAGTCAGGGATAGTACCGGGGCCCTGAGGTCAGGCCCCAGGGCTGTCACCATAAAGCAGTTCTCCCAGGGACCTTGGTGACAGGTGGATGGCTATGCCCTGAAGCTCTTAGTAGATAAATACGTGCTTTGTGTCTCCTTTGACAGATGGGAGCTGGACACTCCTGCCCTTTGCACCCCTGTACCCAGTTTTCAGCAAGCCTCCCAAGGTCTTCCACCAGGACATGGACCAGTTTGCCCCGGAAGTCCTCAGGTATCAGTTTGGTGGGGCAGGGGGAAATAGGGGAGGCCCCAGAACATCTAGTGGGTCTGATCTGCCCTGGAAGACCAGGCAATCCAGAGGAGGCAGATGGGAGCTTAGAGGAGGTTAGTGATGTGGAGGGGGCCCTTTAATCCCCATGGCCACACCCAGATTCTAGCCTTCCTTTGCTGTGTCTGAGGGAGGTAGAGGGGAGTCTAGGTGGTATCTTCTAGAGGAGCACTAGGTGGAAATTCTGAAGGACTAGACACCTTAAGCCATGAGCCGCTGGCTCACACCTGTCATCCCACACCTGTCATCCTTGCCACTCGGGAGTCTGAGATGCAGTGAATCTTATTTCCCAGCCCTAGCAGGAAAGTCCCTCCAGAGCCTCATCTCCAGTCTCCAATCAGAAGTGGCACTGTGGCTCAAGTGGTAGAGCACTGGCCTTGAGGAAAATTAGACATCAGTGACAGTACCCAAGCCCTGAGTTCAAGGCTCTCAACCAAAAAAAACAAAAACAAAAAACCAAACAAGAAAGAAAGATACCCCTTCCTTGCTTGCAAGAGATAGTGAAGTATTGGGGTGGTTGAGGTTGTGAGACCAGATGCTGGCCCCACAGTACAGACATTTCTAATAACTCCCCAGGTGTACCCCAGTGTGAAGCCAACGCAGGGTGGGTGGTGCCTTACCAAGAACTCCAGAGATTATGGCTATGGCAGGCAGGGAGTGGGTGAATGGGAGCAGGGGTGGAATGGTAGTGTCAATTATATGCTCTCCATCCATGGAAGAAGGTTTTGAATGCTGGTGACCAAGTCTGAAGTGTAGGGTTACATTTGGTTTGTGTCTTGATGAGTTGGGTTTTCCCTTGGAATAAGAAGGTGGCTGCTGAGGAGGCTACAATGCCTGATTAGAAATGTACTCCTTATCTTGCCCATGTAATTGTAACCCCTCTTTATAGTATTTTCACAATAAAAAAAGAAAGAAAGAAAAGAGCTGAAGAAAAAAAGAAGTTGGGTGTAGCCGGGCGCTGCCAGTGGCTCATAACTGTCATCCTAGCTACTCAGGAGGCTGAGATCTGAGGATCATGGTTCAAAGCCAGCTTGGGCGGGAAAGTCTTTGAGACTTTATCCCCTATGAACCACCATAAAATTGGATGTTGTGCTGTGGCACCAGTAGTAGAGAGCACACCTTCACCTGAAGAGCTGAAGACCTTCTGGCAGGCCCAAAGTTCAAACCCCATAACCTACAACCAAACAAAAGGTAGCTGAATTTTCTGCATAACAGTGTGTACAGTAGAAATGCCATGATGTGTTGTCAACCATTCCAGACATGTGAGAGGCTCTGAGTTTTGTCTACAGTTGGTCTGATGATGGTAGTGCCATCATCTCTGGGGTGGAATATTCACGGTGCTCAGGGACTGCTGAGGCTTTGGGCTACCACTGTGTGTGTCTGTGTGTTCATGTGTCTTTTGTCTGTGTGTGTCTGTGTCTGTGTGTTTGGATGTAGAAGACCACGGCCTTGAACTCAGGGTCTAGGTGAAGTTCGTATGCTTCTGTGCTCAAAGCTAGTGCTCTAACACTTGAGCTGCAGCTCCATTTCTGGTTATTTGGTGGTTCATTGGAGATAAGAGCCTCACAGACATTTCAGTACTGGCTGGCTTTGACCTCAGCCTCCTGAGTAGCTAGGATGACAGTTGTGAGATACCAGTGCCATATTTGTGTGTGTGTGTGTGTGTGTGTGTGTGTGTGTGTGTGTGTGTGTGTGTGTGTGTGTGTGTGTGTGTGTTTGTGTGTGTCCCTCATCTTTCTCTGTCCCCTTCCTGGGTGCCTGTCTGCCTCTTTTTGACCTTGGATGGTGCTCCTCCTCCACACCGACTTTGTCTTTATCCTCCTATCAGGGTCTACAATTAGTCTTATATTGCCAGAGACCTGAGTTCAAGCTTTTCTTTGGGGCCCAAGTCCAGCTGTCCAAATCTTTGGCCTCCTGCAGGGGATTCTGGGTCAGCAGGGCTAGCTGAAATAGAATCTTGCCTGCCTTTAGGTGGGGAACTCAGACATGGGATATCCTGCCCTTTTCCTCAGCTAGACCTCTGGCTGCATGTCTCTCTCAGCATGCTGGCAGTGGAGTGGGGGAAGGGTGTTGCCGGTGACTCTGGCCAACTCCAGCTTGATAGTGGACTGAAAGCTGCCCAAGCAAGGAGGATTCTAGTCTGCATTGGAGGTGAGGCCAAGGTGGCTTGGAAATATCTATTGGTGTCTAGGAAATGTCAACATACTTTATCGCAGGCAAGTCTATCTTTCAGCCCCAGCTGGGCCTCTCCAATCCTTCTAGAGAATTCTGGATGCCCAGAATACAGAGGCACAGACTTTAGATTCCAAGGCCAGGGAATTGGGGGAGGAGAGATTGGCATGGCCAATACCTCAATGTTCTGGGGCATTAGCCTTGACCTGGGTAGGCCCCTACTTGTGTACGTTCACTTCTTAACCCAGACCTGGCCAGTAACACCCACTTGTGGTTCTGTGGAAGTGGCAGGAGTGGAAGTGAGATCTAGGATGACCAACATCTGGATTTATGGCCTGAGGGAAGGAGGGGGACAAAAGTTGTCTTAAAAAAACTCTTAGAGCTGGAACTCCGGGCGTAGGCACTGAGCTTCCTTTGCTCAAATCTAACACTCTACCACTTGAATCACAGCTCACATTTCATTTTTTTTTAGTAGTTTAGTGGAGATAAGATTCTCACGATCTTCTCCGTCTGGGCTGGCTTCAAGCTGCCATCTTAAGAGCTCAGCCTCTTAAGTAGTTAGGATTGCTGGTATGAGCCACTGGCACCTGCTAAGGATGTTAGTGTGTGTGTGTGTGTGTTTGTGTCTTTACTAGTGCTTGAACACAAAGCCTAGGTGGTATCCTTTAGCTTGTTTGCACAAGGTTGGTGCTCTACCACTTGAACTACAGTAGCTCTGCTTCCCAGCTTTTTGGTCATTCATTGGAGGTAAGAGTCTGCCCAGGCTAGCTTTGAATCTTGCTTGATCCTCATGTGTCAGCCTTGACTAGCTACGATTATAGGCATGAGCCACTGGCATCCAGCTGCAAGGATGCCTCTTCATACTGTCTTCTGTTCTAACAGCTGTCTACTTGCCCTGGCCTAGATCTCTGATCTCTACATCAGCTCCCCGCAGCCCTTGACTGTGTGGAGAACATAAAGCTCAAACCTGTCAAGTATCCTATTTCTATGTCTTCAGGGGAGGGTACGTTTCCTCTGAAGTCTAGAGGAGTAGAGGGAGGGGAAGGAAGGTTATCTGTAGATGGTGCTAAGCTCGGAGAGAGGTACATTGTCTTAGCCAAGAAGGAATGTGTGGTCAGATGTTAACAGCTCATGCTCTCTTATTCTTAGCTCCTCAGGAGGCTGAGATCTAAGGATTGGCATTCAGAGACAGCCCAGCTCACTTTTCTTGTTTTTTTTTTTTTTTTTTTTTTTGTATCAGTAGGATCTTTTTTTTATTGTGAAAATACTGTACAGAAGGGTTACAGTAACATGGGCAAGATAATGAGTACATTTCTTATCACCAGCTCACTTTTCTAAAGTGTGTGAGACTCTCCTTTCTCAATAACCACCTAAAATTGCAAGAAAAGCTGTGGCTTAAGTGGTAGAGTTGCTAGCCTTGAATGAAAAAAGTGAGGGACAGAGCCCGGGTCCTGAGTTCAAGCCCTAGTACCAAGATGTGCGCATGAACACCTACACACACACACACACACACACACACACACACACACACACTCACACACACACACACACACACAAACACACACACACACACAGAGGAAGTTGGTAATGATGAGCTGAGCTAGAACTGGGGGCAATCTAGAGGCACAGTCATAGTGAACTCTTGACACATAAGTTATTTCTCCCCAACTCCTTCTTTGGCTGAGTGGTCTGGGCCATGGCAGTAAGTTCCATGGCACCTGCACCTCCATCCATGCATAGGGTACAGGACCAAGGGAAGAACACGATGGATGCTCATTTATACTCGGTGCATGATTGCAGATCTTCATCTGCCGCTTAGCAATGGTGAGGAAAGCAGGGCTCTGAGCCCTGGGACTCCTGGGAAAGCCACTGCTACAAGCAGCAGCCAGCCAGCTGTGGATTCCTGAGCCTACAAGGCTTTCATGAGCCCAACTCAACACCCACCCAAGGTGTGCCTGACAAATTAGTCCCAGTGAGTAGGCATTACCTGCTGTGCCATCTTGCAGCCCTTGCCCCTCCTGGCCCAGAAACTTGGTCTGAAATGCTGATTTACAGCTCAGATCCACACTGCACCCATGACAGATGCCATTCTGATGACCTGACCGATGACTTCTGGTCTCCCTGGAGGCAGTGGCAGGCTGCTAGGTGTCCCAATGGGATATCTCAGCCAGGATATAAGTCACCTGTTGCACAGCCCATGCAAACCCTGCAGGGCTTCACTTATTAAATGGCAGAGAAGGATGCTTTGTTCAAGCTGCTGGTTCAGACTTAGGACTCTCTGAGGTCTTGCCCAGGTTGGGCGGATGGACATGGGCAACCTGCTGAATGCCCATCATCCATACATCATCCATCCATACAGAGAGACATGGAGTTATTGCCTCCTTTTTGGGGGGGGGGGTGAGGCAGGTTCAGGGTTGTACTATGAGTCTAGGCCCTGTCCCTGAGCTCCTTTTGCTCAAGGATAGCACTCTGCTCTTGAGTCACAGCCCCACTCATGGACTTTTTTTCTTCCTATGATCTCTAAGAAAGAAGATTGTTTTGGACTTTCCTGCCTCAGATGAATTCAAATTGGCATTCTCTACATCTCAGCCTCAGGAGGAGTTAGGGTTATAGGTAGGAGCCACTGACACCTGGCTTTCTTTTCTTCTTGTTGTTCTTTTTTAAAATCATGACAATCTGAAATCTTCATGGTGTCATTCCAATGGTTTGCATTCAAAGTACTCTACCCAGGCCTGAGATTCGAATGCTATGACTACCACCCACAAATGGAGGGAGATCCTGATGAACTAATTCTTGTTCATGTGAATGCTAATGGAATGTTATAAAAGTAATAATTAAATTTACAGTTAATTCATGATTCTATTTTAGAATGCCACACAAAAATTAATGGATTTATATCTTCCATTCTAGCACCAGGGTATGATTAAGGATATTGACTATATTTGTAATTAATGCTTTTATAAGTACACAACCATGATACCTCATGAAATGCAGTCATAATTTAGTAACTAATAATTGGTAAGAACATATATATAATTTAATAATATCCTCACATTCTCCCTTTGTATGTGTGTGTATATATAAATATATACATATATATGCAGATATATATGTATGTATATATTATATATATATATAATATCAATTTACACATCAATCTATCGGGCACTACTATGGCTTGATTACAGGTCCTCAGAATTTCCTGGATGCTCAGTTTGCTGGAGGCTGGTGTGCTAAGACTGTACCCCGTTTATGGATTGGGCATTGTAGGCTGAGTTGAAATTCCAGCATGGCCAAAAATTTATTTGTGGAGTAAGAAGCCAATTTTACACTTTTTTTTCATTCTATGTGAAAGTCCTGGGTCTCAATATGATGTATAATCCATATGCAAATATATTCTATGAAATATGATATAATAAAGGAAATGTTATATGTGTAATAATACTAAATAAATAAGGGTAATAAATGTCATATGCAGTAGAACCCATGTATGTAAATAGATATCATATATATGAATATTATTTTTTCAAGTTCTGGGGCTTCAAGTCAGGCCCTTGGAACTGGTCTGAATTTCTTTTTTCTTTATTTCTTTTCTTTTCTTTTTTTTTTCCAGTCATGGTGCCTTAACTCTGGGCCTGGGCACTGTCCCTCAGCTCTTCAGTTCAAGGTGAGCACTCTACCACTTGAGCTACAGTGCCACTTCCAGCTTTTTCTGCTTATGTGGTGCTGAGTTATTGAACCAAGAGCCTCATGCATGCAAGGCAAGCACTCTACCACTGAGCCACCTTCCCAGCCCCATGAGATTCTTGTCTTCAAGGACTTTGAGCTTCCCTTTTCACACACAGTGTCACAGAATTACCCAGACCCTGAGTTCAAATCCCAGGCCTGATAGAAAAATGGTGCAATTTCCTAGCCAGGGTCTTACTGTTATTATTACTTGTTTTTTGGCCTAACACAGGGCTTGAACTCAGGTCTTCACATCTCTGCAACAGCTGATCATTGGACCCTACTTCAAATTTTGGAGGTGGCAAAAAATAAAAATAAAAAGGATAAGGATAAAACTGAGAAGTTCAAGAAGGTGGTTTCACGTATTTTTTTCTTTGTATTGTGACCATCCTGGGTCTAAATGACAAGACCCAGAATGTGTACATGACACTGCATTGCTAATGTTTAGTGGGCTATTAGGGAAGCCATAGCTGAAACCAGGAACTTTAGCCTGGAGGTCGAATCTTGGAACTGCCACTAATGAATGGTGGGAGGTTCTAAGAAATTCATTCTGATATACATCCATACAAATGGAATGTTATAAAAGTAACATTTAAATTAGTAGTTAGTATATGATTATATTCTAAAATTATACACAATTATTCTACATTGACTAATTTTCAATTAATACTTTATTATGTATTCAATCATGATATTTAAAAAGGAAGGAATAATTTAATTGCCAATAATTGGTATTAATATCATATATGCAGTTTCATAATATACAGACATCTCTTGTTTTATACATATACATCTATCTATCTATCTATATCTATCTATCTATCTATCTATCTTTATTTACCAATTTACACATTTATCTGTTTATACACTTTTCACTCCTGTGGCTCAGTGATAGAGTGCTCACTGAGTATGTACAAAGTCCTAGGTTCCATTCCTCATTACCACTTGCACAGAAAAATCCAGAAGTCATGCTGTTACTCAAGCAGTCCAGTACTAGCTTTGAGCATAAAAGTTTAGGGACTGTGTCTAGACACTTACTCAAGATGCAGGACTAGAACCAAAACAAAACGATAGAAGGTTCTGTCTGCAAAGATATAAGAATAGGACTGCAAATACCTCATTGTAAGGCAAGCTAGGAGTCTGGTGCTGAGAGCTGCCATCTAACCTGATGTAGCCAGAGGTAAACTGCTGCAAACCAGCTACATGGAACCGGATGCTTGTGGCTTCCTCAGCCCTGTCATCCAAGATACTGGGGAGCTGAGATCAGACACTGGTAGTTTTAAAATCCAGCCCTGACAGGAAGTCTGCAAAACTCTGAGCTGTGGCTCAAAGTGGTAGAGCTCTTGCCTTGAGCAAAAGATCTTAGGACAGTACCCCCAAACTTTCAGTGGAATCCCCGTGGCTGACTCACCGCCCCCTCGCTACAAAAAACCCACCCCTCTAAATCATTTGATGTGAAATTTGTGTAGTATGGTGACACTGATGAAAGCACCCTAATTCTAATGACAGCGTGTGGGATACAGCTATGTCATGAGTCTTATATGAGGAATGGTGTACTGAGTGCATTCTTGCATCTGGTCCTTGTAAGAGCTCCAGAGATTATTGTGCAGATGAGAACCTTGAGGCTCAGATATGTCCCCATGTCAAGGCCAAAATGATGTATGTACTGAACTCTAGTGAGTTTTCTCCTGCAGACAATTTTTTTGGTTTATTTTTCTTGGTCATGAACCTTGAACTCAGGGCCTATCCACTGACTCTTCCCTGTTGGGCTCATGACGAGCACCCTACCAAGGGGACCCAAGGACACCCATACAAAATGTTAGAGTCTAGGCATCTGTGGCTGATATCTGTCATCCTGCCTACTTTGACACATTTTTTTTCTCTGTAAAAATCCTGGGTCTCAGTATGAAGTATAACCCATATGCAAATATATGCATGTGATAAGATGTAATAAATGAAATAAACGTTATATATGTAATAATACTAAATAAAATAAATAATGAATAAATAAGGGTAATAAATGTCATATGGAGTAAGCCCATGTATGTAAAAAGATCACATATATGAATATCAATTTTTCCAGTGCTGGCGCTTAAATTCAGGCCTGGAAACTGAAATTCTTGTCTTCAACACCAGTGAGCTTCCCTTCCCCTGCAGTGTCACAGAGTTACCCAGACCCTGAGTTCAAATCCCAGGCCTGCCAGAAAAATGGAGGAAATTCAAAGTCATGGCCTTGGGCCTTTTCCAGGCCCGGGGCTTGAACTCAGATTGTGGCAATTCTGCTTCAGCTTCGATCACCCTAGGATGTGGTGCAGCCAATGGCCCACAGCCCATCCTGAGATCCTAGGTCCTGAGTTCAAATCTCGGGACTGATAAAAGAAAAAGGAGAAGGGCAGGGAAGGTGGCTCAGTAGTAGAGTGCTTGCCTTAGATGTAGCAAGCTTCCAAAAACCTAGGGAGGCACCGTTGCCAATAATGAATCATTAGGTTCAGCTCCCTAGTTGTTGTCTGTCAGAAGGAATCTTGAATTAATTGTAGCAGTTTGTTTCAACACTGGAACACAGTCTAACAAAGATAGGATAAGTGCAGGGAAATTGGCCTGCCCTGGGAGATAGTACAAATGAAGGCCTCCTGTCAAAACAGAGCATTGGGGAGAAAGATATCTTGAGGTACAAAGAGGCCTTTTTCTCTTGGTCTTCAGGGCCTGCCTACACTCATAATCACTAGTTTGCCTGGATAGAGTTGTTTGTTACGGAGCTGTGCAGGAGTGAGGCCTTTTGTCTGCTTGTTCCAACAAAGAGGCAGACTTCCTCCAGCAACCTGGGGTGTGGAGAAACCCTCAGGGTACACTGGGAACAGGGAGGGGAGCCCTGGAACATGCACTGTCTTGAAAGCACCCTCTGTGCTATGAAATCATTCTATTCAAAGCAAATTTCCTAGCTGGGTGCCTTTCTTCATAGCCATTCTGGAGGTTCACTGATAGAAATACATTCACACAAACACAGACACATGGAGTTACTGGCTCTATTTTTTTTTTTTTTTTGGTAAAGATCCTGAGGCTTGAACTGTGAGCTTAGACATTGTCCCTGAGCTCATTTTGCACAAGGAAGTGCTTAATTGTGCCTTAAACCATGATGCATCATTAAATGAAGGCATAATTTAATACCTAATAATTATTAGTAACATATTACGTGTAAATTAATGATATATAGACATATAACATTCTATAAATATATTGTATATTTAAACATATACTGGAATATACATATACATCTCTCTCTCTCACTCTCTATGCATATATATGTATTTGTAGCAATTAGACATCTATCTATTTATATACTGGCCATTTCTGGAGGTTAAACTTAGGTCCTGGGAACTCCCTGGCAATGTATTTTTTGAGATTGCTGCGCTTACATTGATCCCTTGATGAATTGGGCATTCTAGACCCTGAGTTCAGCAGTGCAAAAGACAATAGGTGGATTAAGCAGCCAATGTTGACCTGTTCTGCTGTCTGTGAAAATACTGTTTCCTAGGTACAAGATGTAATACCTACGCAAATACATATATATGATGTACATTATAAATGTATATAAATATTACTTTGCCAGTCCTGGGGCTAGAATTCATGCCCTGGGAACTGCTCTTGACTTTCTTTTATTCAAGGAGGGTGGGCTTCCACTTTACCCACAGCAAAATAGAGTTAGCCAGGCCTTGATTTCAAATCCTAGGTATGGAATATAAAATGTCCCAAATTCCAAGCCAGAACCTTAATTTTTTTGAGGGGGGGGCAGGCACGGGGCTTGAACTCAGGTCGTCACAAGTCTGCTTCAGCCTTGAATACCCTAGGCTGGGGTGCAGCTTTTACACCCACAGATGATCCAGGGATCCTAGGACCCAATTTCAACTCCCAGCACTGGCCAACAAACAAACAAAGAAACCAAAATGGAAGAGGAAATCCAGAAAGTTTTTCACAACAGTTTTACCTTTGTTTCTTTTGCACAGTGACCATCCTGGGTCTCACTGATTTGGCTTGAAAATTGTACATGACTTTGCATGGCTGAGGCTGGTGGGCTGTCAGTGAAGCCTGAGGTTAACCCAGACACCTGCGCCCTGAGTTCGATCCTGGGACTGCCACATAGACATGGCTGAAGGTCCTAAGAAACTGGTTCCTATCTCTAGGAACACTAATAGAATGTTTGAAATGTACTAATTGAATTACTAATTAACTAGTCTTTCTAATGTAAGATTGTATGCATTAAATATAGGTCATTGATTAATTTAATTAATACTTGATTAAGTCTTCTACCATGATTAACTAATGGAGGAATAATTTTAGACCGAATAATTAGTAGTAATAGAATATACAAAAGTAAGATATAGACATCACTCTTTATATAGAGTAATACACTAGAATCTACATAAATGTCTATCTGTGTCTGTATACGTTTATAGATTCATATACATATGTAAATACACACACACTGCATTTTACAAATCTATGTGTTTATATATTGGCCACTCCTAGGACCAAATTTGCCAGACAACTTCATTTGCATGAGACTGGTGTGCTAACATTGACCCACTCCTCATTCATGAAGTGGGCTTTCTAGGCCCTGAGTTCAAACCACAGAACTGCCAAAAACTTAAGTAATCCTGGGGGAAGAAGTCAAATGTCCCATTTGTCTTCCTTATCGGTGAAAGTCCTGGGTCTCAGGAATCAGGTATAGTACATTGGCAAATCTATGTCCTATGTAATAAGATGTAAAAAAGGTTATGTGTGTAATCATACTCACTAAAATACATAAGAAATAAATAAAACATAAAATAAAATGAATAACTAACTGCAATATGCAGTAAACATGTGTATGTAAATATGAATCCTGTACTTAAAATGCATACGAATATTATTTTTGCAAGAGCTAGGACTTGAATTCAGGCCCTGGGAACAGGCCTGACTTTCTTGTCTACCAGTACAGTGAGCTTCCCCTTCTCGCACAGTGCTGTAGGTGTACCTAGGGCCTGAGTTCAAATCCCAGGACTGGCAGAAAAATATGACATGAATAACAAACCTGAAGTAGAGGGGTGGGAATGTGCCTTAGGGATAGAGTGCTTTGCATCTATGAAACCCTGGACTTGACTTCTCAGGAACACATCACTAGAAAAAAGCCTGAAGTGACTCTGTGGCTCAAGTGGGAGAGGGCTATTCTTGTACAAGAGAAATTAGGTACAGTGCTCAGGTCCTGAGTTCAATCTCCAGGACTGGTGTATGTGTGCACACGCACACACACACACACACACACATGTCCTGAGTTCAAACTCCAGGACTGGTGTGTATGTGTGCACACGCACGCACACACACACACACACACACACACACACACACACACACACACACCAGAAGTAAAGTGGTGACACAAAATGGTAAAGCGCTGGGCTCCTGCGCTGAGCTCATGGTCAGCACCCAGGCCCTGCATTCAACCCCAAAACCTTGCCACCCAGGGCTCAACTAGGAGAGGTCAAAGGTTTCAAAACCTAATGTGCTTCAGCAGTCCTAGATGACAGGAAATAAGATCAGACAGGTGCTTGTATTTCCAAAGCTTCCGGACACCTAGCAGAGGCATCATAGGCCCATCATCGGCCTCAATGAAACATTTCTTGAGGTTAAGTGCCCTAGTTGTCTGCCAGAAGGACTCCTGAATTATATTGAGCACTGTATCTGAACACCAGAATATAGTCTCACAAAGGCAGGATTAGTGCTGAGAACTTGGCCTGCCACAGGAGGTGGCCCAAATGAAGGTTGCCTGTCAACACGGAGCACTGGGGAGAGAGATAACTTGGGGTAAAAAGAGGCCTTTTTGTCCTGACCTTCAGAGCCCATCCACACTCATCCTCACTAATTGGCCCAGATGCAGTTTGTTACACAGCTGTACAGGACTGAGGCCTTTTGTCTGCCTGTTCAGACAATGAGAGAGAGTCCTTCCAGCAGGCCTGGGAAGCAGAGAATCCCTCAGGCTGCACTGGGAACTGTGAGGGGATCCCAGGAACATGCACTGTCATGAAAGCAGTCTCTGTGTTATGAAATCATTGTTTTGAAAACAAATTTTCTAGCTTGGTGCCTTTCATCATATCTACTCTGGAGCTTCACCTATAGGAATACATCCACACATGCACAATACATGGAAGTAGGTCCTGGAGTTGACCTATGAGTGTAGGCGTTGTCCGTCAGTTACTTTTGCTCAAGTGTAGTGCATTAACCTGGAGCCACAGCCCCAATTCTGTGTTATTTGTGATCTCTTAGAAATAACAGTGTCATGGACTTTCCTATGCTGGCTGGATTCAAACTCAGATTCTCTATATCTCAACCTCCTGAGGAGCTGGGATTACAGTCAGCAGACACTGGCACCTGCCTTTCTTTTCTTCTTCATTTTTAATCTGGACAATCTGACTACTTAACAGCATCATTCCAATGCTCTGAATATATAAGTAAACTACCCAATGTTCTTTGTAGGTGCTTTCTCTGAGAAGGATTTTCTCTCCTCATCTTCTCCTCTGGTCACAGGTCTGAAGCCAAAAGTGAGAAATGAGTGTGACATGATTTTGGCAGCAAATGTCCACAGGACATGCCAGTTCAATCACTTAGCATTGAGCTGCAGTGAGTTTACTGTCTCAGGACGAGAGGACCAAAATCTGGAGCGATCCTCATACTGTCTGAATGGCTCCTTAGGCCTATAAAATTATCTAATACTTATGAATGTTTTGTGTCTCCAACCTTAAGTATCTAGAACACAACAGAAGCATCTTCATGTTTCCTTTTTTCTCTAGTACCTCTCGAGATTTAGACTAAGGTTTTGAGTGGAGCAGATCCTCAGTGAATCCCTCAGGAAAGCCACTTGAAGTCGCCTCAGTAGATCTCTGTTCAAAGCCAGCCCGAGAGGAAAGTCTGTGAGACTCTTATTTCCATTAAACCACCAGAAAACCAGAAGTGAATCAGTGGCCCAGAGGGTAGAGCTCCAGCTTTGAGAAAGAAAGCTGAGCAGGAGATACACGACAGATGAGGCAAGAAAGCCTGGCAGGCGCTTATGTCCAATTAACGACCAGATGTCTGGAAGTGGAGCTGTGTCAGTGGCAGAGTCTCAGCCTTGAGCAAAACAGCTGAGGAACACATAGGGCCCCGAGTTTAAGCCCTGGGATGTCCACCAAAAAAATTCAAAAAGAGAAGGCCAAGTGTATGTATCAGTGTCCTACCTACTTATGTGTGTATATTACCTCTCTGAGTGGAATAAGATTGTATGCAATGCTTCTCCTTTTATGTACAGATTTATTTTTCAGATAGGCTTGTTGCACGTACTGCATCATTCTCTTCTTTTCATGCCCATGGCTTTTCTCTTCCAGAGTTCCAGGCCTGTGTCCTCATATGATACACACTTAAGATCTCAGCAGCCTTTATTTCCTATTATTATTAGGCCAAGGCAGGAACAGTCACAAATCAGGCAGGGGAAGAGAAGATCAGGGTTTTTGAAATAACTTGTATTCAGAAAATTAAACTTGGGGAATGTAAAGTGGTAGCATACTTATGTAGAAACTACCATAAAGAAAAAATGAGAGGGCTGGGAATGTGGATTAGTGCCTAACATGCAAGAAGCCCTGGGTTCGTTCCTCTGTAGCACATGCACAGAAAAAGCCATATTTGGTGCTGTGGCTCCAGTAGTAGAGTGCTAGAGACAGTGCCCAGGCCTTGAGTTCAACTCATGTACAAGTAACTTCTCATCACCAAGGGAAATCCAGGAAGCTCTTGCACATCAGCCCTTTCAGAAGTGGAATTCAGAGTGTCATGGACTTTCCTGACCTGGCTGGCTTCACCATGTGATCCTCAGATTCAAGCCTCCTGAGCTAGGGGATGGGCCTTGGCTACTGGGGCTTGCTAGGTCAGAACTGTAAAAACATTGACAATACAAGTCAACTACTTATGACAAAGGACTTGAGGAGCATATTAAGCCTTTCTCCAATGGACCTTTCAGAACTCTAGGACACAAGGTTATAAAGCTAGAGTCTGAGAGGTTGGGCAAATGGATCTGGTAAACATTAACCTTGAGCTCTGACTCCAATTCTGGTGTACATCAGAGTTCATTTTCCAGAGAATGTTCTCCTAATTAGCAAATAGGAAAATTACTTTGATTAACCCTCACATTTTTCCATTGTGTGTCTCAAACTCAAGCCTGGGCACTGTCCCTGAGCCCTCCATCTCAAGGCGAAACCCTACCACTTGAGCCACAGCACCACATGGGGCCTTTTGGTGGTTCATTGATGATAAGAGTCTAACAGGCTTTACTTGCCAGGCTGTCTTTGGACTGTGGTCTTCGGATCTCAGCCTCCTGAGAAGATAGGGTCCCAGGTGTGAGCCACTGGCATCTGGCCTATTGTTTTTGCCAGTGCTGGGGCTTGAACTTAGGGCCTGGGTACTGTGTCCATGCTTCTTTTTCTCAAGGCTAGTGCTCTACCACTTGAGCACTCCACAGCTTCTGGCTTTTTCTGAGTATGTGGCAGTGAGGATTCAAACCCTGGCATTCATGCAGGTTGAGCGAGCTCTCTACCACTAAGCCACATTCCCAGTCCCACCCTTACAATTTTATCCCTCAACTTGCCTATCCTCAAGGAAAGTCTTCTGAGTATAAATCATCTAAAGAAATTCCTATAGGAAGGTGTTAAGATAAACAAGTCAAATCTCATATTTGAGAAAGACTCTAAACATGTGAAGACTGTGACAAATGCCTCCATTTAATTATGTATCATGTTTCAACACTTTATAATAAAGTATTAATGAAAAATGAGTCAATGTCCTAAATTATTGTGCATAATTCTATAATAGATGTGCAAAATGTAATAAATATTATATGAATAATAATATTAATACAATAAACAATAAGTAAATGAATAAAATATAGAAATACAGAAATACAAAATCAATAATAAAAAATCATAATATTTATTAAACATACACATGTAATATGTAACATATATAACACATGTACATAAATATTATTTTCCATTATAGGGACTTAATTCAGGCCTTGGAAACTCTACCCTGAATTTCTTTTCCTCAAGGACAGTGAGCTTCCCCTTCACCTACGATGCAAAAGAGTTACCCGGATGGTGAGATCAAATCCCAGCAATGGCAGAAATACTGGCCCCAATTCCAAGACTGTCACTTAATTATTTTAAATGGAAGCAGTTATTTTTATTCAGTTCCATACTGAACATTTTAAAAACAGCAGTTTGTATATCTATTCAGACATCCTTCCCTTACCTGCAAAGTGGTTCTCCGAGCTCTAAATTGTTTCCTTTTTTGTACATTTTTTGTTGTAAAAATGTTGTATATAGGGGTTACAGTTACATGAGCAAAGTAATGAGTACATTTACTATTGAGCATTGTTGCCTCCTCCTTTGTTTTCCCCTTGCCATCCCTTCCCTCCCACCTCCAGAGCTATCTCCTGAACCCCCAGCTGAGGTCAGTGACTTAAGTTTTTTGTTTTTGTCTTGGCACAGGATTAGAACTCAAGTAGTAGAAACTCTACACCTTCCCTCACATTGCTACAGGTTTACCAAGATCCTGAGTTCAAATCCCAGGCTAGGAAAGAAAACTGGCAGAAATTCCAAACCAGGGGATTTTATTTTTTTGACAACCATGGAGGTTGAACTCAGGTCATGGCAAATATACCTCAGCTCTGATTGCCTTAGATTGGACTGCAGCCTCTGATCCTTAGTAAATCCTGGGATTCTAGGCAAAGAGGACTTGCATGAAGAAAAAAAAAAGTAGGACAGCACAGAAAGTGGCGAGCTGCAGAGGACTGGGGGTTTTACGTTATTTTTTTCTTGGCAGAGTGACCATCCTGAGTCTGAATGACATGGCTGTAAAAGTGGAGCTGAACTTCTATTCTTGAAGGCTGGTGGGTCATCAGGGAAGCCATAGGCCAACCTGTCAACATAGGCCCTGGGTTAAAAATCTAAGTCCTGACACCTACCAATGGCTGGACAGCACAAGAGACTCATTCCTATGCATAGGAATACTGATTGAAAGAGTAATTCGTGCATCAGTCAAATCTAAAAGAGGATGTAATAATCCTAGGATGCTGATTGATTTTAATTGATAGGTTATAAAGCATGAAAAGAATAGTAAAACTTCAAAGGCAGTATAATAAATACCTACGAGTTGGTAGGAATGTAGTAGGTGTCATTCAGTCAGAGAGATGGCTCTGGCACTCTTTACTAATATGTATTAATTGTATACCACCATGTGCCAATCCATGTATCACTGTTTTGGCCAAACCTGGACTCCATCTCAGTGCCTGAGAACCACCTCACAGCTTCATTGCCTAGAGGCTACCGTGCTCACCCTTACCCATTCATGAATTGGGCCTGCTAGGCCCCGAGTTCATATCCCAGTACTATCAAAAATTTAATTTTGGAGTAAGCAGCTGAGTGTGACACATGTTTTCCTTTTCTGAGAAAGTCCTGGGAGACAGGCATGATAGCAAACACATCTACAAATCTAGATGCTATGTGATAGGAAGTAAAAAAAAATGTAAAAAATGGTATAGGTGTCATCAGAGTCAATAAAATAAATGGTAAATAAATGAATAAAACAAGAAATGAAATGAATAACCACAACAAACATGATATTGTCTGACTATATGGAAGTATAAATCCTGTCTTTAAAATGTAAATAAAATGCATATAAGGAGTATGTTTTTCAGGACTGAGGCTGTAATTCAGGCCTAAGAAAGAGGCCTGACTTTCTTGGCTTCAAGTATGGTGTGATTCCCCTAGCCTGACAGTGCTGCCTATTTACCCAGACTTTGAGTTCAAATCCCAGGCTTGGCAGAAAAAATAGCACGAATTGCAAAACAGGGAGATAAATAACTTTTATAATTGTTTAAATTGTTTTAATTTTTTAATTGTTTTACTTTTTAATTTAATTTTTTTGTTTGTTTTTGGCCATGCAAATGGCTTGAACTCAGATTGTGACAGCTCTGTCTCAGCTTTCATCACACTAGCCTGGGGTGCAGCTTCCAGAACCAAAGCCGATCCTGGAATCCTAAGACCCGAAGTCTGACAGGAAAACAAAATGAAAATGACACTAAAACAAGCCGCCAGCTGCCCATGGTAGGCGGTTTCTTGGCTTTGGTTCCTTGCATGGTGACCATCCTAGGTCTGAATGACATGGATGCCACGCACAGGTGACCTGTCATTGCTCAAGGCTGGTGGACTGTCAGGAAAGCCATAGGCCAACCCCGCAACACAGTCCCTGAGTTCAAATCCTGGTCCTGACAACTACCAATGGCAGGAGATCCCAAGAGACTCCTGCCTGTGCATAGAAATTCCGATGGAATGGTATCCAACTCATGATTGAATAGTTAGTGCAGTGGTCTGGACTCAAATTACACACAATAATCCTAGGATGCTGATTGAACTTCATTAATGGTTAATTAGGCATGAAAAGAATAATACTCCTTCAATGGAGGCATAATAACTACCTAAGACTTAGTAGGAACGTAGCAGATGTCATTGAATACTAGATACACGGCTCTGGCACTCTGTACTAATATGTATTTTTGGTGTACTACCACCTGCCTATCCATGTATGGCTATTTTGGCCACCAGTGGGGCTCGATCTCAGAGGTTGCCAAAAATTTCCTCCTGGAGTAAGAAGCCAAGTGTGACACCTGTTTTCCTTTTCTGTTAGAGTGCGGGATGTCAGGCATGATGGAGAACAAGTCAACAAATCTAAATGCTATGTGATAGGGCGTAAACAATATAATACATGGTTAGGTGTCATCATAGTCAAAAAAAATAAATGGTAAATAAACGAATAAACCAAAAAGTACAATGAATAACCACACCAAACATAATATAGACTGAACACCTGTCTGGAAGTTCAATCTTATCTTTAAAATACATGTAAGGACTATGTTTTCCAGGGTTGGGGCCTGAATTCAGGCCTAGGGAAGAGGCCTGACTTTCTGGTCTTCAAGCATAGAGACCTTCCCCTTCCCTTAGTTGCAAGAGTTACTCAGACCCTGAGTTCGAATCCCAGGCCTTGCAGACAAAAAAATAACACACATTCCAAGACAGGAAGCTTCATTAGCATTTTTCATATTTTTTAAAGTTCACTTGGCCTTCATTTGCCACATTTTGATTTTATAACATGAGAGTTTTTCAAAAAGGAATTTAAACGTTTACATTTCAGCATAGCACATTGGTGTTTCCATTTTGACCATCTGCCATGAAGAGTGAGAATGAAAATGAGTACATCATTCCTCCCTAGAGGGACAATTGATGTTATTTCTATTTAGAGTTATTTCTATAACTATAAACTCTCTACAATTGTATCGTGTGAGTTTTCCTCAGTGCCTACCACAAAATACACTAGGGAAGTCCTCATACCACAATACGTTGGGTTTCTGAATAAAAACTCACTTTTGTGAGGACAGTAGGTACTTGTAAGCATTTTGGGAATAAAGTGAATTGTAAAATGAGAAACGAAAACATTGGGACTGGGATGTAGCTCAGCAGTGGAGTACTTGCCTAAAGAGCAGAAGACTCTGGAAGAAAAGGAAGGCAAGTTTCCGAAAGCTCAGAAGGTTAGAATTTTTTGATCTGTATGAACAACCTTCATTCTTTCTTTTTTCTTTTTTTTTTTTTTTTGTCAGTGGTGGGGCTTGAACTCTGGGCTTGGCTGCCTGACTTCACCTCTTCAACTCATGGCAAGTGCTCTACGGCTAGAGCCACAGAGCCATTTCCAGTTTATTGGAGATAAGAGTCTCAAGGAATTTCCTGCCAGGCTGGCCTTGAACCTCCTTCCTCAGATCTCAGCCTCCTGAGTAGCTAGGATTATAGGCATGAGCCACCGATGCCCAGAGCATGAACAAACTTAGATTGATTCTGAGTAAAGAAACTTGAAATACACTTTTAATAGAAATAATTTATAATGCCATGGTTAAGGCACTAATTCAGAAGTATTTATTCATTGGCTGGTTTCTTAGTTTATTTAAATATATATATATATATATATATATACATTTTTATATATATACATATATATTATCAAAACATAACTTTGAAGTGTACCTAAAAGCATATTTGCTCATGTAAAGTCATACAACTGCACAAGCTTGATTTTTTATTTTCAGTTTGTTGGTACCATATATTAGGTGGGATGTGTGTACTGTTGTTTTGTTCTCTGTTTTTGGAGGATTTCTCTCTGCTTTCTTCCCCTACTCCCCTCTCTCTGCACTTAATTTCAGCTTGCTCTTTCTTGGCTTGATTGTTCATAGCTGATTTTCTACCACTTCAGCCATACTTGTAGCCTGGCTTTTTGCCAGTTAATTGGAGAGGTTGTCTCTCAGGCTTTACTGCCTGGATTGGCTTTGAAACTTCATCTTCCAGTTCTCACCTCTTGAGTAGCTGGGATTACAGATGTGAGCCACTGGGGTGCCTAGGGATGAATTCGACTTTGGTTGGTGTATTCTTTCTGTTTTTCTAAGCATGGGATCATCTACTATAGAATTTCTGTGAATGTCCTGGGTCTGAAGTAAGATATAGAATACGTATGCTAATCTGTATAGTTCTCATAAGATGTAATCAATTTAATACATGTTATAAGTGTAATAATAGTCAATATAAATAATGAATGAATGACTAGTGCAAAAAATAAAATAAATACACAGTAAAATAATATGCGATAAACATAAGTATGTAGATATCAATCATTATTTCAAATGTGGATGAATATTACTTTAACAGGACTGGGGATTGAATTCAGGCCTAGGGAAGAGGCCTGAATTACTTGTCTTCAAAGATGGTGAGTTTCCCCATCCCCCACAGTGCATTAGAGTTACCCAAACTCTGAGTTCAAATCCCATACCAGACAGGAGAATAAAAAGGCACGAATGCCAAGCTGGGGAGCTTCATTAGTATTTTTACAATTTTTTTTTTCCGTGGGGCTTGAGCTCTGGCCTTGGGCGCTGTCCCTGTGCTCTTCAGCTCAAGGCAAGCGCACTACTGCTTGAGCAACAGCACCACTTCTGATTTTCTAGTGCTTCACTGGAGATAAGATTCTCATGGGATTTATAGCCTGGGTTGGATTTGAACCACAATCCTCAGTCTCTTGAGTAGCTAGGATTACAGGAGTGAGCCACCGGCACCGAGCTATTTGTAATATTTTAAAAATTGTATTGATTTATTGATTGATTGCCAATCACAGGGCTGGAACCTCAGCTTCCATCACCCTAGGCTGGGATGGTGCAGCCTCTGGACACACAGCCTATCATGGGATGGTAGGCCTCGGGGGCTGACAGGAAAACAAAATGAATATAGCACTGAAAAATCCGCAATCTGTGGATGGTTGGCGATTTCATGGTTTTCCTTTCTTGCATGGTGACCATCCCGAGTCCAAATGACACAGCTACAACCTGTAGGTTACCCGGCACTGCTGACGGCTGGCAAGCTGTCAGCGAAGCCATAGGCCAACCTGGACACCTAGGTCCTGAGTTTGAATCCTGGTCACGCCAGTTACAATCAGTTCATCAATCAGTCTAACAGAAAATTAGACCCAATAATCACAGCACACCGACTTATTTTAATTCATAGTTTATTATGCACTAAAAGAATACTATTGATTAAATGCAGTTCTCACTAAAGACCTGAGAATCTGTAGGAGCATAGTATGTGTCATTGAATACTAAATACACATTTCTGGCAGTACATAAATATCTACATTCATATTTATTTGTATACCATCATATGCATAGAACATTTTTGCTATTTTGGCCAAACCTGGAACTCGATCCCAGGTCTTGGGATCCACTTGGCACCTACATGGGCTAGATGCTGCCGTGCTGACACTCACCCCTTCATGAATTGGGCCTCCTAGTCCCTCAGTCAAGGTCCCATCATTGCCAAAAGTTTCTTCCTGGTGTAAGATTCCATGTGTGCATCTGTTTTCCTTTTCTGTGCAAGTGCTAGGTGTCACGTATGATGTATATATTATGTCTGCAAAGTTACATGCTATGGAATAGATTGGGACAAATGTAATAAATGTTATAGGTGTACTCACAGTCCATAAAATTAATGCTAAATCGATCAATCAATCAATAATAATACAATATAATGAATCACTCCAACAAACATGATTTAAAATGAATATAGAGATATAACTCAAATATTTAAAATGTCTATAAATGTTATGTTTTTCAGTACTGGTGCTTGAATTCAGGCCTAGGGAAGAGTTGAGAAGTGCATGCATGATTCACATAGGAAATGATAGGCAAGATCTTAATTAAGACTGCATGAAGTGGAAGTGGCACTGTAGCTCAAGTGGTAGAGCGCTCGCCTTGAGCTGAAGAGCTGAGGGACAGCGCCCAGGCCCAGAGTTCAAGCCCTACGACCGACCAAAAAAAAAAAAGACTGCATGAAGTGTGACAATACTTACATTAAGGAATCGAAGCATTGGGAAAGATCCAAGAATCGGTAGTCACATGGAAGATAGGATTCCAACACAGGTGGCCACATCTCCTACTCTATACAAACAGGCATTTATTAGCATATTAATTTCAGCTTATGAATGGATGAATATGTTGCTCCACCCCCACCCTGGGGCTAGATCTCAGGTCCTGGGTATGGCCTACCTTCTTAGTGGCTCACAAGTTGGTGTGCTCATGTGGACCCATTTGGCAGTTGGTTCTGCTAGGCCCTGAGTTCAACTTCCAGCACTGCCAAAAGGTTCATCCTGATGTGAGATGCCAAACCTTGCAGATGTTTTCCTATCCTGTGCAAGTCATGGGTCACAGCTAGGATCTAGAAACCATACGCAATTCTACACCCATGGGAATAGGTTGTCATCCATGTGAGCACAGTTATATATGCCATCCTATGCTCAATAAAATACACAATACATAGATGAATAAGACCCAAAATAAAAAGATTAACTACACTAAAAACAAGGTGCATACCACACCTGTATGTATATAGAGATCCTATGTTTAAAAGAGATGGGCTTTTCCAGTCCTGGGGATTCAAATCAGGTCCAGTACCAGGCCTGACCTTTTAATCTTCAAAGATGGTGAGCTTCCCTTCCCCCACAGTGCAACATAGTTACCCAAATGGCACAAATTCTGAGCTAGGGTTCTTCATTCATAGTTTTTTCATTTTTTTTTTAACCATACCGGGGCTTGAACTCAAGTCATGGCAACTCTGCCGCAACTCTGATCATCCTAGGCTGCAGTCTCTACACCCACAGCCAGTCCACAAACCCTTGGACTCTGGGGTTTGCTGGAAAAAAAAAACCCTCAAGGGGAAAAAAAGCGGCGGTAAATTCCACCTGGCTCTTCTATGTTTATTTTCTTTTACATGGTGACCATTCTGTCTCCGAACATGGTTGCCTGCAGAGTGAAGGTGACCTGGCATGGCTGAAGGCCTGCTGGTTTTGAGGGGAGCCACAGGCTAACCAGACAATGAAGGCCCTGAGGACGAATCCCAGTCAGCCCTGTTACGATGAGGGAATGGCGGGAGATTCTGGGACACTCGTTTCCGGACTTAGGAAGAGTCATGGAATGCAATCAATCTCATCCTTGAATGAGTAGTTCCTGCTTGATGTGAGTAGGAAATGATAGGCAAGACTCATGGGGTATTGATTATTTTTAATGAAGAGTTGATGAAACATGACCATAATCATCACAGTCATGAAATGGAGGCATTGGGGAAAATCCAAGAATCATTAGTAACAAGGTAGATTGGATTCCATCACTGGTCCCCATCCTACTCTATACTAATATGTACTTACTACCTTCAGGTTATAAATAGATGACTATTGTGCTCCTCCTTCTCTCCCCCCCTCCCCCACGGGCCTCAATCTCAGGTCCTGGGAACGACCTAGCTCCTTAGTGGCTCACAGGCTGGTTTGCTTACCTGGACCGATTTGCCTATTGGGCCTGCTCATCCCAGAGGTCAGATCCCAGAACTGCCATAAGATGAATCCTGATGTGAGAAGCCAATCGTTGCACCTGTTTTTCTGTCCTGTGAAAGTCCGGGGGTCTCAGCTAGGATGCAGTATGCTATATAGGCAACTCTATATTCATGGGAATCAGTTGCCATCCATGTCAGCACAATTATAGCTGCCATCATATGCAATAAAATACAAAATGCATCCATGACTGACACACACAATAAAAAGAATAACTACGCTGAATGCATGATGTAAAGAGAATTCCTATGGGTAAAGTAGGTGAGTATATGATTTTTGCCAGTGCTTGGGCTTCAGTTGAGGCCCTGGGACTAGGCCTGACCTTGTATTCTTCAAGGATGGTGAGCTTCACCTTCCCCCACAGTGCAACAAAGTTACCCAGACCTGAGATGGAATCTCAGAGGTGTCAGAAAAATGGTGAGAATTCTGAGCCAGGGTGTGTTATTATTATTATTATCATTATTATTATTATCATTGCCAAGCATGGGATTTGAACTCAGTTCATGACAACTCTACCTCAGCTTTGATCACCTTAGGCTGGTGGGCTCCCTTGGGCCTGTAGCCAATCTTGATCCTACGATCTTAAATTTGCATGAACAAATGACAGAAAAAATGTTTCAGGATGGATTTTTTATATTTTCTTCTTTTGCACGGTGACCATCCTGGGTCTGAATTACATGGCTGCAAAGGGTACTTCACCTTGCATTGGGGAAGGCTAACGGGCTATCAGGGAAGAAATAGGCCCATGCGGCAACATAGGCCTTGAGCTTGAATTCTGGTCCTGACTCCTACCACTGGGGGAGATCCCAAAATACTTGTTCCTATGCATGGGAATAACAATGAAATGTTAGCAAACTCATGATTGAATGAGAAGTCTCTGCGTGTATTGGTCTAGTCGAAAATTAGATGCAATGATCCTAGGATGATGATTCATCCTAATGAATGGTTTATTAAGCATGAAAAGAATACTATTCCCTCAATGGTGGCATAATAAATACCTAAGAGGTAGTAGGAATGTAGTTGATGTCATTGAATCCTAGGTAGATGTCTCTGGCCCTCGGTACAAATATATATTTATTGATGTTCTACAACCTGTCTACCTATCTATGGCTATTTTGTCCACCCCTGTGGCTCAATCTCAGGGTCTGGAAATTCCCTAGCAGCTTCATTGGCTGGAGGTTGCCATGTTGACACACCGATTCAGGGTCTGAATTGGGTCTGCCAGGCCCTGAGTTCAGATCCCATCACTGCCAACAATTGGATCATGGAGTAAGAAGCTGAGTGTGATACCTGAGTGTGATTCCTTTTCCCTGAGAGGCCTGGGTGTCACACATGATGAAGAACATATCTACAAATCTAGATACTATGTGATGGGTTGTCATCAATATCATAAATGGAATATGTCATCACAGTCAATAAAAAAATCTCATATCTAAAATACAATTGGATCTCAAAAAATTAAATCCCCCAACAATAAATCCTGAAAGAAACAACTGCCCAATAAATAAGTGGGCTAAAGTCTTAAAGAGATTTTCTCTGAAGAGGAAAGAAGCATGTACAATAGACACATGAAGAAATGCTCAACCTCCCTAGCCATAGAAGAAATGCAAATCAAAACAACATTGAGATACCACCTCACCCAGTTAGAATGGCTGTAATCAAGAACTCTAATATCAACAGATGCTGCAGGGGATGTGGACAGAAGGGAACCTTACTGCATTGTTGTTGGGAGTGTAAACTTGTTCAACCACTTTGGAAAGTAGTATGGAGGTTCCTCAAAAGACTCCACATAGAACTACCCTATGACCCAGCAATCCCACTTTTAGGCATTTACCCAAGTGTTTACAAACAAGACCACACTAAAGCTACCAGCACGACTATGTTTATTGCAGCACTATTTACTATAGCTATGATATGGAACCAAACCAGATGCCCCTCAGTAGATGAATGGATCAAGAAAATGTGCTATATATACACAATGGAATTCTATGCCTCCATCAGAAAGAATGACATTGCCCCATTTGTTAGGAAATGGAAAGACTTGGAAAAAATTATATTAAGTGAAGTAAGCCAGGTCCAAAGATACATAGGTCCCATTGTTTCCCTTATTTGCAATATCTAGTATATGTCTGAGTCAAGCAGAAAAGGTCAGATAAGGTGATGTTAGGGAAATGAACCCTAAGATATGTACTCAAATGATTTTTCTCTCTCTTGTGATTGTTTCTAACACATTTATAAGATTATTTCTTTGTTGCTTTGTATTTCCCTCCCCCACAGTATATCCCCTCCATTCATAGTATTTGATGTAGGTATAATTTGGGGAGGGGAAAGGGAAAAACAAATCGTTTAAATAGGGATACAGGTGGACCCATTGCAACAATGAGATGTACAAGTCGTTATTTCAAAAACGAACTTTACAACTTTGGTGCGGAGGCGGCCAGGGGGTGGATCGGGGAGGATTGTGGGTGGGGGCTGGGAGGAGGATGGGAAGGGATGGGATGGGGAAAAAAAGGAGCAGGCTACAATGTTGATAAGAAATGTACTCATTATCTTGACCATGTAATTGTAACCCCTCTGTACAGTATTTTCAAAATAAAAAAATGGAAAATAAATGAATAAAACAAAAATACAATAAATAACCACAATAAACAGGATGACTGACCATCTATACGTAAGTACAAATCCTTCCTTTAAAATGTATATAAATAGAATGTTTCCTGGGTGGGTACTTTAATTCATGCCTAAGGACCAGGCCTTACTTTCTTGTCTTCAAGCATGGTGAGCTTCCCCTTCATCCACAGTGCTTCACAGTTACCCAGCCCTTAAATTCAAATTCAAAGGTAGGAGAAACAGCGTGAATTGCAAGCCAGGAGCTATTTTTTTTTTTTATTCCAAACACGGTCTTGAACTCAGGTCATAGAAACCGTGCCTCAGCTTTCATCACCATTAGCTGGGATGCAGCCGCTGGAAACAAAGCCTATCCTGGGATCCTAGAACTTTAGGCCTTGTGCGGGGGGGGGGGGGGGGAAGGGGGGGAGGGAGATGCACAGAAAAAAAATGGTGGGATGGCATTTTTACATTTTCTTCTTTTGCACCGTGGCCATCTGGGTCTAAGTGATCCGGCTCAAAGGATAGTTCACCTTACATTGCTGAAGGCTTGCAGGCTACTGGGGAAGCCATAATCCCAAATAATGATTAGCCAGGCACCAGTGGCTTTCACCAGTCCTCCTTGATACTTACAAGGCTGTGATAGGAGGATTATGGTCAAAGTCACCTTAGGCAGGGAAGTCCTTGAGACCCCTGTCCAACCTCTATGCCAACTAAGCCAGAAGTAGTGCTGTGTGGCTCCAGTGGTAGAGAGCTAATCTTGAGCAAGAACAGCTCATGGACTGTGCCCAGATCCTGAGTTCAAGTTTCAGGACTGGCAACAAACAGACATACACAACTTTCTGTGCAGCCATCTGGCTAAAGCAGGTCCCCTCTTGTCCCCAACTGGATTAGACAGACTTTCCTGGTAAAGGGGCTGTTGTTATCTTGACTCTGTCCATTCTGTCTGCATCACAGGATTCCAGGCACACCCCCATTCTTTCATGGTTCTTTTTGACCAATGGGATACAAGAATAGTGGCCACATTCCATGCTTCCCAGTAGCACCAGGGTTACCCTCTGTTGGGTGACACCACTACCAGCAGTTGAGGAAAGTAGAGGTGGCTGAGTGGTGAGCAAGAGACTCCAGTTGACTTTGAGGTAGAGTAGGAAATGATGTCCTAGTCGGTGAGTGGGAGAATAGAGGATTTCCTAGAGACTGGGAATGTGGCCAGCCCAACTTTCCCGTCCTGGCGCTCAGATGTCTGAAACAATAAGAATCAATGAGAGAACTGTGGGCAAGAAACTACCACAAGAACACCAGCAGTATCCTCCCGACAGACCTGAAACATTCAAGAAAACAAAGAACACGAAAAAGAGAGGAATCCCCAAGACAAACACCACTTGCTAGCCGGATTGAATGGAGAGTCAGGCCAAAGGTGATGCCGACCATGGGCCTACCTTGCCTTTGGACACAGTCACAGCCACCAGGGTCCAGAGAGTCAAGGGTCCCAATACCACCAAGGATCCACAGAGTTGCTACCTGCATATGGTGCCCACCCTGGACAACAGAAAAGAAGAAACCAGGCACTCTGTGCCAATATCCAACCACTGAAGCAGGGAAAGACAGACCCACAGGATCAATGGAAGTAAGAGAGGGAGAAGATAGACCATATACATGCAGCACCAAAAATGGAGGTAGAGACCCACGAGGCACCCATACAGTGGTTGGTTTCATCAGAAAGCGACTTACAATGTGCACTGGCCCAAGTGCAGCAGGCCACTGATGACAGAGAAAGGGAGCACGAAGTTCTCACCAGCTCCCTGCAAGCTACAGAGTGGCATGTGGCAGAGCTGGAGATAGCGGCTTCTGCGGTCATTGCTGCAAACATCCGAACTATGAGGAGTCCCTCATGGTATGTAAAGAGCAGATGCTGGTCCTGAATGAGCTGTGTTGGGAGAAAGCCCAGTGCATGCACTTGCTGTCCTAGGAGATGCTGGAGAAGAGGAGAGTTCTGCGGGAGCTGTTGTCACTCCTCCCAAAAGAAGGCACAGACAGCAGTCTCCCTATGCCAGCACAGGCTGAGCCCCCACCACCAACACTGCTTCAGACGCCTCAGGGCCTCTGGTGGGTGAAATGAGGGAGGAGCAGAGAGGTTTTGAAGAATTGCAACTTGAAGACAGCATGGAAATTGTCAGAGGAGAGGTCAGGGTTCCCGACCCCATAGTGGACTCCCCCAGGGAGCACATCCTGCCCCAGATGCCCCACATCCAGATCTGCCCACAGCTCCCAGGCTCAGGGGAGGAATGCTCCCTCACTTTCTCCTGTAGACTGATGCAGATGATGACTCTCTATGTGACATACTGACTCTCAAAAGCCTTGGCAACCACCAGATATAGGTGACCAAGTGGCTTTCTTTCAAGCCTCCATCTGCCGGGTGAAGGGAAGGATAAACTGGGGGTAGGGTAGGGCAGAGGCTGCAGGGCGTTGGCCTAAACTCAAGGGACATCTAATGGCCCATTGGTGGCCAGGAAAGAGACCCATGTTATGCTTATCACAAGGAATAAATTGTTTTCAAACCAAAAAAAAAGCCTAAAAACAAATATTTGTTCTTCCAGCCTTGGGGCTTGAACTCAGGGCCTGGCCACTCTCCCTGAGCTCATTTTGATCAAGGCTGGTCCCACCTCCCCTTCTGCTTTTTCTGTGTGGAATAGAACCCAGGGCTTGAAGCATGCTAGGTGAACACTCTACCACTAAGCCACATTCTCAGCTAGGATGATTCTCCCCGCTCCCAAACCCATATGGCCATTCCTCAGATAAATAGGAAGTATGGGCTAGGATGAATATGAAACACAAATCTGGTTCACACCAAAATATTCCCTTGCCCCCTCTTCCCACACCCTTAGTTGAAGTTTCTCTTCAAAGATTGAGTGATAAGAGAGGGAGAGGGGAGTCCCAAGAGAGTACCAACAACAGTGGCCCCCTGAGTCCCACATCCTTCCCCACACAAGTGGTCCTCCAGATTCCAATCTTACCTGACTCAATGTGAAGTCTACACTGTCTTTCCACCACTGCAAGGCTCAGGATGAAATAAAAGTCAGCCATGGCCTCAGCCAACACCCAAGGTGGAAGCTTCTAGTCCCAGACCTACTTCCACCTCTGACTGCCCCTATTTAGGCCAGACTCACCACTCACCATTATGTTGGTGGTGATGACCTCATGGATGGATTCCAGGAAGAAAGTCTATGGCAAAGAACAGAAGCAGTAGGGTGAGCAGGGCAGAAAGAGTTGGTGATATTGCTCTGGAATCTTCCTTGGATCTCTCCCATCCAGCCAGACCCATGCTGATCCAAAGCACGGACAAGGCCAGGGGTGAGAAGAGATGGAGGAGCACAGGACTAAAGGAGGTACTGCTTTGTCTTGGAGGACTTGATTAATTCCAATTATAATTAATTACAATTACATTTGGCCCATGCCAATCCCAAAGGCTGCATGCAATGCCTCTCCTTTTTGTTGGCCGTGAGTGCTGTCCCTGAGCTCTTTTTCTCAAGGCTGGCACTCTACCACTTGAGCCACAATGCCACTTTTGTTTTCTGATGGTTCATCGATAAGAGTCTCATACACTGTCCTGCCCAGACTGGCTTGGCACCATGATCCTCCAGATCTCAGCTTCCTGAGTAGTTAGGATGAACAGGCATGAGCCACCAGTGCCCAGTATGTGATGTCTTTTGAAGGAATCTTGGTGAGTCTGTAAAGGAGCCCCAAAGGGCTTGGATAGACCATGACCCAATCAAGGAGCTGGTATGGGGGAAGGTTGACCTTCTAGCCATTCTGTTCCCCCAAAATTGAAGATGCCAGGTGATGTTGTATACACCAAACCCCTAGGCCAGCAGCCACCAGGCTTATTGGGGAAATAGTACAGAATACCCAAAGACTGCAGTGTAGAAATCTCTGATTTTGCATGCATGTCGTGTGTGTTTGTGTGTGTGTGTGTGTGTGTGTGTGTGTGTGTGTGTGTGTGTGTGAACTAAGGGCCTAGGCTTTATCCCTGAGATTTCTTGCTGAAGGCTAGTGCTCTGCCACTTGTGCCACAGCCCCAATTGAATTTTGATGGTTAATTGTAGGTAAGAGCCTCAATGACTTTCCTCTCCAAGGTGGCTTTGAATCATGATGGGGGCCCCAGGGAAGCAAGAGTAAACACCACTTGCAAGTACTATCCCTATTGTGGGCTACTCCTGCTCCCTGGTGGCCACACACGGAACATGCAGCCCCATGCCATTATCCTTTAGAGTTCAATTTGAGCAAGTTACTAGGGCCAAGCTGACTTTTGCTCACCCTCATTGCTGATGCCAGAGCAGGTCTGTTCAACCCTAGGCCAAGAGAGCTCCAGGAAGCCTGGCTTTCCAGGGACACAAGGAAGGGAGAGGTCAGCTCCAGGTTGAGCTAATATCCTTTGCCCATGGATACCCCAACTTGTCCTTACTTATCACCATAAGCCCTGTGAAAGAACAACCCCCCCCAAAAAATTGGATCTGTGCCTCCAAGTGGTAGAGCTCTAGCATTGAACCAAAGAGCTCAGAGACAGGGCACCCAAACTTTGAATTCAAGACCCACAGCTGACCTTCCCCCATAAAACACAGCTTGTCTAAATGTGAACTAGTAGGATTTGTGCAGTGTTTCTGGAGAATGGTGATACTGAAGAAAGCAACCTAATTCTAATGACAGCTGAACTTGTGACATACAGCTATGTGTTGAGTCCTTCACAGGGCACCATTTGCTGGGTCCTTCCCACATGGGAGTTTTGTGCTGAGTCCTCAAAAAGGTGCTGTTTGCTGAGTCATCCTAAAGGATGCTATGTGCTGAGTCCCTGAGAAGATTGGGCCATTCTGGGTTTTTCAAAGGGTGCTGTATGCTGAGTCCATTACACAACGTACTATATGCTGAATCCTTCAAAAGGTGTGGTGTGCTAATGCATCCCAAAGGGTCCTGCTATGTTCTGAGCCCTTGAGAAGAGAGGGACAAGGTGTTTTTTGAGTGCTGTGTGCTGAGTCTTTTACACAGGGTCCTCTGTACTGTCCTTTAAATGGTGCTATGTGCTGAGTGCTTCCACAGTGTGGTATGTGCTGAGTCCTTCAAAATTGTTCTGTGTGCTTAGGTTTTTGGACGATGCTGTGCACTGTGTGATTTACACAGCGTGCTTCAACACAGGGTGTGATGAGTCCCTGGGAAAGAGTGCTATGTGCTGAGTTTTTCAAAGCATGCCATGCACTGAGTCCTTTACACTGGGGGCTATGGACTCCCTCCTTCAAAGGGTGCTGTGTGCTGAGTACTCTACCCAGCATACTACATGCTGAGTCCTTCAAAGGGAGCTGTGTGCTGAGTCATTTACACAGGGTGCTTTGTGCTAATTTTGGAAGAGTGCTGTGTGCTGAGACATCCCAAAGGGTGCTATGTTCTGAGTCCTTGAGAGGTGGTTATCCCCATCTCACACACACACACACACACACACACACACACACACACACACACACACCTACACCAACACAAACACACATACACACACGAGAGTGGAGGGGGATGGAGGAGACTCTCCTCCAGGGGTGGGTTTGAGGGGAGATTCGATCCCATAGGCTGGTACTGGGGGTGGGGGGTAGTGCTGAGCTGAGGTAAGGCTGCAAGTGCCATGGTCTAGGAGCCTCAGGACCCAGTCAGGGCTGCAATTGTGGCCAGGGGTGGGGGCGGGGCATTGGGGAGCAGGCAAGGGGCCCTGGGGCACACTTTTTTGGCAGCAATGGCCAGGAGCCCAAGGGGGCAGGGGTGTGTGCTCAGCAGGGGCAGGGTGGCCCAGGAGAGGAGTGTGGGGCCCAGAGAGAG
Source organism: Dipodomys merriami (assembly GCF_024711535.1). NCBI lineage: Eukaryota > Metazoa > Chordata > Mammalia > Rodentia > Heteromyidae > Dipodomys > Dipodomys merriami. The sequence goes on along the minus strand of NW_027202538.1, from coordinate 2,250,452 downwards.
CTGGGATAAGTGCGAGCATGAGCACTAGCACCCGTGGAAATGGCTTCAGTGGCTGGCGGCTGCTCCGATCATAGTGTGGGTCCTGGGTGGGAGTGCAGAGCATGCAGAGCCTGCATGGCAGGCACATTGCCACATGTAGCCCCTCGGAGGTGCCCAGCCACGGTGGCCCTGAGTCTGAGGTCCCGGTGCAAGGAGCACGGCAGAGGCAGTGGCTGCTGAGGCGGCAGCGGCCACAGGTTAGGAGGCCGCTGAGGGTGGGATGGTGGCTGAGGAGGAGCAGAGGCTGTGTGCAGCTCCACCACACGCCCAAGCTGCATTTCAAACATGGCGCTGCTGGCTTGGACCCGCAGAGCCTCTAGCAGTCACCTGGCGGAGCTGGTGCGCCCCTGGCCTGCTTGTGATCCTGACTTGGTTCCAGCCCTAGGTCCTCAGACTCCTGGCACACACCCAGAGATGCAGCCTACAGCTTCTCCCAGCAGCTCAAGTGAGTGGCCGACCTGCACTCCCGCACTCCATGAACCCCCACTACTGTAACACCTCGTCCCCCACTGTACCCTTCCTCTCCACCCTCGCGGATCCGGACCCTTGCCTCTCCCCTCCCAGTCCAGTCCTGCCTGCGCCTCCCCGTGCCCCACAGTCTGTCCTGGCTCTGCCACAAATGCACCCAAGGGGTGGGGAGTGGAGATGGGTGTCCACCCGGGGATCCCACCCTCATCCCTAGATGCCAGTGTCCCAGGAAAAGGGGAGCCACAGGGATGGGTGAAGAGTGGGCACCACAGAGCCCCTACCCTGGAGCAGTGGGAGCCACACAGCCTTGCATCTGCATCCTTTCTCTCCCTGGTGGGAACCTGGTGGCTTTCGTCAGAGATGGGGAGCAGCACCCCACACCTCGCTTCTTAGGTCTTTTCCTTTTTGCTGGGGAGGGGGGTGTTGGATACAGAAGAAAGGCACCCCTTGCTGTGTGAGCCCTTGTCTTCTGTGCTCAGTTACCCTTTCACCTGAGGAAATTCCCAGAAGAGCCCACTAGAGAGGTGAGGGCACTAGGGTCAGATAGAAGGTGGGTATTTGGGAGAAAAACACACCCCCTCTGACAGACACACGACCGTCCTGTACCCCCAACCCCAGCTGCCAACAATTCTGACTGGGTGATCACATCTCCCAGTTCTGCCAGCTTCTGCTAGTGCTCCCAGTCCATCTGGTCTCCTTCTCGTCCCCAAGAATCTGCCAAGTTGCCCAGAAGTATGTAGGCTGTAAGTAGGGAGTCCATCCATGTATATAGCCCTTAGGACCTCATCAAAGTCCCCAACAACGCCCCCACCCCAGGTCAGACACCTCTCTGGAGGCACCATGACCCCCTGCTTTGTTTTCTGTCCAGGCTCTAAGGAGCCATGTGTTTCGGGACTCCTTCACCCAGTGTCCTGGCCTAGGGATTTGGTGAATGGGGAGTGAAGGCTGGTTGTTCCCAAGGGGAAGGGTCTGGCCCTGGAGAAAGGGGGAGGCAGGTTGGTGCTGCATTATTAGAGCATTGTTCCCCTTGGGTGGTTGCCCCTGGTTCTGACTAGGGAACTCCAGTGCTTGAGCTGGTACATTGCCCAGATGAGAAACCATCAAATTCAGGAGAGGCACTGCTCTGAGTCTGTGTGTTAGGTGTGTATGAGCGAGAGAGAGAAAGAGAAAGAGAGAGAGAAAGAAAGAGAAAGAGAGAGAGAGAGACAGAGAGACAGAGAGAGAAAGCGAGAAAGAGAGAGAGACAGAGAGAGAGAGAGACAGAGAGAGAGAGATCATCTTTCTCATTGTACAGTCAGCATGTCTAAAAAGAGCAAAAGCATTTTTGGGGGGAGGGGTCCGGTTGTGGGGTCTGAACTCTGGGCCTGTGTGCTGTCCCTCAGCTCTTCAGCTCAAGGCTAGCACTCTACCACTTGAGCCACAGTGCCACTTCCGACTTTTTTCTTTTGCTTATGTGGTGCTGAGGAATCAAACCCAGGGCCTTGTCCATGCAAGGAAAGCGCTCTACAACTGAGCCACCTTCGTAGCCAGAGCAAAAGCATTTTATTTGTGTGCATGTGTGTATTTGTTGTTCTTTTTTCATTAATGCCCAGTATGAGCCCAGCCACAGTTTTTGTTTTCTCTTTCACAGTGTCATGGATCCTTTAGAGAAGGTTTCATTAGATGTTCCTTCCCACCACTTTCTTCCCCTTTCCTGCAGCCCACAGTAACTGCTGGGCCTGTGTGGGTCTCTCCTAGGAGGCCTGTGTGAACCACAGACGAGTGTGGATACCTGCCCTTCTGTCTTTAGCCAGAAGGCTCATGAGGTTACTGTGACCACAGCCGCACTCTTCCAGCCCGACAGTCGGCTCTCATGTGTATAGTTGGAGCTAATTCAAAGTTGGGAATGTGTCTGCCAAACATAATTAGGGAATGAGATAGGGGGTGTAGGGCAGGGGCTGTGAAACTAGGAGGGTCTGGGAAGTGATGAAAGGTGAGACATGGCAGATGGTTCATCACGACTGAGGATGAGAGGGGAATCTTACCCAGGGCATTGACGGTGTCCATGGGCATCTGATCAGGGGGCTCCAGGCCCCCAATGGTGGCATGGATTTCCTCCCAGGGCAGTGTACTGGTGGGAAGTCCTCCCTGGAGTCCTGCAGACTCCAATCTGTGTCCCTCCTGAGCTGTTTCCAGCTGGGCAATGGTAGGCAAGTGTGTTCCCTCTGCTGGAGCCTGCTTGGGATCAGGACATGGCAGTTAGCTAAGGCTTTCTGAATGACATTTTCTGTAACCTGCTGTAGGCTGTCTGGAAGGAAAAGTGGACCCCTGACTTTGGAACCCATTAAGTTTGATTGGGACAAGTGAAATGCCAGCTTTTCCAGGGTTTTTTTCTTTTTTCTTTTCTTTTTTTTTTTTTGTCAGTCGTGGGGCTTGAACTCTGGGCTTGGGAGCTGTCCCTCAGCTGTTTAGCTCAAGGCAAGCACTCTACCACTTGAGCTACAGTGACACTTCCGGTTTTCTGGTGGTTTTATTGGTGATAGGAGTCTCATGGCCTCACCTGCCCGGGCTGCCTTTGAACCGCGATCCTCAGATCTCAGCCTACTGAGTAGCTAGGATTTTAGGCGTGAGCCACCAGCGCCCTGCAAGGGTTTTTTCTTGAAGCTGGCAATTTCTACTTAACACCTGGGATTCTGGGTCAAATTAGGTGGACCTTTCAGCCACCAAACAATGACGTTCAAAGCGGCACAGGCAGAGTTCCCAAGCCAGATGGTTTCCTGCTATGAACATCGTGCCTTAACTGCCTTTCTCCAGCAGCTGCTGATTCTTCTCCGGCTCTCTCTAGGGTGACCACCACAGTTGAGGATGTCTTGGGGAGCAGAGATTGTGACCTCTCCATCCGCAGCCTGTCAGCTGTGAGCAGAGACAATTCCCAGCACTTGCACTGGAATCTGGGAGATTCAGAGACCTGGAATGCCTCAAGGATCCTTTCTCTGCAACATGAAACTTGGGGGTCAGATCTAGTGGACCATCCTGTCTGCCCCAGGGAGTGGAGAGGAGGCCCCTTGAGCCTGGCGTTCACCTCACAGCAACCTTGTTCAAACCTGAGTGGGGAGTGGAGTGCCACAGAGCTGGTCAGTGGCTGGACAGAGATCTTTGAGAAGATAGACATCCCAGAGGCCCTGAAATCCAGTGAGGACATCATGGCTCATGTCCTTGGAACCAAAACAGTTAAGTGCGGTGACACCAGGAGGGTGGGAAGAGGGAGGAGGGAGAACTGTTGGAGAGCTACTTCAGGCTTTGCCCCCACCCAGGATGCTTACCTGAATTAGTTGGGACTTGTCTGTAGTTTTGTCATAGACAGATGCTCATTTATTTATCCAACATACAGTTACAGCATGTGCCAAGCCCGGGGCGGGAGGGGGGGGGGTCATACAAGATGAAAGTTTCCAGTGCGAGTTCCAGAGCACATGAAGAAAACTTGGTTTGGGCTGGATACCATTGCTTCACTCTTGTCATCCTACCTATTTAGGAAACTGAGATGGGAGGATTGAGGATTAAGGCCCATGCAGGAAATCCTATAAGACTCTTATCTCCAACTAACTACCAAAAAGAAAATGCCAGAAGTGGATGAGTGGCTCAAGCCATAGACTGTTGGCCTTGAGTAAAAAGACTCAGGGACAGCACCCAGGCTCTGATTTCAAAGCCTAGGGGTGACACAAAGAGAGGAAAGAAAAAGAGAGGAGGGAAGGATGGAGGGAGAAAAGGAGAAAAGGAAGGAAGAAGGGAGCATGCAAGTCTTGGTTTGGAGTCCCTGGATCAAGGGAGCCAACCATTCACAATCTCTGTGGGGACAGTCTCAGAGCCTAAAGCCAGTATGTAGGACCAATCCACTGTCCCCTCAGCAACTTCATGACATCCTGGATCTGAGTTGTCGGCGACTGCAGAGGGAAACAGCCTGGGGTAGAACCTAGGGCTCAGGGTGGATCACCGAGTTTCAATCTCCCCTGGCTCATGGAGGTCATTTTCTGGTCAGATAAGAAGAAATTGTCCAAAGGCTAGGGAGGATAAGGTGAGGGAGTGTCCAGAGGGGGGTGGCAAGGGATAAGCAGGAACATGAAGAGGGAGGATGATCCCAGATCAGGTGTGTCATGCCATTGAAGCCATGACCTCACCTGACAACCTAGACCATCCGAGATAGAGCCTTCAACCCAGCCACATGGCTATTAAAAGTCCTGGCACTCTGGGTTCACCGTTGACGACCTCGCTGTCGTCCACTGCAGGATGCCTGTGCAGTACATACTTGGGGACTAGAACTTTTGTTGGCTCAATCTGAAGATGACACTCCCAGTGTTCATTCCTTGACCAGAGACAGAGGTAACCAGACCCCTGGCACAGGACAGCCAGGGAATGAGGGCAGGAGTCAGACCCGTGTTGCCCCCAGACTTCCTCTTAGGGGACTCTAGGGCCCGTGACTACCATTCTCAGAGGTAGAGGTGGGTCTCCTTGCTGGCTCAGCCTTTAGTCTAGATAGCAGATGAGGGATTTAGAGAGGGCCGACTGAAGGTTGAGGCTGGTGAGAATAGCAGAGGCACTGGGCTCTGAGCAGGGTTGTTTCTTTGAGGATACTCAAACCCAGGAATATTACTGAGATGGATCAGCCTTTTTCTCCTTCTCAAGAGAGAGGGACCTAGAGCCCTCCAGTCTGTATCAATTGGCTGAGAAATTCATTCATTCCAATATCCTTTGTTTGGATAACTAGATCTCACCTGACTGCCCAGTGTCAAGGCAGGACAGTGAGAGATCTTGACTCCTTGATGAGGTCATGGGATTCTCAGTATGAGATCGTACTTGAATGTCCTGACTTGGTTCATGGTCAGTCCCATCTAAGACTGCCATGATCTAGGACATAGAGTCTAGAGAATCAGCAGGATGGAGTGTATTCTGTGAGTCTGTAGTATTATGTGTGAGCTTTGAGCTCCCGTGTGCTCACCTGCTTCCCTTTTTTTGGTGGGTCTATGCTAGAAAAAGCTTAGAACTAGGGCCTGGGTCCCATCCCTTGTTTCATGCTCAAAGCTAGCACTCTACCATTTGAGCCACAGCTCCACTTGCAAGGTTTTTGGGTGTTTAATTGGAGATAAGAGTTCTCAATGACTTTGCTGCCTAGAGTGGCATTCAATTGCAGTCATCAAATCTCATTCTCCTGAGAGGATAAGATGACAGGCATGGAAAAGCATCTTTGGCAGGGTGCCAGTGGCTCATGGCTGTCATTCTAAGTCCTCAGGAGCTGAATCTTAGGATCACGGTTCAAAGCCAGCTTGGGCAGGAAAGACCCTCAGACTCTTCTCTCCAATAAAGCAACAGAAAACCGGAAGTGGTGCTGTGGTTCTAGTAGTAGAGTGCTGGAATTGAGCCTAAGAGCTCAGAGATAGCACCCAAGCCCAGAGTTCAAGCCCCACAACCAACAAAAAGAAAGAAAGTAAAACATCTTTGCCTGCAAAGGACGTTGGAGGTGTGTTTGTGTGTGTATGTGTATGTGGGGGGTGTGGTAGACATTTAGCGCCCTGCTCATTCATCGTTTTAAATGGATTGTCCCAAACTCTTAGTTCATGTCAGCTGATTCTTGACCACAGGTGAAGCTCTGGGTTGGATGTCGACCATCGGACCTCAGTCTCCTCATGGGACAGTTGTGAGGAAATAAGAGACTAATACAGAGGGATCTTTGGAGCAGTGCCAGGCACAGAGGGAGCAGGTGTCAGATACAGTTCTCAACAATTCTGTGATTATATAACAGGAAGTTAGCAAAAAGGGCTCAGATGGCGTCTGTTTTTAATAGTGCAACAGGTGTGGGAATATGAAACAAAACCTGTCTGTCATTCATCATTACCCTATTCCCATGAGGAAGGGATCCTTCACTCTATTCATTTTTCCAGCTGGGGAAAATGAGTCATGGAGAAGCCAGGTGACCTACTCATGACCGCTTGCTGACATGAAGCTAGGCCTGATTTCTCTGCCATGCTTCCTAGGACTGTGGGTGTTATTCAGTCCACTACTTGTGGTGGGAAGTACACTTCTTGTCATTTGTGGGGTTTGAATTCTGGATCTGGATGCTGTCCCTGAGCTCCTCAGATCAAAGCTAGCGCTCTACCATATGAGCCACTGCATCACTTCCGGTTTTCTGTTGGTTCTTTGAGGATAAGTGTCTCACAGATCTTCCTGCCAGGGCCAGCTATGAGCCATGATCTTCACATCTCAGCCTCCTGTGTAGTTAGGATTATAGGCCTGAGCCACTGGCACCTGGCTTAAATGTAATTCTTATCTCCCATAAACCACCTCCATCCCCAAACCCACACATAAGTCAGATGTGCTGTGGCTCAAGTGGTAGAGCCTCAGCCTTAACAAAAGAAGCTCAGGGATGAATTGGGCCTTGTAGGTTGTGAGTGCAGATGCCAGCACTCACAAAAATTGATTCATAGAGTAAGAAACTCTTCGTGACACAGGTTTTCCTTTGCTGTGAAAGTCCTGGCTGTCAGGTGTGAAGTTTCACACATAGGCAAATCGATCCTATGTAATAAATATAATAAATAGTCCATGTGTAAGAACAGTCAAGAAAATAAATGGTAAATAAATGAATAAAAAAATGAATAGCTACACTAAGCACAATATGGTGTCAATATTTGGGGCTCAATCTCAGGGCCTGGCAACAACCTGGCAGCTGAATTGGCTAGAGCCTGCTGTGCTGGCAGCCACACATAAATGAATTGAGCATTCTAGGCCCTGAGTTTAAATCCCAGCACTGACAATAATGTAATCAAAGACTGGGAAGCCGAGTGTGACACATGATTTTCTTTTCTTTGAAAGTGCTCATTGTCAGGTAGGATGTATAATTTGGATGCAAATCAATATGCTATGTAAGTAGAATGTCACAAAGGTAAAAGAAGTCATAGGTGGAAGAATTGTCACTACAATAAATGATAAACAGATTGAATTAGTAATGAATCATTCTAGGATAAAATTAGATGCGGGAATTATAGGATGTGGATTAAGTTTAATTAATATTTTATTAGGTATTAACAGAATAAAAATTGCATGGAGACATAAATACCTAATAATTGGTAGTAGTACATGATGCATAATTTAATAACACATAGACATCTGTCTCATTCTATAAAATATTTAATTATATGTATGGATGTATGTACATATATGATAAACAATAACAGGATACTGAGTATTAATTAATGCTTTATTAATTGTTAGCTGGGACACATCAATAAATGGAGATATAATTTAATACCTAATAATTGATAACAATATTATCTATAATGTAATAATATAAACATCTCTCTTTTGTCTATATAATATTTATATACAACAATCTATCTATTTATAACTCCTTTACTCCTGGGGCTCTGTGATTGAGTGCTCCCCTAGTGAACACGAAGCCCTTGGTTTGATTCCTCAGTGTCACATAAGCAGAATACCTGGAAGTTCTGCTGTCTTTCAATCAATTGAGTGCTAGCCTTGAGCACAAATGCTTAGGGAGAGTGCCTAAGCCCTTACTCAAGCGCCACCACTGCCACCAAAAAATGGTAGAATGTTCTAACTGCAATTATAGGACAGGACTTCAAATACCACAACACGGAACAAGATAGGAGTCTGGCACTGACAGTTGCCACCTAACCTGACTTAGGTATATGTAAACAGCTGCAACTGAGCTCCACAGAAGCAGATGCTGCTGGCTTACCCCCATCATCCTGGCTGCTTGGGAGCTTTAAAACCAAGCCCTGGTAGGAAGTATGTGAGACTCTTGGAGATGTGGCTCTAAGTAGTAGAGCCTTAGCCTTGAGCAAATGTTATTAGAACAGCATCCCCATGCGTTGAGTTCAAGCCCGATGGGTAGCCAGCCCCCCCCCAAAAAAAACCACCCCACTAAACCATTAGATGTGAACTTGTGTGATTTGGGAAATGTTCCTCAAAGAATGGTGACACTGATGAAAGCATCCTATTTCTAATGACAGCTTGTGGAATAGTGCTATGTGCTGAGTCCTTCATAGGGTGCCCTGTGCTGAGTCTGGCATAGGGTGCTGTGTGCTGAGTTCTTCACAGGGTGCAGTGTGCTGAGTCCTGTATTGTGTGCTGGGTGCTAAGTCTTCACAGGATGTTGTGTGCTGAGTCCTTCAAAGAGTGCCATCTGCTGTGTCCTTCACAGAGTGCATTCTTTCATATGGTCCTTGTAAGAGCTACACAACTGAGATGATTATTCAGACAAGAATATTGAGATGCAGGTATGTCCCCATGGCAGAGACAAAATTATGTATTACTGAAGAGTGGGTGAGTTGTCTACTGCAGACAATTGTTTTGTTTTGTTTTTTCACAGTCATGAACCTTGAACTCGCGGCATAGGCACTGACCCTTACCTCTTGGGCACATGGCTAGCACTCCAACATGTGGAGCCAAGGACCCACTTGCAGTAGAGTGTCACAGCCTAGGGTTCTATAGCTGAAGTCTGTCAGCCTGCCTTCTCAGGAAGCTGAGATCTGAGGATCTGGCTTGCAAACTATGCCAGTCACAAAAGGTCCCATGAGAATATTATCTCCAATTCACCACTAAGAAACCCGAAGTGGAAGCTGGATGCTTGTCACTCATGCTTGTCATCCTAGCGCCTCAGGAGGATGATAACTGAGGATCATGGTTCAAAGCTAGCCTGGGCAGGAAAGTCCTCGAGACATTTAGCTCCAATGAACCATGAGAAAACCTGAAATGGTGCTTTGGCTCAAGTGGTAGAGCACAAGACTTGAGGGACAGCCCCGAGGCTAAGACTTCAACTGCTACAACCAACAATAACAAAAAAGAAAATAACAAACCTGAAGAAGAGGGCTGGGAATGTGCCTAGGGATAGAGTGCTTTGCATCTATGACACTCTAGACTTGATTTCTCAGGTACACATCAGTAAAAAAAGCATGAAGTGTCTCTGTGGCTCAAGAGGGAGAGGGCTATTCTTGTGCAAGAGAAATTAGGTACAGTGCTCAGGTCCTGAGTTCCAGCTCCAGGACTGGTATATGTGTGCACGCACGCACACACACACACCCACACACAGACCAGAAGTAAAAGCTGTGACACAAAATGGTAAAGGACTGGGCTCCTACACTGAGATCATGGTCAGCACCCAGGCCCTGTGTTCAACCCCAAAACCTTGCCACCCAGGGGTCAATTAGGAGAAGTCAAAGGTTTCAATACCTAATGTGCTTCAGCAGTCCTAGATGACAGGAAGCATGGTGAGATCAGACATGTGCTTGCATTTCCAAAGCTTCCGGAAAGCTAGCAGAGGCATCATAAGCCCATCATCGGCCTCAATGAAACATTTCTTGAGGTTAAGTGCCCTAGTTGTCTGCCAGAAGGACTCCTGAATTATATTGAGAACTGTATCTGAACACCAGAATATAGTCTTACAAAGGCAGGATTAGTGCTGAGAACTTGGCCTACCAAAGGAGGTGGCACAAATGCAGGCTTCCTGTTAAAACAGAGCACTGGGGAGAGAGATAGTTTGGGGTACAAAGAGGCCTTTTTGTCCTGACCTTCAGAGCCTGTCCACACTCATCCTCACTAATTGGCCCAGATGTAGTTGTTTCTTACACAGCTGTACAGGATTGAGGCCTTCTGTCTGCCTGTCCAGACAATGAGAGAGACTTCTTCCAGCAGGGCTGGGAGGCAGAGAAACCCTCAAGGCTGCACTGGGAACTGTGAGGGGAGCCCAGGAACATGCACTGTCATGAAAGCAGTCTCTGTGTTATGAAATCATTGTATTGAAAACAAATTTTCTAGCTTGGTGCCTTTCATCATAGCTACTCTGGAGCTTCACCTATGGGAATACATCCACACATACACAAAGACATGGAAGCAGGTCCTGGGGTTGAACTCTGAGAATAGGCATTGTCCCTGAGTTACTTTTGCTCAAGGGTATTGCATTAACCTTGAGCCACAGCGCCACTTCTGGGTTTTCTGTGATCTCTTAGAAATAACAGTGTCTTGGACTTTCCTATGCTGGCTAGATTCAAACTCAGATTCTCTACATTTCAGATTCTGTATATGTCAGCCTCCTGAGGAGCTAGGAATATAGTCAGCAGCCACTGGCACCTGCCTTTCTTTTCTTCTTCATTTTTTAATCTGGACAATCTGAGTACTTAACAGCATCATTCCAATGCTTTGAATTTATATGTAAACTACCCAATGTTCTTTATAGGTGCTTTCTCTGAGAAGGATTTTCTCTCCTCCTCCTCTGGCCACAGGTTTGAAGCCAAAAGTGAGAAAAGAGTGTGACATGATTTTGGCTGCAAATGTCCACGGGACATGCCAGTTCAATCACTTAGCATTGAGCTGCAGTGAATTTACGGTCTCAGGATGAGAGGACCAAAAGCTGGAGTGATCCTCATGCTTTCTGTATTGCTCCCTAGGCCTATGAAATTTTCTAATAAGTGTGAGTGTTTTCTGTCTCCAACCTTAAGTATCTAGAACACACTAGAAGCATCATCATGTTTCCGTTTTTCTCTAGTACCCCTCAAGATTTTGACTAAGGGTTTGTGTGGAGCAGATCCTTGGTGAATCCTGAGGAAAGCCACTTGAAGTCTCCTAAGGATATCTCAGTTCAAATCCCACACAAGCAAGAAAGTCTATGAGACTCTTATTTCCAATAAACCACCAGAAAAACAGAAGTGAATCAGTGGCCCAGAGGGTAGAGTTCCAGCTTTGAGAAAGAAAGCTGAGCAGGAGATACAATCCAATCCAGGCAGGAAAGCCTGGCAGACGCTTATGTCCAGTTAACGACCAGATGGCCGGAATTGGATCTGTGGCAGTGGCAGAGTCTCAGCCTTGAGCAAAACAGCTGAGGTACACATAGGGCCTGAGTTTAAGCCCTGGGATGTCCACCAAAAAAATTCAAAAAGAGAAGGCCAAGTTTATGTATGAGTGACCTACCTACTTATGTGTGTATATTACCTCTCTGAGTGGAATAAGATTGTATGCAATGCTTCTCCTTTTATGTACAGATTTATTTTTCAGATAGGCTTGTTGCACGTACTGCATCATTCTCTTCTTTTCATGCCCATGGCTTTTCTCTTCCAGAGTTCCAGGCCTGTGTCCTCATATGATACACACTTAAGATCTCAGCAGCCTTTATTTCCTATTATTATTAGGCCAAGGCAGGAACAGTCACAAATCAGGCAGGGGAAGAGAAGATCAGGGTTTTTGAAATAACTGGTATTCAGAAAATTAAACTTGGGGGATGTAAAATGGTAGCATACTTATGTAGAAACTACCATTAAGAAAAAGATGAGAGGGTTGGGAATGTGGATTAGTGTGAGAGTGCTTGCCTAGCATGCAAGAAGTACGGCATTTGATCCCTCTGTAGCACATGCACAGAAAAAGCCAGAATTGGTGCTGTGGCTCAAGTAGTAGAGTGCTAGAAACATTGCCCAGGCCTTGAGTTCAACTCAAGTACAAGTAACTTCTCATCACCAAGGGAAACCCAGGAAGCTCTTGAACATCTGCCCTTTCAGAAGTGGAAGTCAGAGTGTCATAGACTTTCCTGCCCTGCCTGGCTACACCCTGTGATCTTCAGACCTCAGTCTCCTGAGCTAGGGGATGGCTCTTAGCTACTGTTGCTCTGCTAGGTCAGAAGTGTAATGACATTGACAATACAAGTCAATTGTTTATCACAAAGGGCTTGGGGAACATATTAAGCCTTTCAACAATGGGCCTTTCAGAACCCTGCAGGACACAAGGTTATAATGCTAGAGTCTGAGAGGCTGGGCAGATGGATCTGCTAAACTTGAACCTTGAGCTCTGACTCCAATTCTGGTGTACATCAGAGTTCATTTTCCAGAGAATGTTCTCCTAATTAGCAAATAGGAAAAGTACTTTGATTAGCTCTCACTTTTTCCCATTGTGTGTCTCGAACTCAAGCTTGGGCACTGTCCCTGAGCTCTTCCTCTCAAGGCGAACACACTACCACTTGAGCCACAGTGCCACGTGGGGCCTTTTGGTGGTTCGTTGGTGATCAGATTCTAACAGGCTTTCCTTGCCTAGGCTGTCTTTGAACTGTGGTCTTCAGATCTCAGCCTCCTGAGAAGATAGGGTTCCAGGTATGAGCCACTGACATCTGGCCTATTGGTTTTGCCAGTGCTGGGGCTTGAACTTAGGGGCTGGGTACTGTCTCCATGCTTCTTTTTCTCAAGGCTTGTGCTCTACCACTTGAGCACTCCACAGCTTCTGGCTTTTTCTGAGTTTGTGGCACTGAGGATTCAAACCCTGGCATTCATGCATGCTGAGCAAGCTCTCTACCACTGAGCCACATTCCCAGTCCCACCCTTACAATTTTATCTCTCAACTTGCCTATCCTCAAGGAAAGGCTTCTGAGTATAAATCATCTAAAGAAATCCCTATAGGAAGGTATTAAAGATAAACAAGTCACAGCTCATATTTGAGAGAGACTCTAAACATGTGAAGGCTGTGACAAATGTCTCCATTTAATTTTGTATTAGGTTTCAACACTTAATAAAGTATTAATGAAAAATGAGTCAATGTCCTAAATTATAGTGTGTAATTATATAATAGATGTGCAAAATGTAATAAATATTATGTGTATAATAATACTAATACAATAAACAATAAGTAAATGAAAAAAATTGGAAATACAGAAATACAAAATCAATCATAAAAATCACAGTTTGTAATAAACATACACATGTAAAATGTAACATATATTACACATGTACATAAATATTATTTTCCACTATAAGGACTTAATTTAGAACCTGGGAATTGTACCCTGAATTTCTTTTCCTCAAGGACAGTGAGCTTCCCCTTCACCTACGATGCAAAAGAGTTACCCGGATGGTGAGATCAAATCCCAGCAGTGGCAGAAATACTAACCCCAGTTCCAAGACAGTGAGAATTACTTTTAATAGATGCAATTATGTTTATTCAGTTCCAAACTGAATATTTTAAAAGCAGCAGTGTATAATCTTGTATATCTATTCAGACATGCTTCCCTTACCTGCAAAGGGCTTATCTGAGCTCTAAGTTGTTTCCTTTTTTGTACATTTTTTGTTGAAAAATATTGTATAGAGGGATTACAATTACATAAGCAAAGTAATGAGTACATTTACTATTGAGCACTGTTACCTCCTCCTTTGTTTTCCCCTTGCCATCCCTTCTCTCCCACCTCCACAGCTACCCTCCCACTCCCCAGATGAGGTCAGTGACTTAATTTTTTGTTTTTGGCTAGGCACAGGATTTGAACTCAAGTAGTAGAAACTCTCACCTTCCCTCACATTGCTACAGATTTAGCAAGATCCTGAGTTCAAATCCCGGGCTAGGAAAGAAAACTGGCAGAAATTCCAAACCAGGGGGATTATTTTCAATTTATTTAAATAATTTATTTATTTATTTATTTATTATTATTTTTTTGCCAACCATGGAGCTTGAACTCAGGTTGTGGCAAATATACCTCAACTCTGATTGCCTTAGACTGGACTGCAGCCTCTCACCCATAGTCAATCCTGGGATCCCAGAGGGTTTGCAGGAAGAAAAAAAAAAGTGGGACAGCACAAAAAGTCCCTAGCTGCAGAAGACTGGGGGTTCTACGTTATTCTTTTCTTTACTGGGTGACCATCCTGAGTCAGAATGACATGGCTGCAAAGTGGAGCTGAACTGCTATTCCTGAAGGCTGGTGGGCCATCAGGGAAGCCATTGGCCAACCTGTCAAAATAGGCCCTGGGTTAAAAATCTAAGTCCTGACACCTACCAATGGCAGGACATCACAAGACACTCGTTCCTATGCATAGGAACACTGATTGAAAGAGTAGTTCGTGCATCAGTCGAGCCTAAAAGTGGATATAATAATCCTAGGATTCTGACTGATTTTAACTGATAGTTTATTAAGCATGAAAAGAATAATATTACTTCAAAGGCAGTATAATAAATACCTTAGAGTTGGTAGGAATGTAGTAGGCGTCATTCAGTCAGATAGATGGCTCTGGCACTCTATCAATATGTACTAATTGTATACCACCATCTGCCAATCCATTTATCACTGTTTTGGCCAAACCTGGGGCTCCATCTCAGTGCCTGGGAACCACCTCACAGCTTCATTGGCTAGAGGCTGCCGTGCTCACCCTTACCCATTCATGAATTGGGCCTGCTAGGTCCGGAGGTCGGATCCCAGCACTGCCAAAAGTTTAATCTTGGAGTAAGAAGCCAAATGTGACACATGTTTTCCTTTTCTGAGAGAGTCTTGGGTGTCAGGCATTATAGTGAACACATCTACAAATCTAGATGCTATGTGATAGGAAGTAAACAATGTAATAAACCATATAGGGCTCAAAGAGTCAATAAAATAAATGGTAAATAAATGAATAAAACAAGAAATGAAATGAATAACCATACCAAACATGATATTGTCTGACTATATGGAAGTATAAATCCTGTCTTTAAAATGTAAATAAAATGATATAAGGAGTATGCTTTGCAGGACTGAGGCTTGAATTCAGGCCTAGGAACAGGCCTGACTTTCTTGACTTCAAGTATGGTGTGATTCCCCTAGCCCCACAGTGCTGCCTATTTACCCAGATCTTGAGTTCATATCCCAGGCCTGGCAGAAAAAATGGCACGAATTGCAAAACAGGGAGATAAATAATTGTTTTAAAAATTTTTTAAATTGTTTTAATTTTTTTAATTTAATTTTTTTGTTTGTGACAGCTCTGTCTCAGCTTACATCACACTAACCTGGGGTGTAGCTTCCAGAACCAAAGCCGATCCTGGAATCCTAAGACCTGATGTCTGACAGGAAAACAAAATGAAAATGACAGTAAAAAAATCCGCAAGCCGTACATGGTAGGAGGTTTCTTGGCTATGGTTCCTTGCAAGGTGACCATCCTATGTCTGAATGACATGGATGCCACGCCCAGGTGACCTGTCATTGCTCAAGGCTGGCAGACTGTCAGGAAAGCCATAGGCCAACACTGCAACACAGGCCCTGAGTTCAAATCCTGGTCCTGGCACCTACCAATGGCAGGAGATCCCAAGATACTCCTGCCTGCGCTTAGAAATTCCGAAGGAGGGGCTGGGAAAGTGGCTCAGTGGTAGAGTGCTTGGGTTGCATGCCTGAGGCCCTGGGTTCGATTCCTCAGCACCACATAAGCAAAAAGAAGAAAGCCAGAAGTTGCGCTGTGGCTCAAGTGGTAGAGCACTAGCCTTGAGCTGAAGAGCTGAGGGACAGCACCAAGGCCCAGAATTCAGGCCCCATGCCTGCAACACCCCCCCCAAAAAAAGAAAGAAATTCCAATGGAATGGTATGCAACTCATGATTGAATAGTTCGTACAGCAGTCTGGACTCAAATTAGATGCAATAATCCTAGGACACTGATTGAACTTAATTAATGGTTAATTAGGCATGAAAAGAATAATACTCCTTCAATGGAGGCATAATAACTACCTAAGACTTGGTAGGAATGTAGCAGATATCATTGAATTCTAGATACATGGCTCTGGCACTCTGTACTATTATGTATTTATTGGTGTACTACCACCTGCCTATCCATGTATGGCTATTTTGGCCCGCCCTGGGGCTCAATCTCAGAGGTTGCCAAAAATTTCCTCCTGGAGTAAGAAGCCAAGTGTGACACCTGTTTTCCTTTTCTGTGAGAGTGCGGGGTGTCAGGCATGATGGAGAACAAGTCTGCAAATCTAAATGCTATGTGATAGGGTGTAAACAATGTAATACATGGTTAGGTGTCATCACAGTCAATAAAATAAACGGTAAATAAATGAATAAAACAAAAAGTACAATGAATAACCACACCAAACATGATATAGACTGAACACCTGTCTGGAAGTTCAATCCTATCTTTAAAATACATGTGAAGACTACGTTTTCCGAGGTTGGGGCCTGAATTCAGGCCTAGGGAAGAGGCCTGACTTTCTGATCTTCAAGCATAGAGAACTTCCCCTTCACGCAGAGTGCAAGAGTTACCCAGACCCCGAGTCACATCCCAGGCCTTGCAGACAAAAAAATAGCACACATTTCAAGCCAGGTAGCTTCATTAGCATTTTTCATATTTTTTAAAGTTCACTTTAAGGTTCACCTGTATTTGATACATTTTGATTTTATAACATGAGAGTTTTTTAAAAAGGGGTTTAAACGTTTACATTTCAGCATAGCACATTGGTGTTTCTATTTTGAACATCTGCCATGAAGAGTGAGAATGAAAATGAGTACATCATTCCTCCCTAGAGGGACAGTTGATGTTATTTCTATTTAGAGTTATTTCTATAACTATAAACTCTCTGCAATTGCATCGTGTGAGTTTTCCTCAGTGCCTACCACAAAATACAGTAGGAGAGTTCTCATACCACAAAAGGTTGGGTTTCTGAATGAATACTAATTCTGTGAGGACAGTAGGTACTTGTAAGCATTTTGGGAATAAAGTGAATTATAAATTGAAAAACAAAAACATTGGGACTGGGATGTAGCTCAGTATTGGAGTACTTGCCTAAAGAGCATAAGACCGTGGAAGAAAAGGAAGGCAAGTTTCCTAAAGCTCAGAAGGTTAGAATTTTATGATCCATACGAACAAACTTCTTTCTTCTTTTTTTTTTTTTTTTTTGTCGGTGGTGGGGCATGAACTCTAGGGTTCGCTGCCCACCTTCAGCTCTTCAACTCATGGCAAGTGCTCTAATGCTTGAGCCACAGTGCCATTTCCGGTTTATTGGACATAAGGGTCTCACGGACATTCCTGCCCAGGCAGGCTTTGAACTCCCATCCTCAGATCTCAGCCTCCTAAGTAGCTAGGATTATAGGTGTGAGCCACTGTCACCTGGTGCATGAACAAACTTATTAAAGATTGATTCTGAGGAAAGGAACTTGGAATACACTTTTAATATATATAATTTATAAAGCCATGGTTAAGGCACTAATTCAGAAGTATTTATTCATTGGCTAGTTTTTTAGTTTATTTAAAGATATATATATATATATGCGCATACATTTTTAATATATCTACAGATATTATTAAAACATAGCTTTGAAGTGTACCTAAAAGCATATGTGCTCATGTAAAGTTATACAACTACACAAGCTTGATTTTTTATTTTCAGTTTGTTGGTGCCATAAATTAGGTGGGATGTGTGTACTGTTGTTTTGTTCTCTGTTTTTGGAAGATTTCTCTCTGCTTTCTTCCCCTATCCACCTCTCTCTGCACTTTAATTCAGCTTGCTCTTTCTTGGCTTGATTGTTCATAGCTGATTTTCTACCACTTCAGCTATACCTGTAGCCTTGCTTTTTGCCAGTTAATTGGAGATGTCGTTTCTCAGGCTTTTCTGCCTGGATTGGCTTTAAAATTTCGTCTTCCAGTTCTCACCTCTTGAGTAGCTGGGATTAAAGATGTGAGCCACTGGGGTGCCTAGGGATGAATTCGACTTTGGTTGGTGTATTCTTTCTGTTTTTCTAAGCATGGGATCATCTACTATAGAATTTCTGTGAATGTCCTGGGTCTGAAGTAAGGTATATAATACATATGCTAATCTGTATAGTTCTCATAAGATGTAATCAATTTAATACATGTTATAAGTGTAATAATAGTCAATATAAATAATGAATGAATGAATAGTGCAAGAAATAAAATACATACACAGTAAAATAATATGCGGTAAACATAAGTATGTTGATATTAATCATTATTTCAAATGTGGATGAATATTACTTTAACAGGACTGGGGATTGAATTCAGGCCTAGGGAAGAGGCCTGAATTGTTTGTCTTCAAAGATGGTGAGTTTCCCCATCCCCCACAGTGCATTAGATTTACCCAGACTCTCAGTTCAAATGCCAGGCCTTAAAGGAAAAATAAAAGTTTTGAATGCCAAGCTGGGGAGCTTCATTAGTATTTTTACAATTTTTTTTCGTGGGGCTTGAGCTCTGGCCTTGGGCACTGTCCATGCACTCTTCAGCTCAAAGCGAGTGCACTACTGCTTGAGCCACAGCACCACTTCTGGTTTTCTAGTGCTTTATTGGAGATAAGATTCTCATGGGCTGTACAGCCTGGGTTGGATTGAACCACAATCCTAAGCCTCTTGAGTAGCTAGAATTACAGGTGTGAGCCACCGGCGCCCAGATATTTCTAATATTTTAAAATTTTATTGATTGATTGATTGGTTGCCAATCACGGGGCTTGCACTGAAGTTGTGGCAACACTGCCTGAGATTCCATCACCCTAGGCTGGGATGGTGCAGCCTCTGGACTCACGGCCGATCATGGGATGGTACGCCTCAGGGGCTGACAGGAAAACAAAATGAAAACAGCACCAAAAAAAACCCGCGATCTGTGGATGGTCGGCGGTTTCTTGGTTTTCCTTCCTTGCATGGTGACCATCCTGGTTTCAAATGACATGGCTGCAACCTGTAGGTTACCTGGCACTGCTGAAGGTGGCAGGCTGGCAGCGAAGCCATAGGCCAACCTGGACACCTAGGTCCTGAGTTTGAATCCCGGTCATGCCACTTCCAAAGGGCTGGGGAGCCTAAGAATCTATTGCCTTTCCATAAGAGCACCAGAGGACTGTGAACAATGTCATGGTTTGATGAGTAGTTCATCAATCAGTCTAGCAGAAAATTAGACCCAATAATCACAGGACACCGACTGATTTTAATTCATAGTTCATTATGCACTAAAAGAATACTATTGATTAAATGGAGTCCTCACTAAAGACCTGAGAATCCGTAGGAGCGTAGTATGTATAATTGAACACTAAATAGATATTTCTGGCAGTATGTAAGTATCTAAATTTATATTTATTTGTATAGCATCATCTGCATAGAACATTTTTGCTATTTTGGCCAAACCTGGAACTCGATCCCAGGTCTTCAGATCCACTTGGCACCTGCATGGGCTAGATGCTGCCATGCTGACACTCACCCCTTCATGAATTGGGCCTCCTAGTCCCTCAGTCAAGGTCCCATCATTGCCAAAGTTTCTTCCTGGTGTAAGATTCCATGTGTGACACCTGTTTTCCTTTTCTGTGCAAGTGCTGGGTTTTAAGTATGATGTGCATGTTATGTATTCAAAGCTATATGCTATGGAATAGATTGGAACAAATGTAATAAATGTTATAGGTGTACTCACAGTCCATAAAATAAATGCTAACTCAATCAATCAATTAATAATAATAAAATATAATGAATCACTCCAACAAACATGATTTAAAATGAATATAGCGATATAACTCCAATATTTAAAATGTCTATAAATGTTTTGTTTTTCAGTACTGGTGCTTGAATTCAGGCCTAGGGAAGAGTTGAGAAGTGCATGCATGATTCACATAGGAAATGATAGGTAAGATCTGAATTAAGACTGCATGAAGTGTGACAATAATAATTACATTCAGGAAATTGACGAATTGGGAAAGATCCAAGAATTGGTAGTCACATGGAAGATAGGATTCCAACACAGCTCACCACATCTCCTACTCTATACAAACAGGCCTTTATTAGCATATTAATTTCAGCTTATGAATGGATGAATATGGTGCTCCACCCCCACCTCAGGGCTAGATCTCACGTCCTGTGTATGGCCTACCTCCTTAGTGGCTCACAAGCTGGTGTGCTCATGTTGACCCATTTGGCAGTTGGTTCTGCTAGGCCCTGAGTTCTACTTCTAGCATTGCCAAAAGTTTCATCCTGATGTGAGATGCCAAACCTTGCAGATGTTTTCCTATGCTGGGTCCTGGGTCGCAGCTAGGATATAGAAAGCATAGGAAACTCTATACCCATTGGAATAGGTTGTCATCCATGTGAGCACAGTTATATATTTCCTCCTATACTCAATAAAATACACAATACATAGATGAATAAGACACAAAATAAAAAGATTAACTGAAAACCAGGTGCATGCCACATCGTTATGTAAATAGAGATCCTATGTTTAAAAGAGGTGGGCTTGTCCAGTGCTGGGGCTTCCTTTGCATGGTGACAATTCTGGGTCCAAACATGGCTGCCTGCAGAATGAAGGTGACCTGACATGGCTGAAAGCCTGCTGGTTTTTTGGGTGCCACAGGCTAACCAGACAATGGAGGTCCCGAGGATGAATCCCAGTCAGCCCTTTTACTATGAGAGAACTGCTGGAGATCCTGGGACACTGGTTTCTGGGCCTAGGAAGGGTCCTGGAATGCAATCAATCTTATCTTTGAATGAGTAGTTCCTGCTTGATGTGAGTAGGAAATGATAGGCAAGATTCATGGGATATTGATTATTTTTAATGAAGAATTGATGAAGCATGACCATAATCATCACAGTTATGAAATGGAGGCATCGGGGAAGATCCAAGCATTGGTAGTCACAAGGTAGATCCCATCACAGGTCTCCATCTCTTCTACACTATAAAAATATGTACTTATTTGCATACTAACTTGCACTTACAAATGCATGACTATTTTCCCCCCTCCTAATCCCCTTCTCCCAGGGCTGTATCTCAAGTCCTAGAACTGGCCTACCTCCTTAGTGGCTCACAAGCTGGTGTGCTCACTTTTGCCCATTCACCAATTGGGCCTGCTAGGCCCTGAGTTTGTATCCCAGCACTGCCAAAAGATTATCCTGATGTGAGAAGCCTATCGATCCATCTGTTTTCCTGTCCTGAGAAAGACCTGGGTCTCAGGGAGGACGGAGATTACTACATAGGCAACCCTATACCCAAAGGAGTGGGTTGCCATCCATGTCAGCACAGTTATATCTGTCATCATAATCAATAAAATACACATTGCATCCAAGCATAAGACACAAAATAAAGAGAACGAGTACACTGAATGCAAGATGCCACCCATCCATGTATGATAATATAGATCCTGTACTTAAACGATGAATTCATGATTATATTGATCCTCCCTTCCAGGGCTCAGTCTCAGAACCTGGGTACATCCTAGCTCCATAGTGGCTCACAGGCTGGTGTGCTCAAATTGACCCAATTCACCAATTGGGCCAGCTAGGCCCTGAGTTCAAATCCCAGCACTTGCGAAAGATTCATCTTGATGTGAGAAGCGCATCGATCCACCTGTTTTCCTGTCCTGTGAAAGTCCTGGGCCTCAGCCAGGATGGAGAATGGTATATAGGCAACTCTATAGCCATGGGAATAGGATGTCATCCATGTCAGCACAGATATACCTGTCACCATACTCAATAAAATAAACAATACATCCATGAATAAGACTCAAAATAAAAAAAAGATAACTACATTGAATGCAAGATGCATACCAAACCTGTATGTAAATAGAGATCCTATATGTAAAAGAGTTGGGCTTGTTATTTTGTCCAGTGCTTGGGCTTCAAATCAAGCCCTGGACCAGGCCTGACATTCTAGTCTTCAAGGATGGTGAGCTTCCCCTTCTCCCACAGTGCAATGGGGTTACCCAGACCTGAGTTTAAATCCCAGCTCTAGCAGTATTACAGTGTGAGTTCTTAGCTAGGGTGCTTCATTCATAATTTTTTATTTATTTATTTTTATGCCAGAGCCGGGCCTTGAACTCAAGTCATGGCAACTCTGCCTCAGCTCTGATCATCCTAGGCTGCAGCCTCTGGACCCACAGACCTCGGACCCTAAGATCCAGGGGCTTGCTGGAAAAATAAAAGCCCCGAGGGGGAATAAAAGCGGTGGAAAGTTCCACCTGGCACTTTTACATTTATTTTCCTTTGCATGCTGACCATGCAGGGTCCAAACACGGTGGCCTGCAGAGTGAAGGTTACCTGGTGTGGCTGATGGCCTGTTGGCCATCAGAAGAGTCAGAGGCCGACCCAGCAACGTAGGCCCCGGGGTCGAATCCTGGTCAGCCCCCATGCATTGAGGGAATTGTGGGAGATTCTGAGATACTCATTTCCAGACCTAGGAAGAGTCATGGAATTCGATGGATCTCATCTTTGAATGAGTAGTTCCAGTTTGATGCTAGTAGGAAATGATAGGCAGGACTTATGGGGTATAGATTATTTTTAATGAAGAGCTGATGAAACATGGCCATAATCATCACAGTCATGAAATGGAGGCATTGGGGAAGATCCAAGAATCATTAGTCACAAGGTAGACTGGATTCCATCACTGGTCGCCATCCTACTCTATACAAATATGTACTTATTTACATACTACCTTTAGATTATGAAAGGATGACTGTTGTGCTCCCCTTCTCCACCCTGCCCCACGCCCACGCGGGGCTCAATTTCAGGTCCTGGGAATGGCCTCGCTCCTTAGTGTATCACAGTCTGGTGTGCTTACCTGGACCCATTCGCCTATTGGTCCTGCCATTCCCCGAGGTCAGATCCCAGCACTGCCAAAAGATGAATCCTGATGTGAGAAGCCAATCGTTGCACCTGTTTCTCTGTCCTGTGAAAGTCCTGGGTCTCAGCTAGGATGCAGTATGCTATATAGGCAACTCTATATTCATGGGAATCAGTTGCCATCCATGTCAGCACAGTTATAGCTGTCATCTTATACAATAAAATACAAAATGCATCCATGACTAAGGCACACAATAAAAAGAATAACTACACTGAATGCATGATGCATTCCACATCCCTATGTAAAGAGAGATCCTATGTATAAAGTAGGTGAGCATATGATTTTTGCCAGTGCTCGGGCTTCAGTTCAGGCCCTGAGACTAGGCCTGACCTTGTAGTCTTTAAGGATGGTGAGCTTCACTTTCCCCCACAGTGCAACAAAGTTACCCAGTCCTGAGTTGGAATCTCAGAGGTGGCAGAAAAATGGTGAGAATTCTGAGCCAGGGTGTGTTATTGTTATTATTATTATTATTATTATTATTATTATTATTATTATTATTATTATTATTGCCAAGCATGGGACTTGAACTCAGTTCATGACAACTCTGCCTCAGCTTCGATCACCTCAGGCTGGTGGGCTCCCATGGGCCTGTAGCCGATCCTTGGATCCTAGGCTCTAAAACTTTGCAGGTAAAACTGACAGAAAAATGACAGGAAAAGATGACAGAAAAATGAGAGAAAAAATGTGGCAGGATAGATTTTTTATATTTTCTTGTTTTGCACGGTGACCATCCTGGGTCTGAATTACACGGCTGCAAATGGTACTTCACCTTGCATTGGAGAAGGCTAACGGCCCATCAGGGAAACCATAGGCCCATGCGGCAAAATAGGCCCTGAGCTTGAATCCTGGTCCTGACACCTACCAGTGCGGGGAGATCCCAAGATACTTGTTCCTATGCATGGGAATAACAATGAAATGTTAGCAAACGCATGATTGAATGAGAAGTTTCTGCGTGTATTGGTCAAGTCCAAAATTAGAGGCAGTGATCCTAGGACAATGATTCATCTTAATGAATGGTTAATTAAGCATGAAAAGAATACTATTCCTTCAATGGTGGCATAATAAAGTCCTAAGAGTTAGTAGGAATGTAGTTGATGTCATTGAATATTAGGTAGATATCTCTGCCACTATGTACAAATATTTTTTTTTGTTGTTCTACCACCTGTCTATCCATGTATGGCTATTTTGTCCACTCCTGCAGCTCAATCTCAGGGTCTGGAAATGCCCTGGCAGCTTCATTGGCTAGAGGTTGCAGTTTTGACACACCCATTCAGGGTCTGAATTGGGTCTGCTAGGCCCTGAGTTCAGATCCCAGCACTGCCAACAATTGGATCATGGAGTAAGAAGCTGAGTGTGATAGCTGTTTTCCTTTTCTCTGAGAGTCCTGGGTGTCAGACATGATGGAGAACACATGTGCAAATCTAGATACTATGTGATGGGTTGTCATCAATATCATGAATGGAATGTGTGTCATCAGAGTCAATATAAAATCTCATATCTAAAATATACTGGGAACTCAGAAAATTAAATCGCCCAACAACAAATCCTCAAAGAAACAATTGCCCAATAAAAGAGTGGGCAAAAGACTTAAAGAGAAACTTCTCTGAAGAGGAAAGATGCATGGCCAATAGACACATGAAGAAATGCTCAACCTCCCTAGCCATAAAAGAAATGCAAATCAAAACAATATTGAGATACCACCTCACACCAGTTAGAATGCCTATAATCAAGAACTCTAATAACAACCGATGCTGGAGGGGATGTGGACAGAAGAGAACCTTACTGCATTGTTGGTGGGAGTGTAAACTTGTTCAACCACTTTGGAAAGTAGTATGGAGGTTCCTCAAAAGACTTCACATAGAACTCTCCTATGACCCAGCAATTCCACTTTTGAGCATTTACCCAAATGTTTACAAACAAGACCACACTAAAGCTACCAGCACGACTATGTTTATTGCAGCACTATTTACTATAGCTAAGATATGGAACCAACCCAGATGCCCCTCAGTAGATGAATGGATCAAGAAAACGTAGTATATATACACAATGGAATTCTATGCCTCCATCAGAAAGAATGACATTGCCCCATTTATTAGGAAATGGAAAGACTTGGAAAAAATTATATTAAGTGAAGTAAGCCAGGCCCAAAGAAGCATAGGTCCCATGGTTTCCCTTATTTGCAATATCTAGTATATGTCTGGGTCAAGCAGAATAGGTCAGATAAGGTGATGTTAGGGAAATGAACCCTAAGATATGTACTCAAATGATTTTTCTCTCTCTTGTGATTGTTTCTAACACATGTATAATATTATTTCTTTGTTGCTTTGTACGTCCCTCTCCCACAGTATAACACCTGCTTTCACTGTATTTGATGTCGGTATAATTTGTGGAGGGGAACAGGAAAAATTAATAGTTTAAATAGGGATACAGGTGGACCCATTGCAGCAATGAGATGTACAAGTCGTTATGTCAAAAATGAACTTTACAACATTGGTGCAGGGGGAGTGCGGGGGAGGAGCAGGGAGGATTGGTTGGGGGGGTGAGAGGGAACATGGGAAGGGATGGGAAGTGGAAACAAAGGAGGAGGCTACAATGCTTGATATGAAATGTACTCATTATCTTGCCCATGTAATTGTATCCCCTATGTACAGTATTTTCACAATTAAAAAATGGAAAATAAATGAATAAAACAAAAATACAATAAATAACCAATACAAACAGGACATGGACTGAAAATCTATATGTAAGTAGAAATCTTACCTTTACAATATATATAAATAGAATTTTTCCAGGGCTGGGACTTTAATTCATGCCTAGGGACCAGGCCTCACTTTCTTGTCTTCAAGCATGGTGAGCTTCCCCTTCGTCCACAGTGCTTCAGAGTTACCCAGGCCTTAAGTTCAAAATCAAAGGTAGGAGAAACAGCGTGAATTGCAAGCCAGGGAGCTAATTTTTTTCTGCTTTTTTGCTTTTTTTGCCAAGCATGGTCTTGAACTCAGGTCATGGTAACCGTGCCTCAGCTTTCATCACCATAGGCTGGGGTGCAGCCGCTGGAAACACAAGCTATCCTGGGATCCTAGAACTTCAGGCCCTGTGCAACGGGGGAATTGCACAGAAAAAAGTGGCAGGATGGCATTTTTACATTTTCTTACTTTGCAGTATGGCCATCTGGGTCTGAGTGATCTGGCTCCAAAACATACTTCACCTTGCATTGCTGAAGGCTTGCAGGCTACTGAGGAAGCCATAATCCCGAACAATGATTAGCCAAGCACCAGTGGCTCTCACCAGTCCTCCTTGATACTTACAAGGCTGTGATAGGAGGATCATGGTCAAAGTAACCCTAGGCAGGAAAGTCCTTGAGACACCTGTCCAACCTCAATGCCAACAAAGCCAGAAGTAGAGCTGTGTGGCTCCAGTGGTAGAGGGCTAATCTTGAGCAAGAACACCTCATGGACTGTGACCAGATGCTGAGTTCAAGGTCCAGGACTGGCAAAAACAGACATATACAACAATCTGTGCAGCCATCTGGCTAAAGCAGGTCTCCCTCTTGTCCCCAACTGGATTGGACAGACTTTCCTGGTAAAGGAGCTGCTGTCATGTTGACTAGGCCCACTTGGTCTGCATCCCAGGATTCCAGGCACACCCCCATTTTTTCATCGTTCTTTTTCACCAATGGGATCCAAGAATAGTGGACATGCCCATATTACATGCTTCCCAGTAGCACCTGGAATCCCTCTGTTGGGTGACACCACTATCAGCAGTTGAGGAATGTAGAGGTCGCTGAGTGGTGAGCAAGAGACTCCAGGTGACTTTGAGGTAGAGTAGGAAACGATGTCCTAGTCAGTGAGTGGGAGAATAGAAGATTTTCTAGAGCCTGGGAATGTAGCCAGCCCAACTTTCCCGTCCTGGCGCTCAGATGTCTGAAACAATAAGAATCAATGAGAGAACTGTGGGCAAAAAGCTGCCACAAGAACACCAGCAGTATCCTCCCGACAGACCTGAAACATTCAAGAAAACAAAGAACATGAAAAAGGGAGGGATCCCCAAGACAAACACCACTGGGGAGCGAGATTGTATGGAGAGTCCAGCGAAAGGTGATGCCGACCATGGGCCTACCCTGCCTTTGGACTCAGTCACAGCCACCAGGGTCCAGAGTGTCAAGGGTCCCAATCCCACCAAGGATCCACAGAGATGCTACCTGCATATGATGCCCACCCTGGACCACAGAAAAGAAGAAACCAGGCACTCTGTGCCAATATCCAACCACTGAAGTAGGGAGACAGACCCGCAGGGTCAATGGGAGTAAGAGAGGGAGAAGATAGACCAGATACATGCAGCACCAAAAATGGAGGTAGAAATCCAAAAGGCACCCATACAGTGGTTGGTTTCGGCAGAAAGCGATTTACAATGTGCACTGGCCCAAGTGCAGTAGGCCGCTGATGACAGAGAAAGGGAGCATGAAGCTCTCACCAGCTGCCTACAAGCTACAGAGTGGGGTGTGGCAGAGCTGGAGATAGTGGCTTCTCTGGTCACTGCTGCAAAGGAGAAGACCAAAATGTTCCTCAAACAGCTGAATGATGTGATCCTTCAGCTCGAGGAAAATACCAGAAACTTTGATGACCTGGAGCAAGTGAACACAGAGTTGCAGCAGAAGGTGGAAGTGCTGTAGGTACAGAGGAGCAACATGAAGAAGAGAATATGCAAGTTCCAACAAGCGCTGGAGGGCATTAGGTACTGAAGATGGAGTTGAATAACCTGGAGGAACAACTTCATATCCAGGTCCAGGAAAACCAGTCTCCGTCTTCAGAACGTGGAGCAGTAGGAGCAACTGCAGAGACTGGAGGAGAAAGCCTAGGATCAGCAGGAGACCCCTGAGACCCCACGATGTGCATGTGTGTGGGATAGACAACCGGAGGAAAAGCTGGCCCTGCTGTGGGACACTCTCCACCGGATGAGTAGTGAGAAGGAGGAGCTTGCCAGCATCCTGGACACAAAGCAGCAGATGAAGAAACATCTGCGGGAGCAGTAGGACTGCTCAGAGAAGAAGATAGAGAAATGGATAGTGGTGGCTGAGAGAGAGAGAGCCAAGCAGCTCAGGAGCAGCAGGAGCAGTCCCTGGGCCAGTGCAGGAGTTCAGAACCTCCTGTGAATGGCACATTGTCTCCAATGAGCGATTGTGGTCTGAGAAGGAGGCCCTGCAGCAGCACTTAGAGAGGCAGATCCAGCTGCTGGAGCAGCTGATGCAAGTGAAGGGCTCAACAAACTGGAGGGACCAGGTGGTGTCCCCGAAGTGGCAGGACACTCTCAAGTGCCTGGAAGCCACCAGATCACAGGAGGAATGCCTGCAAGCCCAGCTGAGCTTCCTGGCTTTCCCTGGGGAAGGGGAAGGGATGAGCCCTGGAGAAGCAAAAGGTAACGAGGTGAATCCCCCCCACCCCATGTGACCATCACACAGGATGGAGAGGTTCCCCAGACCAAGAGTGACATGGCTCTGAGAGTGCTCTTGGAGGATGAGATCCACAGGGGGAAACTCCTGACCCAAGAATGGTGGGCTAGCTTCAGGCACCCCATGGCCAACCCAGCAGCTCAGTGCCAGACTGAGCTGGAGCCACAGACCCTCATCCATGACCTGCCTGATGAGGTGGACTTCCAGAGTCCAGCAGGTGAGCTCCAGCATTGATGCAGCCAGCTTTTGGCACACATCCAAACTATCAAGGAGTCCCTCATGGTGTGTAAAAAGCAGATGTTGTTCCTGAATGAGCTATGTTGGGAAAAAGCCCAGTGCATGCACTGGCTGTCTCAGGAGAAGATCGAGAAGAGGAGAGTGTTGAGGAGCTGCTGTCACTCCTAGTCAGGGAAAGCACAGACAGCAGTTTCCAGATGCCAGCACAGGCTGAGCCTCCCATCCCCCTCCCCAACACTGCTTCAGAAGCAACTTGAAGACAGCATGGAAACTGCCAGAGGAGAGGTCAGTGTTCCCGACCCCATAGTGGATTCCCCCAAGGAGCAGGTCCTGCCCCAGATGCCCCACATCCAGATCTGCCCACAGCTTCCAGGCTCAAGTGAGGAGTGCTTTCTCACTTTCTCCGGTAGACTGATGTAGATGACGACTCTCTATGTGACATACTGACTCTCAAAAGCGTTAGCCACCAGAAGTAGGTGACCAAGTGGCTTTCTCTCAGGCCTCCATCTGCCGGGCAACGGGAAGGTTAAACTGGGGGTAGGGTAGGGCAGAGGCTGAAGGGAGTTGGCCCAAACTCAAGGGACATCTAATGGCCTATTGGTGGCCCATTGGTGACTTCTGGCATGCTAGGCAAACACTCTACCACTGATCCACATTCTCAGCTAGGATGATTTTTCCCCCTCCCAAACCCATATGGCCATTCCTCAGATAAATAGGAAGTAGGGGCTAGGATGAATATGAAGCACAAGTCTGGTTCAACCCAAAATATTCCCCTGCCCCCTCTTCCCACACCCTGAGTTGAAGTTTTTCTTCTACCATTGAGGGATGAGAGAGGGAGAGGGGAGTCCCAAGAAAATACCAACAACAGTGGCCCCCTGAGTCCCACATCCTTCCCCACACAAGTGGTCCTCCAGATTCCAATCTTACCTGACTCAATGTGAAGTCTACACTGTCTCCCCACCACTGCAAGGGTCAGGATGAAATAAAAGTCAGCCCAGGCCTCAGCGCACACCCAAAGTGGAAGCTCCTAGTCCCAGACCTACTTCCACCTCTGACTGCCCCTAGTTAGGCCACACCCACCACTCACCACTATGATGGTGGTGATGACCTCATGGATGGATTCCAGGAAGAAGGTCTATGGCAAAGAGCAGAAGCATCAGGGTGAGCAGGGCAGAAGGAGGTGGGGTGATTGCTCTGGGATCTTCCTTGGAGCCCTCCCATCCAGCCAGAACCATGCTGACCCAAAGCACGAACAAGGCCAGGGGGTGAGACGATGGAGGAGCACAGGATTAAAGGAGGTACTGCTTTGTCTTGGAGGACTTGATTAATTCCAATTATAATTAATTCCAATTACATTTGGCCCATGCCAATCCCAAAGACATCATGCAATGCCTCTCCGTGTTGTTGTTGGTCATGAAGGCTGTCCCTGAGCTCTTTTTCTCAAGGCTGGCACTCTACCACTTGAGCCACAATGCCATTTTTGTTTTCTGATGGTTCATCGATAAGAGTCTCATACACTGTCCTGCCCAGACTGGCTTGGCACCATGATCCTCCATATCTCAGATTCCTGCGTAGCTAGAATGACAGGCATGAGCCACCAGTGCCCAGTATGTGATGCCTTTTGAAGGCATCTTGGCGAGTCTGTAAAGGAGCCCCAAAGGGCCTGGATAGACAATGACCCAATCAAGGAGCCGGGATGGGGGAAGGTTGACCTTCTAGCCATTCTGTTCCTCCAAAATTGAAGATGCCAGGTGATGTTGTATGCACCAAACACCTGGGCCAGCAGCCACCAGGCTTACTGGGGGAAAAAGTAGAGAATACCCAAAGACTGCAGTGTAGAAATCTCTGATTTTGCATTCATGTGGTGTGTGTGTGTGTGTGTGTGTGTGTGTGTGTGTGTGTGTGTGTGTGTGTGTGTGCAGCCCCACTTCCTTTTTGATGGTTAATTGTAGGTATGAGTCTCAAGGACTTTGCTGTCCATGGTCGCTTTGAATCATGATTGGGGGCCCCAGGGAAGCAAGAGTAAACACAAGTGACAAGTACAATCCCTATTGTGGGCCACTCCTGCCCCCTGGTGGCCACACACGGAACATGCGGTCTCATGCCATTATCCTCTAGAGTTCAAAATGGGCAAGTTACTAGGGCCAAGCTGACTTTTGCTCACCCTGATTGCTGATGCCTGAGTAGGTCTGTTCCACCCTAGGCCCAGAGAGCTCCAGGAGGCCCAGCTTTCCAGGGCAACAGGGAAGGGAGAGGTCAGCTCCAGGCTGAGCTAAGAGCCTTTGCCCACGGATACCCTAACTTGGCCTTACTTATCACCATAAGACCTGTCAAAGAAAAACCCCAAAAAACAAAATTGGATCTGTGCCTCCAAGTGTTAGAGCTCTAGCATTGAACCAAAGAGCTCAGGGACAGGGCCCCCAAGCTTTTAGTTAAAGACCCCCAGCTGACTTCCCTCATAAAACACAGCTTGTCTAAATGTGAACTGGTAGGATTTGTGAAGTGTTTCTGAAGAATGGTGATACTGAAGAAAGCACCTAATTCTAATGACAGCTGAACTTGTGACATACAGCTATGTGCTGAGTCCTTCACAGGGCGCTATTTACTGGGTCCTTCCCTCATGGGAGTTATATGCTGAGTCCTTAAAAAGATGCTGTTTGCTGAGTCATCCCAAAGGGTGCCATTCACTGAGTCCTTTACACTGTGGGCTATAGACTCCCTCCTTCAACGGGTGCTGGGTAGAGTACTCAGCATACTACATGCTGAGTCCTTCAAGGGGAGCTGTGTGCTGAGTCATTTACACAGGGTGCTTTGTGCTGATTTTGGAAGTGTGCTGTGTGCTGAGTCATCCCAAAGGGTGCTATGTTCTGAGTCCTTGAGAGGTGGTTATCCCCAACAATCACACAGACACAAACACAAACACACATACACACAGGAGTGTCACCATGCAACTGCTTGGTGTGTGGAGTGGAGGGGGATGGAGGAGAGTCTCCTCCAGCCGTGGGGCTGAGGGGAGATTCGATCCCCTGGGCCGGTACTGGGGGTGGGGGTAATGTTGAGCTGAGGTAAGGCTGCAATTGCCATGGTCTAGAAGCCTCAGGGCCCAGTCAGGGCTGCAATTGTGGCCAGGGGTGGGGGGTGGGACCCAGGGGAGGAGGGGGCGGGGCCCAGGAGCACACTTTGGTGGCAGCAATGGCCAGGGGCACAAGGGGGCAGGGGTGTGTGCGCAGAAGGGGCGGGGTGTCCCAGGAGAGGAGTGTGGGGCCCAGGGAGAGCTGGGAGAAGAGCGAGCAGGAGCACTAGCACCCGTGGAAATGGCTTCAATGGCTGGCGGCTGCTCCGATCATAGTGTGGGGCCTGGCCGGGAGCGCAGAGCATGTGGATCCTGCAAGGCAGGCACATCGCCACATGCAGCCCCTCGGAGGCGCCCAGCCATGGTGGCCCTGAGTCTGAGGTCCCGGTGCGGGGAGCACGGCAGAGGCAGTGGCTGCTGAGGCGGCGGCGGCCACAGGTTAGGAGGCCGCTGAGGCTGCGGTGGTGGCTGAGGAAGAGCAGAGGCTGCGCACAGCTTCACCACGCGCCCGCGCTGGGTTTCAAACATGGTGCTGCTGGCTGGGACCCGCGGAGCCTATAGCAGTCACCTGGCGGAGATGTTGCGCCCCTGGCCTGCTGGTGGCCCTGACTTGGTTCCAGCCCTCGGTTCTCAGACTCCTGGCGCCACGCGGAGTCGCAGCCTACAGCTTCTTCCAGCAGCACACGTGAGTGGCCGACCTGAGCTCCTGCACTCCACAACCCCCCCTGTAAACCCCATCCCCCACTCTACCCTTCCCCCCACCCTCACGGACCCGGACCCTTGCCTCTTGCCTCCCCATCCTGCCCTGTCTGTGCCTCCACCGTGCCCCACAGTCTGTCCTGGCTCTGCCACAAATGCACCCCAGGGGTGGGGGGTGGAGGTGGGTGTCCACCTGGGGATCCCACCCTCATCCCTAGTGGCCAGTGTTCCAGGAAAAGGGGAGCTGCAGGGATGAGGAGGAGGGGAGACCACAGAACCCCTGGCCTGGAGCAGTGGGAACCACACAGCTGTGCATGTGCACCCTTCCTCTCCCTGGTGGGAACCTGGTGGCTTTAGTCAGAGGTGGGGAGCTGCACCTCCACACCTACCTTCTCGGTTCTTTTCCCTTTTGCTGGGCAGGGGTTGTTGGATGCAGAAGATAGACTCCGTTGTTGTGTGAGCCCTTGTCTTCTGCGCTCAGTCACCCTTTCACCTGAGGTCATTCCCAGAAGAGCCCACTACAGAGGTGAGGGCACTGGGGTCAGATAGAAGGTGGGTATTTGGGAGAAAAACACACCCCCTCTGACACACATATAACTGGCCTGTACCCCAACCCCAGCATTCAACAGTTCTGACTGGGTGATCACATTTCCCAGTTCTGCCAGCTTCTGCTAGTGCTACCAGTCCATCTAGTCTCCTAGTCCTCACCAAGAATTTGCCACGTTGCCCAGAAGTATGTAGGAGGGAAGTAGGGAGTCCATCCATGTAT
Source organism: Dipodomys merriami (assembly GCF_024711535.1). Taxonomy (NCBI): domain Eukaryota; kingdom Metazoa; phylum Chordata; class Mammalia; order Rodentia; family Heteromyidae; genus Dipodomys; species Dipodomys merriami. Next base: position 2,217,378 of record NW_027202538.1, on the reverse strand, counting down.
ATAGCCTTTAGGACCCCATCAAAGTCCCCAACAACGCCCCCACCCCAGGTCAGACACCTTTCTGGAGGCACCTGCTTTGTTTTCTGTCCAGGCTCTGAGAAGCCACGTGTCTCGGAAGTCCTTCACCCAGCATCCTGGTCTAGGGTTTTGGTGAATGGGGAGTCAAGGCTTGTTGTTACCAATGGGAAGGTCTGGCCCTTCTGCATTATGAGAGCATTGTTCCCCTTGGGTGAGATCCCTTGGTTCTGACAAGGGAACCCCTGTGCTCCAGCTAGTACATTGCCCAGGTGAGAAACCAACAAACTCAGGAGAGAAACTGCTCTGAATCTGTGTGTGTGTGTGTGTGTGTGTGTGTGTGTGTGTGTGTGTGTGTGTGCGTGCGAGAGAGAGAGAGAGAGAAAGAGACAGAGAGAGAGAGATAAAGAGAGACAGAGAGAGAGAGAGATCATCTTTCTCATTGTACAGTCACCTTGTCTAAAAAGAGCAAAAGCATTTTATTTGTGTGTATGTGTGTATTTGTTATTCTTTTTCAATTAATGTCCGGTATGAGCCCAGCCATAATTTTTGTTTTCTCTTTCACCGTTTCATGGCTCCTTTAGAGAAGGTCTCAGTAGATGTTCCTTTCCACCTCTTTCTTCCCCTTTTCTGCAGCCCACAGTAGCTGCTGGACCTGCGTGGGTCTCTTCTTGGAGGCCTGTGTGAACCGCAGACCAGAGTGGACACCTGCCCTTCGTCTTTAGCCAGAAGGCTCATGAGGCTACTGTGATCACAGCCGCACTCTTCCAGCCAGACAGTCTGCTCTGGTGTGTATAGTTGGAGCTAATTCAAGGTTGGGAATGAGTCTGCCAAACATAAATAGGGAATTAGATGGGAGGTAGTAGGGCAGGGGCTGTGAATCTAGGAGGGTCTGGGAAGTGATGAACGGTGTGACATAGCAGATGGTTCACCACGACTGAGGATGAGAGGAGAATCTTACCCAGGGTATTGACCATGTAAGTGGGCATCTGGGGAGGGTGCTCTTGGCCCCCAATGGTGGCGTGGATTCACTCTAGGGGCAGTGCACTGGTGGGTAGTCCTACCTGGAGTTCTGCAGTCTCCAATCTGTGTCCCTCCTGGGCTGTTTCCAGCTAGGCAATGGTAGGCAAGTGTTTGCCCCTGCTGGAGCCTGCTTGGTATCAGGACATGGCAATTAGCTAGGGCTCTCTGAATGCCATTTTCTGTAACCTACTGTAGGCTGCCTGGAAGGAAAAGGGGACCGCTGACTTTGGAACCCTTTAAGTTTGATTGGGACAAGTTGAAATGCCAGCTTTTCCAGGGTTTTTTCCTTGAAGCTGGCAATTTCTACTAATGCTTGGGATAATGGGTCAAATGAGAAGGACCATTTCAGCCACCAAACAATGATATTCAAGCAGCACAAGCAGAGTTGCGGAGCCAAATGGTCTCCTGATATGAACGCCGTGCCTTGACTGCCTTTCTCCGGCAGCTGCCAATTCTCCTCCGGCTCTCTCTAGGGTGATCACTACATTCGAGAATGTTGTGGGGAGCAGAGATTGTGACCTTGCCATCTGCAGCCTGATTGCTGTGAGCAGAGACAATTCCCAGGACCTGTACTGGACTCTGGGAGATTCAGAGACCCAGGATGCCTCAGGGATCCTTTTCTACAACATGAAAATTGGGAGCTGGATATGGTGGACCATCCAGTCTGGCACTAGGGAGTGCAGAGGAGGCCCCTTGAGCCAAGCTTTCAACTCAGGACAACCTTGTTCACAGCTGAGTGGGGAATAGAGTGCCATACAGCTGGTCAGTGGCTGGACAGAGATCTTTGAGAAGATAGGCATCCTAGAGGCCCCAGAATACAGTGAGTACATGGCTCACGTCCTTGGAACCAAAAGAGTTAAGTGCGGTGGCACCAGGAGGGTGGGAAGAGGGAGGAGGGAGAACTGTGGGAGAGCTACATCAGGCTTTACCCCCACCCAGGATGCTTACCTGAGTTGGATGGGACTTTTCTGTAGTATTGTCATAGACAGATGCTCATCTATTTAACAAAACGTTACAGTGTGTGCCAGTTCCTGGGGGAGAGAGAGTTGGAGTCATACACGATGAAAGGTTCCAGTGCTGGTTCCACAGCACATGAAGAAATCTTGGTTTGAGCTGGATTCTGGTGCCTCACACCTGTCATCCTAGCTACTTAGGAGGCTTGAGACTCTTTATCTCCAACTGACTACCAAAAAGAAAATGCCAGAAGTGGATTAGCAGCTCAAGCTGTAGACTGTTGGCCTTGAGTAAAAAGGCTCAGGGACAGCACCCAGGCTCTGAGTTCATGCCCAGGAGTGACACAAAGAAAAGAAAGAGAAAGAGAGGAGGGAAGGATGGAGGGAGAAAAGGAGGAAAGGAAGGAAGAAGGGAGCATGCAAGCCTTGGTTTGGAGTCCCTAGATCAAGGGAGCCAACCATTCACAATCTCTGTGGGGACAGTTCCAGAGCCTAAAGCTAGTGTGGAGGACCAAGCCACTGACCCATTCATGACATTAGCAATTTCATGACATACAAATCTGAGTGGTCGCTGACTGCAGAGGGAAGTAGCCTCGGGTAGACCCTAGGGCTCAGGGTGGGTCACAGAGTTTCAATTTCCCCTGGCTCATGGAGTTTATTTTCTGGTCAGATAAGAAGATACTGTCCAAGCGCTAGGGAGGTATAGGCTGAGGGAGTGTCCAGAGGGGGGTGGCAAGGGATTAGCAGGAAGATGAAGAGGGAGGACAATCCCAGATCCAGTGACTCAGGCCATTGGAGCTATGACCTCAACTGACAACCTAGACCATCAGTGATAGAATCTTCGACCCAGCCACATGGCTATTAAAAGTCCTGGCACTCTGGTTTCACCATTGAAAACCTGGCTGTCGTCCACTGCAGGATGCCTGTGCAGTACACCCATGGGCACTGGCACTTTTGCTGACTCAATCTGAAGATGACACCCCCAGTGTTCATTCCTCGACCAGAGACAGAGGTAAGCGTGCCACTGGAACAGGACACCCAGGGAATGAGGGCAAGAGTCAGACCCGTGTTGCCCCCAGACTTCCTCTAGGGGATTCTAGGGCCCCCTGACTGCCATTCTCAGAGGTAGAGGTGGGTCTCTTTGCTGGCTCACCCTTTAGTCTAGATGGCAGATGTGGGAGGGGCCGACTGAAGGTTGAGGCTAGTGGGAAATCAGGAGGCACTGGGGTGGGAGCAGGGTTGTTTCTTTGAGGATACTCACAACCCAGGAACATTCCTGAGATGGATCACCCCTTTCTCCTCCCTGAGAGAGAGGGACCTAGAGCCCTCCAGTCTGCATCCCTTGGCTGAGAAATTCATTCATTCCCATATCCTTTGTTTGGATAACTAGATCTCACCTGACTGCCCAGTGTCAAGGCAGGACATTGAGAGATCTTGAGTCCTTGATGAGGTCATGGGATCCTCAGTATGGATTGTACTTGAATGTCCTGACTTGGTGCATGGTCAGTCCCATCTCAGTCTGCCATGATCTAGTACATAGAATCTAGAGACTCAGAGCAGGATGGGGTCTATTCTGTGAGTCTTGAGTATTGTGTGTGAGCTTTGATCTCCCGTGTGCTCACCTGCTTCCTTTTCTTGGGTGGGTCTATGCTAGAAAAAGCTTAAAACTAGGGCCTGGGTCCCATCCCTGGTTTCATGCTCAAAGCTAGCACTCTACCATTTGAGCCAGAGCTCCACTTGCAATGTTTTTGGGTGTTTAATTGGAGATAAGAGTTTTCAATGACTTTGCTGCCAAGGGTTGCATCCAAGTGAAGTCCTCAGATCTCAGTCTCCTGAGGGGATAGGATGACAGGCATAGAAAAGCCTCTTTGGCCGGGTGCCAGTGGCTCATGGCTCTCATCCTAAGTACTCAGGAGCTGAATCTTAGGATCATGGGTAAAAGCCAGCTTGGGCAGGAAAGACCCTCAGGCTCTTCTCTCCAATAAAGCACCAGAAAACCGGAAGTGGTGCTGTGGCTCAAGTAGTAGAGTGCTGGACTTGCGCTGAAGAGGTCAGGGATAGAACCCAGGCCCAGAGTTCAAGCCCCACAACCAACAAAAAGAAAGAAAGTAAAACATCTTTGCCTGCAAAGGATGGTGGAGGTGTGTTTGTGTGTATGTGGGGGGGGGAGGTAGTGGTGGTGGTAGACATTTAGTGCCCTGCTCAGTCATCATTTTAGATGGATTGTCCCAAACCTTTAGTTCACGGCAGCCGATTCTTGACCACAGGTGAAGCTCTGGGTTGGATGTCCACCATTGGACCTAAGTCTCCTCATGGGACAGTTGTGAGTAAATAAGGGATTAATACAGAGGTGTCTCTGTAGCAGGGCCAGGCACAGAGGGAGCAGGTGTCAGATACAGTTCTCAACAATTCTGTGAGCATATGACAGGAAGTTGCCGGGAAAGGGCTCAGATGGGGTCTGTTATTAATCAAGCAACAGGTGTGGGATTATGAAACAAAACATGGCTGCCTTTCATCATTACCCTGTCCCCATGCGGAAGGGATTTTTCACTCTATTCATTTTTCCAGCTGGGGAAAATGAGTCATGGAGAAGCCAGGTGACCTACTCATGACCCCAGCTGACAGGAATCTTGGCCTGATTTCTCTGCCATGCTTCCTAGGACCCTGTGTGTTATTCAGTCCCATCTTGTGTGGGAAGTCCACTTCTTGTCATTTGTGGGGATTGAATTCTGGGCCTGGATGCTATCCCTGAGCTCCTCAGAACAAGGCTAGTACTCTACCCCCTGAGCCACAGCATCACTTCGGGTTTTCTGTTGGTTCTTTGAGGATAAGAGTCTCACAGACATTCCTCTGGAGCCAGCTATGAACCACCATCTTCACATCTCAGCCTCTTGTGTAGGTAGGATTATAGGTCCGAGCCACCGGCACCTGGCTTAAGTGTAATTCTGGACCTCTGTCTCTCTCTCTCCCTCTCTGTCTCTTCTCTCTCCCTCTCTCTTTCTCTCTCGCAGGAATTGGTAGAATGCTGGAGGAGGTGGCCCAGCATTCCCATGTGGCTGGAACCCAAGGTGGCCCTCTCACTCTGGATGTGGGCTGTGGGTCAGGAGCTGTTTGCCCAGCCTGTTGAACCAGCCCCTTGAGGTAAGCCCCTCTGTGCCCTGGCTAGACCGTGATGGTTATTCATTGTCTATCCCATCAGTCCTTCCCCACATCCCTCTGCTACACCGTTGAAGGAAAGTGGATGTGAAGGTGTCGCCTTGTCCCCCTGCCAGCACAATTCCGGGCCTCTGACCTATACCCCCACGTATCTGACAAGACCCTGGGTATAAGACAATAAAAACACTCTGTGTGTACTACGCTTTGCTGGGGAGTGTCGTTTTGGTTAGGGTGGCGGGGTTCAGAGGAAAGACCACAGACCTGACGCCTCCCGGGGGGACATTTGTTCTTGTGACAGAGCCATGTCATTGCTGTGGATAAGGATGAAGCCTCCATCAGACTGACCCAGAACAATGCTCAAAGATAGGTAGGTTGTTGAAGTATCAAACCCACTCATGTCTGCTTCCTACTCCCAACAAGGAGGTGTAGTATAGGTGGCCTGGCTCTGGGCCTAAGGGATTATAAATGGATGGTGGCAGTCAGGAGCTCATGGCTCCCACCCATCATTCTGGCTCTTTGGGAGGCTGATATCTGATGGATGTTACTCAGAGCAGCCCGGGCAGGAAAGTCCAGGAGATTCTTATCTCCCATAAACCACCTAGCTCCCCAAAACCACAGACAAAAAAGCCAGATGTGGTGCTGAGGCTCAAGTGGTAGAGCCTCAACCTTGAACAAAAGAAGCTAAGGGATAACACCCAGGCCCTGAATCCAAGCCCTAAGACTAACACAAACATAAAATAAATGAATAGTGTACATCTTTTTTCTGACTACCAAGAAAGATGTATTCAGTTTTCTTGCTTGTACATGTAGCCAAAGGTAGGGGCTCACTTTCTTGTTCCAATAACCCTCTCCTTCTCTCCTTTATCTGTCCAGGCTTTATCAGTGCAGGACAGAATTCGGATCATCCCCCTGGATGTGACCTTAGGTACCCTCCCTCATCCACCTCCCTTGGGGTCAGGATCCTGGATGCACTCCCTGCTTGGAGGAGGAGGCATCACGTAGATGAGGGTAGGTATCTCTAACACCCACACACATACACACACAAACATCCCTAAGCCAACTCAGACTAGCCTTTTCCAAAGACATTTTATCTGCCTGGATTAACCGACCTAGGGGAGGAATTTGATCCCCTGTAACTGATTATTTTAACTTGGGCTTGCTAGTTCACAGGAGATAAACGGAAGCAAACAAAAACTAAAAAGCCTTTGGTGCCCATCACCTCTGGCTCAGGGTCAAGCCTGACATCCTGGTGACTTGGGATGCAGAGATCTGAGGATCAAGGATCAAAGCCAGCCATAAGCTGGAAAGCGAGAGAGACACTTCTCTCCATGGAACCACCAAAAAGCCAGAAGTGGAGCTGTGGCTCAAGTGGTAGAGCACCAGCCATGAGCAATAAAACTCAGAGAAACAGCTCCCAGATCCTCAGTTCAAGCCCACAAAAAGAAATGGCCCTGTCATGTTGCCCACAGATTGCCCAGTCCTCGAGGCCCCTCTCACGGAGTGTGATACAACACCTGCCCCTGAGTGGTGTATCAGGGCCTTCAGAAATCCGGTGGTGGAATCCAGGCCTTCCCCTTCATGCATTCTCAACACACACTGGCTGGAGGGCAGAGTCTGACAAGGCTGGCAGCCTGCACAGTGGAGAGGCTCCAGCTTTTCCAAGGTGATCTGCCGCGGACCGGGTTCTGTCGGGACGACGGAGGATACCTAGGGGAGGAACCTGGAATAGGACGGGGAGATGGCAAACAGACAACTCACACACATTAGGAGTGGATGCTGAGTGCTGAGTGCTGAGTGCGATTTAATGCAGAGGATAACAAACTTTTATAGCAAAAAGTCTCCATAAGAAAGGGCAAAAGGTTACATAATCTTGCTGCAGGGCTTCATTCTTGGGCGGTCACCAGCTGGTCGCCTGATAGGCACTTGTTTCCGGCTTTACCTCTATTTTTAAGAAATACAATTGGTTTCGATGATTGTCACCAATTAACCACTACTTTTTTCTATAGAGGCCTTAACTGTCCCATTAAGATCTTTCCTGTTCCTTCTTTAATAGTAAGGTCAGGGAGGCCTAGATCTATACTTTTTTCTATAGAGGCCTTAACTGTCCCATTAAGATCTTTCCTGTTCCTTCTTTAATAGTAAGCACCAAGGAGATGTAGATTTAGCAAGTCTCTTAGTAAATGAGGAAGTTCTTTCTCCTAAGTAGTTATCTCAGCAATTGCCATACATTCTTTTTGTTCTAGCCGCGCCTACAACTTTTTGTAAATTTCTTACAATTCCTTCTGCTGGAGTGACTTTGTGAAACCCCCAATACTTTTATATTTACTTATGGCTTGTCTACTAGCCTCCATAAGAGGGGTTTCAGGGTAGCACTTAACTCTGGTGAGTTAGTCATATTTTTAAGACACTCATCAGATATTGGAGTCGTCAACACTCTTAAAGAGCTTTGAATAAGGGAACGTTGACAATGAGTAAGTACAATGAACAGCAGAAACAGTAAAAGATTAATAGGCACTCTTATGAGGAAAAGATAGGCAGAAACACATCTTTTCCAGGGGTTTTGCCAGCCTTTTCCCAGGAGTAGGCCTCTTAGAAGCCCTATTCTCCGAGGTAGACTTCGGTGAAGTCCCAAAACTTGGAGATAGGTTTCTGTAAAGCCCCATTCTCTGAGGTAGACTTCGGTGAAGTCCCAAAACTCAGAGATAGGTCTCGAGGCCCCTATCATGGTCTGATAGATGGTTTCCCATGCTAAGCAGACTCTACTGGGGTCGGCGTGGCAGTGATCAGAAAGGGCTTCTTGGAGACAGCACTTGAAAAGGGGTCTTGCTTAACAAGGAGGATCTGTAGGAAGCACAGAGAACAAAGGTGCTACAGATGATGGGCAACATAGCAGAGCGTGTTCATTTCCAGCCAGGGCTGCTGGTGAGAGACTTGGTATAGATGTGTGAGATTGTCCCAAGACAGGCCCGAGGGATCACAGAAGAACAGCTATCCAGGGCTGGGATTGCATCCTAGAGTTAGAGCTGCCTAGCACACAGGAAAGCATGGGTTCAAATCCTAGGTCCTGCATACACAGTAAAAGCTGGAAGTGGCACCATGGTTCAGGTGAAAGGGCACTCCCCTGTAGACACAGAAAGTCAAGGACAGTGCCGGGCCCTGAGGTCAGGCCCCAGGGCTGTCACCATAAAACACTTCTCCCAGGGACCTTTCGTGACAGGTAGATGCACTGAATCTCTTAGTAGATCCATCTGTGCTTTGTGTCTCCTTTGACAGAGGGGAGCTGGACACTCCTTCTGCCCTGGGTACCCCTGGGCCCGGTTATCAGCAACCCTCCCAACGTCTTCCACCGGGACATGGCGCAGCTGGCCCAAGAAGTCCTCAGGTATCGGTTGGGTGGGGCACGGGGACATAGGGCAGGCCCCAGAACTCCTTGTGGGTCTGATCCACCCTGGAAGACCAGGCAATCCAGAGGAGGCAGATGGGAGCTTAGAGGGGGTTAGTGATGTGGAGTGGGCCCTTTAATCCCCATGACCCCACCCAGATTCTAGCCTCCCTTTGCTTTCCCTGAAGGAGGTAGAGGGGTGTCTAGGTGGTAGTGTCTAGAGAAGGACTAGGTGGAAATTCTGAAGGACTAGACACCTTAAGCCATGAGCCAGTGGCTCACACTTGTCATCTCATACCTGTCATCCCACACCTGTCATCCTGCCCACTTGGGAGGCTGAGATCCAGAGGATCTCATTTCTCAGCCAGGCAGGAAAGTCCCTCCAGAGCCTCATCTCCAATCTCCAATCCAAAGTGGCACTGTGGCTCAAGTGTTAGAGCACTGGCCTTGAGGAAAATTAGACATCAGGGACAGTACCCAAGCCCTGAGTTCAAGCCCCTCAACCAAAAAAAAAAATTTCAGAAACCGAACAAGAAAGAAAGACACCCCTTCCTTGCTTGCAAGAGATGGTGAAGTAGTAGTGTTTCTGTGGTTCTGAGACCAGATGCTGACCTCACAGTACAGACATTTCTAATAAGTCCCCAGGTTTACCCCAGTGTGAAGCCAAAGCAGGGTAGGTGGTGCCTTACCAAGAAATCCAGAGGTTATGGCTATGGCAGGCAGGGAGTGGGTGAATGGGATCTGGGGTGGAATGGTAGTGTCAATTATATGCTCTCCACCCATGGAAGAATGGTTTTGGATGCTGGTGACCAAGTCTGAAGTGTAGGTTTACATTTAGTTTGTGTCTTGATGAGTTGGGTTTTCCCTTGGTATAAGAAGGTGGCTGCATAGGAGGCTACAATGCTTGATAAGAAATGTACTCCTTTTATGGCTAGGGAGGTTGAGCATTTCTTCATGTGTCTATTGGCCATACTTCTTTCTGCTTCAGGAAAGTTTCTCTTTAAGTCTTTATCCCATTTATTTATTGGGCAGTTGTTTCTTTGAGGATTTGTTGTTGGGGGATCTAATTTTTTGAGTTCCAAGTATATTTTAGATATGAGACACTTGTCCATTGTATGGCTAAGTGAAGATCTTCTCCCAATCCGTAGGCTTTCTATTGGTCTTGCTAGCTATGTCCTTTGCCATGCAAAAGCTCTGCAACTTCATGCAATCCCTTTTCTCCAACCTTTCTTTGATTTGTTGTGTTTCTGGGTCTCTATTAAGAACAATTTGGCCTGCGCCAAGGAGACCTAGGGTTTCTCCTATTCCATCCTGTAATGTTTTCCGAGAGTCTGCTTTGACTCCGAGGTCTTTGATCCATTTGGAGTTGATTCTGGTGCAGGGTGATATATAAGGATCTAGCTTTAGTTTTCTACAAGTAGTTAACCAATTTTGCCAGCACCATTTACTGAAGAGGCTATTTTCTTCCATTCTATTTTTTTAGCTGTCTTTCTTCCATTCTATTTTTTTAGCTCCCTTATCAAAGATTAGATAGCTGTAGTTCTTTAGGTTCATTTCTGGGTTTTCAATTCTATTCCATTGTTCCTGAGGTCTGTTCTTGTGCCCGTACCAAGCTGTTTTGATTACTATTGCTTTATAGCAGAGGTTGAAATTTGGTATTGATATTCTTCCAGCAGGGTTCTTTCTGTTGAGGAGCTTTTTTGCTATTCGGAGTCTTTTATTGTTCCATATGAATTTTTGGATTGCCTCTTCTATTTCCTTGAAGAATGAGGTTGGAATTTTGATAGGTATCACATTGAATTTGTAGATAGCCTTGGGAAGTATTGCCATTTTCAAAATGTTAATTTTTCCAATCCAAGAGAATGGGAGTTTTTGCCATTTTTGGCTTAAGGTGTCTAGTCCTTCAGACACCTTAAACCAGGAGCCGATGGCTCACACCTGTCATCTCACACGTGTCTTCCTGTCCACTCAGGAGGCTGAGATCCAGAGGATCTCATTTCCCAGCCAGGCAGGAAAGTCCCTCCAGATACTCATCTCCAATCTCTAACTGGAAGTGGCACTGTGGCTCAAATGGTAGAGCACTGGCCTTGAGGAAAATTAGACATCAGGGACAGTAACCAAGCCCTGAGTTCAAGCCCCTCAACCAAAATAAAAAACAAAAACCAAACATGAAAGAAAGATACCCCTTCCTTGCTTGCAAGAGATAGTAGTAGGGTTGCAAATCAAAACAACTTTAAGATACTACCTCACCCGTTAGAATGGCAAAAATGAAGAACTCTAATAACAACAGATGCTGGAGGGGATGTGGACAGAAGGGAACCTTACTTCATTGTTGGTGGGAGTGTAAACTTGTTCAACCACTTTGGAAAGTAGTATGGAGGTTCTTCAAAAGACTCCACATAGATCACCCCTATGACCCACGAATCCCACTTTTGGGCATTTACCCAAATGTTTACAAACAAGACCACACTAAAGCTACCAGCACAACTATGTTTATTACAGCATTATTTACCATAGCTAAGATATGGAACCAACCCAGATCCCCCTCAGTAGATGAATAGATCAAGAAAATGTTGTATATATATACCATGGAATTCTATGCCTCCATCAGAAAGAATGACATTGCCTCATTTGTTAGGAAATGGAAAGACTTGGAAAAAATTATATTAAGTGAAGTAAGCCAAGCCCAAAGAAACTTAGGTCCCATGGTTTCCTTTATTTGCAATATGTAGTATATATATGAGTCAAGCAGAAAAGGTTAGATTAGGTGATGTTAGGAAAATGAACCCTAAGGTTTATATTTAAATGTTTTTTTTTCTTTCAAGCATTTGTTTCTAATGCATTTATAAGATTATTTCTTTGTTGCTTTGTATGTCCCTTGCCCACAGTACAACCCCTGCTTTCACTGTATTTAATTGTGGTATAATTTGTGGAGGGGAAGGGGAAAAAACAAGTCATTTAAGTAATTATACAGGCTGACCCTTGCATCAATGAGAAGTACAAGTTGTCATATCAAAAAAGAACTTTACAACTTTCGTGGGGGCGGGGGGAAGGGTTGGTTAAGGGATAGGGGAAAGCAGGGAAGGGATAGGAAGGGGAAACAAAGGAGGAAGCTACAATGCTTGATAAGATATGTACTCCTTATCTTGCCCATGTAATTGTAACCCCTCTGTACAGTATTTTCACAATAAAAAAAGAAAGAAAGAAAGCTGAAAAAAAAAAAAGAAGTTGGTTGTAGCCGGGCACAGCCAGTGGCTCACAACTGTCATCCTAGCTACTCAGGAGGCTGATATCTAAGGATCACGGTTCAAAGCCAGCTTGGGCAGGAAAGGCTGTGAGACTTTATCTCCAATGAACCACCAGAAAATTGGATGTGGTGCTGTGGCTCCAGTGGTAGAACACACAACTTCATCTGAAGAGCTGAGGCCCTGCTGGCAGGCCCAAAGCTCAAACTCCATAACCTACAACCAAACAAAAGGTAGCTGAATTTTCTGCATAACTGTACAGTAGAAATGCCATGATGTGTTGTGAACCATTCCAGACATGTGAGAGGCTCTGAGTTTTGTCTACAGTTGGTCTATGATGGTAGTGCCATCATCTCTGGGGTGGAATATTCAGGGTGCTCAGGGACTGCTGAGGGTTTGGGCTACCAGTGTGTATGTCTGTGTGTTCGTGTGTGTGTCTGTGTGTGTCTGTGTCTGTGTGTTTGGATGTAGAAGACCTGGGTCTTGAACTCAGGGCCTAGGTGAAGTTCCTGTGCTTCTGTGCTCAAAGTTGGTGCTCTAACACTTGAGGTACAGCTCATTTCTGGCTATTTGTTGGTTCATTGGAGATAAGAGCTTCATAGACATTTCAGTGCTGGCTGGCTGGCTTTGACCTCAACCTCCTGAGTAGCTAGGATGACAGGTGTGAGACACCAGTGCCATATTTGTGTGTGTGTGTGTGTGTGTGTGTGTATGTGTGTGTGTGTGTGTATATGTGTGTGTGTGTGTGTGTGTGTGTGTGTGTGTGTGTGTGTGTGTGTTTTCCTCATCTTTCTCTGTCCGCTTCCTGGGTGACTGTCTGCCTCTTTCTGACCTCGGATGGTGGTCCTTCTCCACACCACCCTTGCCTATAGCCTCCTATCTGGGTCTACAATGAGTTCTAAATTGCCAGAGACCTGAGTTCAAACTTTTCTTTGGGGCCCAAGTCCAGATGTCCAAATCTTTGGCCTCCTGCAGGGGATTCTGGGTCAGCCAGGCCAGCTGCAATAAAGTATTGCCTGTTTGTGGGTGGGGAACTTAGACATGGGATGTCCTGCCCTTTTCCTCTTCTAGACCTCTGGCTGCATGTCCCTCTCAGCAGGCTGGCAGTGAGTGGGGGAAGGGAGTTGCCAGTGGCTCTGGCCAACTCCAGCTTCATAGGGGACTGAAGGCCGCCCAAGCAAGAAGGATTCCGGGCTACATTGGAGGTGAGGCCAAGATGGCTTGGAAGTGTCTGTTGGTGTCTAGGAAATGTCAACATACATTATCGCAGGCAAGTCAATCTTCCAGCCTTAGCTGGGCCTTTCAAATCCTTCTAGAGAATTCTGGATGCCCAGAACACTGAGGCACAGACTTTAGATTCCAGGGCCAGGGAATTGGGGTAGGAGAGACTGGTATGGCCAATACCTCAATGTTCTGGGCATTAGCCTTGACCTTGGTAGGCCCCCATTGTGTACGTTCACATCTTAACCCAGAGCTGGCCAGAAACAGGCCACTTGTGGTGGGGCTGTAGAAGTGGCAAGAGTGGAAGTGAGATCTAGGATGACCAATATCTGGATTTAGGGCCTGACGGCGGGGGCGGGGGGGAGGTGAAAGTGTCTTTTAAAAAAAAATCTCTAAGAGGTGGAACTCAGGGCCTAGGCACTGAGTTTCCTTTGCTCAAATCTAACACTCTACCACTTGAACCAGAGCTCACATTTCATCTTTTTTAGTAGTTTAGTGGAGATAAGCGTCTCACGAACTTTTCTGCCTGGGCTGGCTTCAAGCTGCCATCTTAAGAGCTCAGCCTCTTGAGTAGCTAGGATTGCTGGTATGAGACACTGGCACCTGCTAAGGATGTTAGTGTGTGTGTGTGTGTGTGTGTGTGTGTGTGTGTGTGTGTGTGTGTGTGTGTGTGTTTACCAGGGCTTGAGCTCAGAGCCTAGGTGGTATCCTTTAGCTTGTTTGCGGGAGGCTCATGCTCTACCAGTTGTACTACAGTAGCTCTACTTCTCAGCTTTTTGGTGATTCATTGGAGATAAGAGTCTGCCCACCCAAGCTAGCTTTGAATCTTGCTTGATCCTCATGTGTCAGCCTTAAGTAGCTAGGATTATAGGCATGAGCCACTGGCATCCAGCTGCAAGGATGTCTCTTCATACTGTCTTCTGTTCTAACAGCTGTCTACTTGCCCTGGCCTAGATCTCTGATCTCCACATCAGCTCCCAGCAGCCCTTGACTGTGTGGAGAACATAAAGCTCAAACCTGCCAAATATCCTATTACTATGTTCTCACCGGAGGGTATGTTTCCTCTGAAGCCTGGAGGAGAAGGGGGAGGAGGAAGAAGGTTAGCTGTAGATGGGAGCTAGGCTGGGAGAGAGGTACACTGTCTTAGCCAAGAAGGAAAATGTGGCCAGATGTTAATAGCTCATGCTCTCATATTCCTAGCTCCTCAGGCTGAGATCTAAGGATTGGCATTCAGAGGCAGCCCAGCTCACTTTTCTTTTCTTTTTTTTCTTCTGGTATCAGTAGGATCTTTTTGTGTGTGTTAAAATACTGTACAGAGGGGTTACAATTACATGGGCAAGGTAATGAGTACATTTCTTATCACCAGCTCACTTTTCTAAAGTGTGTGAGACTCTCCTTTCCCAATAACCACCTGAAAGCTGGAAGAAAAGCTCTGCCTCAGGTGGTAGAGTTGTTAGCCTTGAATGAAAAAGTGAGGGACAGAGCCCAGGTCCTGAGTTCAAGCCCTAGTACCAAGATGTGCCCTTGCACACACACACACACACACACACACACACTCACACACACACACACACACACACACACACACACAGGTAGGTTGTAATGATGAGTTGAGCTAGAACTGGGGGCAGTCGAGAGGCACAGTCATAGTAAATTTTGGACACATAAGTTATTTCTCCCCAACTCCTTCTCGGGCTGAGGGGTCTGGGCCATGGCAGTAAATTCCATGGAACCAGCACCTCCATCCATGCATAGGGTACAGGACCAAGGGAAGAACACGTTTTTACTCGGTGCATGATTGCAGACCTTCATCTGCCGCTGAACATTGTTGAGGAAAGCAGGGCTCTGAGCCCTGGGACTCTTGGGATAGCCACTGCTACAAGCAGCAGCCAGCCACCTGTGGATTCCTGAGCCTACGAGTCTTTCATGAGCCCAACTCAACACCCACCCAAGGTGTGCTTGACAAATTTGCCCCCGTGAGTAGGCATTACCTGCTGTGCCATCTTGCAGATCTTGCCCCTCCTGGCCCAGAAACCTGGTGTGAAATGTTGACTTACTGCTCAGATCCACACTGCACCCATGACAGTTGCCATTCTGATGCTATTCTGGCCCATGTCCTCCGTGCCCCAAGGCTAAATCCTTCTCTGATACTTTGGCCTGCTCTGTAGGCAAAGGTTCCCAAAGAGTGGTGCTTTCAAGACTTGTAAGACATGTAGATATTGGGAGACCCTTAGGGGACCACTGGAAATTACTCTGCCTAGAGACACAGAGTGAGGTTCAAGCAGGACAGGTGTTGCTCATGGGGCTAGAACTCTTGGCCTGGGCACTGTCCCTTCAGCTTTTCAGCTTACCACTTGAGCCACAGTACCACTTCCAGTTTTCCTGTGATTCATTGGAGATCAGAGTCTCCTGGACTTTCCTGCCCAGGCTGGCTTTGAACCATGATCCTCAGATCTCAGCCTCCTGAGGAGCTAGAAGGATAAACATGAGCCAGCAGCACCCAACTGATTTGGACTTTCACCACAGTGGACTAGGAGCTCCTGAAAGCTTTTCTTTATTTTTTCTATGCCAGTACTGGGGCTTGAACTTAGGGTCTGGGCTCGGGTCTCTTTAATTTTTGCTTCAAGTCTGGCACTCTACCACTTGAGCCACAGCTCCATTTCTGGCTTTTGGTAGTCCATCGGCAAGAAGAGTCTCACTAACTTTCCTCCCCTGAGCTGGCTTTGACCCATGACTTTGATCTCAGTCTTTTCAGTAGCTAGGATTTACAGGGGTTGAGCCACCGGTAGCATTGGGCTAGAAGCTTTTCTTAAGCAAGTGTTCTTCCCTGCATTTGCCCTGACTCCTCCATGTAAAGGAGGCCTGAGGGTAAGGAGCTGTGAAAAATAGTCTTCCAGCCACAGGAAATTGGTGGGGTCCATGGTGAAAAGCCAAGCTCATCTTCCCCCTTAGCCCCATTCTGGGACCTCCACCCTCTGCCCTCCCTGTGGCTCAAGTACAAACCTTGACCCAGCCTTGAATGTCCTGCAGGACTTGTGTGAAGCCACAGAACCTTCATTCCACCCACACCACCTATTCTACACCACACCTCAGGAAACTTTGTGCATATTGTACCTTCTGCCTGAGGCTCTCTATCTTGTTCCACATCTTAGAACTCCTGTGGAATTTTGGCACTAGTTATATCACCTCCAGGAGCCAGTCTTTCCTTCCCTTCTCCCTCTTTTTTTAATATTGAGTTGCTAGAGATGGAACTTGTGCAGGCTGACTGGCAAATGCTCTAGCTTGGTGTGTGTGTGTGTGTGTGTGTGTGTGTGTGTGTGTGTGTGTGTGTGTGTGTGTGTGTGTGTGTGTGTGTGTGTGTGTGTTGCTAGAGATGGAACTTGTGAGGCTGACTGGCAAATGCTCTAGCTTGGTGTGTGTGTGTGTGTGTGTGTGTGTGTGTGTGTGTGTGTGTGTGTGTGTGTTTGCCAGTCCTAGGGTTTGAATTCATAGCCTGGATACTATCCCTGAGGTTTTGTGCTCAAGGCTAGCACTCTATTACTTGAACCACAGCTCTACTTCTGACTTTTGGGTGATTAATTGGAGATAAGTGTCTCATATAGACTTTCCTGCTTGCAATTGTGATCCTCAGATATCAGCCTCCTGAGTAGCTAAGATTACAGGTGTGAGCCACCAGCAACTGTCTTCTACCCTACCTCTTACCTCTAACCTTGGCTCTCCTATGAGTACCAGAAGAATATGTCTCACCAGGCTCACTTTTTTGCCAGACTTGGGGCTTGAACTCAGAGTCTGGGCATGTTCCTGAGTTTCTTTTTGTCAAGGCTAGCACTCTTATCACTTAAGCCACAGTGCCACTTTTGGCTTTTTCTGTTTCTGTGATACTGAGGAATCAAACCCAGGGCTTCGTGCGTGCTAAGTAAGCACTTTACCACTAAGCCACATTCGCAGCCCAAGGCTCACTTCTGAAAGGAACTATGAGGGTGGGCTTTATTGGCTTACCCCTTTTGGTGCAGAATTCGCTGGCTATTTCATATCTTTGCCAAGATTTGGGACCAGGATGTGACTCGGCAATGAGGAATGGTGAATGAGGGATAGCCACCAGGCCCCAGAGAAGTAGGCTCACATATTCTACAGAGGGATAGAGAATATGGAGCCAGAAACTTTGACAACTCCTACAGCCTAGGAACTGTGGTCTCCCTGGAGGCAGTGGCTGGCTGCTAGGTGTCCCGATGGGACATCTCAACCAGAACATAAGGCACTTGTTGCACTGCCCAGGCAAAGCCGGGGGGGCTTCAGTTATTAAATGGCAGAGAAGGATGCTTTGTTCAAGGTGCTGGCTCAGACTTAGGACTCTCTGAGGACTTGCCCAGGTTGGGGGGATGGACATGAGCAACCTGCTGAATGCCCATCATCCATCCATACACAGAGACATGGAGTTATTGCCTCCTTTATTTGGGGGGGGGGTGTTGAGGAAGGTCCAGGGTTGTCCTATGAGCCTAGGCCCTGTCCCTGAGCTCCTTTTACTCAAGGATAGCACTCTGCCCTTGAGCCACAGCCCCACTCATGGTTTTTTTTCCCCCCTGTGATCTCTTAGAAAGAAGAGTGTTTTGGACTTTTTTACCCTGGATGCATTCAAATTGGCATTCTCTACATCTCAGCTTCAGGAGGAGTTAGGATTATAGGCAGGAGCCACTGACACTTGGCTTTCTTTTCTTCTTGTTGTTCTTTATTTTAATCGTGACAATCTGAAATCTTCACAGTGTCATTCCAATGTTTTGCATTCAAAGTAATCTACCCAGGCCTGGAATTCGAGTGCTATGACTATCACCCACAAATGGAGGGAGATCCTGATGAACTCATTCTTGTTCATGTGAATGCTAATGGAATGTTATAAAAGTAATAATTAAATTTGTCGTTAATTCATGATTGTATTTTAGAATGCCACACAAAAATTATTGGATTTATATCTTCATTCTAGCACCAAGGTATGATTAAGGATATTGACTAATTTTTAATTAATGCTGTTGTAAGTATTTAACTATGATACTTCATTAAATGGAGTCATAATTTAGTAACTAATAATTGGTTATAACATATATATAATTTAATAACATCTTCACATTCCCTCTTTGTAAGTGTGTGTAAATATATATATATACATATAGCTGCAGGTATAAATATATATATATATATATATATATATATATATATATATAATATCAATCTACACATTTATCAATTGAGCACTACTGTGGCTTGGTCACAGTTCCTTAGAATTTCCTGGATGCTCAGTTTGCTGGAGGCTGGTGTGCTAAGACTGTACCCCATTTATGGATTGGGCAATGTAGGCTCAGTTGAAATTCCAGCATGGCCAAAAACTTATTTGTGGAGTAAGAAGCCAATTTTACACTTTTTGTTCATTCTCTGTGAAAGTCCTGGGTCTCAATACGATGTATAATCCATATGCAAATATATCCTATGAGATATGATATAATAAAGGAAATGTTATATGTGTAACAATACTAAATAAATAAGAGTAATAAATGTCATATGCAGTAGAACCTATGTATGTAAATAGATCTCATATATATGAATATTATTTTTTCCAGTGCTGGGGCATCTATTCAGACCGTGGGAACTGGTCTGAATTTCTTTTTTCTTTTTTTCTTTTCTTTACTTTTCATTGCCAGTCATGGTGCCTGAAATCTGGGCATGAGCACTGTCCCTCAGCTCTTCAGTTCAAGGTGAGTGAACGCTCTACCACTTGAGCTACAGTGCCACTTACAGCTTTTTCTGCTTATGTGGTGCTGAGTTATTGAACCAGGGGCCTCATGCATGCAAGGCAAGCACTCTACCACTGAGCCAACTTCCCAGCCCCATGAATTTCTTGTCTATAATGATGGTGAGCTTTCCTCTTCACACATAGTGTCACAGAGTTACCCAGACCCTGAGTTCAAATCCCAGGCCTGCTAAAAAAATTTTTTTTGGCCTAGCACAGGGCTTGAACTCAGGTCTTTGCATCTCTGCCACAGCTGATCATTGGATCCTACCACCCTACTTCAAATTTCAGAGCTGGCAAAAAAATAAATAAATAAAAAGGAGAAGGATAAAACTGAGAAGTTAAAGAAGGCGATTTTACTTTTTTTTTTTCCTTTGTATTGTGACCATCCTGGGTCTAAATGACAAGCCCCAGAATGTGTACATGACATTGCATTGCTAATGTTCCGTGGGCTATTAGGGAAGCCATAGCTGAAACAAGCAACTTAGACCTGGAGGTCCAATCTTGGAACTGCCACTAATGAATGTGGGAGGTTCTAAGAAACGCATTCTGATATACATCCGTACAAATAGAATGTTATAAAAGTAACATTTAAATTAGTAGTTAGGATATGATTATATTCTAAAATTATACACAACAATTACTCTACATTGACTAATTTTCAATTAATACTTTATTATGTATTCAATCATGATACTTAAAAAAGGAGGGAATAATTTAATTGCCAATAATTGGTAGTAATATCATATATGCAGTTTCATAATATACAGACATCTCTTGTTTTATATCTATCTATCTATCTATCTATCTATCTATCTATCTATCTATCTATCTATCTATCTATCTATCTATCTATCTATCTACCTATCTATCTATCTGTCTATCTATCTATCTATCTATCTCTATCTACCAATCTACACATTTATCTGTTTATACACTTGTCACTCCTGGGGCTCAGTGTTAGAGTGCTCACTGAGTATGTACAAAGTCCTGGGTTCCATTCCTCACTACCAGTTGCACAGAAAAATCCAGAAGTCATGCTGTTGCTCAAGCAGTTGAGTACTAGCTTTGAGCATAAAAGTTTAGGGACTGTGTCTAGAAACTTACTCAAGATGCAGGACTGGCACCAAAACAAAACAATTGAATGTTCTGACTGCAAAGATATAAGAATAGGACTGCAAATACATCATTGTAGAGCAAGCTAGGAGTCTGGTGCTGAGAGCTGCAATCTAACCTGACTTAGCCAGAGGTAAACTGCTGCAACCCAGCTACACGGAACCAGATGCTTCTGGCTCAATCAGTCCTGTCATCCAAGATACTGGGGGGCTGAAATCAGACACTGGTGGTTTTATAATCCAGCCCTGACAGGAAGTCTGCAAAACTCTGAGATTTGGCTCAAAGTGGTAGAGCTCTAGCCTTGAGCAAAAGATCTTAGGACAGTACCCCCAAACTTTCAGTGGAATCCCCGTGGCTGACTCACCGCCCGCCCTACAAAAAACCCACCCCTCTAAATCATTAGAAATTTGTGTAGTTTGGTGACACTGATTAAAGCATCCTAATTCTAATGACAGTGTGTGGGATACAGCTATGTCATGAGTCTTATATGAGGAATGGTGTACTGAGTGCATTCTTGCATCTGGTCCTTGTAAGAGCTCCAGAGATTATTGTGCAGATGAGAACCTTGAGGCTCAGATATGTCCCCATGTCAGGGCCAAAATGATGTATGTACTGAACTCTAGTGAGTTTTCTCCTGCAGACAATTGTTTTGGTTTATTTTTCTCGGTCATGAACCTTAAACTCAGGGCCTAGCTACTGACTCTTCACTGTTGGGCTCATGGCTAGCACCCTACTAACGGGACCCAAGGACACCCATACAAAAGTGTTACAGTCTAGGCATCTGTGGCTGATATCTGTCATCCTGCCTACTTTGACACATTTTTTTTCCTTCTCTGTAAAAATCCTGAGTCTCAGTATGAAGTATAATCCATATGCAAATATATGCATGTGATAAGATGTAATAAATGAAATAAATGTTATATATGTAATAATACTAAATAAATAAATAATGAATAAATAAGTGTAATAAATGTCAAATGGAGTAAGCCCATGTAGTAAAAAGATCACATATATGAATATTAATTTTCCCAGTGTTGGTGCTTAAATTCATCCTGGAAACTGGTCTGAAATTCTTGTCTTCAACAACAGTGAACTTCCCTTCCTCCACAGTGTCACACAGTTACCCAGACCCTGAGTTCAAATACCAGGCCTGTCAGAAAAATGGAGCAAATTCCCAGTCACGGCCTTAATTTATTTTTTCCAGGCCCGGGGCTTGAACTCAGCTTGTGGCCTTTCTGCCTCAGATTCTATCACCCTAGGCTGGGGTGTAGCCAATGGACCCACAGCCCATTCTGAGATCCTAGGACCCAAGTTCAAATCTCCGGACTGATAAAAAAAAAAAAAGGAGAAGGGCAGGGAAGATGGCCCAGTAGTAGAGTGCTTTCCTTGCATACATAAGGCCCTGGTCTCGATTCCTCAGCACCACATAAACAAAAAGCTGGAAGTGGTGCTATGACTCAAGTGGTAGAACACTAGTCTTGAGCTGAATAGTTGAGGAACAGTGTCCAGACCCAGATTTCTGGCCCCACAACCAACAAAAAAGAAAAAAAAGAGAAAGGGGGGGGAAGAATAAGGATAAAACTGGGAAGTTCCAGAAGGTGGCTTTACTTTGTTTTTTTTCTTTGCATTGTGACCATCCTGGGTCTAAATGAAAGGGCCCGGAAAGAGTATGTGACCTTACACTGCTGAAGTTTGGTGGGTTATCAGGCAAGCCATAGCCAAAACCAGCAACCTAGGCCCAGGGTTCAAATTCTGGGACCGCCACCTACGAATGGCGGGAGATCCTAAGAAATGCATTCTGACATACATCCATATGAATGGAATGTTTAAAAGTAACAATTACATTAGTAGTTAGTATATGATTATATTTTAAACTTAAAAACAATAATCATAGTACATTGACTAATTTTCAATAAATATTGTATTTTCAACAATGAGAAATGAAGGAATAATTTAATTATGGATAATTGATAGTAATATAGTATGTGTAATTTAATAATATACAGATATCTTTCTTATTTTATACATATATATCTGTACATATATATTTCTACACTTGTCACTCCTGGGGCTCAGTGGTAGAGTGCTTGCCTAGTATGTATAAAGCCCTGGATTAGTTTCCACACTATCACATGCACAGAAAAAGCCGGAAGTGCTGCTGTCACTCAAGCACCAAAGAAAAGTTAGAATGTTCTAACTGCAACTATACAAGAACAGGACTTTAAATACGTCATGACAGAGCAAGCTGGGAATCTGAAGATGACGGCTGCCATCTATCCTGAGGTTAACAGCTGCAAACCAACAGCCAGGGGTTAACAGCGCAAACCAACTCCATCGAACCAGATGCTGCTTGCTCACCCTAGCTGTTCAGGGGATGAGATCTGACACTGGTGGGTTGAAAACTCAGCCCTGGCAGGAAGTCTGTGAGACTCTGAGCTTTGGCTCAAAGTGGTAGAGCTCTAGCCTTGAGGAAAAGATCTTAGGACAGTACCCACAACCCTATGAGTGCCACCCCTGAGTCTGATGACCCTCCTCCCCCACCCCGACTAACCACCCTTCTAAACTGTTAGATGTGAACTTGTGTGGTTCATGACAATTTTGTGAAGGAATGGTGATACTGATGGAAACATCCTAATTCTAATGACAGCTTGTGGGATACAGCTCTATGAAGATTCCTTCCTGGGGTGCTAGGTCCTTCATGGAGTGCTGTGTGCTGAGTCAGGGCTGCTCAGGGTGGCAGTATCAGCTCCTTAGCCTGTGCTGTGGCCCTGGCCGGTCAGTGTAGGAACCTTCTCAATAAAGTTGCTTCTTTGTTACTAACTTTGCTGCGGTGGGCTCTGTCACTCCAGAGGAATAGGTGGGTTTGCCTGACTGAGTAGGAGTCTTCCTACTACACACTGAACTTCTGTTCTGAGCTCATGGTCAGTACTCAGGCCCTGTGTTCAACCTGGAAACCTAGTCACCCAAGGCCCAACTAGGAGAGGTCAAAGGTTTCCAAACCTGATGAGCTCCACCAGCCCTACATAACAGGGAACATTGTGATTTTGCAAATGTGCTTAGATGTAGCAAGCTTCGGAAAACCTGGGGAGGCACCATTGCCAATAATGAATCATTGCATTAGGTTCAGCTCCCTAGTTGTTGTCTGCCAGAATAAATCTTGAATTAATTGTAGCCATTTGTTTCAACACTGGAACATATTCTAACAAAGACAAGATAAGTGCAGGGAACTTGGCCTGTCCCTGGAGGTGGCACAAATGAATGCTTCCTGTCAAAACAGAGCACTGGGGAGAGAGATATCTTGGGGTACAAAGAGGCCTTTTTCTACTGGTCTTCAGAGCCTGCCCACACTCATCATAACTAGTTGGCCCGGATAGAGTTGTTTGTTAGAGAGCTGTACCGGAGTGAGGCCTTTTGACTGCCTGTTCTAACAAAGAGGCAGACTTCCTCCAGCAGCATGGGGTGTGAAGAAACCCGCAGGCTACACTGGGAACAGGGAGGGGAGCCCTGGACCATGCACTGTCTTGAAAGCACCCTCTGGGCTATGAAGTCATTCTATTCAAAGCAAATTTCCTAGCTGGGTGCCTTTCTTCATAGCAACTCTGGATGTTTACCAATAGAAATACATTCACACATACACAGACACATAGAGTTACTGGCTCTTTTTTATTTATTTATTTTTTTTGGTGCAGGTCCTGAGGCTTGAACTGTGAGCTTAGACATTGTCCCTGAGCTCCTTTTGCACAAGGAAGCACATTATTGTGCCTTAAACCATGATACATCATTAAATGAAGGCATAATTTAATACCTAATAATTATTAGTAATATATTACATTTAATTTAATGATATATAGACATCTCACATTCTATAAATATATTTATATATTTAAAAATACACTGTGATATACGTATACATCTCTCTCTCACACTCTCCATGCATATATATGTATTTGCAGCAATTTATGCATCTATCTATTTATATATTGGCCACTCCTGGAGGTTAAACTTAGGTCCTGGGAACTCCCTGGCAGTGAATTTGTTTGAGGCTGCAGTGCTTACATTGATCCCTTGATGAGTTGGGCATTCAAGGCCCTGAGTTCAAATCCCAGCAGTGCCAAAGACAATAGGTGGGGTAAGAAACCAATGTTGACCTGTTCTGCTGTCTGTGAAAATATTGTTTCCTAGGTACAATATATAATACCTATGCAAATACATATATATGATGTATATTATAAATGTATATAAATATAATATTGCTAGTCCTGGGTCTAGAATTCATGCCCAAGGAAATGCTCTTGACTTTCTTTTATTCAAGGAGAGCGAGCTTCCACTTTACCCACAGCAAAATAGAGTTACCCAGGCCCTGATTTCAAATCCCAGGTATGGCAGATAAAATGTCCCAAATTCCAAGCCAGGACCTTAACTTTTGGGGGGGGCAGGCACGGGGCTTGAACTCAGTTTGTCACAACTCTTCCTCAGCCTTGATTACCCTAGGTTGTGTTGCAGGTTTTACACCCACAGATGATCCAAGGATCCTAGCACCCAATTTCAACTCCCAGCACTGGCCAACAAACAAACAAATCAAAATGGAAGAGGAAAAACCAGAAAGTTTTACACAACAGTTTTACCTTTGTTTCTTTTGCACAGTCGACATCCTGGGTCTCACTGACTTGGCTTGAAAATTGTACATCACTTTGCATGGCTGAAGCTGGTGGGCTGTCAGTGAAGCCTGAGGTTAACCCTGACACCTGCGCCCTGAGTTAGATCCTGGGACTCCCACATACACATGGCTGAAGATACTAGGAAACTGGTTCCTATCTCTAGGAACACTAATAGAATGTTTGAAATGTGCTAATTGAATTACTAGTTAACTAGTCTTTCTAATATAAAATTGTATGCATTAAATATAGGTCATTGGTTAGTTTAATTAATATTTTATTAAATCTTCTACTGTGATTAATTAATGGAGGAATAATTTTAGACCAAATAATTAGTATCAACAGAATATATAAAAGTAAGATATAGACATCACTCTTTATATAGAGTTATACACTAGAATCTACATAAATGTCTATCTGTCTCCCTCTGCATATGTTTATAGATGCATATACATATGTAATTAAACACACACTGCATTTTACACATCTCTGCGTTTATATCTTGGCCACTCCTAGGGCCAAATTTGACCGAAAACTCCATTTGCATCAGACTGGTGTGCTAACATTGACCCATGCCCCATTCATGAAGTCGGTTTTCTAGGCCCTGAGTTCAAATCACAGAACTGCCAAAACTTAAGTAATCCTGGTGGAAGAAGCCAAATGTCCCATTTGTCTTCCTTATCAGTGAAAGTCCTGGGTCTCAGGAATGATGTATAGTACATTGGCAAATCTATGTTGTATATAATAAGATGTAAAAATGATTATGTGTGTAATCATACTCACTAAAATACATAGGAAATAAATAAAACACAAAATAAAATGAATAACCACACTAACTGCAATATGCAGTAAACATGTGTATGTAAATATGAATCCTGTATTTAAAATGAATACAAATATTATTTTTGCAAGAGCTAGGGCTTGAATTCAGTCCCAAGGAACTGGCCTGAATTTCTTGTCTACCAGCACGGTGAGCTTCCCCTTCTCCCACAGTGCTGTAGATGTACCTAGGCCCTGAGTTCAAATCCCAGGACTGGCAGAAAAAAATGGCATGAATTCCAAGCCAAGCAGCCTCATAACTTTTAAAATATTTTAATGTGTTTATTTATTTATTTATTTATTTTTTGTCAAGCATAGAGCTTGAACTCAGGGCATGGCAACTCTGCCTCAGCATCGATCACTCCAGGCTAGGGTGCAGCCACTGGAACCAGAGCCAAACCTGTGTTCCCAGGGCACAAATGCTGACAGGAAAAATAAATACATAAAACAACACAGAAACAAAGAATAAAAACCTGCAACTTTCAGATGGCTGCCGGTTTTACATTTGTTTTCGTTGCAAGGTGATCTTCCTGTGTCTGAATGACATGGCTGAAAAGTGTTGGAAACCTGGCATTGCTGAAGGCTGGAGGGCTACCAGGGAAGCCATAGGCCAACACTGCAACATAGGCTCTGGGTTCAAAGCCTGGTCCTGACCCCTACAAATGGCAGGAGATCCTAATAGTCTCCTTCCTATTCATAGGAATACTGATGGAAGGTTATGAATGTCAAGGTTGAATTAGTTGTTCCTGAATGATGCTGCTATAAAATTAGAGTGATTTTAGGAAGCCGATGGATTTTCATGAATATTTTTGACACATTAAAAGAATACTATTAATTACATGGACACAATGGTTTTGGGACAGTGGTTGATTTAATTAACAATTCATTAAGGATGAAAACAATAATATAAATGACATGGAGGCATTAAAAATACCCAAATATTGGTAGGAATGTAGCCTATTTAAATGAATAATGTATAGACATCTCTGGCACTCTATAAAGATCTATATTTATTTGTGTACTACCATCTGCATGTCGATCTGTTCTTATTTTCTCAACCCTTGGGGCTCGATCTCAGGTGCTGGAAACTGCTTGTCAGCTCAATATGCCCCAGGCTGGCATACTGACACTCACCCATTCATGAATTGGGGTTTGTAGATTGTGAGTTCAGATGCCAGCACTCATAAAAATTGATTCATAGAGTAAGAAACCCTTGGTGACACAGGTTTTCCTTTGCTGTGAAAGTCCTGGATGTCAGGTGTGAAGTTCATACATAGGCAAATGTATCCTATATAATAAATGTAATAAATAGTCCATGTGTAAGAACAGTCAATAAAATAAATGGTAAATAAATGAATAAAACAAAAAAAATGAATAGCTACACTAAGCACAATATGGAGTCAATATATGTGGCTCGATCTCAGGGCCTGGGAACAACCTGGCAGCGGAATTGGCTAGAGGCTGCTGTGCTGACAGCCACACATAAATGAATTGAGCCTTCTAGGCCCTGAGTTTAGATCCCAGCACTGCCAAAAATGTAATCATGGAGTGGGAAACCGAGCATGACACATGATTTTCTTTTCTTTGAAAGTGTTCAGTGTCAGGTAGGATGTATAATTTGGATGCAAATCAATATGCTATGTAAGTAGAATGTCACAAAGTTAAAAAAAGTCATAGGTGGAAGAATTGTCACTACAATAAATGATAAACAGATTGAATTAATAATGAATCATTCTAGGATAAAACTAGATGTGGTAATTATAGGATGTGGATTAAGTTTAATTAATATTTTATTAATATTAACAGAATAAAAATTGCATAGAGACATAAATACCTAATTATTGGTAGTATCACATGATGCATAATTTAAGAATATATAGACACCTGTCTCATTCTCTAAAATATTTAATTATATGTATGGATGTATGTACATATATGATAAACAATAACAGGATATTGAGTATTAATTAATGCTTTATTAATTGTTAGCTGGGACACATCATTAAATGGAGATATAATTTAATACCTAATAATTGATAACAATATTATCTATAATGTAATAATATAGACATCTCTCTTTTGTCTATATAATATTTATATACAACAATCTATCTATTTATACCTCCTTTACTCCTGGGGCTCAGTGATTGAGTGCTCCCCTAGTAAGCATGAGCCCTGGGTTCGACTCCTCAGTGCCACTAAGCAGAAAACTTGGAAGTTCTGCTGT
Source organism: Dipodomys merriami (assembly GCF_024711535.1). Taxonomy (NCBI): domain Eukaryota; kingdom Metazoa; phylum Chordata; class Mammalia; order Rodentia; family Heteromyidae; genus Dipodomys; species Dipodomys merriami. The sequence goes on along the minus strand of NW_027202538.1, from coordinate 2,189,787 downwards.
CTTTCAATCAATTGAGTGCTAGCCTTGAGCACAAATGGTTAGGGACAGTGTCTAAGCCCTTACTCAAGCCCCAGCATTGCCACCAAAAAAAGGTAGAATGTTCTAACTGCAATTATAGAAGGACAGGACTTCAAATACCACATCACAGAACAAGCTAGGAGTCTGGCACTGAGAGTTGCCACCTAACCTGACTTAGGCATATGTAAACAGCTGCAACCCAGCTCCACAGAAGCAGATGCTGCTGGCTTACCCCCATCATCCTGGCTGCTTGAGAGCTTTAAAACCAAGCCCTGGTAGGAAGTATGTGAGACCCTTGGAGATGTGGCTCTAAGTAGTAGAGCCTTAGCCTTGAGCAAATGTTATTAGAACAGTATCCCCATGCATTGAGTTCAAGCCCTATGGGTAGACTGCCCCCCAAAAAAACACCCCACTAAACCATTAGATGTGAACTTGTGTGATTTGTGAAATGTTCTTCAAACAATGGTGATACTGATGAAAGCAACCTAATTCTAATGACAGCTTGTGGAATAGAGCTATGTGCTGAGTCCTTCATAGGGTGCTCTGTGCTGAGTCTGGCACAGGGTGCAGTGTGCTGAGTCCTGCATTGGGTGCTGGGTGCTATTTCTTCACAGGATGTTGTGTGCTGAGTCCTTCAAAGAGTGCCATCTGCTGTGTCCTTCACAGAGTGCATTCTTTCATATGGTCCTTGTAAGAGCTACAAAACTGAGATGATTATGCAGACAAGAATATTGAGATGCAGATATGTCCCCATAGCAGGGACAAAATTATGTATTACTGAAGAGTGGGTGAGTTGTCTACTGCAGACAATTGTTTTGTTTTGTTTTTTCTCAGTCATGAACCTTGAACTCGTGGCATAGGCACTGACACTTACCTCTTGGGCACATGGCTAGCATTCCACCATGTGGAGCCAAGGACCCCCTTGCAGTAGAGTGCCACAGTCTAGGGGTCTATAGCTGAAGTCTGTCAGCCTGCCTTCTAAGGAAGCTGAGATCTGAGGATCTGGTTTCCAAACTATGCCAGACACAAAAGGTCCCATGAGACTATTATCTTCAATTCACCACTAAGAAACCTGAAGTGGAAGCTGGATGCTTGTCACTCATGCTTGTCATCCTAGCTCCTCAGGAGGATGAGATCTGAGAATCATGGTTCAAAGCGAGCCTAGGCAAGAAAGTCCCCGAGACATTTAGCTCCAATGAACCATGAGACAACCTGAAATGGTGCTTTGCTTCAAGTGGTAGAGCACAAGACTTGAGGGACATCACCCAGACCCAGACTTCAACTCCTACAAGCAACAACAACAAAAAAGAAACAAAATAACAAACCTGAAGTAGAGGGATGGGTATGTGCCTTAGGGGTTGGGTGCTTTGCATCTATGAAACTCTGGACTTGATTTCTCAGGAACACATCACTAGAAAAAATCCTCAAGTGGCTCTGTGGCTCAAGTGGGAGAGGACTATTCTTGTACAAGGGAAATAAGGTACAGTGTTCAGGTCCTGAGTTCAAGCTCCAGGACTGGTGTATTTGTGCAAGCTTGCACACACACACACCCACACACATACCAGAAGTAAAAGCTGTGACACAAAATGTTAAAGCATTGGGCTCCTTCACTGACCTCATGGTCAGCACCCAGGCACTGTGTTCAACCCCAAAACTTTGCCACCCAGGGATCAACTAGGAGAGGTCAAAGGTTTCAAAACCTAATGTGCTTCAGCAGTCCTAGATGACAGGAAGCATGGTGAGATCAGACATGTGATTGGATTTCTAAAGCTTCCGGAAACCTAGCAGAGGCATCATAGGCCTATCATCTCCCTCAATGAAACATTTCTTGAGGTTAAGTGCCCTAGTTGTCTGCCAGAAGGACTCCTGAATTATATTGAGCACTGTATCTGATCACCAGAATACAGTCTTACAAAGGCAAGATTAGTGCTGATAACTTGGCCTGCCAAAGGAGGTGGCACAAATGAAGGCTTCCTGTTAAAATGGAGCACTGGGGAGAGAGATAGCTTGGGGTACAAAGAGGCCTTTTTGTCCTGACCTTCAGAGCCCATCCACACTCCTCCTTACTAATTGTCCCATATGGAGTTGTTTGTTACACAGCTGTACAGGACTGCGGCCTTTTGTCTGCCTGTCCAGACCATGAGAGAGACTTCTTCCAACAGTCCTGGGAGGCAGAGAAACCCTCAGGCTGCACTGGAAACTGTGAGGGGAACCCAGGAACATGCACTGTCCTGAAAGCAGTCTCCGTGTTACGAAATCATTGTATTGAAAACCAATTTTCTAGCTTGGTGCCTTTCATCATAGCTACTCTGGAGCTTCACCTATAGGAATACATCCACACATACACAAAGACATGGAAGCAGGTCCTGGGGTTGAACTATGAGCATAGGCGTCCCTGAGTTACTTTTGCTCAAGAGTAGTGCATTAACCTGGAGCCACAGCCCCACTTCTGGGTTTTCTGTGATCTCTTAGAAATAACAGTGTCATGGACTTTCCTATGCTGGCTGGATTCAAACTCAGATTCTCTACATCTCATCCTCTGAGGAGCTGGGATTTCAGTCAGCAGCCAGTGGCACCTGCCTTTCTTTTCTTCTTCATTTTTTAATCTGGACAATCTGACTACTTAACAGCATCATTCCAGTGCTTTGAATTTATAAGTAAACTACCCAATGTTCTTTATAGGTGCTTTCTCTGAGAAGGAATTTCTCTCCTCATCTTTTCCTCTGGTCACAGGTTTGAAGCCAAAAGTGAGAAATGAGTGTCACATGATTTTGGCAGCAAATGTCCACAGGACATGCCAGTTCAGTCACTTAGCATTGAGCTGCAGTGAATTTACTGTCTCAGGATGAGAGGACCAAAAGCTGGAGCGTTCATCATACTGTCTGCATTGCTCCTTAGGCTTATAAAATTATCTATAATTATGAGTGTTTTGTGTCTCCAACTTAAGTATCTAGAACACACTAGAAGCATCATCATGTTTCCCTTTTGTTCTAGTACCTCTCAAGATTTAGACTAAGGGTTTGTGTGGAGCAGATCCTCGGCGAATCCCTGTGGAAAGCCACTTGAAGTCTCCTCAGGAGATCTCTGTTCAAAGCCAGCCCAAGCAGGAAAGTCTGCGAGACTCTTATTTCAATAAACCACCAGAATACCAGAAGTGAATCAGAGGCCCAGAGGGTAGAGCTCCAGCTTTGAGAAAGAAAGCCGAACAGGAGATACAAGCCAGACCAGGCGGGAAAGCCTGGCAGGCGCTTATGTCCAATTAACAACCATATGGTTGGAAGTGGAGCTGTGGCAGTGGTAGAGTCTCAGCCTTGAGCAAAACGGCTGAGGAACACATAGGGCCCTGAGTTTAAGCACGGGATGGCCACCATAAAAACTCAAAAAGAGAAGGCCAAGTTTATGTATGATTGTCCTACCTACTTATGTGTGTATATTACCTCCCTGAGTGCAAACAGATTGTATGCAATGCTTCTCCTTTTATGTACAGATTTATTTTTCAGATAGGCTTGTTGCACATACTGCATCATTCTTTTTTTTTCAGGCCCGTGGCTTTTCTCTTCCAGAGTTCCAGGCCTGGTTCCTTATATGGTGCACACTTAAGATCTCAGCAGCCTTTTTTACATTTTATTATGAGGCCAAGGCAGGAGCAGTCACAAATCAGGTAGGAGAAGGGAAGATCAGGGTTTTTGAAATAACTGGTATTCAGAAAATTAAACTTGGGGGATGTAAAATGGTAGCATACTTAGGTAGAAACTACCATTAAGAAAAAGATGAGAGGACTGGGATTGTGGATTAGTGAGAGAGGGCTTGCCTAGCATGCAAGAAGCCCTGAGTTTGATCCCTCTGTAGCACATGCACAGAAAAAGCCAGAATTGGTGCTGTGGCTCAAGTAGTAGAGTGCTAGAGACAGTGCCCAGGCCTTGAGTTCAACTCAAGTACAAGTAACTTCTCATCACCAAAGGAAACCCAGGAAGCTCTTGAACATCTGCCTTTCAGAAGTGGAATTCAGATTGTCATAGACATTCCTGCCCTGGCTGGCTTCACCATGTAATCCTCAGACCTCAGCCTCCTGAGCTAGGGGATGGGCCTTAGCTACTGGTGCTCTGCTAGGCCAGAAGTGTAATGACATTGACAATACAAGTCAACTGCTTATCACAAAGGGCTTGGGGAACATATTAAGCCTTTCAACAATGGACCTTTCCGAACCCTGTAGGACACAAGGTTATAATTCTAGAGTCTGAGAGGCTGGGCATATGGATCTGCTAAACTTGAACCTTGAGCTCTAACTCCAATTCTGGTGTATATCAGCTTTCATTTTTTCAGAGAATGTTCTCCTAATTAGCAAATAGGAAAAGTACTTTGATTAACCTTCACTTTTTCCCATTGTGTGTCTCGAACTCAAGCTTGGGCACTGTCCCTGAGCTCTTCCTCTCAAGGCGAACAAGCTACCACTTGAGCCACAGTGCCACATGGGGTCTTTTGGTGGCTCATTGGTAATAAGAATCTAACAGGCTTTCCTTGCCTAGGCTGTCTTTGAACTGTGGTCTTCGGATCTCAGCCTCCTGAGAAGAACGGTCCCAGGTGTGAGCCATTGGAATCGGGCCTATTGTTTTTGCCAGTGCTGGGGCTTGAACTTAGGGCCTGGGTACTGTCTCCGTGCTTCTTTTTCTCAAGGCTAGTGCTCTACCACTTGAGCACTCCACAGCTTCTGGCTTTTTCTGAGTATGTGGCACTGAGGATTCAACCCTGGCATTCACGCATGCTGAGCGAGCTCTCTACCAGTAAGCCACATTCCCAGTCCCACCCTTACAATATTATCCCTCAACTTGCCTATCCTCAAGGAAAGACTTCTGAGTATAAATCATCTAAAAAATCCGTGTAGGAAGTTGTTAAAGATAAACAAGACACAGCTCATATTTGGGAGTGACTCCAAACATGTGAAGGCTGTGACAAATGCCTCCATTTAATTATGTATCACGTTTCAACACTTAATAAAGTATTAATGAAAAATGAGTCAATGTCCTAAATTGATGTGTATAATTTTATAATAGATGTGCAAAATGTAATAAATATTATGTGTATAATGATACTAATACAATAATAAAAATCATAGTTTGTAATAAACATACACATGTAATACGTCACATATATTACACATGTACATAAATATTATTTTCCATTATAGGGACTTAATTCAGGCCCTGGGAACTCTACCCTGAATTTCTTTTCCTCAAGGACAGTGAGCTTCCCCTTCACCTACGATGCAAAAGAGTTACCCGGATGGTGAGATCAAATCCCAGCAGTGGCAGAAATACTACCCCAGTTCCAAGACAGTCAGTTAATTATTTTTAATGGAAGGAGTTATTTTTATTCAATTTCATACTGAACATTTTAAAAACTGCAGTGTATAATTTGTACAGCTATTCAGACATCCTTCCCTTACCTGCAAAGTGTTTCTCTGAGCTCTAAATTGTTTCCTTTTTTGTCTATTTTTTGTTGTAAAAATGTGGTATAGAGGGGTTACAGTTACATGAGCAAAGTAATGAGTACATTTACTATTGAGCATTGTTGCCTCCTCCTTTGTTTTCCCCTTGCCTTCCCTTCCCTCCCAGCTCCACAGCTATCCCCCTCCCCCCAGCTGAGGTCAGTGACTTAATTTTTTGTTTTTGTCTTGGCACAGGATTTGAACTCAAGTAGTAGAAACTCTGCACCTTCCCTCACATTGCTACAGATATACCAAGATCCTGAGTTCAAATCCCAGGCTAGGAAAGAAAACTGGCAGAAATTCCAAACCAGGGGGATTTTTTTCAATTTAGTTCAACAATTAATTAATTTTTTTATTTATTCTTTTTTATTTTGCCAACCATGGAGCTTGAAATCAGGCCATGGCAAGTCTACCTCAGCTTCGATTGCCTTAGACTAGGCTGCAGCCTCTCACCCATAGTCAATCTTGGGATCTTAGACCCTGAGAGCTTGCAGGAAGAAAAAAAAAAGTGGGACAGCACAAAAAGTGTCCAGCTGCAGAGGACTGGTGGTTTTACGTTATTTTTTTCTTTGCAGGTTGATCATACTGAGTCTGAATGACACGGCTGCAAAGTGGAACTGAACTGCCATTCCTGAAGGCTGGTGGGCCATCAGGGAAGCCATAGGCGAAACCTGCCAACATAGGCACTGGGTTAAAAATCTAAGTCCTGACACCTACCAATGGCAGGACATCACAATAGACTCATTCCTATGCATAGAAATACTGATTGAAAGAGTAGTTCGTGCATCAGTCAAATCTAAAAGTGGATGTAATAATCCTAGTATGCTGATTGATTTTAATTGATAGTTTATTAAGCATGAAAAGAATAATATTACTTCAAAGGCAGTATAATAAATACCTAAGAGTTGGTAGGAATGTAGTAGGCATCATTCAGTCAGATAGATGGCTCTGGCACTCTACCAATATGTATTAATTGTATACCACTCAGATCATGACAGCTCTGTCTCTTCTTCCATCACACTAGCCTGGGGTGCAGCCTCCAGAACCAAAGCCGATCCTGGAATCCTAAGACCTGATGTCTGACAGGAAAACAAAATGAAAATGACATTAAAACAAGCATCAAGCTGAACATGGTAGGCGGTTTCTTGGCTTTGGTTCCTTGCATGGTGACCATCCTAGGTCTGAATGACATGGATACCACGCACAGGTGACCTGTCATTGCTGAAGGCTGGCGGACTGTCAGGAAAGCTATAGGCCAACCTCACAACATAGTCCCTGAGTTCAAATCCTGGTCCTGTCACCTACCAATGGCAGGAGATCCTAAGAGACTCCTCCCTGTGCATAGAAATTCCAATGGAATGGTATGCAACTCATGATTGAATAGTTCATGCAGCGGTCTGGACTCAAATTAGATGAAATAATCCTAGGACGCTGATTGAACTCAATTAATGGTTACTTAGGCATGAAAAGAATAATATTCCTTCAATGGAGGCATAATAACTACCTAAGACTTGGTAGGAACGTAGCAGATGTCATTGAATACTATATACACAGCTCTGGCACTCTGTACTAATATGTATTTATTGGTGTAGTACCACCTGTCTATCCATGTATAGCTATTTTGTTCGATCTCAGAGCCTGCCAAAAATGTCATACTGGAGTAAGAAGCCAAGTGTGACACCTGTTTTTCTTTTCTGTGAGAGTGCGGGATGTCAGGCATGATGGAGAACAAGTCAACAAATCTAAATGCTATGTGATAGGGTGTAAACAATGTAATACAAAGTTAGGTGTCATCATAGTCAATAAAATAAATGGTAAATAAATGAATAAACCAAAAAGTAAAATGAATGACCACACCAAACATAATATAGACTGAACACCTGTCTCGAAGTTCAATCCTATCTTTAAAATACATGTAAGGACTACGTTTTCCAGGGTTGGGGCCTGAATTCAGGCCTAGGGAAGAGGCCTGACTTTCTGATCTTCAAGTACAGAGACCTTCCCCTTCCCCCAGAGTGCAACAGAGTTACCCAGACCCTGAGTTCAAATCGCAGGCCTTGCAGACAAAAAATAGCATACATTCCAAGCCAGGGAGCTTCATTAGCATTTCTCATATTTTTTAAAGTTCACTTGGCCTTTATTTGATATATTTTGATTTTATAACAAGAGAGTTTTTCAAAAAGGGGTTTAAACGTTTACATTTCAGCATAGCACATTGGTGTTTCCATTTTGACCATCTGCCATGAAAAGTGAGAATTAAAATCAGTACATCCTTCCTCCCTAGAGGGACAGTTCATGTTAATTCTATTTAGAGTTATTTCTGTAACTATAAACTCTCTGCAATTGTATCGTGTGTGTTTTCCTCAGTGCCTACCACAAAATACACTAGAGGAGTCCTCATACCACAAAAGGTTGGGTTTCTGAATAAAAACTCACTTCTGTGAGGACAGTAGGTACTTGTAAGCATTATGGGAATAAAGTGAATTTTAAAATGAGAAACTGAAACATTGGGACTGGAATGTAGCTCAGTAGTGGAGTACTTGCTTAAAGAGCATAAGACCCTGGAAGAAAACGAAGACAAGTTTCCTAAAGCTCAGAAGGTTAGAATTTTATGATCTGTATGAACAAATTTCCTTCTTTCTTTCTTTCTTTCCTTCTTTCTTTCTTTCTTTCTTTCTTTCTTTCTTTCTTTCTTTCTTTCTTTCTTTCTTTCTTTCTTTCTTTCTTTCTTTCTTTCTTTCTTTCTTTCTTTCTTTTTTTTGATGGTGGGGCTTGAACGCTGGGCTTGGCTGCCCACCTTCAGCTCTTCAACTCATGGCAAGTGCTCTACAGCTTGAGCCATAGTGCCATTTCCAGTTTGTTGGAGATAAGCCACAGTGCCGTTTCCGGTTTATTAGAGGTAAGAGTCTCATGGACTTTCCTTTCCAGGCTGGCTTTGAACCGCCATCCTCAGATCTCAACCTCCTGAGTAGCTAGGATTGTAGGAATGAGCAACCAACACCCAGCGCAGGAACAAATTTATCAAAGATTGATTCTGAGGAATGAAACTTGAACAAATTTATCAAAGATTGATTCTGAGGAATGAAACTTGGAATACACTTTTAATATAAATAATTTATAATGTCATCCTTAAGGCACTAATTCAGAAGTATTTATTCATTGGCTAGTTTCTTAGTTTATTTAAATATATATATATATATATATATTTAATATATCTACATGTATATTATTAAAACATAGCTTTGAAGTGTACCTAAAAGCATGTGTGCTCATGTAAAGTTATACAACTGCTTGATTTTTTTATTTTCAGTTTGTTGGTGCCATAAATTAGGTGGGATGTGTGTACTGTTGTTTTGTTCTCTGTGTTTGGAGGATTTCTCTCTGCTTTCTTCCCCTACTCCCCTCTCTCTGCACTTGAATGCAGCTTGCTCTTTCTTGGCTTGATTGTTCATAGCTGATTTTCTACCACTTCAGCCATACCTGTAGCCTGGCTTTTTGCCAGTTAATTGGAGATGTCGTCTCTCAGGCTTTTCTGCCTAGATTGGCTTTGAAACTTCATCTTCCAGTTCTCACCTCTTGAGTAGCTGGGATTACAGATGTGAGCCACTGGGTTGCTTAGGGATGAATTCGACTTTGGTGGGTGTATTCTTTCTGTTTTTCTAAGCATGGGATCATCTACTATAGAATTTCTGTGAATGTCCTGGGTCTGAAGTAAGATATATAATACATATGCTAATCTGTATAGTTCTCCTAAGATGTAATCCATTTAATACAAGTTATAAGTGTAATAATAGTTAATATAAATAATGAATGAATGAATAGTGCAAAAAATAAAATAAATAAACAGTAAAATAATATGCGGTAAACATAAGTATGTAGATATTACTCATTATTTCAAATGTGGATGAATATTACTTTAACAGGGCTGGGGATTGAATTCAGGCCTAGGGAACAGGCCTGAATTGCTTGTCTTCAAAGACGGTGAGTTTCCCCATCCTCCATATTGCATTAGAGTTACCCAGACTCTGAGTTCAAATCCCAGGCCTGACAGGAAAAAAAAAAAAAGGCACGAATGTCAAGCTGGTGAGCTTCATTAGTATTTTTACAATTTTTTTTTCGTGGGGCTTGAGCTCTGGCCTTGGGCTCTGTCCTTGCGCTCTTCAGCTGAAGGCGAGTGCAGTACCGCTTGAGCCACAGCACCACTTCTGGTTTTCCAATACTTTATTGGAGATAAAAATCTCATGGGCTTTACAGCCTGGGTTGCATTGAACCACAATCCTCAGCCTCTTGAGTAGCTAGGATTACAGGTGTGAACCACCAGCGCCCGGCTATTTTTAATATTTTAATATTTTTTGATTGATTGATTGCCAATCACTGTACTTGAACTGAGGTTGTGGCAACACTGCCTGAGATTCCATCACCCTAGGCTGGGATGGTGCAGCCTCTGGACCCACAGCCGATCAGGGGATGGTACGCCTCGGGGACTGACAAGAAAACAAATTGAAAACAGCACCGAAAAAAACGCCATCTGTGGATGGTCGGCGGTTTCTTGGTTTTCCTTCCTTGCATGGTGACCAATCCGGGTCCAAATGACACGGCTGCAACCTGTAGGTCACTTGGCACTGCTGAATGCTTTCAGGTTGTCAGTGAAGCCATACGCCAACCTGAACACCTAGGTCCTTAGTTTGAATCCCGTTCATGCCACTTACAAAGGGCTGGGGAGCCTAAGAAACTATTGCCTATCCATAGGAGCACCAGAAGAATGTGAACAGTGTCACGGTTGGATGAGTAGTTCATCAATCAGTCTAGCAGAAAATTACACCCAATAATCACAGGACACAGACTGATTTTAATTCATAGTTTATTATGCACTAAAAGAATACTATTGATTAAATGGAGTCCTCACTAAAGACCTGAGAATCTGTAGGAGCGTAGTATGTGTCATTGAACACTAAATAGACATTTCTGGCAGTATGTAAATGTCTAAATTTATATTTATTTGTATACCATCATCTGCATAGAACATTTTTGCTAATTTGGCCAAATCTGAAACTTGTTCCCAGGTCTTGGGATCCACTTGGCACCTGCATGGGCTAGATGCTGCCGTGCTGACACTCACCCCTTCATGAATTGGGCCTACTAGTCCCTCAGTCAAGGTCCCATCATTTCCAAATCTTCTTCCTGGAGTAAGATTCCATGTGTGACAACTGTTTTCCTTTTCTGTGCAAGTGTTGAGTGTCAGGTATGATGTACATATTATCTCTGCAAAGCTATATGCTATGGAATAGATTGGAACAAATGTAATAAATGTTATAGGTGTACTCACAGTCCATAAAATAAATGCTAAATCAATCAATGAATCAATAATAATAAAATATAATGAATCACTCCAACAAACATGATTTAAAATGAATATAGAGATATAACTCCAATATTTTAAATGTCTATAAATGTTATGTTTTTCAGTACTGGTGCTTGAATTCAGGCCTAGGGAAGAGTTGAGAAGTTCAAGCATGATTTGCATAGGAAATGATCTTAATTAAGACTGCATGAAGTGTGACAATAATAATTACATTTAGGAAATCGAGGCAGTGGGAAAGATCCAAGAATCGGTAGTCACATGGAAGATAGGATTCCAACACAGCTCACCACATCTCCAACTCTCTACAAACAGGCCTTTATTAGCATATTAATTTTAGCTTAAGAATGGGTGAATATGGTTCTCCACCCCCACCACAGGGCTAGATCTCAGGTCCTGGGTATGGTCTAGCTCCTTAGTGGCTCACAAGCTGGTGTGCTCATGTGGACCCATTTGGCAGTTGGTTCTGCTAGGCCCTGAGTTCAAGTTCCAGCACTGCCAAAAGGTTCATCCTGATGTGAGATGCCAAACCTTGTAGATGTTTTCCTATCCTGTGCAAGTCCTGGGTCATAGCTAGGATCTAGAAAGCATAGGCAGCTCTATACCCATGGGAAAAGGTTGTCATCCATGTGAGTACAGTTATATATGTCATCCTATACTCAGTAAAATACACAATACATAGATGAATTAGACACAAAATAAAAAGATTAACTACACTGAAAACAAGGTGCATACCACACCCGTATGTAGAGATCCTAGGTTTAAAGGAGGTGGGCTTGTCCAGTGCTGGGGCTTCAAGTCAGGCCCAGTACCAGGACTAACCTTTTAGTCTTCAAGGACGGTGAGCTTCACCTTCCCCCACAGTGCAACAGAGTTACCCAAACCTGAGTTAAAATCCCAGCTCTCACTGTAAAATGGCACAAATTCTGAGCTAGGTTTCTTCCTTCATAGTTTTTTCTTTTTTCTTTTTTCTTTTACCAGATCTGGGGCTTGAACTCAAGTCGTGGCAACTCTGCCTTAGCTCTGATCATCCTAGGCTGCAGCCTCTGGACCCACATCAAGTCCTAGAACCCTTGGACTCTGGGGTTTGCTGGGGAAAAAAAAACCTTCGAGGGGAAAAAAAGCAGAGGAAATTCTACCTGGCTCTTTTATGTTTATTTTCCTTTGCATGGTGACCATTCTGGGTCCAAACATGGCTGCCTGCAGAGTGAAGTTGACCTGGCATGGCTGAAGGCCTGCTGATTTTTGGGGGAGCCACAGGCTTACCAGACAGTGAAGGCCCTGAGGACGAATCCCAGTCAGCCCTGTGACGATGAGGGAATGGCTAGAGATCCTAGGACACTTGTTTCCAGACCTTGGAAGAGTCGTGGAATGCAATCAATCTCATCCTTGAATGAGTAGTTCTTGCTTGATATGAGTAGAAAATCATAGGCAAGACTCATGGGGTATCGATTATTTTTAATGAAGAGTTGATGAAACATGACCATAATCATCACAGTCATGAAATGGAGGCATAGGGGCAGATCCAAGAATCGTTAGTCACAAGGTAGTTTGGATTCCATCACTGGTCGCCATCACTCCGGGGCTCAATCTCAGGTCCTGGGAATGGCCTAGCTTCTTAGTGGCTCACATGCTGGTGTGCTTACCTGTTGGGTCTTGGTCCATCCCACAAAAGACGGACGGAGTCCGAGGAAAGGTAAGTGTGGCGCTCACCGGTTCCCTAGCCTCCCTCAGCCCAGGAGACAATCAGACACAGCAGGGAGCCAAATCCAGCAGGTAGAAAAACTCGTTTATTAACAGAGAGCAGCCCCTTTTAAAGACAAAAAGGGTGGGTGGTATGGTAAGGGAGGAAGAGGAACCAATCACTGTCAAGGTCACACCCTATCATTCACCTGAGCCTTCATGGGCTGGTTAGGCACTGATCGGCAGGTCAATTGGGGTCTGCCCACTCTACTCTCTCCCAGAGCCATCTTGGCTGGCCATGTGCTCTACAGTAAATTAGGTTCTGCCCACTCAACCCCCTCCCAGCGCCATCTTTGCTGCCCATGTGTTCCACAGATTCCCCCCCCCTTTTTTTTTTTTAATGGCTGACCCACCTAGCACAGTAATAAACATCAGTCCCACCACAGTTAGAAATGTCCAAAGCAGTTCAATTAATACCTGGGCACCTGGTGTCGTTTAAGTAAGCCAGTTCCTTGTACATGTCTTTAAGCTAGCACAGGAGTCCAGATGACCTTTGAGCTTTACTGTCAGCTCCCAATTGCTCCCAACATCATCTCCCCCTGTCTTTGCTTAAAGAAGTGAACCCGCCTGTCTTAGGTTGGGTGGATCGCCTTGTCTGCCTTGCCCATCATTGGGAACTTCTTCAGAGCGAAGCTGAAGGCCCTGTCTTAGGTTGGTCAGACTGACACCCCCTCTTACCCGTCTCTGGCTGCGATTCCTCTGGGGGGGGAATTCATTCATTTGGAGCTTGTTAACTGGCTGGCTAAGCTCATAAGAGTTTTGCAGTGCACGTATGCCACGCCGACCCCAGTAGAGTCTGCTTAGCATGGGAAACCATCTATCAGACCATGATAGGGGCCTCGAGACCTATCTCTGAGTTTTGGGACTTCACCGAAGTCTACCTCAGAGAATGGGGCTTTACAGAAACCTATCTCCAAGTTTTGGGACTTCACCGAAGTCTACCTCGGAGAATAGGGCTTCTAAGAGGCCTACTCCTGGGAAAAGGCTGGAAAACCCCCTGGGAAAAGATGTGTTTCTGTCTTTCTTCTCCTCATAAGAGTGCCTATCAATCTTTTACTGTTTCTGCTGTTCATTGTACTTACTCATTGTCAACGTTCCCTTATTCAAAGCTCTTTCTTAAGAGTGTTGACGACTCCAATATCTGATGAGTGTCTTAAAAATATGACTAACTCACCAGAGTTAAGTGCTACCCTGAAACCCCTCTTATGGAGGCTAGTAGACAAGTTATAAGCAAATATAAAAGTATTGGGGGTTTCACAAAGTCACTCCAGCAGAAGGAATTGTAAGAAATTTACAAGAAGCTGTAGGCGCGGCTAGAACAGAAGGAATGTATGGCAGTTGCTGAGATAACTACTTAGGAGAAAGAACTTCCTGGTACTCTCATTTACTAAGAGACTTGCTAGATCTAGGCCTCCGTAACCTTATAATTAAGGCCTCTATAGAAATAAGGTAATGGTGAGATGGTGACAAACGTCGAAACCCATTATATTTCTTAGAGATAAGCCAGAAACAAGTGACTTTCAGGCGACCAGCTGGTGACCACCTAAGAATGAAGCCCTGCAGCAAGATTGTGTAAACTTTTGCCCTTTCAGGCGACCAGCTGGTGACCATCCAAGAACGAAGCCTTGCAGCAAGATTGTGTAACCTTTTGCCCCTTTTTCTTATGAAGACTTCTGTTATAAAAGTTTGTTATCCTCTGCATTAAATTGCACTCAGCACTCAGCACTCAGCATCCACTCCTAATGTGTGTGAGTTGTCTGTTTGCCATCTCCCCATTCTATTCCAGGTTCCTCCCCTAGGTATCCTCCGTCGTCCCGACAGAACCCGGTCCGCGGCACACGTATAATGCAAGGAAGGCATAGAAAAACCATCAGCAAAAGCATTCCCAGGCCAGGAAATGTCACTACTACTCCTTTAACCTTAGTGAAGGATGGGATAGCAGTCTTTGCCACTTCAGAGTCCAGAGGTGGGGATTGTTCTAATCCAGCTATTTGCCTGTGGGGTTGGACAAAATCTTAGCTGGAAGCATAACAAAAGGTGGTTGTTTAACAATTAAGTATGGATTCAATGCTGCTATACAAGCAATTAGTAAAAGAACAATTAAAGCAGGTAACATTAAAATAATTAACTCCTACAAAAATATTAAGCAGTCCATAGGGTAGTGATCAAAATGAAGGTCAGGCCACCAGGTCAAAAGGACAGCTTCTCTTGTGGTGCTCCTGATGATTTCTGCATTGCCAGCATTGACCACTGCCCAGGTCACTTGTCGAGGTTGAGGCAGATTCCATACGGCCGTTCACAGGAGCAGGAGAGTCAGGACAGCCAACAGCTGGAGTGTCAGGACAGCTGGAGTATCGCCATCTGCTGGTTGCCCTTGGGGATGGTTAATAATTGTCTTTTTGGCTTTTGTCTTTAAAACATAAGCCTCGGCCATGGCCATTTTTTTTTCCTTGTTGGTTAGCTTATTCTTGGGCATCCTCCTGTATAGAGGAAATGGGTAAAAACTTAGGTTCCTGGCAGGGATCCAAATGGGAGTGTACTCCCCTATGGGAAAAACGCATCCAAATCCCCTGCTCATAGTAACTAGGGGGTCAGGTCCTCTCCATTGTTGTGTCAGGGGGTCCTTCCACCTGACTTTCACTTGGGGCTTAGGGTTTAGTTGTCCCCAGTGCTTTTGAAATCTAGATTCAGTTGCCCCTTTTGACAAATTTAAAAACAAAGCTATCTGTAACTGTATATGGGGGCTAACTCCCCCTTTTTTGTTTTAATAATTGCTCTTTAAGACATTGATGATTTCTTTTTATAATTGCTTGGCCTTGGGGATTATAGGTAATTCCTGTAGTATGATTAATATGCCATTTGTCAAAAAACTCTGACATTGCTTTGCTAACAAAAGAGGGTCTATTATCGGTTTTAACTTGTGCTGGTAGACCCAAGGTGGCAAAGCATTGAAGAAAATGTGCTTGTGAATGTTTAGTTCTTTCTCCTGTATGTGCTGTGGCCCAGCATTCTCCTGAGTAGGTATCTATAGAGACAAAGATATATTTAAACTTATCAAAGGCCAGGAAATGAGTGACATCCGTTTGCCAGAGGACGTTAGGTTTAAGGCCTCTGGGATTTACCCCGGGGGTTGTAACGGGGTACTTTTAAGAAAGGCTGGCATGTTTTACAGGTATGTACTATCCTTTTAAGGTCCTTTACAGTAATCTGAGGAAATCTATGCTGAAGACCTCTCCAATTAATATGGGTTAAATCATGCAAACAGGTAGCCTCTTGTAATGTTAATGCTTGTGGGCCAGTAGCCAACTGGTCTGCCCACTTATTGCGTAGGGGAAAAAACCCAGGAAGTTTTGAATGCCCTCTCAAATGTTGAATATGAATAGGGGCTCCCCGCCCTTCTAATAGGCCCTTAAGGGTAACCATAAGGGGGGAAATAGGGTTTTCATCCAGCTTAATATGTGCCTGGGGAATATGAGGGAGCAAGTTAATCATATATAGGCTATCAGAATACAAATTAAAGGGTTTTTGAATGTCCTGAAGAGCCATAATTATGGCCAGCATTTCTTTATATAGTGCTGACCCTTGACAAGGTTGAAATCTTTGTTGGCTCGGGGTCTTTTGTTGTTCCTCAAAGGCTGCATATGCAGAGCCTGCTTTACCTCTGTCAGTAAAACCATGAAGGGTGCCAGGAATAGGCGTAGGAGAAAATAGAGATGGTATTTTGAGGGGAAGCCGCCATAACATGACAGTCCATTTGGATGGCCCATAATGGCAGTCAATTTGGCCTAGAAACCCGTCCAAGGAGAGAGCAAGATGAGCATTGGCTCGAGTGAGCCACTCAACGCCTGCCATCCGAAAAGGAAAAACAATGGAGTGAGGGTCGAGGCCATAATGCCTTTGGGCTTGCGTCCTTCCCTTCACAATAGCATCTGCAAGTTGGTCTGCTTGAGAATATACCCGAGGCGTGCCCCCAGGGGAGTGTGAACCCACTCTAATGGCTCCCCACTTTGAGTTAAAACTGCAGATATTAATGTGACCCCTGCAAACAACCAAAGGGAAATGGGCTCACTAATAGAATACCTCTTTAGAGAAACTTTATCCAGGGCTTTTTGGAACTGCAAAAATATTGCCCTATGGCTGTCTGTCATTGTAATAACTTCTTGTGGCGTCCTGTCTTTTAGCAGGGCAAATAAGGGCACAAGACTATCTTTAGGGACAGAAACCCATGGCAACAGCCAATTTATTTCCCCTAAAAGACTCTGAAGTTGGGTTAAGGTTAGAGTGGCCGGAATATCCAGCAAAGGCTTAAGGGGGCTGGCCTGAGTCAAGGTAAAGTGGGTCCCGAGCACCTTAAAAGGAGCTACCTTTTGAATTTTATTAAGGGCTATGGTAAAACCCCCCTTTTTTAATATGTCCAGAACCTGGGCCAGAAGGCCTTCCAGGCAGCTTGGGTCTCGGTGTCCCAGAATTATATCATCCATGTAGGCATAGACAAAGGAGTTATCTGAACCCAGCACAGGCTCTAAAAGTGTGGCCGAGTATTGTTGGCAGAAGGCCGGGCTATTGGCCATACCCTGTGGCAGCACTGTCCATTCAAACCTCCGATCAGGCTGGGAAAAATTAAGAGAAGGTATAGAGAAAGCAAACTTCTTGCAGTCATCTGGATGCAGAGGGATAGAGAAAAAACAATCTTTAATATCAATCACAACCAAGGTATATTCTGAAGGTATAGCAGGAGTCCAGGGCATGCCTTTTAGGGGCTTTCCTACTAGCTCCATCCTTTCATTTACCTTTCGTAGATCTAGGAGCATCCTCCAAGCCCCGGAGGCTTTTTGAATAACAAATACGGGTGTGTTCCAAGGACTTATAGAAGGGCGATATGCCTGAGGCTTATCTGTTCCTCCACCAGAAGGTGGAGGGCTTCAAGTTTAGGTTTGGTCAATGGCCACTGGGCCACCCAGATTGGGCTTCCTGGCTTCCACCTAATGGGAGGTACTTGGGGGG
Organism: Dipodomys merriami; assembly: GCF_024711535.1. Classification (NCBI taxonomy): domain Eukaryota; kingdom Metazoa; phylum Chordata; class Mammalia; order Rodentia; family Heteromyidae; genus Dipodomys; species Dipodomys merriami. Next base: position 2,172,178 of record NW_027202538.1, on the reverse strand, counting down.
CAGTGGCCTTTAGGATTGGGGGTGCACCTGAGAGGGTCCCCTATGTTCTTCCTGTTTAAGCCTTTGTGCTTTTTCTCCATCCAGGATATCATCATATGATGCTCGATGGTCTGTAGTGACCACGACATCCATTTGTCTTAGTATGTCTTGCCCTAGTAAATTGACAGTGAGGTTCTTTGCCACTAAAGGGTGTATCTTTCCCTGTTCTCCATCTGGGCTAGTCCATGTCAAAAGGGCAACCGTTTCTTTGGTCTCAGAGTTGCCCCCTACCCCCAATATCGGAGCCCCAGGTGCAAGCTTCCAGTCCAAGGGCACTACCTCCTCCCTGAGTATGGTTCAGTCTGCCCCAGTGTCAATTAAGCAGTGAAACCTCTTTCCGCCTATGAGAATACTCATTTTAGGGCGGAGTCCGTCCTCCAGGGGATAGTACAATGGGCCTGGGTCACCCCGCCATGAGGCTGCCTGGGCCTCACAGCAGAGGGGGTTCCTCCTTGAGTTAAAGGGGCTAGAGGATGCCCCTCCCCAAGTTTAAAGACTTCCCCTCTAAATCAAACTTGTATCCCTCCATGCCCCTGGGGCAGGGTGTAGGGGGTGGTTTGCTCTCAGGCCGGTTGGCGGGGGATTGTTGTAAACAGTCCCTCTTAAAGTGCCCCTCCTGCCTGCATTTAAAACAAGTCCCTCTTCCCGATAGTCTTGGGGTTCCTTGGCCCTGGGCTGCCAGCCCCTGAGTAATAGCCTCAGTCATTGCAAATGCCTGAGCCTGTAAAGCTAAAGCTAGTGATTGGGACTGGTGCTGTTGCATTCCCACATCCTGCGAGGCCACCACCCATCTGCTCAGGGAACTCTCTCTCAATCCCGAGCAGGCCATGAGGTGGTCTGCATTCATCCCTTCCCAGACCAGCAGCTTTACAAACTGATCTCGGAGGTTCCCTGCTGGCAGCTTGCGGTGAACACTCTGTTGGACTCGGTCTATGAAATCAGGTAGAGACTCACCCGGTTTTTGTCTCACTCCTGCTATGGGGGACTCAGTAGGCCCATCATCTAGTTTGTACCACGCAGCAAGTCCTGCCTGCCTCACCTGGTCACGGTACGGGCCAGGTATTGCAGCCTGTTCCACGCCGGTGGAGTAGGCTTCTCCCGTCCCTGCTAACATGGTATAAGTAATAGGTATTGCAGGTTGAGCCTGCCGGTTACTCTCTGCTCTCACTCTGCATTCCTCCTTAAAGAAAGCACACCATTTAATAAACTGAGAACTAGTAAGAACGGCTTTGGCCACATCCATCCAGTCCTTAGGGACACAAGGGTGATAGGCAATGTCTTGGAATAGGGTCTGGGCCCAGGGAGAGTTTGGGCTATCCTCCGCCACCACCTTGCGGAGCTCTTTAAGATCCTTAGCTTCCCATGGATACCATTCCAAGGGCCTGTTAGCTCCTGGTGCCAGATTGACTGGATACGCTTGGGGAAGCGAATCCTGTGGCCGAGAGTCTGGGCTCTTGGGTGGCCCTTCCTTTCCAGGGCTCTTTGGTGGCCCTTCCTTTCCAGAGGAGGTCTCCGAGGAGGTTACTTCCCCGGCCCTCGGCCCCTCCATAGAAGGCTGGTAGGGGTCTGGGTCTTGCAAGTCCCTCTCACAGGTCTGTAGGGCACCATACCTCCCCTCCAATCAGGAGAATAGGGAGGGGGCCTAGGACCGTCAGTATCAGCTGGGTCAGAGGGGGTAATTTTTACCCTCGTTTTGACTTCTACTGTGCACGTCTCAGTGCGTTCTGGATTGGATTTGACCCTTTCCTTTTCCTTCTCACTTCCCAAGTCCTTCTGTACCCCTTCTAGGCCTAATGTTGCCTCTTCCTTCTCCTTCTGTGATATAGCATTACCCATATTTAGGGTTTCACTTACCCCAAGAGACCGCTTAGCCTCGGCTGGTATCTTTTCCTTTCGTGCCCCACGTTGGGCGCCAGATGTTGGGTCTTCGTCCGTCCCACACAAGACAGACGGGGTCCGAGGAAAGGTAAGTGCAGCGCTCGCCCGTTCCCTAGCCTCCCTCAGCCCAGGAGATAATCAGACACAGCAGGGAGCCAAATCCAGCAGGTAGAAAAACTCATTTATTAACAGTGAGCAGCCCCTTTTAAAGACAAAAAGGGTGGGTGGTATGGTAAGGGAGGAAGAGGAACCAATCACTGTCAAGGTCACACCCTATCATTCACCTGAGCCTTCATGGGCTGGTTAGGCACTGATCGGCAGGTCAATTGGGGTCTGCCCACTCTACTCTCTCCCAGAGCCATCTTGGCTGGCCATGTGCTCTACAGTAAATTAGGTTCTGTCCACTCAACCCCCTCCCAGCGCCATCTTTGCTGCCCATGTGCTCCACACTTACCTGGACCCTATTGGGCCTGCCAGTCCCCGAGGTCAGATCCTAGCACTGCCAAAAGATGAATCCTGATGTGAGAAGCCAATCGTTGCATCTGTTTTTCTGTCCTGTGAAAGTACTGGGTCTCAGCTAGGATGCAGTATGCTATATACGCAACTCTATATTCATGGGAATCAGTTGCCATCCATGTCAGCACAGTTATAGCTGTCATCATATGTAATAAAATACAAAATGGGCATCCATGACTAAGACACACAATAAAAATAATAACTACACTGAATGCATGATGCATTCCACATCTCTATGTAAAGAGAAATCTTATGTGTAAAGCAGGTGAGCATAGGATTTTTGACAGTGCTGGGGCTTTAGTTCAGGCCCTAGGACTAGGCCTGACCTTGTAGTCTTCAAGGATGGTGAGCTTCACCTTGCCCCACAGTGCAACAATGTTACCCAGACTTGAGTTAGAATCTCAGAGGTGGCAGAAAAATGGTGAGAATTCTGAGCCAGGGTGTGTTGTTTTTATTATTATTATTATTATTATTATTGCCAAGCATGGGATTTGAACTCAGTTCATGACAACTCTGCCTCAGCTTCGATCACCTTAGGCTGGCGGGCTCCCATGGACCTGAGATCCTAGGCTCTGAAGTTTGCAGGAACAAATGACAGAAAAATGACAGAAAAAATGTCACAGGATAGATTTTTTTATATTTATATTTTATATTTTCTTCTTTGCACGGTGACCATCCTGGGTCTGAATTACACGGCTGCAAAGGCTACTTCACCTTGCATTGGTGAAGGCTAATGGGCTATCAGGGAAGAAATAGGCCCATGTGGCAACATAGGCCCTGAGCTTGAATCTTGGTCCTGACACCTACCAATGGGGGGAGATTCCAAGATATTTGTGCCTATGCATGGGAATAACAATGAAATGTTAGCAAACTCATGATTGAATGAGAAGTTTCTGCATGTATTGGTCTAGTCCAAAATTATAATGATCCTTGGACAATGATTCATCTTAATGAATGGTTTATTAAGCATGAAAAGAATACTGTTCCTTCAATGGTGGCATAATAAATACCTAAGAGGTAGTAGGAATGTAGTTGATGTCATTGAATCCTAGGTAGATGTCTCTGGCACTCTGTACAAATATATATTTATTGGTGTTCTACCACCTGTCTACCCATGTATGGCTATTTTGATCACCCCTGTAGCTCAATCTCAGGGTCTGGAAATTCCCTGGCAGCTTCATTGGCTAGAGGTTGCCGTGTTGACACACCCATTCAGGGTCTGAATTGGGTCTGCCAGTACCTGAGTTCAGATCCCAGCACTGCAAACAATTGGATCATGGAGTATGAAGCTGAGTGTGATACCTGTTTTCCTTTTCTCTGAGAGTCCTGGGTGTCAGACATGATGGAGAACACATCGACAAATCTAGATATTATGTGATGGGTTGTCATCAATATCATAAATGTAATATGTATCATCACAGTCAATAAAAAATCTCATATCTAAAATATACTTGGAATTCAAAAAATTAAATCCCCCAACAACAAAGCCTCAAAGAAATAACTGCCCAATAAATAAGTGGGCTAAAGACTTGAAGATAAATTTCTCTGAAGAGGAAAGAAGCATGGCCAATAGACACATGAAAAAATGCTCAACCTCCATAGCCATAAAAGAAATGCAAATCAAAACAACATTGAGATACCACCTCACCCCAGTTAGAATGGCTATAATCAAGAACTCTAATAACAAAAGATGCTGGAGAGGATGTGGACAGAAGGGAACCTTACTACATTGTTGATGGGAGTGTAAACTTGTTCAACCACTTTGGAAAGTAGTATGGAGGTTCCTCAAAAGACTCCACATAGAACTCCCCTATGACCCAGCAATCCCACTTTTGGGCATTTACCCAAATGTTTACAAACAAGACCACACTAAAGCTACCAGCACGACTATGTTTATTGCAGCACTATTTACTATAGCTAAGATATGGAACCAACCCAGATGCCCTTCAGTAGATGAATGGATCAAGAAAATGTGGTATATATACACAATAGAATTCTATGCCTCCATCAGAAAGAATGACATTGCCCCATTTATTAGGAAATGGAAAGACTTGGAAAAAATTATATTAAGTGAAGTAAGCCAGGTCCAAAGAAATATAGGTCCCATTGTTGCCCTTATTTTTAATATCTAGTGTATGTCTGAATCAAGCAGAAAAGTTCAGATAAGGTGGTGATAGGGAAATGAACCCATTGTTTCCCTTATTTGTAATATCTAGTGTATGTCTGAGTCAAGCAGAAAAGGACAGATAAGGTGGTGATAGGGAAATGAACCCTAAGATATGTACTCAAATGTGTTTTTTTTTCTTTCTTGAGATTGTTTCTAACACATTTATAAGATTATTTCTTTGTTGCTTTGTATGTCCCTTCCCCACAGTATAAATCCTGCTTTCACTGTATTTGATGTAGGTATAATTTGTGGAGGGGAAGGGGAAAAACAAATCGTTTAAATAGGGATACAAGAGGACCCATTGCAAAACTGAGATGTACAAGTCATTATGTCGAAAATGAACTTTAAAACTTTGGTGCAGCAGAGGTGGGGGGGAGGGGGGAAGCGGGGAGGATTGTGGGGGGGGCTGGGAGGAGGATGGGAAGGGATGGGAAGGGGAAACAAAGGAGGAGGCTACAATGCTTGATAAGAAATGTACTCATTATCTTGCCCATGTAATTGTAACCCCTCTGTACAGTATTTGCAAAATAAAAAAATGGAAAATAAATGAATAAAACAAAAATGCAGTAAATAACCACAACAAACAGGATATGGACTGACCATTTATACATAAGTACAAATCCTACCTTTATAATGTATATAAATAGAATGTTTCCTGGGTGGGTACTTGAATTCAAGCCTAGGGACCAGGCCTTACTTTCTTGTCTTCAAGCATGGTGAGCTTCCCCTTCATCCTCAGTGCTTCAGAGTTACCCAGGCCTTAAGTTCAAATTCAAAGGTAGGAGAAACGGCGTGAATTCCAAGCCAGGGAGCTATATATATATATATATATATATATATATTGCTTTTTTTGCCAAACACGGTCTTGAACTCAGGTCATGGCAACCGTGCCTCAGCTTTCATCACCATAGTCTGGGGTGCTGCCGCTGGAAACACAGCCTATCCTGAGATCCTAGAACTTCAGGCCTTGTGCGGGGGTTGGGGGGGTGGGGGTGAGGAATGCACAGAAAAAAAGTGGCGGGATAGCATTTTTACATTTTCTTCCTTTCCACCATGGTCATCTGGGTCTGAATGATCCGGCTCCAAAGGATACTTCACCTTGCATTGCTGAAGGCTTGCCGGCTACTGGGGAAGCCATAATCCTGAACAATGATTAGCCAGGCCTCTTTCCTGGCGACCAATGGGCCATTAGATGTCCCTTGAGTTTGGGCCAACTCCCTGCAGCCTCTGCCTTACCCTACCTCCAGTTTAACCTTCCCGTTGCCCTACAGATGGAGGCCTGAGAGAAAGCCACTTGACCTCCTATTTCTGGTGGCTGCCAAGGCTTTTGAGAGTCAGTATGTCACATAGAGAGTCATCATCCGCCACATTCTCAGATCTCAGCTTCCTGAGTAGCTAGGATAACAAGCATGAGCCACCAGTGCCCAGTATGTGATGCCTTTTGAAGGCATTTTGGCGAGTCTGTAAAGGAGCCCCAAAGGGCCTGGATAGACCATGACCCAATCAAGGAGCTGGGAGGGGGGAAGGTTGACCTTCTAGCCATTCTGTTCCCCCAAAATTGAAGATGCCAGGTGATGTTGTATGCACCAAACACCTAGGCCAGCAGCCACCAGGCTTAGTGGGGGAAAAGTAGAGAATACCCAAAGACTGTAGTGTTGAAATCTCTGATTTTGCATGCATGTGGTGTGTGTGTGTGTGTGTGTGTGTGTGTGTGAGAGAGAGAGAGAGAGAGAGAGAGAGAGAGAGAGAGAGAGAGACAGACAGACAGACAGACAGACAGAGAGAGAGACAGAGACAGAGAGAGAGAGAGAGAGAGAGGCAGAGAGAGAGAGAGAGAGAGAGAGAGAGAGAGAGAGAGAGAGAGAGAGAGAAGAGAGAGAACTCAGGGCCTAGGCTCTATCCCTCTATCCCTGAGTTTTCTTGCTCAAGGCTAGTGCTGTGCCACTTGAGCCACAGCCCCACTTGCTTTTTGATGGTTTATTGTAGGTAAGAGTCTCAAGGACTTTCCTCTCCAGGGTGGCTTTGAATCATAATGGGGGCCCCAGGGAAGCAAGAGTAAACATAACTCACAAGTACTATCCCTATGGTGGGCTACTCTTGCCCCCTGGTGGCCACACGCGGAACATGCGGCCTGGTGCCATTATCCCCTAGAGTTCAATTTGGGGCAGTGACCAGGGCCAAGCTGACTTTTGCTCACCCTGATTGCTGATGCCAGAGCAGGTCTGTTCAACCCTAGGCCAAGAGAGCTCCAGGAAGCCCAGCTTTCCATGTTCACAAGGAAGGAAGAGGTCAGCTCCAGGCTGAGCTAAGAGCCTTTTCTCACGGATACCCCAACTTGGCCTTACTTATCACCATAAGACCTATAACTCCAAATAAACAAAATTGGAGCTATGCCTTCAAGTGGTAGAGCTCTAGCATTGAACCAAAGAGCTCAGAGACAGAGCACTCAAGCTTTGAGTTCAAGACCCCCAGCTGACCTTACCCCATAAAACATAGGCTGTCTAAATGTGAACTAGTAGGATTTGTGCAGTGTTTCTGAAGAATGGTGATACTGAAGAAAGCACCCTAATTCTGATGACAGCTGAACTTGTGACATACAGCTATGTGCTGAGTCCTTCACAGGGCGCTATTTGCTGGGTCCTTCCCACATGGGTGTTTTGTGCTGAGTCCTCAAGGTGCTGTTTGGTGAGTCATCCCAAAGGGTGTTATGTGCTGAGTCCCTGAGAAGAGTGGGCCTTCTAGGGTTTTTCAAAGGGTGCTGTGTGATGAATCCATTACACAACGCACTGCATGCTGAGTCCTTCAAAAGGTGTGGTGTGCTAATACATCCCAAAGGCTCCTGCTATGTTCTGAGCCCTTGAGAAGAGAGGGATGAGGTGTTTTTGGAGTGCTGTGTGCTGAGTCCTTTACACAGGGTGCTCTGTACTGTCCTTCAAATGGTGCTGTGTGCTGAGAGCTTCCACAGTGTGGTATGTGCTGAGTCCTTCAAAATTGTTCTGTGTGCTGAGTTTTTTGAAGGATGCTGTGCACTGGGTGTTTTACACAGCGTGCTTCAACACAGGGTGTGATGAGTCCCTGGGAAAGAGTGCTATGTGCTGAGTTTTTCAAAGTATGCCATGCACTGAGTCCTTTACCTTGGGGGCTATGGACTCCCTCCTTCAAAGGGTGCTGTGTGCTGAGTAGTCTACACAGGATACTACATGCTGATTCCTTCAAAGGGAGCTATGTGCTGAGTCATTTACACAGGGTGCTTTGTGTTGATTTTGGAAGAGTGCTGTGTGTTGAGTCATTCCAAAGGGTGCTATGTTCTGAGTCCTTGAGTGGTGGTTATCCCCAACACACACACACACACACACACAAACACAAACACAAATACACAAACGAGTGTCACCATGCACCTGTTTGGTGTGTGGAGTGGAGGGGGATGGAGGGGTGGGGCTGAGGGGAGATTGGATCCATTGAGCAGGTACTGGGGATGGGGGCTAGTGCTTAGCTGAGGTAAGGCTGCAATTGCCATGGTCTAGAAGCTTCAGGGCCCAGTCAGGGCTGCAATTGTGGCCAGGGGTGGGGGACTGGGCCCAGAGGAGGAGGGGGTGGGGCCCAGGAGTGCACTTTATTGGCAGCAATGGCCAGAAGCCCAAGGGGGCAGGGGTCTGTGCTCAAAAGGGGCGGGGTGGCCCAGGAGAGGAGTGTGGGTCCAAGAGAGTGCTGGGAGAAGTGCGAGCTTGAGCACAAGCACTAATGGAAACGGCTTCAGTGGCTGGCGGCTGCTCCAATCATAGCGTGGGTCCTGGCTGGGAGTGCAGAGCATGCGGAGCCTACAAGGCAGGCACATCGCCACACGCAGCCCCTCGGAGACGCCCAGCCATGGTGGCCCTGAATCTGAGGTCCCGGTGCGGGGAGCACGGCAGAGGCAGTGGCTGCTGAGGCAGCGGCGGCCACAGGTTAGGAGGCCACTGAGGCTGTGGTGGTAGTTGAGGAGGAACAGAGTCTGTGCGCAGCCCCACCACTAGCCCGCGCTGCTTTTCAAACATGGCGCTGCTGGCTCGGACCCGCCGAGCTGGTGCACCCCTGGCCTGCTTGTGCCCCTGACTTGATTCCAGCCATCGGCCCTCAGACTCCCGGCCCGCACCCGGAGTCCCAGCCTACAGCTTCTCGCAGCAGCTCACATGAGTGGCCAACCTGCACTCCCGTATTCCACGACCCCCCCTGTAAACCCCGTCCCCCAATCTACCCTTCCTCCCCACTCTCTCGGACCTGGACCCTTGCCTCTCCCCTCCCAGTCCAGTCCTGCCTGCGCCTCCCCCATGCGCCATAGTATGTCATGCCTCTGCCAAAAATGCACCCCAAGGGTGGGGTTTGGAGGTGGGTGTCCACCCAGGTATCCCACTCTCATCCCTAGTGGCCAGTGTCCCGGAAAAGGGGAGCTGCAGGGATGGGTGAGGAGAGGGCACCACAGAGCCCCAGGCCTGGAGCAGTGGGAGCCACACAGCCTTTCATCTGCATCCTTTCTCTCCCTGGTGGGAACCTGGGGGCTTTAGTCAGAGGTGGGGAGCAGCACCCCACATCTGCCTTCTTAGGTCTTTTCCTTTTTGCTGGGGAGGGGGGTGTTGGATACAGAAGATAGGCCCCCCTTGCTGTGTGAGCCCTTGTCTTCTGTGCTCAGTTACCCTTTCACCTGAGGACATTCCCAGAAGAGCCCACTAGAGAGGTGAGGGCACTGGGGTCAAATAGAAGGTGGATATTTGGGAGAAAAACACACCCCCTCTGACACACATACAACTGGCCTGTACCCCCAACCCCAGCTGTCAACAGTTCTGACTGGGTGATCACATTTCCCAGTTCTGCCAGCTTCTTCTAGTGCTCCCAGTCCATCTGGTCTCCTTGTCCTCCCCAAGAATCTGCCAAGTCTCCCAGAAGTATGTAGGCTGGAAGTAGGGAGTCCATCCATGTCTATAGCCTTTAGGACCCCATTAAAGTCCCCAACAACGCCCCCACCCCAGGTCAGATACCTCTCTGGAGGCACCATGACCCCCTGCTTTGTTTTCTGTCCAGGCTCTGAGGAGCCACGTGTCTCAGGACTCCTTCACCCAGAGTCCTAGCCTAGGGTTTTGGTGAATGGGGAGTGAAGGCTGGTTGTTCCCAAGGGGAAGGGTCTGGCCCTGGAGAAAGGGGGAGGCAGGGTAGTTCTACATTATTAGAGCATTATTCCCCTTGGGTGGTTGCCCCTGGTTCTGACAAGGGAACCCCAGTGCTTGAGCTGGTATATTGCCTAGATGAGAAACCAACAAATTCAGGAGAGGCACGGCTCTGAGTCTGTGTGTATGAGAGACAGAGAGAGAAAGAGAGAGAGAGAGAGAGAGAGAGAGAGACAGAGACAGAGACAGAGACAGAGACAGAGAGAGAGACAGAGACAGAGACAGAGACAGAGAGAGACAGAGAGAGAGAGATCATCTTTCTCATTGTACAATCAGCATGTCTAAAAAGAGCAAAAGCATTTTTTTTGGGGGGGGTTCTGGTTGTGGGATCTGAACTCTGGGCCTGTGCCCTGTCCCTCAGGTCTTGAGCTCAAGCTAGCACTCTACCACTTGAGCCACAGCACCACTTCCGACTTTTTCTTTTTGCTTACGTGGTGCTGAGGAATCGAACTCAGGGCCTCGTACATGCAAGGAAAGCGCTCTACCACACAGTCACCTTTCTAGCCCAAGCGAAAGCATTTTATTTTTGGGCATGTGTGTATTTGTTGTTCTTTTTTCATTTATGCCCACTATGAGCCCAGCCACAATTTTAGTTTTCTCTTTCACAGTGTCATGGCTCCTTTAGAGAAGGTTTCAATAGATATTCCTTCCCACCACTTTCTCCCCCTTTCCTGCAGCCCAAAGTAACTGCTGGGCCTACGTGGGTCTCTTCTAGGAGGCCTGTGTGAACCGCAGACCAGCGTGGATACCTGCCCTTCTGTCTTTAGCCAGAAGGCTCATGAGGCTACTGTGACCACAGCCACACTCTTCCAGCCAGAGAGTCTGCTCTCATGTGTATAGTTGGAGCTAATTCAAAGTTGGGAATGTGTCTGCCAAACATAAATAGGGAAGGAGATAGGGGGAGTAGGACAGGGGCTGTGAAGCTACGAGGGTCTAGAAAGTGATGAACGGTGTGACATGGCAGATGGTTCACCCCGACCGAGGATGAGAGGGGAATCTTACCCATGGCATTGATGGTGTCCGTGGGCATCAGAGCAGGGGGCGTTGGGCTGCCAATGTTGGCATGGATTTCCTCCCAGGGCAGTGCACTGGTGGGCAGTCCTCCCTGGAGTCCTGCAGACTCCAATCTGTGTCCCTCCTGAGCTGTTTCCAGCTGGGCAATGGTAGGCAAGTGTGTTCCCCCTGCTGGAGCCTGCTTGGGATCAGGACATGGCAGTTAGCTAAGGCTCTCTGAATGCCATTTTCTGTAACCTGCTGTAGGCTGTCTTGAAGGAAAAGGGGACTACTGATTTTGGAACTCATTAAGTTTGATTGGGACAAGTGAAATGCCAGCTTTTCCAGGTTTTTTTCTTGAAGCTGGCAATTTTTACTAACGCCGGGGATTCTGGGTCAAATTAGATGGACCATTTCAGCCACCAAACAATGACTTTCAAAGCAGCACAGGCAGAGTTTCCGAGCCAGATGGTTTCCTGCTACGAACGTCGTGCCTTGACTACCTTTCTCCAGCAGCTGCTGATTATCCCCCGGCTATCTCTAGGGTGACCACCACAGTTGAGGATGTCTTGGGGAGCAGAGATTGTGACCTCACCATCCACAGCCAGCCAGCTGAGAGCAGAGAATTCCCAGCACCTGCACTGGAATCTGGGAGATTCAGAGACCTAGGATGCCTCAAGGATCCTTTCTCTGCAACATGAAACTTGGGGGCCGGATATAGTGGACCATCCTGTCTGCCCCAGGGAGTGGAGAGGAGGTCCCTTGAGCCTGGTGTTTACTTCTCAGCAACCTTGTTCACACCTGAGTGGGGAATGGAGTGCCACAGAGCTGGTCAGTGGCTGGACAGAGATCTTTAAGAAGATAAGCATCCCAGAGGCCCTGGAATCCAGGGAGGACATCATGGCTCATGTCCTTGGAACCAAAACAGTTAAGTGCGGTGGCACCAGGAGGGTGGGAAGAGGGAGGAGGAAGAACTGTTGGAGAGCTACATCAGGCTTTGCCCCCACCCAGGATGCTTACCTGAATTAGACGGGACTTTTCTGTAGTATTGTCATAGACAGATGCTCATTTATTTATCCAACAAACCGTTATAGTGTGTGCCAAGCCTGGGGGGAGGAGGATCATACAGGATGAAAGGTTCCAGTGCTGGTTCCACAGCACATGAAGAAATCTTGGTTTGAGCTGGATACCATTGCTTCACTCCTGTCATCCTAGCTACTTAGGAGGCTGAGATGGGAGGATTGAGGCTTAAAGCCCATACAGGAAATCCTATAAGACTCTTATCTCCAACTAACTACCAAAAAGAAAATGCCAGAAGTGGATGAGTGGCTCAAGCCATAGACTGTTGGCCTTGAGTAAAATGGCTCATGGACAATACCCAGTCTCTGATTTTAATGCCCAGGAGTGACACGAATAGAGTAAAGAGAAAGGAGTTAAGGATGGAGGGAGAAAAGGAGGAAAGGAAGGAAGAAGGGATCATGCAGGCCTTGGTTTGGAGTTCTTGGATCAAGGGAGCCAACCATTCACAATCTCTGTGGGGACATTTTCAGAGCCTAAAGCCAGTATGTAGGAGCAAGCCACTGTTCCCTCAGCAACTTCATGGCATCCGGGATCTGAGTGGTTGCTGACTGCAGAGGGAAACAGCCTGGGGTAGACCCTAGTGCCCAGGGTGGGCCATGGAGTTTCAATCTCCCCTGGCTCACTGAGTTTATTTTCTGATCAGATAAGAAGAAAGTGTCCAAAGGCTAGGGAGGATAGGGAGAGGGAGTGTTCAAAGGGGGGTGGCAAGGGATAAGCAGGAAGATGAAGAGGGACGACAATCTCAGATCAGGTGTGTCAGGCCATTGAAGCCATGACCTCACCTGATAACCTAGACCATCAGTGATAGAGCTTTCGACCCAGCCACATGGCTATTAAAAGTCCTGGCACTCTGAGTTCACCGTTGACGACCTTGCTGTCATCCACTGCAGTATGCCTGTGCAGTACATCCTTGGGGACTGGAATTTTTGCTGGGTCAATCTTAAGATGACACCCCCAGAGCTCATTCCTCGATCAGAGACAGAGGTATCCAGGCCACTGGCACAGGACAGCCTGTGAGGGCAGGAGTCAGATCCGTGTTGCCCCCAGACTTCTTCTAGGGGACTCTAGGGCCCCGTGACTGCCATTCTCAGAGGTAGAGGTGGGTCTCCTTGCTGGCTCAGCCTTTAGTCTAGAGGGCATATGTGGGATTTAGAGAAGGTCGACTGAAGGTCGAGGCTGGTGAGAAAACCAGAGGCACTGGGCTCTGAGCAGGGTTGTTTCTTTGAGGATACTCAAACCCAGGAATATTGCTGAGATGGATCAGCCCTTTTCTCCTTCCCAAGAGAGAGGGACCTAGAGCCCTCCAGTCTGCATTCCTTGGCTGAGAAATTCATTCATTCCTATATCCTTTGGTTGGATAACTAGATCTCACCTGACTGCCCAGTGTCAAGGCAGGACAGTGAGAGTTCTTGAGTCCTTGATGAGGTCACGGGATTCTCAGTATGAGATTGTACTTGAATGTCCTGAATTGGTGCATGGTCAGTCCCATTTAACACTGCCATGACCTAGGACATAGAATCTAGAGACACAGAGCAGGATGGTGTCTATTCTGTGAGTCTGTAGTATTATGTGTGAGCTTTGAGCTCCCATGTGCTCACCTTCTTCCCTTTTTTGAGTGGGTCTATGCTAGAAAAAGCTTAAAACTAGGGCCTGGGTCCCATCCCTTGTTTTATCCTCAAAGCTAGCACTCTACCATTTGAGCCAGAGCTCCACTTGCAATGTTTTTGGGTGTTTAATTGGAGATAAGAGTTCTCAATGACTTTGCTGCCAAGAGTGGCATTCAATTGCAGTCATCAGATCTCAGTCTCCTGAGGGGATAGGATGACAGGCATGGAAAAGCATCTTTGGCTGGGTGCCAGTGGCTCATGGCTGTCATCCTAAGTACTCAGGAGCTGAATCTTAGGATCATGAGTAAAATCCAGCTTGGGCAGGAAAGACCCTCAACTCTTGTCTCCAATAAAGCACCAGAAAACCGGAAGTGGTGCTGTGGCTCAAGTAGTAGAGTGCTGGACTTGAGCCGAAGAGCTCAGGGATAGCACCCAGGCCCAGAGTTCAAGCCCCACAACCAACAAAAAGAAAAAAAGTAAAACATCTTTGCCTGAAAAGGATGGTGGAGGTGTGTTTGTGTGCGTGTGTCATCACTTTAGATGGATTGTCCCAACTCTTAGTTCACGGCAGCCGATTCTTCACCAGAGGTGAAGCTCTGGGTTGGATGTCGACCATCAGCCCTCAGTCTCCTCACGGGACAGTTGTGAGGAAATAAGGAGGGATATTCGGAGCAGTGCCAGGCACAGAGGGAGCAGGTGTCAGATACAGTTCTCAACAATTCTGTGATTATATGACAGGAAGTTACCAGAAAGGACTCAGATGGGGTCTGTTTTTAATAGTGCCATAGGTGTGGGAATATGAAACAAAACATGTCTGTATTTCATCATTACCCTATTCCCATGAGGAAGGGGATCCTTCACTGTATTCAGTCTTGCAGCTGGGGAAAATGAGTCATAGTGAAGCCAGGTGAACTACTCATGACCTCCAGCTGACAGGAAGCTTGGCCTGATTTACCTGCCATGCTTCCTAGGACAGTGGGTGTTATTCAGTCCACTTCTTGTCGTGCAAAGTCCACTTCTTGTCATTTGTGGGGTTTGAATTCTGGATCTGGATGCTGTCCCTGAGCTCCTCAGATCAAGGCTAGCGCTCTACCACATGAGCCACCGCATCACTTCCGGTTTTCTGTTGGTTCTTTGAGGATAAGTGTCTCACAGATCTTCCTGCCAGGGCCAGCTATGAGCCATGATCTTCACATCTCAGCCTCCTGCGTAGGTAGGATTATAGGCCTGAGCCACTGGCACCTGGCTTAAATGTAATTCTGGTACTCTCTCTCTCTCTCTCTCTCTCTCTCTCTCTCTCTCTCTCTCTCTCTCTCTCTCTCTCTCTCTCTCCCTCTCCCTCTATCTTCCCCTCCCCCTCTCTCTCCCTCTCCTTCTCTTTCTCTCTCTCCCTCTCTCTTTCTCTCTCTCAGGAACTGGTTGAATGTGTGCTGGAGGAGGTAGCCCAGCATCCCCATGTGGCTGGAACCCACAGTGACCCTCTCATTCTGGGGGTGGGCTGTGATTCAGGAGTTGTTTTGCTCAGCCTGTTGAACCAGCTTCATGAGGTAAGCCCCTCCATGCCCCGGCTAGACCATGACAGTTATTCATTGTCTATCTCATGAGTCATTCCCCACATCCCTCTGCTACACCATTGAAGGAAAGTGCATGAGAAGGTGTCAACTTGTCCCCCTGCCCAGCACAATCCCGGGCCTCTGACCTATACCACCACTTATCTGACAAGACCCTGGCTATAAGACAATAAAAACACTCTGTGTGTACTACCCTTTGCTGGAGAGTGTCATTTTGGTTAGGGGGGAGGGGTTCAGAGGAAATACCCCAGACCTGACACCTTCCAGGGGACATTTGTTCTTGTGACAGAGCCAAGTCATTGCTGTGGATAAGGATAAAGCCTCCATCAGACTGACCCAGAACAATGCTCAAAGATAGGTAGGCTGTTGAAGTATCAAACCCACTCATGTCTGCTTCCTACTCCCACAAAGGAGGTGTAGTGTGGGTGGCCCGGCCCTGGGCCTAAGGGATTATAAATGGATGGTGGCAGTCAGGAGCTCATGGCTCCGACCCATCATCCTGGCTCTTTGGGAGGCTGAGGTCTGATGGTTGTGACTCAGAGCAGCCCGGGCAAGAAAGTCCATGAGATTCTTATCTCCCATAAACCACCTCCCTCTCCAAACCCACACATAATCCAGATGTGCTGTGTCTCAAGTGGTAGAGCCTCAGCCGTGAACAAAAGAAGCTCAGGGATAACACGCAGGCCTTGAATCCAAGTCCTAGGACTAACACAATCATAAAATAAATGAACAGTGTACACCTTTTATCTGACTACGAAGAAAGATGCATACAGTCTTCTGCTGGTACTTGTAGCCAAAGGTAAGGGGCTCCCCTTGTTGTTCCCCTAAACCTCTCCTTTTCTCCTTTATCTGTCCAGGCTTAGGCTGCAGGACAGAATTCCGATCATCCCCCTGGATGTGACCTTAGGTACCCTGCCCCCCCCCTTCCTTGGGGTCAGGATCCTGGATGCACTCCCTACTAGGAGGATGAGGCACCGCAGAGATGAGGGTAGGTATTCTGGACACTTTTACACACACACACACACATACACACACACACATACAAACACATACGAACACACAAACACCCCTAAGCCAACTCAGACTAGCCTTTTTCAAAGACACTTTATCTCCTTGGATTAACTGACCTAGGAGAGAGTTTTGATCCCCTGTAACTGATTATTTTAAATTGGGCTTGCTACTTGACAGGAGATAAACAGGAGCAAAACAAAAAGCCTTTGGTGCCCATCACCTGAGGCTCAGGCTCATGCCTGTCATCCTGGCTACTCAGGAGGCTGAGATCTGAGGATCACAGCTTGAAGCCAGCCATAAGCTGGAAAGCCCGTGGGACTCTACTTTCCATGGAACCACCAAAAAGCTAGAAGTGCAGCTGTGGCTCAAGTAGTAGAGCACCAGCCTTGAACAATAAAACTCAGAGAGACAGCTCCCAGATCCTCAGCTCAAGCCCACATGGAGAAATGGCCCCATCTTATGGCCCACAGATTGCCCTGGCCACGAGCCCCCACTCATGGAGTGTGATACAACACCTGTCCCTGGGTGGTGTATCAGGGCCTTCAGAAATCCAGTGATGGAATCCACGCCTTTCCCTTCATGCACTATCTACCCACACTGGCTGGAAGGCAGAGCCTGACAAGGCTGGCAGCTCTGCCAAGGTGATCAGAATGGTCTTCTTGGAGGCAGCACTTGAAAAGGGGGTCTCACTTAACAAGGAGGATCTGCCCGGAAGCACAGAGAGCAAAAGTGCTGAAAATGATGGACAACACAGCAGAGCATGCTCATTTCCAGCCAGGGCTGCTGGTGAGAGACTCGGTATAGATGTGTGACTTGGTATAGATGTGTGAGACTGTCCCGAGATAGGTCTGAGGGGTCATAGAAGAATAACTATCCAGGGCCGGGATTGTATCTTAGAAGTAGAGGGCTCACCTAGCACGCAGGAAAGCACAGGTTAGATTCCAAGGTCCTGCATACACAGAAAAAGCTGGAAGTGGCACCACGGCTCAGGTGAAAGAGCACTCCCCTTGAGACAAAGAAAGTCGGGGACATCGCTGGGCCCCAATGTCAGGCCCCAGGGCTGTCACCATAAAACAGTTCTCTCAGGGACCTTGGTGACAGGTGGATGGCTATGCCCTGAAGCTCTCAGTAGATCCATCTGTGCTTTGTGTCTCCTTTGACAGAGGGGAGATGGATACTCCTTTTGCCCTGGGCACCCCTGGGCCCGGTTATCAGCAACCCTCCCAAGGTCTTCCACCGGGACATGGAGCAGGTGGCCCTAGAAATCCTCAGGTATCGGTTGGGTGGGGCAGGAGGATATAGGGCAGGCCCCAGAACTCCTTGTGGGTCTGATCTGCCCTGGAAGACCAGGCAATCAGGAGGAGGTAGATGGGAGCTTAGAGAGGGCTAGTGATGTGAGGGGGCCCTTTAATCCTCATGGCCCCACCCAGATTCTGAGCCTTCCTTTGCTGTCCCTGAGGGAGGTAGAGGGGTGTCTAGGTGGTAGCTTCTAGGAGGAGTAGGTGGAAATTCTGAAGGGCTAGACACCTTAAGCCAGTCGCTCACCCCTCTTCTCCCACACCTGTCATCCTGGCCACTCGGGAGGCTGAGATCCAGAGGATCTCATTTCCCAACCCAGGCAAAAAAGTACCATGAGAGGCTCATCTCCAATCCAACTGGAAGTGGCACTGTGGCTCAAGTGGTAGAGTACTGGCCTTGAAGAAAAATCGACCTCAGGGACAGTATCCAAGCCCTGAGTTCAAGCCCCTCAACCAAGAAAGAAGAAAAATAAAAGAAAAAAAAAACAGGAAAGAAAGAAAGGCATCCCTTCCTTGCTTGCAAGAGATGTTGAAGCAGTGGGGTTGCTATGGTTGGGAGACCAGATGCTGGCCTCCCTGGGTTTGCTCCAGTATGAAGCTGTAACAGGGTGGGTGGTGCCTTACCAAGAACTCCAGAGGTTGTGGCCTGTGGCAGGCAGGGAGTGGGTGAATGGGAGCAGGCGTGGGATGGCAGTGTCAATTATATGCTCTCCATTCATGGTTTTGGATGCTGGTGACAAAGTCTGAAGTGTAGGGTTACATGTGGTTTATGTCTTGATGAGTTGGGTTTTCTCTTGGTATTAGAAGGTGGCTGAAGCCGGTCGTTGCCCGTGGCTCACAACTGTCATCCCAGCTACTCAGGAGGCTGAGATCTGAGGATCATGGTTCAAAGCCAGCTTGGGCAGGAAAATGTGTTTGGCTTTATCTCCAGTGAACCACTAGAAAGCCAGAAGTGGTACTGTGGCTTCAGTGGTAGAGCGCCCACCTGCAGCTCAAGAGCTAAGGGACTGCGTGCAGGCCCAGAGTTCAAACCCCATGACTGACAACCAAAAATAATGTAGCTGAGTTTTCTGCATAGTGGTATGTACATTTAGGAAATACCAAGATGTGTTATGAGCCATTCCAGATGTGTGAGATGTCCTGAGTTTTGTCTACACTTGGTCTGAGGATGGTAGTGCCATCTTCTTGGGTGTGGGATGTTCAGGGTGCTCAGGGACTGCTGAGGCCTTGGGCTGTGTGTGTGTTTGTGTGTGTATTTTTCCTTCGTCTCTCTCTGTCTCCTTCCTGGGTGCCTGTCTGCCTCTTTCTGACCTTGAATGGTGCCCCTCCTCCACACTGACCTTGCCCTTTAGCCCCCTATCAGGGTCTACAATGAGTCCTAAATTGCCAGAGGCCTGCATTCCAGTTTTTCTTTGGGGCCCAAGTCCGGCCTGTCCAAATCTTTGGGCACCTCCAGGGGATTCTGGATTCTGGATCAGCATGGCCAGCTAGCATAGGGTCTCTCCTGCCTCTGGGAGGCCTCAGTCATGCGATGTCTTGCCATTTCCTCAGCTGGGTCTCTGGCTGCACGTCCCTCCCTGCACGCTGGCAGTAGAGTGGGGGATGGAAGTTTTCCGGTGGCTCTGGCCAACTCGAGCTTGATAGCTGACTGAAGGCCATCCAAGCAAGGAGGATCCGGGGCTACATGTGAGGTGAGGCCAAGGTGGCTTGGAAGTATCCGTCAGTGTCTAGGAAATGTCAACATACCTTGTCACAGGAAAGTCTATTTCCCCCCCCCTCCCCACAGCTTGGCTGCTCAGGTCCTTCTAGAGAATTCTAGATGCCCAGAATACAGATGCACACATTTAGATTCTAGGTCCAGGGAACTGGGGCATGAGAGACTAGTATGGCCAATACCTCAATGTTCTGGGTCATTAGCCTTGACCTGGCTATGCCCCCCTTGTTGTACGTTCACTCCTTTTTTTTTTAAATTTTTTTATTGTAAAGATACTATACAGAGGGTTACAGTTACATGAGTGAGGTAATGAGTACACTTCTTCTTGAACATTGTTACCCCCTCTATTATTTTCCCCCTACCATCCCTTGCCTCCCTCCCTTCCCCGAGGTTCTTTTTTTTTTTTTTTTTGATTGTGATTAAGTGATTACATAATTTCCGGAAATTCACAGTATTGTGGAATAATGATGCTCATTTAAAGTCACAAGTTCATTCTAACTTTCCTGGAGCAAATTGTCTATCACAGTCTGTAATATATAACGGTGCTCACATGTTATATACCATATATGTGATCAGCAGCATGGGGATATTTGGTTGGGGTTCAACCAATTGAGTGGGAGTTATTTGTTTCTTAAGTCCTGTTAGTTTTGTCATATCACCTAACATTTTGGATTTAGCATCCACTTATCAGGAAGACCATGTACTGTTTGTCTCTTCATTCTTGGCTTACCTTGCTCAACATGATTCCTTCTAGCTCCATCCATTTCCCGGCAAATGCCATTATTTTGTCATTTCCAATGGCTGCATAATATTCCATTGTGTATAGATACCACAATTTTTGGATCCATTCATCTGTGGTGGGGCATCTAGGTTGTTTCCATATCCTAGCTATTGCGAACAGTGCTGCAATAAACATGGAGGTGCACGTGTCCTTGTATATTGGTTCCTGTTGTTCAGGGTAGATGCCTAGAAGTGGTATGACTGGGTCGTAAGGGAGGTCAATCTTTAGCTTTCTAAGGACCCTCCAGACTGCTTTCCAAAGTGGTTGTATGAGTGTACATTCCCACCAGCAGTGTAATAGCGTTCCTCGTTCTCCACATCCCCTCCAGCATTTGTCGTTGGCTGATTTGTGGATGTGGGACATTCTGACTGGGGTAAGGTGGTATCTCAGGGTTGTCTTTATTTGCATTTCCTTCACCACCAGGGATGATGAACATTTCCTCATGTGTTTCTTTGCCATTTTTATTTCTTCATTTGAGAAGTCCCTCTTTAGTTCCCTTGCCCATTTAGTAATTGGTTTGTTAGGTTTGGGAGGGATTCGTTTCTTGAGTTCCCTTTATATACAGGATGTTAACCCCTTGTCTGATATGTTGCTGGTAAATATTTTTTCCCAATTAGTTGGTTGTCTTTCTAGCTTTGTTGCGATAGCTTTATCTGTGCAGAAGCTTTTTATTTTAAGGTAGTCCCATTTGTCGAGTCTCTCTCCAACTTGTTGTGACCCTGGGACTCTGTTCAGGAAGTTCCTTCCTGTGCCTATTAGTTCAAGTGTCCCTCCTACTCTGTCCTGCAGTAGTTTCAGAGATTCAGGTTTAATGTTAAGGTCTTTAATCCATTTTGAGTTGATGTTGGTGCATGGTGATAGGCTGGGGTCCACTTTTAGTTTTCTGCATGTGGCTGCCCAGTTTTCCCAGCACCAGCGGTTGAAGAGGCTGTGTTTCTTCCATTGTATGTCTTTGGCTCCTTTGTCAAATATCAGCTGGCTGTAGGCCTGTGGATTTATTTCTGGATCTTCTATTCTGTTCCATTGGTCTTCGGGTCTGTTTTTGTGCCAGTACCATGCTATCTTTGTTATTATAGCTCTGTAGTAGAGTTTGAAGTTCGGCATGGATAGCCCTCCCATATTGTCTTTATGCCCTAGAATTGTTTTGGCTATTCTAGGTCTTTTGTTGTTCCATATGAATTTTTGGACTGTTTTCTGTATTTCAGTGATGTACGTCATTGGGATTTTAAAAGAATTGCGTTGAATTTGTATATTAGTTTTGGAAGTATTACCATCTTTACTATATTAAGTCGGCCTATCCAGGAGCATGGGAGGTCTTACCATTTCCTAGTGTCTTCTGCAATTTCTTTCTTTAACTTTTTATAGTTCTCATTAAAGAGTTCTTTTACATCTTTGGTCAGGTTAATTCCTAAATATTTTATTTTTTGGGAGGTTATCATGAATGGGGTTGCTCCCTTTATTTCCCTCTCTTCCTGTACATTATCAGTGTATAGGAAGGCAACTGATTTTTGTGGGTTTATTTTGTATCCTGCTATTTTGCCAAAGTGATTTATGATTTCTAAGAGTTTGGGGATGGAGTTTTTGGGATCGTGGAGGTATAGTATCATGTCGTCTGCAAAAAGGGATAGTTTAACTTCTTCTTTCCCTATGTGGATCCCTTTAATGTCTTTTTCTTGCCTTATTGCCCTGGCTAAGGGTTCTAGGACTATATTGAAGAGGAGTGGAGACAGTGGGCATCCTTGCCTTGTTCCTGATTTTAGGAGAATTGGTTGTAGCTTTTCCCCATTAAGTATAATATTGGCTATTGGTCTGTCATAAATGGTTTTTATTGTTTTTAGAAGTGTTCCTTCTATTCCTATTTTCTCCAGAGATTTTAGCATGAATGTATGTTGAATTTTGTCAAAGGCCTTTTCTGCATCTGTGGTGATAATCATGTGATTCTTGACCTTGGCTCTGTTGATATGTTGAATTACATTTATTGACTTACATATGATAAACCATCCCTGTGTCTCTGGGATGAAGCCTACCTGGTCATAGTGAATTATTTTTTTTTATGTGTTTCTGGATTCTGTTAGCTAGAATCTTGTTAAGGATCTTTGCATCTGTGTTCATCAAGGAGATTGGCCTGTAATTCTCCTTTTTGGTTGGGTCTTTGCCTGGTTTGGGGATGAGTGTGATATTGGCTTCGTAGAATGAGTTTGGGATAACTCCCTCCTTCTCTATTTCTCTGAAGAGCTTGAGGAGTATGGGTATTAGTTCTTGTTTAAAGGTCTTATAGAATTCTGTTGTGAATCCATCTGGTCCTGGGCTTGTTTTTGTTGGAAGACTTTTGATAGCTTCCTGTATCTCATTATAGGATATTGGCTTATTTAATTGGTTAACTTCTTCTTTGCTCAGTTTGGGCAACTTGTATTTCTCTAAAAATGCATCCATTTCTGCCCGATTTTCTTCCTTTAGAGAGTATAGCTTTTGAAAGTAGTCTGTTAGAATTGTTTGGATATCTTGGGTACGTGTTGTGATGTTTCCCGTGCCATCCCTAATCCTATTAATATGGGTTTCCTCTCTTCTTTTTTAAATTAATCTAGCCAATGGGCCATCAATTTTGTTTATTTTTTCAAAGAACCAGCTTTTTGTTTGGTTTATTTTGGTTATGGTTTTCTGATTTTCTAATTGGTTAATCTCTGCTTTTAATTTGGTTATCTGGCTTCGTCTAGTAGCTTTAGGTCCCATTTTTTCTTGTTTTTCTAGCTGTTTTAATTGCAACATGAGATTATTTACTTGGTTGGTCTCCATTCTCTTGATGTGGGCACTGAGGGCAATAAATTTGCCCCTCAGGACTGCTTTTGCTGTGTCCCACAAGTTTCTTTGTGAGGTGTTTTCATTTTCATTGAGTTGTAGGAAATGCTTTATTTCTTCTCTGATCTCTTCTGTTATCCAGGCATTGTAAAGGAGTGTGCTGTTCAATTTCCATGTATTAGAGAAATTTCTGCGGTATGCTTTGTTATTGAGAGCTAGCTTGATTCCACTGTGGTCAGATAGGATTCAGGGGATTATGTCGATCCCTTTGTATTTGCTTAAAGTTCCTTGCATGAACTATGATATGGTCTATTTTGGAGAAAGTTCTGTGAGCTGCTGAGAAGAATGTGTACTGTGTTGTTTTAGGGTGAAATACTCGGTAGGTGTAAGTTAATTCCGCTTGGAGTGTGGCCTCTCTTCATTCGGTGGCTTCTTTGCCAATCCTCTGTTTGGTAGACCTGTCCTTTGGTGAGAGTGGTGTGTTAAAGTCTCCTAGTATTATCGTATTGGGATCTATTTTATTCTGTAAGTTTGAGAGCATTTGTTTTACATATCTGGGTGCACCAATATTTGGGGCATATAAGTTGATGATGGTTATATCCTCCTCTTGGATTGTTCCCTTTATTAATATGTAGTGTCCATCCTTGTCTTTCTGTACTGATTTTAATGAAAAGTTTATTTTGTCAGATATCAGGATAGCTACACCTGCTTTCTTACTGGGGGCGTTTGATTGGTAGATCCTTTTCCACCCCTTCACTCTGAGTTTGTTTGTATGTTTGGCTGAGAGGTGGGTCTCCTGAAGGCAACAGATGGATGGGTCTTGTTTTCTGATCCAGTCCTCATTTCGTTTTCTTTTAATTGGCGAATTCAGCCCATTTATATTAAGAGAAAGTATAGAGAGATGCATTGTTGTCCCTGCCATTCCGTTTTCCTAAGTTTTTCTTCTTTCCTTTCCTCCTGTGGTTGCTCAGTTAGACTTTGAGTAACGCCTGTTTGGGGCAGGGCCCAGTTCCTGGTTGCTTTCTTCAGGTTGTGTCCCCCCTCTTAGAATTCTTTGTAATGCTAAGTTCACTTCTTAATCCAGTGCTGGCCCCACACCGACCACTTGTGGCAGTGCTGTGAAAGTGGCAGGAGTGGAAGTGAGATCCAGGGTGCCCAAAATCTGGATTTATGGCCTGATTGGGGGTGGAGTGGGGGCAAAGGGTGTCTTAAAAAAATCTTAGAGCTGGAACTCAGGGCCTAGGCACTGTCCTTGAGCTTCCATTGCTCAAAGCTAACACTCTACCACTTGAACCACAGCTCACCTTTCATCTTTTTTAGTAGTTTAGTGGAGAGAAGAGTCTCACAGACTTTCCTGCCTGGGCTGGCTTCAAGCTGCCATCCTAAGAGCTCAGCTTCTTACGTAGCTAGGATTGCTGGTATAAGACATTGGGACCTACTAAGGATGTTTTTGTGTGTGCTTTGTGTGTGTGTGTGTGTGTGTGTGTGTGTGTGTGTGTGTGTGTGTGTGTGTGTGTGTGTTTGTGTGTGTGTGTGTGTGTGTGTGAATTTACCAGGGCTTGAACTCAGAGCCTAGGTGGTATCCTTTGGCTTGTTTACATAAGATTGGTGCTCTACCACTTGAACTACAGTACACTTCAGCTCCCAGAAGCCCCTGACTATGTGGAGAGCATAAAGCTCAAACCTGATCATATTTCTTCGACCTCAGGGAAGGATATGACTCCTCTGCAGCCTGGAGGAGTAGGGGTGGAGTAGGAGTGATAACTGTAGATGGGTGCTAGGCTGGTAGAGAGGTACTCTGTCTTTTGCCAAGAAGGATAGTGATAGCTCAAGCTCTCATTTTCCTAGCTATTCAGGAGGCTGAGATCTGGGCCAGGAGGGGCAAAAGCTGCAAGATGGCAGGGCAGGTAATGCCCCGCTCATGCAGGGATCACAAGAGTGCAAATCTGTCAGGCACACCTCGGGGGAGGGGATATTGAGTTGGGCTCATGAAAGACTTGTGTGCTTACAAATCCACAGCCAGCTAGCTGCTACTTCTAGCAGCAACCTGGAGTCCCAGGACTCAGAGCCCTTCTTTCCTCACCAGTGTTTGGGGGCAAATGAAGGTCTGCAATCATGGGCCAACTACAAAGGAGCATTTGAAGTGTTCTTTTCCTTGGTCCTGTGGCCCCATGCATGGATGGAGGGGCGGGTTCCCTGGAACTTACTGCCTTGGCCCAGACCCCTCAGCCCAAGAAAGACTTAGGGAGAAACCACATGATCTGGCTTGAGAGTTTACTATGACTATGCCTCAGGACTTCCCCCAGTTCTGACTCAGCTCATCATTACCACCTTCCTGTGTGTGTGGGTGCATCTTGGTACTAGGGCTTGAACTCAGGTCCTGGGCTCTGTCCCTCAGTTTTTTTCATTCAAGGCTAGCACTCTACCACTTGGGTCCCAGAAGAATATGTCTCACCAGGCTCACTTTTTTTTTTTTTTTTTTGCCTGTCATCAAGCTTGAACTCAGGGTCTGGGCATGCTCCTGAGCTTCTTTTGCTCAAGGCTAGCCTCAGTGCCACTTTTGTCTTTCTCTGTTTCTGTGGTACTGAGAAATCGAAACCAGAGCTTTGTGCGTGCTAGGTAAGCACTCTACCGCTAAGCCACATTCGCAGCCCAAGGCTGAATTGTAACAGGAGTTATGAGGGTGGGATTTATTGGCTTACCCCATTTGGCATAGAAATCGCTGACTATTTCATATCTTTGCCGAGATTTGGGACCAGTCTGTGACTCGGCAATGTGCAATGATGAATGAATGAGAGCCACCAGGCCCCACAGTTCTAGGCTCACATACTACAGAAGGATAGAGAATATAGATCCAGAACCTTCGACCATTCCTACAGCCTAGGAACTCTGAGGGCTTGTCCCAGCTTGCCCAAGTTGGGTGGGCTGAGCATGGACAACCTGCTGAATGCCCATCATCCATCCATACACAGAGACATGGAGTTACTGCTGCCTTTTTTGGACAGGGGGCAGGTCTGGGGTTGAACTATGAACCTAGGCCCTGTCCCTGAGTTCCTTTTGCTCAAGGGCAGTACTCTGCAACTTGAGTCACGATCCCACTCATGTTTTTTTTTTCCCTGTGATCTCTTAGAAGTAAGTGTCACCTACTTTCCTGCCCTGGCTGAATTCAAGTTGGCATTTTCTACATCTCAGCCTCCTGAGGAGCTAGGATTACAGGCAGAAGCCGCTGACACCTAGCTTTCTTTTCTTGTTCTTTTTTAACCATGACAATATGAAATCTTCACCGTGTCATTCCAATGGTTTGCATACGATGTAAACAACCCTGGAGTTCGATTGCTAGGATTGCCACCCACAAATGGAGGGAGATCCTGACAAACTCATTCCTATTCGTGTGAATGCTAATGAAATATTATAAAAGTAATAATTAAATTTGCAGTTAATTCATGATTCTATTTTAGAATGCCACACAAATATTATTGGATTTATATCTTCCATTCTAGCACCATGGTATGATTCCCCTAATTGAAGGATTTTGACTAATTTTTAAGTAATGTGTATATAAGTGTTCAACCATGATACTTCATTAAATGGTGGCATAATGTAATAACTAATAATCGATAATTATATATATAATTTAATATCATCACATTCCCTCTCTCTCAGTATATATCTATATCTATATACATACATATACACACACACACATATATACATATACATATCTATTAATGTATATATTGGGCACTACTGTGGCTTGATCAAAGGTCTTCAGAACTTCCTGGCAGCTCGGTTTTCTGGAGGCTGGTGTGCTAAGACTGTGACCCCATTTATGGATTGGGCATTGTAGGCCATGAGTTGAAATCCCAGCATGGCCAAATATTTATTCGTGGAGTAAGAAGTCAACTTTGACACATTTTTTTTCCTTTTGTGTCAAAGTCCTGGGTCTCAGTATAATATATAATACATATGCAAATATAATCTAGGTGATATGATGTAATAAATGAAGTGTTATATGTGTAACAATACTAAATAAATAAGGGTAGTAAACGTCATACGCAGTAAACCCATGTATGTAAATAGATCTCACATATGAATATTATTTTTTCCAGTGCTGAGGCTTGAATTCAGGCCCTGGGACCTGATTTGAATTTCTTATCTTCAAGGACAATGCCACAGAGTTACCCAGGCCCTGAGTGAAAATCCCAGGCCTGCCAGAAAAATGGTGTAAATTCCAAGCCAGGGCCTTATTATTTATTTATTTATTTATTTATTTATTTATTTATTTATTTATTTTATTTTTTTGGCCAAGCACTTAGGTCTTGGCACCTCTGCCACAGCTGACCCTGGGATCCTAGGACCCGAGTTCAAATCTGAGGCTGGCAAAAAAAAAAAAAAAATAAGGAGAAGGATAAAACTGAGAAGTTCAAGGGGGAGGTTTTACTAATTTTTTTCCTTTGTGTTGTGACCATCCTGGGTCTAAATGACAAGGCCCAGAAAGTGCACATGACCTTGCATTGCTGATGTTTGGCGGGCTATTAGGGAAGCCATAGCCAAAACTGGCAACCTAGGCCTGGAGGTCAAATCCCAGGACTGCCACTAATGAATGGTGGGAGGTTCAAAGAAATACATTCTGATGATACATCCGTACAAATGGAATGTTATAAAAGCAACAATTAAATTAGAAGTTAGTGTATGATTTTCATATTATAAGATTATACACAATTATACTACATTAACTAATTTTCAATTACTACTTTATTATGTATTCAATCATGATACTTAAAAAAGGAAGGAATAATTTAGTTGCCAATAGTTAGTAGTAATATCATATATGCAATTTCATAATATACAGGCATCACTCTTGTTTTATACATATACATCTATCTATCTATCTATCTATCTATCTATCTATCTATCTATCTATCTACCAATCTACACATTTATTTGTTTATACACTTGTCACTCCTGGGGCTCAGTGGTAGAGTGCTCCCTAGTACATACAAAGTCCTGGTTTCTATTCCTCACTACCACATGCACAGAAAAATTCAGAAGTCGTGCTGTCACTCAAGCAGTTGAGCACTAGCTTTGAGCATAAAAGCTTAGGGACTGTGTCTAGACACTTACTCAAGACCCAAGACTGGCACCAAAGAAAAGAATGTTCTGAGCACAATGATATAAGGATAGGACTGCAAATACCTCACCACAGAGCAAGCTGGCAGTCTGGTGTTGAGAGCTGCCATCTAACCTGACTTAGCCAGAGATAAACCACTGCAACCCAGCTCCATGGAACCAGATGCTACTGGCTCATTCACTCCTGTCATCTAAGATACCCGGGGTCTGAGATCTGACACTGGTGGGTTTAAAACCCAGCCCTGGCAGGAAGTCTGAGAAACTCTGAGCTGTGGCTCAAAGTGTTAGAGCTCTAGCCTTGAGCTAAAGATCTTAGGACAGTAGCCCCAACTTTGAGTGCAATCCCCATGGCTAACTCCCCCCCCCCACAAAAATCCCCACCACTTTAAACCATTAGATGTGAACTTTGTGCAGTTTGTGACATGTTTCTGAAAGAATGGTGATACTGATGAAAACACCCTAATTCTAATGACAGCTTATGGGATACAGCTATGTGATGAGACCTTCATGATGTGTTTTGTGCTGAGTCCTTCATGGGGTGCATTCTTTCATCTGGTCCTTGTAAGAGCTCCACAAGTAAGATGATTGTGCACATGAGAAAGTTGAGGCTCAAATATGTCCCCATGTCAGGGCCAAAATTATGTATGTATTGAACTCTAATGAGTTTTCTCCTGGATTATTTTTCTCGGTTGTGAATGTTGAACTCAGGGTCTAGGCACTGACCCTTCCCTATTGGGCTCATGGGTAGTGCCCTATCATGTAGAGCCAAGGACCCTAGGTATCTGTAGCTGAGGTCTGTCATCCTGCCTACTCAGGAAGCTGAGATCTGAGGATCTGGGTTCAAAACTATCCTGGACACAAAAGGTCCCATGAGACTATTATCTCCTACTCACCACTTAGCAACTTGAAGTGGAAGCCAGCACTGCTGACTCGTGCCTGTCATCCTAGCTACTCAGGAGGCAGAGAGCTGAGGATCACATTCCAAACCAGCCTGGGCAGGAAATTCCTTGAGATGGTTATCTCCAGTGAACCACCAGAAAGCCTGAAGGAGTGCTGTAGCTCAAGTGGTAGAGCTTGAGCTGAAGAGCTCAGAGACATCACCCAGGCCTGCCATGGGAGGTGGCACAAATGAAAGCTTCCGTCAAAACACAGCACTGGGGAGAGAAAGACCTTAGGGTACAAAGAGACCTTTTTCTCCTGGACTTCAGAGCCCACCCACATTCATCCTCACCAATTGCCCCCAGATGAATTGTTACAAAGCTGTACAGGAGTGAGGCTTTTTGTCTGCCTGTTCCAACAATGAGGCAGACTTCCTCCAGCAGCCTGGGGTGCACAGAAACATTCAGGCTACACTGGGAACAGTGAGGGGAGCCCCGGCACATGCACTGTTTTGAAAGCCCTCTCTGTGCTATGAAATCATTCTATTCAAAGCAAATTTCCTAGCTGGGTGCTTTTCTTCATAGAGAATCTGGATGTTCACCAATAGAAATACATGCATTCATACACAGACACATGGAGTTACTGGCTCTTTTTTGTGTTGCAGGTCTTGAGGCTTGAACTGTGAACCTAGACATTTTCCCTGAGCTCTTTTTGCTCAAGGAAGCATTTTATTGTGCCTTAAACCATGATTACTCTAGGCTGGGGTGCAGCTTTTACACCCACAGATGATCCAGGGATCCTAGGACCCAAGTTCAACTCCCAGCACTGGTAAAAAAAAAAAAATCAAACCAACACAAATTTAGGAGGAAAAAACCAGGAGGTTTTACATAACTGTTTTACCTTGTTTCCTTTGCACTGTGACCATCCTGGGTCTCAATGACTTGGCTTGAAAATTGAACGTGACCTTGCATGGCTGAAGGCTGGTGGGCTGTTAGTGAAGCTCAACTCACACACCTAGGCCCTGAGTTGGATTCTGGGACTTGCACCTACACACTGCTGAAGATCCTAGGAAAATTGTTCCATGTATAGGAACACTAATAGGATGTTTGAAATGTACTAATTGAATTACTGATTAGCTAGTCATTCTATAAGTTTGTATGCAATAAATACAGGTCATTGATTAATTTAATATTTATTAAGTCTTGTACTGTGATTAATTAATGGAGGCATAATTTTAGACCAAATAATTGGTAGTAGTAGAATATATAAAAGTAAAATATAGACATCACTTTATATAGAGTTATACACTAGAATCTACATAAATGTCTATCTGTCTCTGCATACATTTATGGATGCATATACATACGTAAATACACACATACACTGAAATCTACACATCTATGTGTTTATATAGTGGCCACTCCTAGGGCTTGATCTCAGGTCCTCAATGTTGCCCGATAACTTCACTTGCATCAGACTGGTGTGCTAATATTGACCCATTCATAAAGTGGGCCTTCTAGGCCCAGAGTTCAAACCACAGAACTGCCAAAAACTTAATCCTGATGGAAGAAGCCAATTGTCCCACTTGATTTCCTAATTGGTGAAAATCCGGGGTCTCAGGAATGATGTCTAATACACAGGCAAATTTATGTCCTATGTAATAGGATGTAAAAAATATTATATGTGTAATCATACTCACTAAAATATATAATAAATAAAACAAAATAAAATGAATAACTACACTAACTGCAATATGCAGTAAACATGTGTATGTAAATATAAATCATGTATTTAAAATGTATACGAGTGCTAGGACTTGAATTCAGGCTCTGGAGACAGGCCTGATTTTCTTGTCTTCCAGCATGATGACCTCCCCCTTCCCCCACAATGCTGCAGATTTACCCAGACCCTGAGTTCAAATCCCAGGCTTGGCAGAAAAAAATGGCATGAATTCCAAGCCAAGGAGCCTCAAAAAATATTTTAGATATTTTTAATGTATGTATGTATGCATATATGTATATATGTATGTATGTATGTATGTATGTATGTATGTATGTATGTATGTATGTATATATGTATGCATTTTTATTTTGTCAAGCACAGGGCTTGAACTCAGGTCGCAGCAACTCTGCCTCAGCTTCAATCACTCTAGGCTAGGGTGCAGCCACTGGACCCACAGCCAAACCTGGGTTCCTAGGCCCCAAAGGCTGACAGAAAAAAAAAAAAAAAACACTAGAAAAAAAAAAACTCGGCAACTTGCATATGGCTGCAAGTTTTACATTTGTTTTCTTTGCAAGGTGACCTTCCTGGGTCTGAATGACACAGTTGAAAAGTGTTGGTAACCTAGCATTGCTGAAGGCTGGCGGGCTATCAGGGAAGCCATAGGCCAACATGGCAACATAGGCCCTGGGTGGGAAGCCCGGTCCTGACCCTTACCAATGGTGGGAGATCCTAAAAGTCTCTTTCCTATTCATAGGAATACTGATGGAAGGTTATGAATGTCAAGGTTAGAGTGATTTTAGGAGGCCAATGGAGTTTAATGAATATTTTTGGCACACTAAAAGAATACTATTAATTACATGGATGCAATTATTTTGGAACAGTGGTTGATTTAATTAATAATTCAATAAGGATGAAAACAATATTAATTACATGGAGGCATAATAAGTACCCAAGAATTGGTAGGAATGTAGCATATATAACTGAATATTGTATAGACATCTCTGGCACTCTATAAAGATCTATATTTATTTGTGCACTACCATCTACATGTTAATCTGTTCTTATTTTTCAAACCCTGGGGCTCGATCTCAGGTGAGGGAAACTACTTGTGGGCTCAATATGCACCAGGCTGGCATGCTGACACTCACCCATTCATGAATTGGGCCTTGTAGGCTGTGAGTTCAGATGCCAGCACTCACAAAAATTGAATCGTGGAGTAAGAAGCCCATGGTGACACATGTTTTCCTTTTCTGTGAAAGTCCTGGATGTCAGATGTGAAGTTTCATACATAGGCAAATCTATATCCTCTGTAATAAATGTAATAAATATTCCATGTGTAATAACAGTCAATAAAATAAATGGCAAATAGATGAATGAAACAAAAAATTTAATGAATAGCTACACTAAGCACAATATTGAGTCAACAGATGGGGCTCTATTTCAGGGCCTGGAAACTGGCTAGGAGCTGAATTGGCTGCTGTGCTTACTATCACCCATTCATGAACTTCTAGACCCTGAATTTAGATCCCAGCACTGCCAAAAGTATAATCTTGGAGTGAGAAGCTAAGCATGACATGTTTTCTTTTTCTTTGAAAGTGCTCAGTGTCAGGTAGGATGTATAATTTGGATGCAAATCTATATGCTATGTAATAGGATGTCATAAATGTAATAAATGTCATAGGTGGAATAATTGTCACTACAATAAATGATAAAGGGTTGAATTAGTGAATCATTCTAGATTAAATTAGATGCAACAATTATAGGAAGTGTATTAAGTTTTATTAATATTTTATTAAGCATTACCAGAATAAAAATTACATGGAGACATAATTAAATATCGAATTATAGGTAGTGACACATGATGCATAATTTAATTATATAAGACATCTGTCTCATTCTATAAAATATGTAAATATATATGTGTATATGTACATATATGATAAACAATAATGGGATATTGAGTAATTATTAATTAATGCTTTATTAATTGTTCAACTGGGACGCATCATTAAATGGAGACATAATTTAATATCTAATAATTGGCAGTAATCCCTGCAACTACTGCTGCCTCCTTCTTGCCCTCATCGCTGGCCTGTCAGTGCCAAAAAAGGCCTCCAGGAGAACCCCTCCACCCCTGCACCAATGTGTCCTGTACTTCCAGTGACTCCTGGTGGTCAGTATGATCTACATGACCACAGAAGAGCATGAGGATATATGTTACACACAGACATGAAGAACTAGTATGATGGCTTGACCTTCATGGCCTCTGAAAATGGAGGTTTGACCTGCATAAGTTTTGCTTCACTATGAATTTTCTATTTTCACACTGAACACCATATACTTTCCTTGTGATTCCTTTATTGGTTTTTGTCTTATTCTCTCAAAACAAGTCTATTATCATAGGCTGATACTATGTCTCTGGTGATGGCACCAGCAGATCCAAGTGGAAAGGGAAGTGGGACATAGAGTACCCATCCTTTCCAAAAGAGTCCACCACAGGTCAGAAGAACAAGTCTTAGGAGAGTGGGCACAGCTGATGCTTCCCTCTCTGAAGCATGGCTCAAGTTTGGAGAGGGATTTCAGGACATCTGAAATATTGAATTATTGAAATATTGAATTATCTCCAAGACCAAAGAAACAACCACATCTAGTAATTGAGCTCACAAGTATACCATGGAGATCCAGTGAAAATGATCAATCAGATGAAGATAGGACACTGTTTAAAATACAGAGAAACAATGGGATTGGCACTATTGGCAGGAACAATTTGTGTACAGAAAGAAGATAGGGCCAAGGGAGATGAACTGCAGTTGATTGACTAGAAAATGGACAGTGACAGAGAAGAAACCAGTAAAGGCAATGAATGTGAAGATGGAGAGGGTGCCATGGAAATTTCAGATGGTGCTTCTAGTGCAAGTAGTTATTCTTTGGCAAGTGATAGTAGGAAACCTGAGCTTCCTAAGGCAGGACCTGACTTTATTGCCTAGCTGGACTAAAAGTGAAGATCCTCCTGCCTCACATTCCGGAGTTCTAGGATAACAGTCATGCATTACCACATTCCTGTTTGAAACATTTAACTTTCATGTTAGATTATTTCTTTTTCACCTGTGGCCTTTATAAGCCTGATTTCGACATTTTTGGACCTTGGCGTGAACATTTGTCTGGATTATGAGGAAACAATAATTATTCCAACAGTTTCCAATATTGAAACACCCACTCCTTGGGTACTTGTCAACTCACTGTGTTCATCTGGCCTGTGTGGAGATTGTCCATTCTGCTCTGGTCCTTAAGAGGTCTGCAAGATTCTCAGCTGTGTACTAGAAGAACACAGAGATGGAGAGTTTTAGATAGCAATGAGAAAAAAGAAATTTACTTCACTGAAACTCTATTATTTGCCTTATTTTTGCCTGTCATATTTACCTTGCTCACAGTTTACATTCTTTTATGGTATAATGAAGTAATAACATTTATTTTCCTCAGCATTTAAGTTTAATTCTTTGTTTTCATTGAGACAAACTTCTAAGAAAGAACAACTAATCTCATGTTCATTTCCACAAATGGATGTTTTTATTTTCATATTCCCTTGTAAGACAATAATTCTTGGTGTGGCAAGTCAGGAAATAGAAATAGATTAAAATTTTAAACATGATACATTTATTTGTGATGTCAGTAAGCTTTGGAATTTTAGTCACTAAAATGTGTTTGACTACTACGTTTACTCTTGCCCACTCTGGTGAGAGCATCCTTAATTACTAAGTTATTAACAAGTGAATGGATTGCCAGACAAACTTTGAGAGTTTTTGTTTTCTTGGCAGACCATTAAACATTTCTTTAGAGGAAAAAATACCACACTATTTCTGCTCTTCATAGAGTCTACTATACTTCAGTTAATTCATCTGTAACTATTAGCATACAACTGAATGTATTTGCTTTTGGGTTTATTGGAACATTCTAGCAGCCACAAATAAGGGAAACCATGCAGCTTGTGTTCTCTGGGTCTGGATTACTTCCCATAATATAATTCTTTCCCAGTCTTTCCACATTATTACAAATGGTAGTCTATCATGCTCTCTGACGGATGAGTGGGATTTCTCTCTGTTTGTGTGTGTGTGTGTGTGTGTGTGTGTGTGTGTGTGTGTGTGTGTGTGTGTGTGTTCATACATACATTTATATATATGTATATATGTATATATGTACATATACACACATATATGTATATATATTTATATCTATATATACATATATGTATATAAAATGTGGTATACATGTATGTAACCTCATACATACATACATATATATGTATGTATGTAACCTCATACATACATACATATATATATATATATATATGTAACCTCATACATGTATACCACATTTTATTGATCCATTCACCATTTTAGGGTTTTCTGGGTACTGGAAAGTGAGAGACAGGAGCCTTATCCCTCTGTTTGTGGGAAGACATGAACTCTTGTAGCAACAGTCCTGAGCCTTGTTACCCTTTTTTATGGCCTGAAGTGGTAAAAGCTGATCGACAATTTGTTCACTTTTGCAATTCCTGGGGCCTGAACTCAGTGCCTGTGCACTGTCCCTAAGCATTTTTTGCTTAAAGCTAGCATACTAACACTTGAGCCTCTGCAACACTTCCAGCTTTTTCTGGATATGTGGTTACTGAAGAATCAAACTCAGGGCTTCATGCATGCTAGGCAAGCACTCTACCACTAGGCCACCTTCCCAACCCAATATTTTATTTTTTAAAAAACTAACATGTAAAAGAAACAACTACATGAGCAACTGTATTACAGGAGGCAAGCTCCATGACTAGAACCATGACTTCCCTGGCCAGAAACCTGGGAGACCAGGCCTTTGCCACAAGTCTCCTGTGAGGTCAGCTTCCAACCACTGAGTATCATTTCATTGGCCTGAAAGGAAGGAGAGTGTTGAGATGTGAAACATGATGCAAGCAGACAGAGGAAGCCTCATCCCCCAATGTCAACAATGAGGATGGTTACTCACAAACCCCAGATCCTGTGGCACATGTGCTAGTAGACACTAATTATGAATTGTGTAGAGTCATGATCCAATGGGCAGATGGGTTGAGTTATTATGAGAAAGACATAACCTCATTCAGAATCATATGGACTCCAAAAATGTGAACTAGAAAAGGTCTACTTTGTGTTTGAGGTTATTGTTTTAACTTCCTTTATCTGCACTCTGTCCTCTAAAGTCAGCTCCCATGTGTGAACTCTTCATATGCAAGAAAATGAGCCATAAATAAGGCCAAGTAATTGTTAATCTTATGGAAGTGAGCCAGGCATAGAATGGCTGTCTGGGGTTTCTTTTCCTCTCTGAGTTACAAAAAGTGACTTGTTCCTGAGACAGAGCCCATGTTCTAATGGCTGAGCTATTACTGCTGGATATCAAATTTCACCATGTGGATATAACTATAAGAGACAAAGCAGCCAGGACTTTGATGTTCCCAAAATTATTGCCATGCTGAGTGAGTCTGACACATGACTTCGAATGACTGCATGAAGGAAGTGAACATTCTTTTGTTTTTACAACATGTAATAGTGTATAAATCGATACATCACTTTACACTGACTTTAATTTTGTCCCAGGTTTTCATTTTGGTTTCAGAGGAAAGTGTCTGGATTTACCATTCCAACAACAGGCTCCCAGATGCTCATGCAGGGTGAGGAGGGGAGAATGGGTCGAAATGATGACTTCCTTCTGTGTTTCCCTGGCAGTGCTGAAAATCAGACCCAGAGCTTCTGGGCTTCAGGTAAACAAGCAGTGGGTAGAGTCTCCCTTCTCAAGAGATGAAATCTTCATGAAAATTGCCCACAGGACACTACAGTTTCCACTGCTTTTTTACTTCCACGCAGTGCACATAGCACACGAACTAATGCTGGAGGGCACAGGTATGGCTGACTCACCACCCTTCAAGAGAGGCAAGAAGGATGAACACAGTGGCAGGGGACCTGTTCCTCAGCAGAAAGCCTTGCAAGGTTCTGAACATCACCCTAAGTGAGGCTGGCATTTGAGCACAGTCTTGGACAGATCATAAGCATCTGAAGAGTGTGGAATGTTCTGCTAATCCACAGGTTGACTAAGCAGCCTGTCCTTGGGGGAAAAGGATCTACTATAAGTAAACATTTATCAGAAATCTCACTAAACCTTGTTCTTTATATTAAGTCAGTTCTTCAAGGCAGACAAGTGAGAGTGGATAAAGGAGAAGGGCCCTAGGACCACTGCATTTTCCCATCTTAGAGCATCATTTTCTTTCTCAACATATAGTAGGGAAGCCACAGCCTAGTCCTGCTAGCCAATAGAAGTATATTCTCAATAGTATATGCCAATATGTTCAGGTCCAGATAACTCAGTGATAGTGGTTCCACTCTGTTCTCTCAGTAACTTCTCTTTTTTGAGATAGGGTCTAATCTAAGTAGGACTTTGGGCTAAGCTACCTTTGTATGCAGATCATAGGCATGTACCACCATGCCTAGTCTCATTACTTCTTTTTTGTTTTCTGCCCTTTGAAAGTCAGCCAATAGCTCTAACATCGTTCTCTTCCATTACATTCTATTCATGCCCTTATCTGGTTCTCTCCATCTGGTCTAACTGGAGCCATCTGTCTCTAGCCAGCACACTGTCATGGTGGTCCATCTTCCCAGCTAGCTCCATACACATCTGTTTGTTACTAGGGAGTCTTTCCTGACTTGTGCTTTTCACTTTTCCAAATGACTGGATGTGCAAGACAATAAAAGGAGTTCCTGAATTTTGCCAAGAGTGTGAATGACATGACTGATTCAAGGCTGTTAACCATTTTCTTTTCTTTTCTTTTCTTTTCTTTCTTTCTTTTTTTTTTTGGTCCGGTTGTAGGGCCTGAACTCTGGGCCTGGGCGCTGTCCCTCAGCTCTTCAGCTCAAGGCTAGTGCTCTACCATTTGAGCCACAGAGCCACTTCTGGCTTTTTTTCTTTTTGCTTATGTGGTGCTGGGGAATCGAACCCAGGGCCTCATGCATGCAAGGCAAGCACTCTACCACTGAACCACCTTCCCAGCCCCTTGTTAACCATTTTCCACTTAAACACACAAGCAGTGGGCCAGGATTGGTGGCTCATACCTGTGATCTTAGCTAATAGGTAGGCTTAAATCTGGAGGATGGTGGCTCTGAGACCAGCCTAAGCAGAAAAGTCTTGAGATCCCACCTTCAAAATAATCGCAAAAGAAGGTCTGGAAGTATGGCTTACGGTGAGCATACAATATGAGCAAGAGCTGTCATAGTATAGGTCACCTTGTGCTGCTTGTAGCACAGGTCCTTTAGTCCCAGGTCTGTACTAATAACATCTCTTCAATTCCAACTTTGTGTATGTGTGTGTATGTGTACAACTTCACGTACTCATTCACTTGTTGTGTACACTGATAATATTAAGTTGCACGTGCTTATGTTGCAGAGACTTCAAACTAATTTTTATCTTTCCAAACACAATGAACCATCAAGAATTCTACCACTGTCAACATTCATTACAAAGATTCCACTTCCAAAATGCCATTTGGTTAGATGGTGTTTACCTATCCATATTTACTTAGTCTTTCCTCTAGTTGACCCTCATCCTCCCATACCATTGCACCTCCACACATTCCCCCAGATTATTGTTTACAATGATCTTAACATTTTCCTGGAAATAAGGATTCTTTAGTGGTAGAATTAGCATTTAATTGCTAGCAAGTCAGCTTCTTCAGTAATAACTCACAATGAGCTTAAAGATCTACCCTTAATCAGGTAGGGATAGGTGGACACAGCATAGTAAAATGGACAAAAAAGCATTTCAATGCCAGGTGGACCACTATGGGACCTGATGCGACACCATCATGTGCTAAACATGGACATCCCAGGTGAGGGCAGAATACTCTCTTGTACGTGTGGGACTCCTGGATATCAGGAAAGTAGGAGGCTGAGACCTGAGTCCAACCCTTACTCTTCTCAAATTGCTGGCAAAGTTTCAGAAAAACTCAGTAATCTGCCCAAGGAAGGTATGCTAGGCTACAGGTGAAGAAAGACAGGAGCCTAAAACGTGGCATGCAATTTCTGAGAATACACCTTCATACTTACTAAGAACTTATGAGCTTATAGAAATTGATTTGTTGTGGTCAGACAGTGTGGGTATGCAAGCCAAGGAGGGGACTGGCCACTTCCTTACAGTATCATCCTATAGTGACAAGAAGAGGAAAATAACCCCAAATGGGACTGCACTGGTCATCTACTTGATGTCAAAGTATTGGGGCTGAACAGTACTGAGTGTTAACCTGGACTGCTGGTCAGAGAGCTGGAAAAGTAGGGAGTAGGATGTGAATTGAATGATAAATAGAGGGATGGGTTGATGGAAAGAATTGTCAACTGCAACATCACATTCAGATCTACCAGAGATCTCTCATAAAGGGCCAGTACAGTCA
This sequence comes from Dipodomys merriami, assembly GCF_024711535.1. Taxonomy (NCBI): domain Eukaryota; kingdom Metazoa; phylum Chordata; class Mammalia; order Rodentia; family Heteromyidae; genus Dipodomys; species Dipodomys merriami. Next base: position 2,133,346 of record NW_027202538.1, on the reverse strand, counting down.
ACCATATGAACCCATTAGCACTGGTCATTCTTGTTTGCTAGCAATCACTTTCTGACTTATCAGACATACACACACACCCCAAATGGCCATGGTTTGGTGGACACAGAGGGCTAGAATATAAATGTCAGTAAATGCCTGACATGTTAGCAGAGAGTATCAAAGTTTAGCCACCCTGCATTGTTCATTCCCAAGATTCTCAGCCTGTTAGGTCCTTGTGGCAAACTCAGTGCTCCAATGGGAAGAGAAGCTGCCTCCAGGCCTCCCTTTCTTATCCTCCAGGTCTCAGAAGTCCCCAAAAGGCTGGTCTGGAGGTGTGGGGGAATAATGCAGGCAAAGCCCAAGTGTTGGAGACTCCAATTCATAGCAATGATAGGGTGCTGCAGAGCTCTGGATTGTGTTGTGCCTCCAAGGGAAGGAGGCACTGTTGGCACATGAGTGCATCAGGGCTTCCTGATCCTCCCTGCCCAACAGCAGCTGTTCTGGATTGAGCAGCACACTGGGATGGGGTATGAGGCACCCTGGGGACAAGTACCCACCAGTAGAGGGATGGATAGGGCAGGTAAATCTACAGAGAACAGTGCCAGTACTGGGCAGCTGTGCTCTTTTATCAACTTCTCCACATTTCAGTTTTCAAAAACAACTTAGACTTTAGAGTAAGTTTCAACCTATGGAAAATTTACACAAGTGTGTTTCCCTCACTGCCCTAGCTCTCCCTTGATTCACATGTCATAAAACATGTTAATCAAAGTCAGAACATTTCCACTGAAGCCATAATAGTCATTAAACACAAACCCCGTACCAACCTCAACATTGCCTCCTTCTGCCCTTCTCTCACTCAGGAGTCCATCTGGTCCTGCAGATCGTTGCTCTCCTCTCCTTTGAGGGGCCAAAGTTCCAACTAAACCTCCATCCTTGGCCATTGTGAGGGGTTCTGCTCAGCATTTGCTGTCTTGGTAAGCATAGATTGAGGGATGTCGATGGACTGTTCCTCTTTGGCAGGAGCCTACAGAGCAACAGATGCTGCAGCCATCTCAGTGAATCACACTGGGGCACCGAGGTCACCATGCTTAACCTTGTTCATGGTACTCGTGTTAGAACTCAGAGTATTGTACTTGCTAGGTAGGTGAGCTATATTCCTATTTTGTGCTGGTCATTTTTTAGTTATGGTCTTGCTTCCTATCCAGGTACATGCCTGGGCCTGGACTCACCTATTTTAAGCTTCCTGTTGTAGTGAAGTTGATATTAATTGATAGCTTAAGAGGAGATGTCACCCAGTTTTTGGCTTGGGATGGCCCTGAATAATGATCATCCAAATCTTAGCATCTTAAATAGTTAGGATTACACATGTGACTCCCAGCTCCAATGTGCCTTCCTTCTCAACCCTACCAACTCAGCAGTGACTGACAGCTTCCTCTCCTCAGTTACTCTTACCCTCTGGAATTTCAGAGAGGAGACACACATTTTCTTCTTCATTGTACTCTAATTGCTCCAAAGATTGCCTGAAATTGTACTATCTCCCCTCATTGTAGGCTCCCCAAGGAAGTGATACCCTTGGATACTGGATATTTCTACATGAGGAGGTAAACTTAGCTGTGAACCCCAAAGGGAGATCCTGTTACTTCAGCTGTGGGCTGTCAGTTCCTTCTGCAACTCCCTCAGCTACAGTCATTTTCCATGACACAATTGTCTTCCTGCACTCCCCACACTGATGGGTACAAAGACAGCATCATGCCAATTGGCCAGGTCAAACTATGGGACACTCAGTGGTGGAGCTGGAGGAGTTGCACTTGTCCCCTATCCAATCTGACATCCAGTCCCTCTCTTCAACAGAATTCAATCTTTGTGGATTCTCTTCTCTGCCAACACTCTCAGTCTGTCTCTAGAACTAAGGAACAAGGTATATGTAATTGAGAAAACACAAACACAATCTCTCATCATGAATGGACCAATTTAAATAGTGAAAAAATGAACCACAAAATTATACTGAACCCCTCTCCCTGCTTCTTTTATTTGTGCAAGTTTGCTCCCTAATTGCTTTTGTGTGTTTGTTGGGGAAGGTGTGTGGGTACGGGTGCGGGGGATATTGTGTATAATAGGACTTGAACTCAGGGCCTTTGGCTCTTAACCTAGCTCTTTTTTGTTCAAAGCTGGCACTCTACCATTCCAGCCACTGATCCCTAGTGGCTTTTTCCAGGCTAATTGCAATAAGAATCTCTTGGGTTTCTCTGCCTACAATGGCTTCAAACTGCAATTCTGGTATCAGCTTCCCAAAAGGCTAGTGTGTGAGCCACTAGTGCATGGCCTCCCACTGCCACTTTAAAAGGGCAGCTTTTAAAGTGAAGTAAAAGAAAATTCTTGATTGAAAACTGGGTATCAGTGTGATTTAGGTAAATCTGGAGGCTCCTCATGGGAGGAAAGGCCTTCTCCTGGGAAGTATTACAGCACTACATGAACCAAGTGGGTTTGATGAAATGTCCCCAGAGAACATACAAGATACCCTGAGTGAAACAACACCCAAAGCACAGGTTCTTAGGACATTGTCTAAAATAAGTTTTTAACCAAGGTGCTCACAGATGTGCCTCCCATATCCTTGGGAAAGATATCAGTAGAGCAGCCATCTGGATTCTGTCCTACGGGGGTACAAGGTGTTTGGAACCAAGCCTTTTCCTTGGTCCAAACCACATCACAAAGAGGCCATGTGGATGCTCCTAGTCCAATGGCTGGGCCTTTTACTGCTACAAAATTAGGTTTCTTAAACTGGATGAAAGTATTCACTAAGTTTCTAAAGTTAAAAAAGTACACAGGGAACAAGTAAAAACATTGCATATGTGAGCAGATGACAAAAATCTATTCTAGATTGGAAGTTGCCAAGCAGAAACTATGCAAATCATAAAAATTAAGATTTCTTAAAAAGCCTCCTCCCAGAAAAGGTAGATTGTGGATCTACCTGCTGCAGATTGTAAAGGCTTACCTACAGCCTGGATATTACACAGGTGTCGCTGCTACCACCAGTTGTAGGTGACATAGCCAGAAGGGCTTTCATATTTACAGTGGCTCTTGGCCACTCTGACTATTGCATATAGCATTTCCAACTTTCTCTCTTTGAAGACCCAAGGATCATACTGACTTTAGGGAGTTCTTGTATCCAAGAAAAGGGAAAATTCAGAGTGAACTTGGCACTAAGATTGTCTGGTACTGACTGAAGGGTTATTGACTAAGGGATATAACCTGCCCCTGCAAGGAGACTTTACACATTGAATTGGAAACACGTATTTTCTAAGGTCTTATAAACTGGACTAAATTAACTTATGGACATGGAGATAAGCTAATTTAAGACATAAGGTTGGAAATAAAGATCAGCAAGCATCTCAATGCCTGTATCCCATTATGTGTTGTTGGATGCTACTGCCACAGGAAATTGGAGAGCAAAGCAGACATGGGAGAGGGAGGCCTTTGCAGGGGACAAGACCTTGCCATAAAACACAACCAATGCTGTGCTGGAGTTTGTTTTATAGGCTTTGTAGTTCCAGGGAGGTTGATGCTATACTATATAGGGAATCTGCTTCTTCCTCCCCACCATACAGCTGATTCTGTTTTCAGAGGTAGTCTCTTGTTCTGATTTCACAGAGTAGATCAAAGCATAAACTTATACCTACATACATATAAAGTGATTCTTTATAGGTAGTTTGAGCCTGACCTTTGAAGAATAACTAAAACTTTTCATATACAGAGTTCTAAGCCAGAGCTTGACTGACAACAGCTATTGAGGCACTTCCTACTAGTTCCTCATCCTCTGAATACTATCAAGATGGAATATAGTGCTGCATCTCCCCTCCCCCTCCCTTCCCCCCCCCCCCCCGTGCAAGTCCTGCAGTTGAATTCAGGGTCTTCTGCTTAGTTGGCTGGCACTTGAATACTTGAATCACACTTTCAGTCCTGTTTGTACTAATCATTGGAGGCTCAATTTTAACAGACTTTTCTAATTGATCTGGTCTTAACACAAATCCTCTGGATGTATCTCAGACTTTTGAGTAGCTAGAATTACAGATGTGAGTCACTGCTTCCAGCTAGATTATATTGTAAGGAGGGAGGTTGGGAGGTTTGTAAGGAACACAGGAGAACAGGGCTTGCAGATGCAGCAGATTCCAGCAACTGGTGTGAGGTGTAGTCCATTAGGTGAGGCCAACCTCATCTCAGCCTTGCCAATTGTCCCCAAGGTAAGTAATGTTTTGCATTATGCAAGAATTGATCCTTTAAAAGAATAAGCCACACTAATATCTAAGGTTTCTAAATGAGATGGCCCAAGGCATTATTCGAAAGCTCACAATGGAGTTTAACAATAAAGCTGTGGTACATGAAAACATAAGAATAAAAAAACTGTCCATGATTCCATGCTTCTCCCATGATATATTTGTACATACATAAAAAAATTCTCATCTCAAGTCCAAAGAAACACAGGTCCCATGGTTTCCCTTATTTGCAATGACTAGTATATGTCTGAGACAAGCAGAAATGTTCAGAGGAGTTGATGTTAGGTGAAATGAATCCCAAGATAAGGACTCATATTTTTTCTTTCTTGCTATTGTTTTAAACATATTTATAAGATGATTGTTTTGTGGTTTTTTATGTCCCTCCTCCTCAGTATAATCCCTGTTTTCACTGTATTTGATGTTGCTATAATTTGTGGAGGGGAAGGGAAAAAACAAATTGTTTAAACAGGGATACAGGTGGACCCATTGCAACAATGAGATGTACAAGACGTTATGTCAAAAAATGAATTTTACAACTCTGGCATGGTATGGGGAGGGAGATGGGAAGGGATGGTAAGGGGAAACAAAGGAGGAGGGAACAATGCTTGATAAGAAATGTACTCATTTGGGCTGGGAAGGTGGCTCAGTGGTACAGAGATTGCCTTGCATGCATGAGGCTCTGGGTTTGATTCCTCAGCACCACAGAAGCAGAAATAAAAAGCTGGAAGTGGTGCTGTGGCTCAAGTGGTTGAGCGCTAGCCTTGAGGTGAAGAGCTGAGGGACAGCGACCAGGCCCAGAGTTCAGGCCCATGACCGGACTCCCCACCCCCCAAAAAAAGAAATGTACTCATTACCTTGCTCGTGTAATTGTAACCCCTCTGTACTACATTTTCAAGATTAAAAAAAATTCTGGTTTCAAAGTCTTTGAGGAAAATCAATACCAGGATTTCAATAGGATTGATACATTGTTTTATAACTGGAATTTCAATTTTTGCCTGGAATGATAATAATGTCAAATAAAATTATGTCTCTATTTCAGAGGTCCATGCTAAATTCATCAGCAGCCCTGCTCAGAGGAAGGGTGCAATGATGATGTGTAAACTCATTTGTAAACATGAGTTGAACAGAAACTCAGTTTGTTAAAACACAGCCACCCACCAAATCTTTGTAGAAATGACCTGTCAGGAGAGACCTCTCCAGTCCACAAAGCTGTATGATCATGAACTACAAAAATCCAGCGGCAGTGTGGCTAGTGGTAGGAGATCATGATGGACCTAAAGAGGAAATGTGTACAGTTTTGTTAAGTATACATGCGGTTGTGTTTGCTAGCCATTGGGCTTGAACATAGGGCCTGTGCACTGTCTCTGAGCCTCTCTGTGCTCAAGGCTAGTGTTCTACCAACTAAATCCCAACACCACTTCCAGCTTTTTCTTAGTAGTTTATTGGAGATAAGAGTCTCATGGACTTTCTTGTCTCAGCTGGCTTCAAACTGCAATCCTCAGATTTCATCCCCCTGAGTAGCTAGGATTACAGGCATGAACCAGCAGGCCCCTGGTTTTTATACTTATCTTTTAAAACTTAATATTAAAGCCCATAAACATTAATAGGTGTACAATGCAGCATACTCAATTTGTATTTGTTCCCACTGGATTATCTGTGAACTGAGTTAAAGGCTGTCTTAGATATGGAAGGGAAGGAAAGATTTTCCACAAAGTTAGTTTTTGAAGACATTATTATTCAATAGAATTCCTTCTGAGAAGACACTTGACAAGATCAGATATTAGGTCAAACCCTCATGGAAGGGTGTAGGAATTGTCTGGGGAAACCAGGCAACAAAATTTGAATTAGGAGGTAGTGTGCTTCCTTCCTCAGCTTACTCAGCTTTATTATCTGAAGAAGAAAGGAATGAGTAGGAAGAGGTCAAGTTCTAGGGCCAGTTTACGGGTTTGTTTTGTTCTCCTCCAAATCCTGTAATATAGGAGTGCTGAGTAATAGCCTCTTCCTTTGGAAAGTCTGCACATTATCTCACTCTATCATGAGAGGAGACCTCACTTCTGTGGAGATAAGCTTGCTCTTGGGTCCTTCAGACACATAGTATGCAGACATCAAAAGTCCAATGCTATAAAGGGAACCCAAGATACTCAGTTTTATCAATGATGTAAGGGCCATTTCATGACAATGAATCTGCAAACTGGGTATCATCAATTCCAATAGTGGAAATAGCAGCCCTGGACAGTGGATGATGTAAGATGTTAATTGATCTCCATTATCACTTCCCTTTCCTTCCATTCTGAATATTTGCCACAATGAAGATCTTTGCCTCAAAAAGTTTAAGGAATTTGAGTCATGATACCACAGAAACAAGCAAAAATACAATACATAGAAATATTGTTTTGTGTAATGTCCCTCATAGGCATATAAAGTTAATTTAAATAAACTGAGTAAGAGAAAGGTTAAGTGAAACTGCTTTAAATAAGTAGTTTTTTCTGATTCTCCCATATTCCATTAAGCAAAATTATCGCTGATAAAAATACGTTTACTCAAAGCAGCAGCAATGCAGGTTTCACAGAAGCACAATGTTTCAGTTTCCTATAATATCAGCTGAGCCTTCTGTGGGATCTAGGAGAAGGACATGGCATAGGGAGGCTGGGAGAAGTAATAGGAGTGAGGATCTGATGAAAACAATCATCTAAAATCACCTAAAAGTGCATGAGATGAGGTTTCTACTTAAATATCTGTATCTATCTTTTCTCTTTCTCTAATCCCAGTACTACAAGCCTCAGCCACTGTCAAGGGCAGAGACTGGACACCTGAGGAGGGAGAAGACTGGAGAGCAGCAAGATTGGTAAGAAAAGCTCTAAGATACATAAGAGAGGACTCAGGTGGTCTCACAGAAGATGTACAAAGTCACCACTGAAGACAATGGTATGTGTGTGTGTTTCTGTGTATGTGTGTGCATATGTGTGTGTGTGTGTGTGTGTGTGTGTAAAAAGTGAGGCTTAAAGACATGCAACATATCCTGAACTATGATTTAACAATGAGCAGTGTCTACACTTTGATATGAGGTTCTGATAGTCTAGAGCAGAATTATGTCCACTGATGAAGGTTTATAATTTCAAGTCAAGTAAGAAGGCAATGCCTTCTAGCACCACATCTGAGAACTCAGAATAATAATGGGATTATAATATTTCAAACCATAGGTATGTTATTTTGGGGAATAACAGAGATGGGGGGGACTGAGATCCAAGGCTAGTCTAGGCAAAGTTTTAGCAAGCAGACCTTATCTCAACAAATTATTCTGGCTAGGTGGTTCATTCCTGAAATCCCAGCTCTGTGGGAGGTGTATGTGAGGGAAGAGCAAAGCCCAAAAATTACTTAAAATACTTAAAGCAAGATGGGGGCAGGAGGTGTGGTAGAATGCATGCCTAGCATGTATGAGGCTTTGAGTCCAATCAAACCATAATACTATTAAAACAACCCAACAGATGTAAGATGTGTTCATTAGCTGATTCAGCTTTTTTCCTCTCTACTAGAAATATTTAGAATTCGGGGAAGCATAGGAGAAGTGTACAGCACAAGTACCATGCAGCTGTACATTATCTATACAGCACTCTTAGCCAACATGCCGAGCACTTGCTGGGTTTCAGTTGTTGGCCTCTGATAAGCAGTCATTAATGTCAGACTCATAGAAAGAGCAGATGAGTTAATTGAGTCAACTGACTTAAATGACTGACATTGAAGCCTATGCAGGGCTGTGATCTTCAGTTCTAGTACTTGGAAAACTAACCCCAACCCCGATGCAAACACATTGGCTCTGCAAACCTGATTGCATCTGCCATCTTGGTGCCTTTTCTCTTTCTATCATCGGTGAGATGGTCTATGAAGTAAATTAAGTCCAGGCCACAATAGAAGATGCTGCCGGGTGCACTGAGATAGACCTGCTGTCATTGGCAGTGGCTGTTTTCAGGGCACTCAGGACTTCTTTTATCACCAGGAAGTCACCATAAGTTCCAATGATAAGGACCACTTTGGGTACAGACTACTATAAGCATTTTAAAGACCCCTCTGTATGGTATTTTCACAATAATAATCATAATAATAAAAAGAAAGCCTTTGTTTCTCTGAAGGTTACAAGAAATGGGTATTTCTGCAGTTTGAACAGCAGGTGGCACTTTTAACTACTTTACAAGTGAGTCCAGTCTGTTGTTTTTGTTATTGTTGTTGCTAATTTAGCTTAGGATAGAAACCTAAATGATATGGTGAGAGGGCAAAAAATCATTTAAAATGATCTTGGAAACATTAAAAAACCTCACCAGTGAAGAGATTGCAGTCTAAAAATGTACCAAAAATCAAGCCCTGAACTGCTTGTTCTGTATGAGTGTAGCTAGCACACAGACCTTCTGTAGGTAGCTTTCCTTGTCTGGAACAACCTACTCAAGCTGTGTACAAAGGAAAAGAAACAACACTAGAACTTAAAATTTGGAAATGCCCAGTGCATGTTGAGATGTATGCATTTCCAGAGCCTTCCTAGCACTAGGGGCTTTTGAAAAACAATCTCTTCAACAACAATCTCCTTGGCCTTTGCAAGCTGCCTTTTCAGGTATTAGTCAATATGCATACATAGAAAGCCCCCTTGCTGTGTGCTCTGCCACAACACTAAGACCATCAGTGTTGTAGGATGATAGGGAAACTTTTCCCAGAACAGAATGCAGCCATTGTTATGTTTAGCAAACAATTAACCTGTCAAACTGGGCGCCAGTGGCCCTTGACTATAAACCCAGCTACTCAGGAGGCAGAGATCTGAGTATGCCAGTAAAAATCCAGCTTGGGAAGGATAGGCCTTGAGACACTTATCTCCAAGAAACCACCAGAAAACTGGAAGTGGCACTGTGGCTCAAGTGATAGAGAGCTATACTTGAGCTGAAGAACAGAGAGACAGCCCCTAGGCCTAGAGTTCAAGTCCCATGACCAACAAAATAAAGAAAAAGAAAGAAGGAAGGAAAAAAGAAAGAAAGAAAGAAAGAAAGAAAGAAAGAAAGAAAGAAAGAAAGAAAGAAAGAAAGAAAGAAAGAAAGAAAGAAAGAAAGAAAGAAAGAAAGAAAGAAACCTGTCATGATGAGAGATATGGCAAAGCTCAAGCCTTTGCAGATAAAGACATCCTGACCTGGGAGATGGCTCAAAAACAGAGGCACTGTTACCTTCTCCTGGTAAGAACCAAAGCTCCCACTGGAGCCCATACCATTAGAATAGAGCAGATGCCCAGCACATGCCTACAGCCCCAAGTCAGTGTGGCCAGAGTGATTAGCAGCCAAGCTTCCAAGTCCCCTTTGATTCCTGCCTCCTGGGCACATGTGGGCCAGCTCAGAAGGAGGTTTCAGAAGAGCATAAAGAGCCATGAAGCAAAGCAGTCATGTAGAAACGCAAAGCACATGACTCTCACCTCTGGGATTCCAGAGTTATTCTCAGATTATTTTGTGGATAAGAAGATGTGAGTGAATCATCTTGCTTCCTGAAAAATATCTCTGTATAGGTAGGCACTCTTTGCCTCTCACTGAAATGCAACCACTTGTCCAAAGGCTGGTCTCATCTGTGGCCAAAAAATTTCCTTTTCCCAGCCATCACCCCTTTAACAGACATCTGTATGTTGGCTGATAGCACATCCATGAATGGAGATGTACCTGTGAAGGGTTTGAAACCATAGTGGTCCATGATGTCCTATCACCATTTCTCTCCCACTGTCATCTCAGAATTAGACCAGAAGCTGGTTGCAATCACAGCACATATCAACACAAGACTGTCAATACCAGAACCTTGTCAAAGTCTACTTTAAAGATACCTTTCAGTTTCAATCTATGTCTGACAGAGTATCTACCCCCTACTTTTTTGGTCTAGGATATGTGCAGCTATAAACTAGGAGACTTTTAGAGAATAAGATTAGAGAGAATGGGTCTCCTGGACAGGATCTGCTATAGGTATGACAAGTTGGAAGGAAAAAGGAAACAGCATAAGGAAATATCATTAACATGGCCAAAGTGGTCAAAAGACATCTCTCCAATGCAAGAATGTCTCTTCTTGTCAGGCCATGGCCTGGTATGGTGGTGCCACTTTACACTCTGGTCCCATTAGAGTAACATAAATGTCATGGCTTCTTCCTTCCACGGCCTAGGCTGACTACCAGAGGTTAATTCCCTGTTTCTACCTCTGCTTTCTAAAAGGGTACACACATCAAGGGGCTTTCTTCTTCCCCCCTACAAATATTCTACCAATGTTCCCTCATTTCACAACTCCTCATTGCCAATCTGGGTGCTGCTTTTCTATGAGTCCTAATGTATCCTCTCCTGAGCCTAACATTTGTTGCCTTTCCTCCTTTTGGTGCTGGGGACTGAACTGAGAGTCATGTGTTTGCCAGGGATGTACTCTACCACTGAGCTGCATCTTCACCTCTGAACTTTGTTTATCATACTTGTCAAGAACTCTATTAATTATTTGATACAATTACTAAGGTACATGAGAATAAGGGAGATGCTACACTTAGCAATTGGACAAAAAATCACCTATCTATAGGAATCACCTCCACATTAGCTTGTGTGGCAATGAATGCAGAGCTCTGGCTAGGAGAAAACAAAAGTCATGCCTGAAAAATACATGGTGGTCTACTGGTAAAATTATCAACAGGAGTTTTCTAAGGAGTGAGGCATGAGTCATTAATTATGAACCAAGAACTACTTCTTCAAAAGTGTAAAGAAACAAGCCAAAGCCACCAGAAAAGACTCATGAAAAGACTCATAAATGAGTACTTAAGAGAAAACAATAATGTTCTTAGTCAAACACTGGTAGATAGGATGGGTGGTGCCTCCATCACAGCTTGGCCTCAATCCTTAACCCACTGAGGAATGAGAGTTCCTTGGCCAGGCCTGCCTTCAGTTCTGACCCAGCAACCTTAGAAGATTTGGGGTCATCCAACCTGGTCAGTTCTAGGACTAGAGTCCTAGGGGAGTCAACACTTACTCCCTAGGACTCCCACAATGGAAGCTATTTGCACTTTGATCTCCCTGGGGCAAGGACACAAAACCTCCTTCTAGTCATAGATCACTCTCTGGGACAGTTTTACTTTCTAATGAGTGAGACCAGCTTGGCTTAAAGATCTCTATCCCACCCCTCCCTACCCTACCCCAACCTCAGGCCTGGTAGAGGAAAACTTACGGAACTTACCATCTCCCAACTTTACTAGCAACAAGGGACTTGCACCTCACCCAGAAGTACCTTTTCCTTAGAGCTTTCTATAATTTGCCATATTCCCATAGCCCTGTTTCTGAAGAAAAAGGTGCTCTTACAGGTTATTGGTGGCCATGGAGGAATGCTTGGCACAGACAACCTGCCTGGAGCCTCACTGAAAGAAGAGTGAAAGATTCTGGCAAAAAGAACCAGTGACTGATTTGGCCTCCAGTGAAAACAGAAGTGTTTACCTTTTTCCTGGCTATTGTAGGTTCTAAGCAATTGAGATTTCTGTTTCACTCACGTAAAGTAAACATACCCAACAGGCTAGATCCATCCATCCCTTATATCCTTACAACACCCTGTGGGCCTCAGACAGCTTTGACTGCTGGAAAAATGAACGTGAGAATGGGTCATTGGGACAGGCCATGTCTCCCCTCCTCTCCTTGACTTGGAAGTACTGTGTCAAGCAGTTCTGGATACACTATGGGACTAGTCAGCTTCTCAGCCTCTCACTCCCTCAAACAGCTAGAGTCACTTCTGTACTTAAAGCTCCAGACACCTTGAGAAACTACCCTGGAAACCAGGAACTTGCACTCATCCTGTGAGTGCTGCTTCATTGCCAATTGAACTCTAAACACAGGGATCAGTGTTCCTGATACTGTTTCTGGGGAATGTGACTGAAATCCCTCTGATGGGACATGAGACAAGAACCTGTGGTTGTCTGAAGGAGAAGTAGCATCTGGATCTAGTTTTCTTTCTCTTCAAACTGCTTTTTTGCTACTTGCATGCTTTTGAGAGATTGAAAACTATAAAACTGGGCCAGGGGGAAAAACAACAACATTGGCACTTGTCATCCTCCTCTTCAAAATAGCAGAAAAACCATGAATTTAATACTCCTCTTGAGTACCAGTCCTATATTGTTAAGATTAAATCCTTCTGGCCAAATTTATATTTCAAATACACTGAAAGAATAAAAAGGATTCTAAAGAAGAATAAGGGCTCAGGGTATAAAATGTATACTTCTTTATTTATACAAATAGGGTTTTAAAACAATCATATTTAAAAGAAATCTGCACTTTTACATTCACCGTCAGTGAGTTCCTGACAGAGAAGGCTGAGCATGATGATACATAGCAAGGTCCCACTGCAGGACAACAGTAGCTCAGGAAAGCACCATTTATTTGAGAAGCCGTAGGCAGGCTCTGGCATTCCTGTTGCACTGCTAGCAATGGGAAGTCTTAAACCTCTTCTTCCACAAGACTTCTTCAAATTCCCCCTGTTCATCAGCAGTGGCATCTTTGCATTGCTGGTACTTGGACACCGGGTTGTTGATGTTGCTCTCAGCCTCAGTGAACTCCGTCTCATCCATACCCTTGCCTGTATACCAGTGCAAGAATGCCTTGTGCTGCAACATGGCACTGAACTGCTCTGAGGTGTGCTTGAAGGGTTCCTGGATGGCTGTGTTGTTACCAATGAATGTGGCCAACATCGTGAGGCCATGTGGGGGGATGTCACACACAAGTGTCTTCACGTTGTTGGGGATCCATTCTGCAAAGTAGCTGCTTATTTGTTCTGCAAGTTGAGCATCTGCTCATCCACCTCCTTCATGGACATGCGGCCTCGGAAGATGGCAGCCGCTATCAGGTAGCAGCCATGGTGGGGATCACAGGTTACCATCGTGTTCTTGGTGTCAAACATCTGCTGGGTGAGCTTGGGCCCTGAAAGAGCATTGTACTGCTGGCTGGCATGGCTGGACAGGGTGCAAGGCCAGGCATGAAGAAGTTCAGGCAGGGGAAGGACACCATGTTCACAGCCAGCTTGCGCAGGTCTGCATTCAGCTGGGCAGGGAAGCACAGGCAAATGGTGACCTTGCTCATGGTAGCCAACACCAGGTGGTTCAGGTCTCCATAGGTGGGCATGGGCAGCTTCAGGGTGCAAAAGCAGATGTCATACAGGGCCTCGTTGTCAATGTAGAATGTTTCATCTGCATATTCCAACTGGTGGACAGATAAGATGGTGTTGTAGGGTTAGGTGAGGATGATAGGGTTAGGTGGATAAAGGCTCAGCCCAGCACTGGGAACTAGTGTCTGGATGTTAGGGAGGAGGGGTGCCTGTTAGCCATCTCCTATGGACTATGATGACATATCAAATATGAAGTTGTCTGGTCTGAAACTCTGGCCAAATGGTTCCGATCTCACTGAGTCTAAGGTGCCAGTGTCCAACATCTTGGGCAAGGGCATGACACTGAAGGTGTTCATGATGCTGTCTGGGAACTCCTCTCGGATCTTATTGAGAATCAGGGTGCCCATGCCTGACCTGGTGCCACCTCCCAGGGAGTAGTGCAGCTAGAAACCCTGGAGACAGCCACACCTTTCTGCTCACCACTTCCAACACTGACTCCACCAGCGCGGCTCCCTCTGTGTGGTGGCCCTTGGCCCAGTTATTGCCTGCCCTGTTCTGGCCTATCAGACACAAAGACATGATGAGACACATACTCCAGGAATAATGACTGTGTTATATGCATTGTGAAGACTATAGGCTCCTCTGAGCAACTTTGGCTATTATTTTAGATACACTTTGGTGAAATAAAGGAAATGTTTTCTTTTTTTGGGTCCAGTCATGGGCCTGAACTCTGGGCCTGGGCGCTGTCCCTCAGCTCTTCAGCTCAAGGCTAGTGCTCTACCACTTAAGCCACAGCACCACTTCTGGCTTTTTTTTTCCTGCTTATATGGTGCTGAGGAATCGAACCCAGGGCCTCATGCATGCAAGGCAAGCACTGTACTGCTGAGCTACCTTCCTAGCCCTCAGGAAATGTTTTCAATGTGTCTGGGACCCTACAAATCACCCAGGTTCTAAAGAAAGTAAAGACAATGTGGAGGAAGATACATTTTAACCCAAACCACGTGCGTACTTCTAAAAATGAGCAGAGCCTGGGGATGGGAAGGGGTCTCAGTGGTAGAGTGCTTGCCTCACATGCACAATGCCGTGGGATCGATTCCTCAACACCACATAAACAGAAAAAGCCAGAAGAGATGCTGTGGTTCAAGCGGTAGAGTGCTTGCTTGAGCTGAAGAGCTGAGGTACAGTGCTCAGGCCCAGAGTTCAAGCCCCACGACCGACCAAAAAAAAAATGAACAGAGCCTGCCTCAATAATGGAAAAGTACTTACTTTCACAGGAGGAACAGGAGAACAGAATGGTAAGAGGGAAGCTAAGCTGCAGGCACTTGTCTGCACCTTGCTCATACATAGCTGTGCTTTGATTTCTGGTGTCCTGAAGTGGTTCCCTGTTATTGCCAGGTATTTGAAATGGCCAGCAGCGCTGAAACCTTGTTGGAGGCATTCCCTGCTCGCTGTTCATTCCCTTCAGAGGCTGTTTGCAGACTGGCATTTATCTGTGCTGATTGAGTGGCCAGGGACATGACTCCCATGGACTGAAATAGGTAGGTTAGGTGAGGATGATATCTAGATGGATAAAGGCTCAGCTCAGCTCTGGGAACTGGAGTGTGCCTGGATGTTAGGAAGGAGGGGTGCCTATTAGCCATCTTCCATGGACCATGCTGACCTACTAAATATGAAGTGTCTGGTCTGAAACTCTATGGTTCCAATCTTACTGAGTCTAAGGTGCCAGGCTCTACATCCACCATGATGGCCCAAGGAACATATTTGTTGCCTGTGGGAACAAGAGTTGACTTAGGCCTATACTTGACAAGGAACTTAGGGGCAGAGCTTATGATTCTAAGTGGCTCTCAGCATTCATTACAGAAATTACAGCATTTCAGACATGGAAACAGAAAAGATATATTGAGAATGAATCACCATGCAAGAGGCTTCAGCAACTTTAAGGACGTTTGCAGTTGTCTATTTCCATGCATTTCATTCCTTTGCTTTGGGCATGGTGGCTGAAATCTCAGCTACTCAGAAGGCAAAGATGAGCATCAGGCTTTGAGTCTAATGGGGCAAAAGAAAGATGACAACACCTTTTCTTGTTGTTATTGTTCATGGTGGGGCTTGAACTCTGAGCCTGGGCTGAGTCCCTCAGCTCTTCAGCTCAAGGCTAGCACTCTATCACTTGAGCCACAGTCCCACTTTCAGTTTTCTGAGTTGTTTATTGTAGATAAGGGTCTCAGGGGCTTTCCTGCCCAGGCTGAATTTGAACCATGATTCTCATTTCTCAGCCTCCTGAGTAGCTAGGATTACTGGTGTGAGTCATCATTGCCTATCAGCAAGAACCTTTCTCTTTTTTTGTTAATTTTATTTTTATTGTAAAGGTGCTGTATAGAGGAGTTACAGTTACATGAGTAAGGAAATGAGAACATTTATTGTTGAACATTGTTACCCACTCCTTTGTTGTTCTCCCTTTCCTTCCCCAATTAAAAGTAGCTAGGTGCAGAGCACCATTGGCTCATGCCTATAATCTTAGCAACTGTGGATTTGGAGATCAGAGGATCGCTGTTCAAAGCCAGCCTCGGCAGGAAAGTCTGTGAGACTCTTATCTCCAATAAACTAATAGAAAACCAGAAATGGCACTGTGGCTTAAGTGGTATGGCTGCTTGTTTTGAACAGAAGAGTTGGGGCACAGTGCATAGGCACAGAGTTTAAGCGCCACTGCCGACAAAAAAACAAACAAAACAAAAGAGCCAGGTGTGGCTCTTCAGCAAGTAAATGTAGAGGAATTCAAGTATAATGCTTTCCTGGGTAAAATACATAAAATACATATTTCTTGTGTTATAATGTTTCAATAATTGTTATCAAATAGCACATTTCCCTGTATTCAAATACTCAGAGCAACCTTGGGCGATTACTTGCAATTTGCCATTTAACCTGATTTTTCAAAAGGGATATCAGTTAAAATGATATAAACATGAGTTTGAGATTGCCCCCTTCCTAAACAATCACATGAAGAAAACTGGCCATCCTGCCTGATATGCAGGATCTAATAAAGACACAACATAAAATACTGTTCATAGGAGTGACACAATCCCACACAACTCTCAACCAAGGAACCACAAGATTAAAGTCTTATATCTTACTTAAGCAATATCAACACAAAATACCAAGGTGAGGACATCCCCAAATGTAGATCCATAAAACTCAAATACATTAAATAGCTCTGTCCTTTTGTTTGCACTTTTTCATTGGTTTATTACACAGGAAAACCAATTATCTACGATTCTGTTTGTATACAATAATGTAGAATGGAAACTCTTTATATAAAATTAAATGAATTTCACATTGACATTTACAAAAACTGAAAATCTACTCTGTAGACTTCAGTAAGGTTGTTTGTATTAGGAAAGACAATATGAATCATTTAAAAGCAGTGTTTACACATTATTATTGGGTTTTTCTACATCACAACAATGTTTTCTACTTTAAAAACCTTAAAAAGAATTTATTGTTGGCTAAGTATCCATATTCAAAATGCTGAAGTCCAGAAGTGTTATAGATTTCAGGGTGAGACACTTTATTTATGCTTTGTGATTTGGACTATTCACATATATATTAGTGACTGAACATCCCTCTTTAAAATTTTAAAATTTTCAATTTCAAAAATTTTCTTTTTAGAAATTTAATCTGTATTTTAAAGAGGGCAATGCAACTGGGCTCTGGTTGCTGAAGGGTGAAATTCTAGCTACTGAAAAGTCTGAGATCTTAGGATCGCAGATTGAAGCCAGCTGGGGCAGGAAATTCTGGGAGACTCTTATCTCCAAGAAACTACCTGAAATAGTTGGTGCCATGCCACCTCCTATGCCACCTCTGCATGAGATCGTGTTAGACAAAGAGCTTTAAGGAAGCATGCCTGCAGGAAGAGGGTGTTGGTTCAAGGCATCCCATACACTTGGCTGCACCTTTATAGCCTCTACCTTTATTCTTACTATATTCTTCTTGGCTGTACATTCGTTGCTTTTATTCTCGTTTTGGCTATTTTTCTATTGATCCGTGAACAGAGCATGTTGTTTCTTTCCAGTCCAATGGAGATGACTTCTCTAAATAATAAAGACTAGGACCAAAGATTAAATGTGGGCGATGCCCCAATCAATCTATCATCTGATGTGACGCTGCCTCCAAAAACTCCTACAACTTCACAAGCGGTTTTGCAGCTCACGCATAGTAAACATAAAAACTTAAAATTTCCAAATATGTTACAACAAGCAGAATTAATGAATTAAACTAAGCTAGAAGGAGTTATCCCAGAAGCCCAGAGAGTTCTAAAAAAAGGAACCCCTGATAATAAAAGGAAAAGAAAGATTGAAGAGATGAAGGACAATGCCTATGCCCAGAGTTGAAACCCCATGACAAGAAAAAAAAATCCAGGTGTGGCTAGTCAGCAAGTACAGGTAGGGGGAATTCAGTAAAAGGCTTTTCTGAGGAATTCACAAGTGTATACTCAAAAATTAAAACAAAATATATGGTGGAGTGGCTCAGGTGGATACAGCACTTGACTTACAAGATGGAGGCCCCAAATTCGAACTACAATACCACCCTAAGAAAGGCAGGAACTCCTTCCTTGTCATTAGTATTCCTAGGGACCTATTCTGCCACGGTATTGGAAGCCAGTTGGGAGACACTCACTAGCTGCCTCATTGTAATACACCTCGATTCTCTGCAGCTGTAAGCTGCTGTCTACATAGTAGTTTCCAGTGCAGTCAATGTTGTGCTCATTGCTTAGCATTTCCCAAAACTGAGATGGAAATAGGAGTGTATTATGGCCTAGAATGTTAACTGTCCAAACAATGGATTTTAAAATAACTATAAGAAACCCAAGTCCTGTTGACACAACTATTTTTGTAAAAAAATTAGATTTTTTAAATTAAAAAAGCACAAAAATTGATAGTATTTTAGTTTTGCTAATCTCTTTGCTATCTTGCTGAATAGAAGACATCTGGGTTCTCCTATGAGTATTCTATCTTATGGGATACCATATTCTGTTTGGATTCTATGACCAGAACCTGGTCTTATATGGACATTAAGTTGCCAAAGCAGTAACTTGAAGACTCAGCTAGAAGGGTCTCCAGAACCCCAAGGGTCCTCAGAGCATACACTGATTTAGACAACCACTGATTTAGAAAACACCCAACTTAAGGGAACTGAGTTAAGGCATGAAAACTCAGAGAAATTTGCATTAAGGTGGACGAACTGTTCTCAATTATCTGATACTCATCAGTTGACAAAAAGGGAATCCTCTGTATCTGTCAGCTCAAAGACACTGCACTCCTTTCATTCAAATCAGACCAAAAATGCATTAGTCTATTCCCAGGAAACTAAGTACAATGACTTGAGTCTCAGGTAAGACAAAGACATGCAAGCCTTACTTAAAAAACCACACCCACCTGGGCCACACAAATTAGGGAAATTGGGGAAACTATCTGGGGGACTTGATTTCCAGGAGGTTAGGGACTACTATGGAGCCCCACCTACCTCAGCCTAGACATGACCACCACCACCTGCACCCTCCAACCCCATCCTCTTCCTCCTCATCCCCCTAAATTTGAGACTGGGATCCTAGGCCAGTGTCATGCTCCCCTTTGCGCCAATCTGGTTGCCACAGTGGCTTGCCTGTATGTACATGATCTCCCTCACGGTGTAGGGCTGCAGAGCAGTTGGATGCGTGTCCTCAGCAGTGGTGTACACAGAAGCAAACAGGTAGGGCTGGGGAGAAGGAATCTGACACAGCCAACTCAGATCCCCATTTAAACCTCTGGTTGTTACAGGGGCAGAGGAGATGGGGTGGACTTGATAGGCAGAGCCAGTAGGTGCTCCAGCTCATTCTTCCTACTGCTGGGTAATCAGAGATAGCTACCTGTTATCACTTAGCCCTGGCATCCAGCTGTCAGCCTCAAGTCAATTAGCACAGCTGCCACTCTATTTGGAACCTCTTGTCACACTGCCATCCACGTCCCACCCTGACTCACAAGAGAGGCTGAACCCTGGGATCCAGGAAGCATGAGGAGGGGCTTCCTTTACACAAGGTACTTGTGCCAGAAGCCAAGAACAAGCCTACCTTCTATTTTTGATAGGAGGGCCTAGAACTGAAGGGGCACGTTCAGCTGTGATCCCAAGAACAAGCACAAACTGTTGGATTCCATGACTGATTTCCATTCTGGGAAGAGTCAGGGGCTTAGGGCCTTGCCTTCATACTCAGGTTTTCTTTTCTTTTCTCTTAAAAGCAGCTTGCTTTATTACTTAAGCCATAGGTCTACTACAGTCTACTTTTTGTTTCATTTGGCTTTTGCTCCAAGCATGAGAACTCAGCTCCTGCTCTCTGTTGTGTGTGTGTGTGTGTGTGTGTGTGTGTGTGTGTGTGTGTGTGTGTGTGTGTGTGTGTGTTGGCCGGAATTAGGCACGTTGGTGTTAGGGCTTGAAATTAAGGCCTGGTGACTCTTTTTGAGATTTTTACTATTATTGAGATTAGGTGATTACCTAAATTTCTATTTCAGAATATTGTGGAATAGTGATATTTAGTTGAAGTCACAAACATATTTTAACCTTCACAATGCAAATTGTCATTATTATGGTTGTTAAAGTTTGTGAATTCTATAAGCTTTGACAATACAATTCTATAAGCTTCGACAATACAATTATTTCTTCCAGGTGATATATACATTTCTTTCCTTTTGCTTATTGTAAGACGTTCTGTCTTTCACTCTCATTCCTCTCCTCTCTTTCTGAGGTTTTATTGATTTACTTAGTTAACTGAAGGGTAGGTGGCTCTACTACTTGAGCCACAGCTAAACTTCTGCCTTCTTTAAGTGATTAATATGAGGCAAGAATTCCATGGGTAGTCCAGGGCAGTACAGAAAGGCTTGAAATCTGATGATCAGAGTTCAAAGTCAGCCTGGGCAGAAAAGTCAATGAGACTCTTATCTCCAGTCAACCTAATAGGTGGAAGATAGTAGAGCTGTAGCCTTGAGCAAAACACTTCAATTTTAAGTCCCTCAACTGAACACACTGAAGCAAGTTTCATGGACTTTCCTGTCCAGTATGGCTTTGAACCATGACCTACAGATTTCCGTTTCCTTAGCATTCAGAATTATAAGTGTGAGTCAACATTTACAAATCTTTAATTACCTCTTCTTTCACCTTTTCAGTTATTTATTCTTTCTTTCTTTCCTTTTGACATTTGTTATTAGGCGCTAGCTCTTATGATGTTTTTTGTTTCCCTTGAAACTACCATGCCCTACAACTTTGACCACAGGTAAACTACAGGCTGTTTTTCTTTTTTGCAGCTCTTTTTCTAGGGCTTAAACTCAGGTCACAGTGACTGAAGTTCTATTTTTTTTAATTGAGTGGTGGTTCTTAGGTCTTGAAATTAAGTCAAGATGACTTTCCTTGAGGTTTATTTATTTTTACCTTAATAGTAGCTGGTATCACTACTTGAGCCACAGCTCAACTTTTGCATTTTTTGTGGTTAATAGGAGATTAGAATATCAATAGAAAGTCAAGAGCATTACAGAAAGGACTGAAATCTGAGAATCATGGTTCAATGCCAGTCTTGGGCAAGAAAGTCAATGAGACAATTATCTCTAATAACCACCAAGAGGTTGGAAGAAGTAGACCTGTAGCCATGAGCAAAACATAGCAAGTTCAAGCCCCCATACTGAACACAGTAAAATATGTCTCCTGTACTTTCCTGCCTGGGCTGGCTTTGAACCACAGTCCTCAGTTTTCAGTAATATGAGCAGGTAGACTTACAGTTTTGATTTAGAAAGCCTTAATAGCTCCTTTTCCACCTTTTCATTTATTTGATTGTCCCTTCCCCCTTTTTCAAAGTTTATGTCCTTTATTATTAGGGCCTACTCATTTATGCTCAGTATTTAATTAATTAATTTATTGATATTGTCAGTTGGGGGCTTGAACTCAATGCCTAGTAACTGTCTGTCAGGGACACAGCAGGTACACTACTATTTTCAGACACAGTGCCACTTCTACTTAGTTGGAAAAAAAACAGTCACCAGGGGACTTTTTAGCCGAGGCTGGCTTCCAAATGTGATTCTCAGATCTAAGCTTCCTGAGTAGCAAGGATTACAGGCATGAGCCAGAGGCACCTGGCTTGTTTTTTTTAGATCAAAACTACCAGGCTCTACATTTAGGCCACACTACTTCACTGTCCATGAGATTTTTGGCCTTTTGTTTTTTGCTCAAAGCTAGCAGGAACAAAAACTCAACTCCTGAGGGTTCTTTTGGGGGGGAGGGGAGGCTTGAATTCAAGGCCTAGTGACTATGAGGGTTGTTTTGTTTTATTTTGGGTATTTTGTTTTTCATTTCAAAGCTAGCAGGCTCTACTACTTGAGCCTCAGCTCAACTTCCGCCTCTATTTTTCTTTTAGTGGTTAATAGTAGATAAGAGTCCCATGGGAACCAAGGCACTACACAGTATCCTAAAATCTAAGGATTACAGTTTAAAGCCAGCCTGGGCTAGAAAGTCCATCAGACTCATCTCCAATTAACCAGATGAGACAGGAAGTAGTATTTTTAAACTTGAGTAAAAACCCTCAAGTTCAAGCCCATGTCTAGCACACTCAAAAAGAAGTTAGTTGGACTTTCCTGCCCAGGCTGGATTCGAACTGTAATCTTTACATTTCAGCTTGGATTAAAGATATGAGTCTATATTATAAAAAAACTAATTGGCTCTTTTCTTCTTCACATACATTTATTTATTTGTTGGTTCTCTCTCTTGTTTTTAGGGCCTCACCAATCTTGCTGAAGGATAGAATGCTCTAAAAGTTTAGTAACAGTTGCAATTTGGTTCATTTTTTGGTTTTGGTGGTTAGTAGGAGGGAAGTATAGACACTCCCACAAGGTCCTGAATTATACTGATTGCGGTTCATTGTCAGAGGACAAGGAAAGTTCATGAAATTCTTATCTCAAATTAACCTCCAAAAGATTGGAAATGGTCAAGCAAAAACTTGTAGATCATATCCCAGAAAGGAACACACACACACTCATACACACACACACACACACACACACACACACACACACACAATGGGCTTTTTACACACACACACACACACACACACACACACACACACACACACACACACACACACACACACACACAATGGGCTTTCCTGTCCTGGCTGGCTTGGAATAGTAATGCTCGATTTCAGTGTTTTGAGTAGCTAGAATTTCAAGTGTGAGCCACCAGTTTCTTGTTAATTTTTATCATTTCTAAGACTCTTTGTGCTCTCTTGTACTTTTTTAAAAATTTATTTTGTGGTTGTCTTAGTGCTAGATCTGTTTTTCACTTACCTTTTTTTAAAACTTTTTTTTCTTAGCTTTATCTTAGCTTTTTTTAGGCTCAAGGTTGCTGCTCTACCACTTCAGCCACAGTTCCACTTCTTTTTGCTGATTAGTTGGGAATAGGAGGCTCATTGACTTTCCTGCCCAGGCTGGCTGTGAACCACAGTCCTCAGATTTGAGGATACTGTGTAGTGCCCTTGAATTCCTGTGGGACACTTCTGTCCTATTTACCACCAAAAGATAAAGAGAGTGGGGCAGAAGTTGATCTGTGGTTCAAATAAGAAAGCCTGCTAGCTTTGAATTTAAAAAAAAATACTTGGAAGTCTAATTCTGGTACTAATTGTACACTATTCAAACAAAACAAAACAAAACCAAAAACAAAAACAACTTATGCGCAGTGACCAGGTAATTAGGATTCCTAACTGATAACCTGAACTCATTTCCCAAAGCCTTTTTAAGATATATATGGTCATTTGTGTCAGCTGAGGAGAGATTAAAGAACAAGGCTTTACAGGCCAGTTACTCAGGACTTGGAAATCAGGATCCATTGGCAAAGCTTTTCAGAAAATGACTAAAAACTCACTCTTCACAATTCCAAATTGTTCTTCCTTCTGTGCAAGGGAAAGAGGGATGAGAAGGAAGAAATATGGGAACTAAGAAACCTCAAACAAGGTAAGTTATGTTAACTTTATTAGATAAAGTAAAACATAGGTGTACGGTGTGAAATCCAGAAAAGGACATGTCACCTCTGTGTGGATCCCAGTTAATTTAGTTAATCGATGGTAAGAAGTAAAACCCACTATTGTATTTATAGAAAGGAGGTACATGGCAGGCAAGTCAGTTCACTAACTTCAAGGATTTTGAACATAAAGGAGTGAAAGTGTTTGATTCTGTTTGGGCAACAGGAAGGAACAGAGCTGAGGAGGACTGAGATGTGCAGACATTCCCCAAGAAAGATCTCACTGATATCAATTCTTCAGATGCATGCTGGTTGCCAGTGGCTTATGCCTGTAATACTACTCAGAAGGCTTAGATCTGAGGATTGTGGTTTGAAGCCATCTGGGATAAGAAAGTTTGTAAGTCTTTTATGTTTTACAACTCAAGAATATTCATATTTGTTGCTAATTGCAACCCAAGGCAGTGCAATAGGATACCAAGCTGAAGAAAATTAGAAAATACCAGACAGGTATAGAGAAAAAGAAAAAAAAAATCAATGAGGACCTTGGGTACCAAGGCTTACTGGCACCTGGGCCCCAGGTCACACAAGCAATCATATTTATTTGAATTCACGCTGGGAATGTTACCATGGATACATGCAAAAATGAAGCTTCTATATTGCAATCAGAGCCACCACAGTGAGTGAGAAACACTGGTTCCCTTTTTGTTTTGAGAAAGGAGAATGCAACCCAGAGAAAATCCAGACATTTGGTCTATTTTATCTAGTTTCCTAGGTTAAGTTGTCAATTCTTTTACCTCCCAGGCTTCAAGGCCTTTAAAGCACTATGGAAGGGGGCAATAGCTTAACCCTCTCCAGAGCTGTGCTTTTTTGTAAAATTGTGAAAATACCATACAGAGGAGTACAATTACATTGGCAAGATAGTGAGTACATTTCTTATCAAGCATTCTTACCTCCTCCTTTGTTTCCCCTTACCATCCCTTCCCTTCTCAACCCCCCTTCTCTCCCTCCACCCCCCACCGAAGTTGTAAAGTTTGTTTTTCAACATAACATCTTATACATTTCATTGTTGTAATGGGGTCACCTGTAACCCTATTTATATATTTATTGATTGATTGATTTTTTATTGTGAAAATACCATACAGAGGAGTTACAATTGCATGGGCAAGATAATGAGTACATTTCTTATTAAGCATTGTTGCCTCCTCCTTTGTTTTCCCTTCCTATCCCTTTCCATCTCCCATCCCTCCCCCATCCTTCCCCACACCCCTCCCTCCCGCTCTTCCTACCCCACCCCAAAGTTGTAAAGTTCGCTTTTCGACATAATGTGTTGTACATCTCATTGTTGCAATGGGTCCACCAGTATCCCTATTTAAACAAATTGTTTTTCTTCCCTTCCTTTCCACAAATTATACCAACATCAAATACAGTGAAAGCAGGGCTAATACCATGGGGGAGGTACATATAAAGCAACAAAGAAATCATTTTATAAGTATGTTGGAAACAATCTCAAGAAAGAAAAAAACTTTGAATCCTTATCTTGGGGTTCATTTCACCTAACATCAACTTGTCTGACAGTTTCTGTTTGTCTCAGACATATACTAGTTATTTCAAATAACTTTGGGCCTGGCTTACTTCACAGAGCTGTGTTTTAACCTTTGCATGGTCAGCTCTCAGCTTTCTGAGTACTATTGAGGTGGTGTTCCAACCTCTCAAACCTTTTCCAGGTTCAACAGCTCAGCTCGAGTCTCCTACACCTATTAATATTAATAGTATAGATTACAAACAGTAAAAAGATAAAAATAACATTATACATTTAAACAGAAATAACTGACTGCATTCATTTATCCAGGACAAAAAATTTAGCACTGCTGTTTAAGTCACTAATAACACTTTTTTAAGATATACTTTCATGGATTTCATAAAACTTCCTATATACTCCTTAGAGTGTCTTTTTACCTCCCATTTTTATTTATTGCATTTGCATAGTAGTATATCATCCTTAAAATCATATCACCTCATAATTAAAGTTTATCTTGTAAGTAAATACTTATGAGACTCCAATAAAATATCAAAAAAGCTGAAAGTGGATCTGTGGCTTAAGAGCTATAGTACAAGCCTTGAGCAAAAGAGGCTCAGGGGCACTGTCCAGGCCCAAAGTTGAATCCCTAGTGTCCACACATACACCCCCGCCCACCCCAGACCCCACACACAATCAGATGATAATGTCTATGAAGTTCTTCCTTAGGATGATCTTGGTGATGTCAGCAACTGTATGAAGTTTCTATCTCTCTTCCATGCATTTGTAGTAGTAGACAGCAGAGTCACTGTAGTATAACATGTGTCTAAGATGGCATTAGCAAAGGCTATCATGTAACATATCCAACATAATGTCCAGCTCTCTTGATGGTAGATCTGCACATCTTGAGACTTGATGTGACCCATGTACTCCTAAACTCGCTTTCCCATCCTCTGTGCCACCTGCTGCAATGATTCACTATCCACACCAAATAGGCTTTCATAACCTTTCCCTAATTATCTGAATACTGGATGCCAGAGATGTCATGGAGACACTCTGTGGCTATTCCCCTCCCCTGACAGTCCATTTTACCTCCTATGCTCTCCTCACAGATGTGGGCAATGGTCTCTGAGAGACTTCGTGCCTCATCTTGGAGAGATTTAGTTTCATTGTATCCATAAGCTTTGGGAAATCATGCAGTGAAGGGTCCAGGTTAGGAACATAGCTCCTCCTTCTGCAGGTTTTCCTGTATGTTCTCTTGGCCATTGAACAGAAGGGGGGTCTCTGAAAGGGAATTTATATGGTGTTCTCTGTCTGTCTTGGTCCATATAACATAGAACCACTTTCCCATCCCTTTAATGATTTAGACATGCTCCATGTGATTTGTGCTGCACTGCTCTCAATGTAGTAACAATGTAGAGGACACAACTGGATGTTGTATGGATAGCTGTCCATACTTGGGCATGAGTCCCCTTCCAGCCAGGGCCCATAACTCCATGCTGGGAAAGTGAGAGGAAGATTAGCTGGCTTATATCTATGTAGTCTGAATGACCCCAGGAGGCATTGAGGCCTCCTTTTCATGTCCATGGCCCCTCAGCATATTGATAAAGAATGACACACCATGCCCAATCATCACCAAAATGCTCACCTGGTCCTGGGCATTATCACCACCATCTCACCCACTTCTAGAATATTCCCTTTTTCAAGGCATTGCCAATCCTCCTCCTTGCATTCTCAGTTAAAATACTGCTGTCCATGAGTAAAGAGCAGAAGACAAGGAAGCAGCTACCCTAGGGAAAGTAAATACTGGACCTCTTCCATGGTGAGAAGATAATGCAACCTGCAACTATAAAATAGCGAAGGACTTAAGATGGTTGTGCACACAGTTTGTGTAGAAAAAATGCCAGACCTAGTATGCCCTGTTCAGAGTTTCAGTCCATAATCGTCTCTAACAAAGTCATCTCAGGTACAGATAAACCAAGTTCATAGTGTCTTTCCTTCTTTTATTCTGTGCCTTTCTGGGGCTTGCAATCAGGAAATGGACACTATACCTGTAGTTTGTTTTTCCCCTCAAGTCTACTGCTTTACCACTGGAGCCACAATTCTACTTCTAGATTTTTTTGTACATAATTTGAGATAAAATTCGTATAGGCTTTCCTACCCAAGTTGGCTTCAATCACTGATCCTCAGCCTTATGAATAGCTAGGAGTACAGGCTTGGCCACTGAGCCTGGCAGCAATACTCTTCCTTTTTTATTTCCTTTTCTTTATTTTTTTTGTCAGTTACGGGCATGAATTCTGGGCTTGGGCACTGTCCCTCATCTCTTCAGATCAAGGCTAGTGCTCTACCACTTGAGCCACAGCGTCCCTTCCAGCTTTCTTTCTGCTTATATGGTACTGAGGAATTGAATTCAGGGCCTCATGAATGCAAGGCAAGCACTCAACCATTGAGCCACCTTCCCAGCCTCATTTTCGTTTTCTTAAAAAATATTATTAGGAATATGATGTTCAGAGGGGTAACAGTTAAGTCAGTTAAATTAAACAGTTGTCAGGTAATGAATACATTTTTGGGGGATAATTACACCCCTTCCCTTGCTCTCAGTTTATCCCTCCCACTGTGGCTTTTTTGTGGTTAACTGGAGATAAGGGTCTTCCAGACTTTGCTGCCCAGGGTGACTTTGAACCACAATCCTCAGACATCAGTCTGCTGATGAGCTAGGCTTGAGCTTTAAAGTCGGGATGACTGTTCTGAAGGTTGTTCTATATTTTCTATGGGCTGTGGGCCTGAATGGACTTAGGCAGTGAATGCCAGGCAGGTCTATCATCTGGAAGCATGTGTCCTACTTAAGCCTGACTGGCTCTCAGAACAGATAGGTGATGCTTTCAGAGCAAGAACCAGTGTGTACTAGCTCAACAGAAGTCCTCACTATATTTATCTCATTCAACAACTACTGGGTTGCTTATCTTATCAACACTTTTTCTTTCTTAAGAATATATGTATTGTAAGATTGCAGTAACTACAGATTTGTAATGGTCTAAGAATATATGTGTGTTATCATATTTAATATCCAAACTACATAACTGCTCCAAATCATGTTTTATTTATCTTAAAGTAGTTCTTGAATAATACTCTTTATTAGTAATGATATTATTAATATAAGTATTAAAGTTCTTCAAACATGTTTCTCTTATTAGATTAATCCTTACAGTGACATTGAAAACACCTTCTGGAGCAGCAATGGAAAAGATACTTGGTGAATACTAAGAATGAGGGATGAGAAGTGTGAAAAACTAAGAGACTTACAAGTGTGACTGGGAAACATCTTCCACAGAGCAGAACCCCAGACTTTTGAAGGTATGTCAGTGTGAGAATAGGTCTTCAACCAGTTCACATGACCACATGGGTGAGTCTCAATGTTGCCACATAGATTCCTATATGAAAGACTCATGTCTGATGGGCTTTCACAACGCCAGATTTATGAAAGTTTGCTGTCTTCTTTCCTTCAATATTACTTCATACTTTAGTATTGAGTGCATTTTTTCTTTAAAGCATGAAAAAAACACCATCTTTTGGACTGAGGTGTTTCCTGTCTCCCTAAGAATAGCTCTGGTATTTAAGAGGATTCCTGACAGGTTCCAGTGCCTCACTTCTTTAATACCAGCTACTCATGAGGCTGGGATTTGAATATCACAGTCGAAGCCTGCCTTGGTAGGAGAGTCCATCAGAATCTCATCTCCAATCAACTACCAAAAAAGCCAGAAGTGGAGCTGTAGAGAAGCCTGAGTCCCTGCCCAGCCTTCAGGCACACACACACACACACACACACACACACACACACACACACACACACACACACACGTGTCTTCCTGCCAGGCTTGTCCATGGGGTCCCATGAAATTGTTGGAGACCTCTCTTCAAATGGACTCACCCTTGTATTCATGCCTTTAATGTGGAAATTGACTCTCAGTCAATTTTGCATCCCACTTCCTCTGCTTGTTTTCTTAGGTGAGTCTTGTAGCTCAATACAGCTGTCCATACACTTCAAGATGCTGCTTATGATCTCAGGGCATGCATTCACACTCCAAATGGAAAAATAAAATATAACCTGAGGGTCTTGTTTAAATAGGGATGCAGGTGGACCCATTGCAACAATGAGATGTACAAGTCATTATGTCAAAAAACGAACTTTGCAACATTGCTGGGGGGGGGAGGATCTGTTAAGGGGTAAGGGAAGGTATGGGAAGAGATGGGAAGGAAAACATAGGAGGAGGCAACAATGTTTGATAAGAAATGTACTCATTATCTTGCCCATGTAATTGTAACCCTTTGTACAGTATTTTTACAAAACAAAAACCAAAACAAGAACAAAAAACAAAAAAACAAATCAGCAACTTGCAGATGGCTGCCGGTTTTACATTTGTTTTCTTTGCAAGGTCACCATACTGGGTCTGAATGACATGGCTGAAAAGTGTTTCTAACCTGGCATTGCTGAAGTCTGGCAGGCTACCAAGGAAGCCATAGGCCAACACGGCCACATAGGCCCTGTGTTCAAAGCCTGGTCCTGACCCCTACCAATGCAGGGAGATGCTAAGAGTCTGGTTCCTATACATAGGAATACCGATAGAAGGTTATGAATGTCAAGGTTGAATTAGTTGTTCCTTAATGATAATACTATAAAATTAAACAGAGTGATTTTAAGAGGCCAATGGATTTTAATGGATATTTTTTGACACATTAAAAGAATACTATTAATTACATGGACACAATAGATTCAGGACAGTAGTTGATTTAATCAATATTTCATTAAGGATGGAAATGAAAATATTAATTACATGGAGGCATAATAAATACCCAAGAATTGCTAGGAATGTAGTTTATATAACTGAAGAATGTATAGACATCTCTGGCACTCTTTAAAGATCTATATTTATTTGTGTAGTACCATCTGCATGTCAATCTGTTCTTATTTTGTCAATCCCTGGGGCTTGATCTCAGGTGCTGGGAACTTCTTGTAAGCTCTATATGCCCCAGGCTGGTGTGCTGACACTCACCCATTCATGAATTGGGCCATGTAGGCTATGAGTGCAGATGCCAGCCCTCAGAAAAATTGAATGGTGGAGTAAGAAGCCTATGGTGACACATGTTTTCCTTTTCTGTGAAAGTCCTGGGTGTCAGGTGTGAAGTTTCATACATAGGCAAATCTATATCTTATGTAATAAATGTAGTAAATGTTTCATGTGTAATAACAGTCAATAAAAATAAATGGTAAATAAATAAAATAAAACAAAAAATAAAATGAATAACTATACTAAATGCAATATAGAGTCAACATACAGGGCTCGATCTCAGGGCCCTGGAACTGCCTGGCAGCTGAATTGGCTAGAGGCTGCTGTGCTGGCAGTCACCCATTCATGAACTGAACCTTCTAGGCCCTGAGTTTAGATACCAGCTCTGCCAAAAATGTAATCATGGAGTGAGAAGCCGAGTGTGACACGTTTTCCTCTTCTTTGAAAGTGCTCGGTGACAGGTAGCTTGTATAAATTGTATGCAAATCTATATGCTATGCAATAGGATGTCATAAATGTAAGAAATGACATAGGTGGAAGAAAAACAGATTGAATTAGTAGTGAATCATTCTGGGATAAAATTCAACGCAATAAATATAGGACTTGGATTAAGTTTAATTAATATTTTATTGAGCATTAAGAGAATAAAAGTTACATGGAGACATAATTAAATACCTAATAATGGGTAGTAACACACGATGCATAATTTAATTTGTCTCATTTATAAAATATGTGATTATATGTATGGATGTATGTACATATATGATAAATAATAACAGGATATTGAGTAATTATTAATGCTTTATCAATTGTTCAACTGGGACACATCATTAAATGGAGACATAATTTAAAACCTAATAATTGGTAGTAATATTATCTATAATTCAATAATATACAGACATCTATCTTTTTGTGTATATAATACATATATACAGGAAGCTCTACCCATTTATACCTCGTTCACTCCTGGGGCTCGGTGGTTGAGTGCTCGCCTAGTAAGCAAGAAGCCCTGGGTTGGATTTCTCAGTGCCACATAAACAGAAAATCCAGAAGTTCTGCTGTTTTTCAATCAATTAAATGCTAGCCTGGAGCACCAACACTTAGGGACATTTTCTAAGCCCTTACTCAAGCCCCAGGACTGCCGCCAAAAAAAGGTAGAATGTTCTACCTGCAATGATATAAGGACAGGACTTCAAATACATCAGCACAGAGCAAGCTAGGAGTCTGGTGCTGACAGCTGCCACCTAACCTGACTTAGATATATGTAAACGGCTGCAACCCAGCTGCACGGAACCAGACGCTGATGGCTGGCTTAACCCCATCATCCTAACTGTTTGGGAGCTTTAAAACTCAGCCCTGGTAGGAAGTCTGTTAGACTCTTTAAAATGTGGCCCCTAGTGGCAGAGCTCTAGCCCTAAGCAAATGTTATTAGAACAGTATCCACATACTTTGAGTTCAAGCCCCATGGTTAACCCCCCACACAAAAAAACACCCCTCTAAGCCATTAGATGTGATCTTGTGTGGTTTGTGAAATGTTCCTCAAAGAGGGGTAATACTGATGAAACCACCCTAATTCTAATGACAATTTGTGGAATAGAGCTATGTGCTGAGCCCTTCATAGGGTGCTCTGTGCTGAGTCTTGCACAGGGTGCTATGTGCTGAGTCCTTTACAGGTTGCAGTGTGCTGAGTCCTGCATTGGGTGCTGTGTGTTGAGTCATGCAAAGATTGTCACGTGCTGTGTCCTTCATAGGGCACATTCATTCATCTGGTCCTTGTAAGATCTCCACAACTGAGATGATTTTGCAGACAAAAAATGTGATATATATATATATATATATATATATATATAATCACATTCTATGCCTCCATAAGAAAAAAATGACATTGCCACATTTGTTAGGAAATGGAAAGACTTGGAAAAAATTATATTAAGTGAAGTAAGACAGGCCCAAAGAAACATAGGTCCCATGGTTTTCCTTATTTGCAATAACTAGTATATGCCTGAGACAAGCAGAAAATGTCAGATATGTTGCTCTTAGGCGAAATGAACCACACCATAAGGATTCAAATGTTTTTTTCTTTCATGTGGTTGTTTCTAACATATTAATAAGATGATTTATTTGTTGCTTTGTAGGTCTCTCCCCCACAGTATAACCCCTGTTTTCACTGTATTTGATGTTGGTATAATTAATGGAGGGGAAGGGAAAAAGCAAATTGTTTAAATAGGGATACAGGTGGACCCATTGCCACAATGAGATGTACAATTCATTATGTCTAAAAACGAACTTTACAACTTGGGGGGTGGGGAGTGAGGGGGAAAGGATAGGAAGGGGAAACAAAGGAGGAGGCAACAATGCTTACTAAAAATTGTGTTCAATACTTTGCCAATGTAATTGTGACCCCTCTGTACGGTATTTTCACAATAAAGAAAAACAGGAGTTTGATTAAAAAAAGAATATTGTGGCTCAGATGTGTCCCCATGGCATGGACAAAATTATGTATTACTGAAGGCTAGTGAGTTGTCTCATGCAGACAATTGTTTTGTTCTATTTTTACTCAGTCATGAACCTTGAACTTGGGGCCTAGGCACTGACCCTTACCTCTGGGCTCAGGATAGCCCTCCACCACATGGAGCCAAGGAACCCCTTGCAGCAGAGTGCCACTGCCTAGGGGTCTATAGCTGAGGTCTGTCATCCTGCCATCTCAGGAAGCTGAGATCTGAGGATCTGGGTTCCAAACTATCTCAGACACAAAAGGTCCCAGGAGACTATTATCTCCATTGACCACTAAGAAACCTGAAGTGAAGTTTGGTGTTTGTTGCTCATGCCTGTCATCCTAGCTACTCAGGAGGATGAGATCTGAGGATCATGGTTCAAAGCTAGGCTGGGCAGGAAAGTCCTTGAGACACTTAACTCCAACGAACCACAAGGAAACCTGAAGTGGTGCTGTGGCTCAAGTGGTAGAGCACAACACTTGAGCTAAAGAGCTCAGGGACAGCACCCAGGTCCAGACTTTAACTGCTACAACAGACAACAACAACAACAAGAAAAACACAGAAACAAACTAACAAACCTGAAGCAGAGGGCTGGGAATGGGCCTTAGGGGTAGAGTGCTTTGCATATATGAAACCCTAGGCATGATTTCTCAGGACCACATCACTAGAAAAAAGCCTGAAGTGTCTCTGTGGCTCAAGTGGGAGAGAGATATCCTTGTACAAGAGAAACTAGGTACACTGCTTAGGTCCTAAGTTCAATCTCCAGGACTGGTGTATGCACGAATGCACATGGAAACACACACACACACACACACACACACACACACACACACACACACACACACACACACCAGAAGTGAAGCTGTGACACCAAATGGTAGAGCAGTGGGTTTCTGCACTGAGCTCATGTTCAGCACTCAGTCCCTGTGTTCAACCCCAAAACCTAGCCACCCAGAGCCCAACTAGGACAGGTCAAATATTTCAAAACCTGATGAGTTTCACCAGCCCTAGATGATAAGAAGCGTTGTGATATCCGACATGTGCTTGATTTCCCAAGGTTCCAGAAACTTAGGAGAGGCATCATAGGCCCATCATTGCCTGCAATTAAACATTTCAATAGGTTCAGTGCCCTAGTTGTCCGCCAGAAGGACTCCTGAATTATATTGAACAATGTATCTGAACACCGGAATTTAGTCTCACAAAGGCAAGATAAGTGCAGGAAATTTGGCCTGCCAAGGGTGGTGGCATAAATGAAGGCTTCCTGTCAAAACAGAGCACTGGTGAGCGAGATAACTTGTGGTACAAAGAGGCCTTTTTTTCCCTGACTTTCAGAGCCTACCCACACTCATCCTCACTAATTGGCCCAGATGGAGTTGTTTGTTACACAGCTGTACAGGAGTGAGGCTTTTTGTCTGCCTGTCCAGACAATGAGAGACTTCTTCCAACAGGCCTGGGATGCAGAGAAACCCTCAGGCTACACTGGGAACAGTGAGGGGAGCCCTGGAATATGCAATGTCTTGAAAGCCCTGTCTGTGCTATGAAATCATTGTACTGAAAACAAATTTCCTAGTTCAGTGCCATTCATCATAGCTACTCTGGAGATTCACCTATAGGGATACATCCATCCATATACAAATACATAGAGCTACACCATCTTTTTCTTTTTTGGTGGGGGGCAGGTCCTGGGGTTGGACATTAACCCTAGCCATTGTCCCTGAACTCCTTTTGCTCAGAGGTAGTGCATTAAAATTCACAGCCCCATTTCTGGGTTTTTCTCTGATCTCATAGATATAATAGTGTCAAATTTCCTACACTGGCTGGATTCAAACTAAGGTTCTCTACATCTTAGCCTCCTGAGGAGCTGGAATTACAGTCAGCAGCCACTGGCACCTGCCTTTCTTTTCTTCTTCATTTTTTACTCTGGACATCTGACTTCTTAACAGGGTCATTCCAATGGTTTGAATTTATAAGTAAACTACCCAATGTTCTTTATAGCTGCCTTCTCTGAGAAGGATTTTCTCTCCTTATCTTCCCCTCTGGCTACAGGTTTGAAGCCAAAAATGAGAAATGAGTGTCCCAGGATTTTGGAGCAAGTGTCCACAGGCCATGCTAGTTCAGTCACTTAGCATTGAGCTGCAGTGAACTTACTGTCTCAGGACGAGAGGACTGAA
The DNA here is from genome assembly GCF_024711535.1 of Dipodomys merriami. NCBI lineage: Eukaryota > Metazoa > Chordata > Mammalia > Rodentia > Heteromyidae > Dipodomys > Dipodomys merriami. The sequence goes on along the minus strand of NW_027202538.1, from coordinate 2,098,708 downwards.
AACTTGAGCGATTTTCATACTGTCTGCATTGCTCCTTTTGTCTATAAAATTATGAATGTTATTTTTGTCTACACCCTTAAGTATCTAGAACACACTAGAAGCATCTTCCTGTTTCTGTTTTTCTCTAGAACCTCTTGAGATTTAGACTAAAGGTTTGTGTGGAGCGGCTTCTCAGTGAATCCCTAAGGAAAGCCGCTTAATCCTCCTAAGGAGATCACCATTCAAAGCCAGCCTGAGCAGGAAAGTCTGTGAGCCTCTTATCTCCAATAAACCACCAGAAAACCAGAAGTGGAGCAGTGGCCCAGAGGGTAGAGCTCCAGCTTTGAGAGATAAAGCCAAGCAGGAGATACTGTCCAGAGCAGGCAGTAAAGCCTGGGATGCGCTTATGTTCAATCATCAACCTGATGGCTGGAAGTGGAGCTGTGGCGGTGGTAGAGCCTCAGCCTTGAGCAAAACAGCTCAGGAATGCATTGGGCCCTGTGTTTAAGCCCTGGGATGCCCACAAAAAAATTCAAAAAGAGAAGGCCAAGTTATGTATCAGTGTCCTCCTACCAACTTATGTGTGTATATTACTTCCCTGAGTGCAAACAGACCCTATGCAATGCTTCTGCTTTTACTTACTGATTTATTTTTCAGATATGCTCATTGCGCATACTGCAGCATTCTCTTCATTTCAGGCCCACATCACTTTTCTCTTCCGGGGCTCCCCGCCTGCATCCTTATATGATGCACACTTAAGCTCTCAGCAGCCTTTATTTACATTTTATTATGAGGCCAACACAGGAACAGTCACAAATCAGGCAGGGGAAGAGATCAGGGTTCATAGTTATTACAGTCATTGAGAAAAATTAACTTGGGGACGAAAAATGGTAGCATACTTATGTAAAAACTACCATTAAGAAAAAGATGAGGGGGCTGGGAATGTGGATTAGTGAGAGAGTGTTTGCCCACCATGCAAGAAGCCCTGGGTTTGATTCCTCAGGAGCACATACACAGAAAAAGCCAGAATTGGTGCTGTGACTCAAGTAGCAGAGTGCTAGAGACAGTGCCCAGGCCTTGAGTTCGGCCCAAGAACTGCCAAAGAGATACCAGGTAGGTAGGTAGGTAGGTAGACAGACAGACAGACACATAGACAGACAGACACACAGACAGACAGACAGACAGACAGACAGACAGACAGACAGACAGACAGACATAGATAGATAGATAGATAGACAGAGAGAGAGAGAGAGAGAGAGACAGACAGAGAGAGAGAGAGACAGAGAGACAGAGAGACAGAGAGACAGATAGATAGACAGATGATAGGTGAATCTGGTCTTGGATGTCAGTAGGAAAGAAGGGAACACTTCCCCACCATGAGGCCTTCTGCAGTATGCCTGGAAACCAGCATTGCCTTCCCATAACCACAGAGCAGGAAGACTGTCTCTCTCCCACTTCTCAGGCAGTGGAGGGCCCGAGAGTCAAGAGGGCAGAGCCAAGTTTTAGCTCACATGCTTGGAGGCAGAAGAGAAAGGGCCCTGCCTCTCTTTGGACTGGGGATGTACATTAATGATGTGGAGAATGAAGGAAGGAGAATGGACTGGCAGAGGTAGAAGGGCCTTTAAATCTGACAGATAGAGAGTCAAGAACCTACTCCCTAAGACCAAAAGCAGTATTTTTCTACTCTGTTCCTCCCCTCTCCCCTACTAAACTGGCTCTCTATTGGTAACCTAAAGATAGCCTGAGGCTCCCTTCACCTGAGGGAGGAAGGATAATTAGTCATTGTTTGAAGAGGCTGAGAAAAGCCTGACCCTGGTGTGACTCTAACAAATATTTCAGGTTTCCCCCCCCCCCCCCCATTGCTGGCTGTGCCTGGAATGAATGAAGTGGTTTTGCAGCTCACTTCCCTGTTGAGTGTATACATTCTGCCTTCTAATCCTGCAGACCTAGGTCTCTGCACCTAGCCTGTTTTTTTGAAACTGTTTCCTGTCCTTCAAATAAAGAGTTACATTGGAGTTCTTCCTGCTAGCAGGATGGGTCAATGATGTTTCTTTCCTGCTTTTATAGCTTGAGAACTCTAAGAACATTTAGAATGCAAGTAACTTCTCATCACCAAGGGAAACCCAGGAATTCTTGAACATGTGATCTTTCGGAAGCCCACTGGAGGACACAAGATGATTACAATCTTCACGTGAGTGGCTGGGCAGATGGATCTGCTACACTTGAACCTTGAACTCGGCGTGCTCTCCTAGTCCATTTCCTTCTTTGGTCCTTGTCCTGCTAGCTCCTCAGGAGCTTCCAAGATAGAAATAGATTGATCAAACCCAAAGGGAGTTACTGGCTTTTTCCTTCTTTTTCTGTCCTTTGCTTTAAATGTCTTGCAGGTCTTTGGGCTTGAATTGTGGATCTAGGCTCTGTCCCTGGGCTCCTTTGGCTTAAGGCTAGCGCTCTGCCATATGAGTCCCTTTCTGCTTTGTCTGTGGTGAAGTGGAAGTCAGAGCCTCATAGACATTCCTGCCCTGGCTGTCTTCACCCTGTGATCCTCAGACCTCAGACTGCTAAGCGAGGTTGACAAGCATGAGCTTCTGTTGCTCTGCTAAGTTCAGAACTGTAATGACATTGAAAATACAAGTCAACTGCTCATCATAAAGGGCTTGGGGAGCATATTAACCTTTTCAACGTTGGATCTTTCAGAACCCTGTAGAAAGCAAAGTTATAATGCTAAAGACAGAGAGCCTGAGCATATGAATCTGCTATACTTGAACATTGAGCTCTGACTCCAATTCTGATGTACACCAGCATTCATTTTCCAGAAAATGTTCTCATAATTAACAAATAGGAAAAGTACTTTGATTAACCCTCACTTTTTTTCCCAGATATGTGTCTCGAACTCAAGCCTGGGCACTATCCCTAAGCCCTTCAGCTCAAGGTGAACACTCTACCACTTGAGTCACAGCTCCATGTGGGGTCTTTTGGTGGTTCATTGGAGGTAAGTGTCTAACAGGCTTTCCTTGGCTAGGTTGTCTTTGGACTGTGGTCTTGAGGTCTCAGCCTCCTGATTAGCTAAGGTTGTAGGTGTGAGCCACCGGCATCTGGCCTATTGTTTTTGCCAGTGCTGAGGCTTGAACATAGGTCCCGGGGTACTGTCTCTGAGCTTCTTTTTCTCAAGGATAACACTCTACCACTTGAGCCATTCCACAGCTTCTGGCTTTTTCTGAGTATGTGGCACTGAGGATTTAAACCCTGGTATTCATGCATGCTGAGCAAGCTCTCTACCTATAAGCCACATTCCCAGCTTCACTCTTACTATTTTATCTCTCAACTTGCCTATCCTCAAGAAAAAGCCTCTGAGTATAAATCATCTAAAGAAATCCCTATAGGAAGTTGTCCAAAAATGAATAAGACAAAGCTCATACTGGGGACACATTGTAAACATGTGATGACTGTGACAAATGCCTCCATTTCATTATGTATCATATTTCAACACTTAATAAAGTATTAATGAAAAATGACTCAATGTCCTAAATTATTGTGTATAATTTTATAATAGATGTACAAAATGTAATAAATATTATGTATGTATGTAATAATACTAAATACATTAAACAACGAATAAATGAATAAAATAAAAATAAAAAACAATGACAATAATAATAAAATGTAATAAACATACATATGTAAGTATATATCATAAATATTGCTCCATTGCAGGGCCTTACTGCAGGCCTTGGGAACTATAGCCTGAATTTGTTTTCCTCAAGGACTGTAAGCTTTGCCTTTACCCATGGTGCAAAAGAGTTACCTGGAATGTGAGATCAAATCCCAGCAATGGCAGAAATACTGGCCCCATTTCCAAGACAGTGACAATTTTTTTTGATGAAAGCACTTACGTTTATTCAGTTCCATACTGAACATTTCAAAAAAAAGCAGTGTAGAATTTTGTACAGCTATTCAGACATCTTTCCCTTACCCCCAAAGTCCTTCTCTGAGCACTAAATTGTTTATTTTTTGTATGATGTTTATTGTAAAAATGATGTACAGGGGGTTACAGTTATATGAGCAAAGTAATGAGTACATTTCCTATTGAGCATTGTTGCCTCTTCCTTTGTTTTCCCCCTACTATCCCTTCCCTCCCATTTCCACAACTACCTCCCCCTGCCAAGATCAGTGACTTAATTTTAAATTTTGGCTTGGCACAGGGTTTGAACTAAAGTAGTGGTGACTCTGCACCTTGCCTCACATTGGTATGGATTTACCAAGACCCTGAGTTCAAATCCCAGGATAGAAAATAAAACTAGCAGAAATTCCAAATCAGGAAGCTTTATTTTTTAAATTTAGTTAAATAAATAAATTATTTATTTATTTGTTTGTTTGTTCTTTTTTTGCCAACCACGGGTTTTGAACTCAGATCATGGCAACACTGCCTGAGCTTTGATATCCCTAGGATGGGCTGCAGCCTCTTGACCCAAAGCCAATCCTGGGATCCCAAGCCAAGAGGGCTTGCAGGAAGAAAAAAAAAGTGGAACAGCACCAAAAGTAGTGAGCTGCAGAGGGTTGTGGGGGGTTATAATTTTTTTCTTTGCAGGGTGACCCTACTGGTTCTGAATGACACAGCTGCAAAGTGAACCTGACCTGCCATTGCTGAAGGCTGGCGGGCTATCAGGTAAGCCATAGGCCCACCTGTCAACATAGGCCCCAGGTTCAAATCCCTGTCCTGACACCTACCTACCAGTGGCGGAGATCCCAAGAGACTCGTTCCTATGCATAGGAATACTGATTGAAAAAGTAGTTCGTGCATTGGTTTAGTCTAAAATTGGATGCAAGAATCCTAGGATTCTGATTGATCTTAATTAATAGTTTATTAAGCATGAAAAGAATAATATTCCTTCAATGGACATATAATAAATACCTAAGAGTTCGTAGGAAAGTAGTAGATGTCATTCAATAATACATAGTCGGCTCTGGCACTTTTTACCAATATATATTTATTTGTATATCACCATCTGCCTATCTATGTATCACTGTTTTGGCCAAACCTGGAGCTCATTATGAACACCTGGGAACCACCTGACAGCTTCATTGGCTAGAGGCTGCCAGGCTCACACTCACCCATTCATGAATTGAGCCTGCTAGGCACTGAGTTCATATCCTAGCACTGTGAAAATTTAATCTTGAATTAAGAAGCTGAGTGTGACACATGTTTTCCTTTTCTGGGAGAGCCCTGCGTTTCAGGCATGATGGAGAACACATCTAAAAATCTAGATACTATGTGATAGAATATAAACAATATAATAAATGGTATAGGTGTCATCAGAGTCAATAAAATAAATGGTAAATAAATGAATAAAACAAAAAATAAAATGAATAATCACACAAAACACAGTATGGACTGAACATCTATATGGAAGTATAAATCCTACCACACCAAACACGATATGGACTGAACATCTGTATGGAAGTATAAGTGCTATCTTTAAAATGCATATAAGGAGTATGTTTTCCAGGCCTGAGGCTTGAATTCAGCCACCATATTAAAACGGTATGGAGGGAGATCCCTAGATATTAGTTTATGGACCTAGGAAGAGTCATGGAATGCGATTGATGTCATCTTTGAACCAGTAGTTCATGCGTGATGGGAGTAGGAAATGACAGGCAAGAATCATGGGGTATTGCTTATTTGCAATGAAGATTTGATGAAACATGACAATAATCATCAGTTGTGAAATGGAGGCATCAGGAAAGATCCAAGAATCGGTAGTCACACAGCAGATTCGATTCCATCATAGGTGGCCATCTCTCCTACTCTATACAAATATGTACTTATTTGCATACTATCTTCAGCTTATAAATGGATGACTGCTGTGCACCCTCCCCCTACCCTCCACCTGGGGGCTCAATCTCAGGTCCTGAGAATGGCCTAGCTCCTTAGTGGCTCACAGGCTGGTGTGCTCACGTGGACCATTCACCTCTTGGGCCTGCTAGGCCCTGAGTTCAGACCCCAGCACTGCCAAAAGACTCATCCTGATGTCAGAAGCCAATCGTTGCACCTGTTTTACTTTCCTGTGCAAGTTCTGGGTCTCAGCTAGGATGGAGAATGCATGAGTCACCCTGTGGCCATGGAAATTGGTTGTCATCCATGTCAGCACAGTTATACCTGTCATCATATACACAAGAAAATACACACTACATCCATGAATAGCATACAAAATAGAGAGAATAACTACACTAAATGATCGATGCAGTCCACACACAGATGTGAATGTACATCCCATGTTTCAATGATGTATTGATGTCTATTGTGGCATCCCTGGGGCTCGATTTCAGTTCCTGGGAACTGCCTAGTTCCTTCATGGATCACAGGCTGGAGTGCACACGTGGACCCATTGGACAGTTGGGCCTCCTAGGCCCCAAGTTCAAATCCCAGCACTGCCAAAAATTCACCCTGATGTGAGAAGCCAGTCTTTGCACCTTTTTTTCTGTGCTGTGCATGTTCTAGGTCTCAGCTAGGATGGAGAATGCATAGGCAACTCTCTACTTATGTGAATAGGTTGTCATCCAGGTCAACACAGTTATATTTGTCATTCTATACTCAAGAAAATACACACCACATCAATGAATAAGGTAAAATAATGAGAATGACTATACAGAACGCAAGGTACTGCCCACCCATGTATGGAAATAGAGGTCCTCTGTTTAAATTGGGAATTTATGACTATATTGGCCCCTACCCTGGGGGGCTTGATCTCAGGTCCTGGGAACGGCAAAGCTCCTTAGTAGCTCACAGGCTGGTGTGCTCACCATGTCCCATTCACCAATTGGGCCTGCTAAGCCTTGAGTTCAAATCCCAGTACTGCCAAAAGCTTCACCCTGATGTGAGAAGCCAATTGATCCATCTGTTTTCCTGTCCTGTGAATGTCATGGGTCTCAGCACAGATGGAGAATACTATATAGTCAGCTCTATAGACATGTGGATAGGTTGTCATCCATGTCATCACAGTTATATCTGTCATCATACTCAATAATCATGAATAAGACACAAAACAAAAAGAATAACTACACTGAATGCAAGTTGCATAACACACCTGTAGGTAAAGAGAGATCCTATGTTTAAAAAGGTGGGCTTATTATTTTGTCCATTGCTGGGGCTTCAAATCAGACCTGGGACCTGGCCTGACATTCTAGTCTTGAAGGATGGTGAGCTTCCCTTTCCACCACAATTCAACAGAGCTACCCAGACCTGAATTCACATCCCAGTACTGACAAAAGTTTCATCCTGATGTCAGAATCCAGTCATTGCAAATATTTTCCTCTCCTGTGAAAGTCATGGGTCTCAACTAGGATGGAGAATGAATTCATAGGCAACCCTATAACCATGGGAACAGCTTGCCATCCATGTCAGCACAGTTATGCCTATAAGCAATAAAATACACAGTACCTCCATGAATTAGGAACAAAATAAGGAGAAGTGCACTGAATGCAAGATGCTGCCCACACATGTATGTAAATATAGATCCTATGTTTAAATTATGAATTTATGACTATCTGGCCCTCTCTGGCACTCGATGTCAGGTCCTGGGAATGGCCTATCTCCTTCATTGCTCACAGACCTGTGTCCTCACATTGACCCTTTCCTCAATTGGGCCTGCTAGGCTCTGAGTTCAAACCCCAACACAGCCAAAATATGAATCCTGATGTGAGAAGCCAATCGATTCACATATTTTCCTGTCTTGCGAATGTCCTGGGTCTCAACTAGGATGGAGAATGCATAAGTAACCCTATAGACATGGCAATATGTTGTCATCCATGTAAACACTGTTATATCTGTAATCATACGCAGTAAAATACACAATACCTCCATGGATAAGAAGTAGACCGAACACGAGATGCTGTCCACACATATATGTAAATATAGATCCTATGTTTAAACAATGAATTTATAACTATTTTGGCCCACCCTGGGGATCAATGTCATATCCTGGGAATGGCCTTCCTCCTTAGTTGCTCACAGGATGGTGTGTTCACATTGACCTATTTGCCAATTAGTCGTGCTAGGGCCTGAGTTCAGATTCCAGCACTACCAACAATTGGATCATGGAGTAAGAAGCTGAGTGTAAAACTTGTTTTCCTTTTCTCTGAGAGTCCTGGGTGTCAGGTATGATGGAGAACACGTCTACAAATCTAGATGCTATGTGATAGAATTAATGTAATAAACGGAATGGGTGTCATCATAGACAGTAAAATCAATGGTAAATAAATGAATACAACAATAAATACAAGGAAAAACCACACCAAACTTGTATGGACTGAACATCTATAGGTAAGTACAAAGCCTGTCTTTATATAAATAGTATGTTTTCAAAGGCTGGGGCTTGAATTCAGGCCTAGTCAAGAAGCCTGAAGTTCTTATCTTCAAATCCACTGCAGATTTACCCAGACCCTGAGTTCAAATACAAAACCTGGCAGAATAAATGGTGGGAATTGCAAGCCAGGGAGCTAAATTTATTTTATTTTATTTTTTCCCAGAGTGGGGCTTGCACTCGGGTCGTGGCAACTCTGCTTCAGCTTCGATCACCCTAGGCTGAAGTGCAGCCACTGGACCCACAGCTGATCCTGGGATCCTAGATCCCTAGGCCTTGAAGGGGAAAAAAAATCACAGGAAAAATGTGGCAAGATGGCCTTTTTATGTTTTCTTCCTTTGTGAGGTGACCTTCCTGGGTCCGAATGACACTGTTGCAAAGGGTATTTTACCTTCCATTGCTGAAGGCTGGTGGACTATCGGGGAAGCCATAGGACTACATGGCAACATAGGCCCTGATTTCAAATCCCTGTCCTGACACCTACCAATGGCAGGAGATACTAAGAGTCTCGTTCCCATCCATAGGAATGTTATCAATGTCACGGTTGAATGAGTTGATAGTGAATGATTCTTCTATAAAATTAGACAAGATGATTTCAGTAAGCTGATTGATTTTATTTAATATTTATGAAACATTAAAAGAATACTATTATTTACAGGAATGCAATAATTTCAGGACACTGATTTAATTAATAGTTTATTAAGGATGAAAACAATAACATTAATTACATGGAGGCATAATAAATACCCCAGAATTTGTAGGAATGAGTCTATATAACTGAATAATGTATAGACATCTCTGGCACTCTATAAACATATATATTTATTAGTGTACTGTCATCCACATGTCAATCTGTTCATATTTTGTCAACCCCTGGGGCTCGATCTCAGGTCCTGGAAACTGCCTGTCAGCTCAATTTTCCCCAGGATGGCTTGTTGACACTCACTCATTCATGAATTTGGTCTTGCAGGCCATGAGTTCAGATGTCAGCACTCCCAAACAATTAATCGTGGAGTAAGAAGCTGATGGTGACACATTTTTTTTTCCTTTTCTGTGAAAGTCCTGGGTGTCAGGCATAAAGTGAAATACATATGCAGACCTATAATTCTATGTAATCAATGTTCTATGTGTCATAATAGTCAATAAAATAAATGGTCAATACAAGAAAAACAAAAATGAATAACTATACTGAGTGTAATATGGAGTGAACATTTGTATATGAATATAAATCATATATTTAAAATGTACATTAATAGGATGTTTTTTAGTGCTGGGGATCAATTTCAGGCCTAAGGAACAGACTTGAATTTCCTGACTTCAAGGAGGCAAGCTTCCCCTTCCACACAGTGCAACAGAGTTATCCAGACAATGAGTTCAAATCCCAATCCTGGCAGAAAAAATTACACCTATGTGAGGTCCAATTCTTAGGTATTTCGTTCTGCCTCCATTTAATGAATGTGATTATTTAAATGTTTAATGAAGTATTAACTAAAATTGATCGGTGTCCTAGGATATAATTGTGTATAATTTGATCCTAGAATCATTCAAGAACTACTCATTCAATCTTGACATTGATCACATTCCATTGGTAATCTTATGGATAAGAATGAGTTTCTTAGGTTCCCCTGCCATTTGGAGGTGGCAGGACCAGGATTCCAACTGTGAGCTCCAGCTCCCACCACTTCAACCCCAGGATAGGGAACTCACAGGTCTGTGCCAGAACATCAGCAAGACCAATGATTAGGCAGGCACCAGTGGCTCTCAGCAGTCCTCCTTGATACTTACAAGGCTGTGATAGGAGGACAATGGTCAAAGTCACCGTAGGCAGGAAAGTCCTTGAGACCCCTGTCCAATTTTAATGCCAACAAAGTCAGCAGTAGAGCTGTGTGGCTCCAGAGGTTGAGGGCTAGACTCGAGCAAAAGCAGCTTACAGACTATGCCCAGATCCTGAGTTTAAGGTCCAGGACTGGCAACAAACAGACATACACAACAATCTAAAGCCGGTCACCCTCTTGTCCCCAACTGAATTAGACACAGTTCCCTGGGAAAGGGGCTGGGGAGCCACTGTCATCTTCACTCTGCCCATTCTGCCTGCATCACTGGATTCCGGCCATACTCCCATTCTTTCATGGTTCTTTCTGACCAATGGGATATAAGAATGGTGGTCACACCCCATTCCATGCTGCCTGATAGCACTGGGATTACTCTGTTGGTTGACAACACTACCAACAGTTGAGGAAGGTAGAGGTGGCTGAGTGGTCATCAAGACTCAAGCTGTAGGAGGAGAGGCCTTGCTCAGCCCTGCCACACACCTGCCCACGCCCCGGTCCCCTTCAGCATTCCGTGGCACTGCATTTCAAACCTAGCACTGCTTGCTTGGACCCATGGTACCTCTTGGAGTCCTCAGGTGATGGCACACCACAGGCAGGCTTGTGGCCCTGACCTGGTCAAGGCCCCCCTGTCTCTGCTCCAGGCCTGAGTATTTGCCATGCTACTGCCTTCGCTGCTCGAACCCACCAGGAGCTGCCTCCAACAGCTTCTCCCAGCAGCACATGTGAGTGGCCTCCTCCTGGGCCCATACCCTATGACCCCCACACCATGCCATTCCCCCCCCTTCCCGACTGGACCTCCGGCTCCCCTATGCCCTACAGTCTGACCAGAGCGCTGCAACAAATGTGCCCCAGGGGTGGGGGTGGGAGTGGGTGTTGACCAGGGGATCCCACGCCCATCCCTAGCTGCCAGTGTCCCAGGAAACAGGGAAATGCAGGGATGGGTGAGGAGGGGGCACCACAGAGACCCTGGCTTGGAGCAGTGGGAACCACACAGCCACGCATCTACACCCTTCCTCTTCCTGGTGGGAACCTGGTGGCTTTAGTCAGAGGTGGGGAGCAGCACCTCCACACCTGCCTTCTTGGGTCTTTTCCTTTTTTCTGAGGGCTGGGGGTGTTGGATGCAGAAAATAGGTCTCTCTTGCTGTGTGAGCCCTTGTCCTCTGTGCTCGGTCACCCTTTCACCTGAAGAGAGGGTCCCAGAAGAGCCCAGTAGGGAAGTGACAGTGCTGGGGGTCAGAGCAGAATGTGAATATCTGGGAGGAACACCCCCACAAACTCACATACACATACACCCAGCCTGTCCCTTCCCCCCAACTGTCAACAGTTCTCACAGAGTGATCACATTTCCCAGCTCTGCCAGCTTCTGCTGGTGCTCCCAGTCTATCTGGTCTCCTTGTCCTTCCCAAGAATCTGCCATGTGGCCCAGAAGCATGTAGGCTGGAAGTAGGGAGTAAGTCAATGTATGTAGCCTTTAGGACCCCATCCATTTCCCCAACACCACCCCCACCTGGGGTCAGACACCCCTCTGGGGTCACCATGACCCCCTGCTTGTTTCCTCTCCTGGCTCTGAGGAGCTGCTTGTCTCGGGACTCCTTCACCCAGCGTCCTGGACTAGGGTTTTGGTGAATGGGGAGTCAAGGGTCTGGCCCTGGAGAAAGGGATAGGCAGGGTGGTGCTGCATCATTAGAGTGGTGCTCCCCTTGGGTTGGAGCTCCTGATTCCTCCAAGGGAAGCCCCGTGCACTAGCTTGTACATTGTCCCAGATGAGGAACCAACAAACTCTGAAGAGGCACTACTCTGAGTCTGTTTGTGTGTGTATGTGTGTGTGTATGTGTGTGTGTTTGTGTGTGTGTCTGTGTGTGTCTGTGTGTGTCTGTGTCTGTGTGTGTGCATGAGAGAGAGAGGGAGAGAGAGATACCATCTTTCTCCTTGTATAACCTGACTGTGCTCAGGTGAGTGATCATTTGGAAAATTGCAGGTGCTGCATGGACGAGTCTTCTGTCACTGGTCTGGATTTGTGTGTGTGTGTGTAGAAGTGGGTTGTAATAAGGTGGCTGGGTCCTTTGGTAACTTGTGCCTGATACATTTGGGGGATGCATGGGCTTTGTGGCTGAGGTCTGGGGGCCTGGAAGTGTGAGACGCTTGAAGGAGACTCAGCAACATTAAATTATAAGACCAAGGGAACTGTGTGCCTTCGAGCTCTCTACTCCTTTGGGCCTGGTTGGTGGCAGCTGGAGCTTGGGAGGACCTGGGGATGGGGCCCACAGGGGTTGGCTTCCAAGGGGGACAGAGAGCATGGCCAGCACTTAGTAAGGAGGTGAGCCCTGCTGGTATGGAGTGCACCAGCATATGTCAGACTCCGGGTTTTCTCATCTTGACTTCTGATGGGTGAGGCCAAACCTATTTTAAATCTTTTGCTGTGATCTTCATATCTCAGCCTCCTGAGTAGCTAGGATTATATGCATGATCCTCTGGCACCGGGACTCTCGTTCTTTTTGGTGTATTAGGGTTGAACTCAAGGCCTTAGGCTTGCCAGTCAGGTCTTCTACCACGGTAGCCAAGCCTTTCTGTCTTGGGCATTTCCGAGATAGAGACTCACTCAATATGTGCTCAGGCTGGGCTGGATCATGGTCCTCCGATCTGTGACAGGCATGTGCCACGAGGCCTGGTCCTCCTTAGTTGGGATGGTAGACATATAGCGCCATGCTCAGTCATCCGTTTAGATGATTGTCCTAAACTTAGTTTACAGCAGCCGTAAAGCTCTGGGTTGGGCCTCCACCATTGTACCTCAGTCTCCTCCTGGGACAGTTGTGAGGAAACAAGGGATCAATATAGGGGGATCTCTGGAGCAGGGCCTGGCACAGAGGGAGCGGCTGTCAGATATGGTTCTTGGCAATTCTGGGAGCATATGACAGGAAGATAACTGGGAAAGGGCTCAGATGGGGCCTGTTATTAGTCGTGTGACATGTACAGGATTATGAAACAAAACATGGTTCTCTTTCATCCTTATCCTATTCCCATGAGGAAGGAGATCCTTCACTGTGTTCAGTTTTGTAGCTGGGGAAAATGAGGCACGGAGAAGATAGGTGACCAACTCATGTCCTCCAGTTGACAGAAAGCTCAGCCTGACTTCTCTGCCATGGTCCCTAGGAGAATGAGTGGTATTCAGTACACTTCTTGTGGTGGGAAGTCCACTTCTTGTCAGTCGTGGGGCTTGAACTCTGGGCCTGGGTGCTGTCTTTGATCTCCTCAGCTCAAGACTAGCACTCTACCACTTGAGCCACAGTGCCACTTCCAGTTTTCTGGTGGTTCTTTGGATATAAGAGTCTTATGGACGTTCCCGCCTGGGCTGGCTATGAACCATGTTCATCATATCTCAGCCTCTTAGTTAGGATTATAGTCCTGAACCACCGGCACCCGGCTTAATTGTAATTCTGGCTTTCTTTCTCTCTCTCTCTTTCTCTCAAAGGAACTGGTTGAATGGGTGCTGAAGAGGTGGCCCAGTGTCCCCATGTGGCTGGAACCTAAGGTGGCCCTCTCATTCTGGAGGTGGGCTGTGGGTCAGGAACTGTCTCACTCAGCCTGTTGAACCAGCCCCATGAGGTAAACCCCTCTGTGCCCTGGCTGGACCGTCCAGCCTTATTGTCCATCCAGCCTTATTGGACTTAGTATTGTTTTCTATGTCCTTTTCTAGCAACTGGCCAAAATTATGATGCATAGTTATGGAATGAAAATATAATACCATCTTAAGAAAGTCATTTAGAACTCTGGGAATGTGGCTTCATGGTACGGTGATTGCCTATCATGCATGAAAACCTGAGTTCAATTCCTCAGTACCACATAAACAGAAAAAGAAACACTGGAAGTGGTGCTGTGCCTCAAGTGGTAGAGTGCTAGCCATGAGAGAAAGAAAAAGCCCAGCAATAATTCCCTAGCCCTGAGTTTAAGCCCCAGGACTATAGTACTGGCAAAAAAAAAAAACCCAAAAACATAAAAAAATTTAGTTAGTAAATGCAAAATAAATAATCCATACTTGGAATATATATTGCTTCTTCCATACTAATACCTGACAATACTCCCTAATTCATGTACTTTACCTATATTAGGATACTGTGTTGAAAAAAAAGTTTTGTTCATTAAGTCACAGCAATTAATGCTAGGAATGTGCTTAGATGTCAGGTGAAGATTAATTCTGGAAATTCAAAGATTCCAGGCTTTTGAGTGGTCACTGCTAATCACAATGAGAAGGATAGTCTAAGTGAGATTTGGAAATCTTTTTGGTCAGTCATGGCACCAAAAAGGCAGAGGCAAATTATCAGTTGGGACAAGAGAAGGAATAATTCTAGATGGAAGGAACAAATGATAGTAACTAATGCATACCAGAAACCATTCTAGGGAACCATTTTTGGTTATTGAAGAACTAGTTATCAACCAGGCTTATTCTTCATTGCCTTTAGCATTCTAAATATCTTAGGCTAGTTCTTAATCTCTGTGTGATAAATGTATCTCCTCCTATGCTGTTTTTCCATACCTGATCTCTTTTGCTTTCTAAAAATCACAGTCTTTCCTGATACTAAATACACCTACACAGATGGCAAGGGGTTGCTAATGTAAGGGTCCCATAGCTCATGAGTCATTAATGTAACAAAATGGAATAGGAGGACTTATTTATTGCTACCTCAATTTTCTGAAAGCTGCCATGTCATCATTTGATTCAAATTTCCATTCTTTGTCTACATAGTGTCATTAAGTGCACTAAATGGAAATATGAGCTGGGTGCTGGTGGCTTAAGCCTGTAATCCTAGCTAATCAGGAGGTTGAGACCACAGGATTGTGGTTCAAAGCCAGCCTGCTCTGCAAAGTCCATGAGACTCTTATCTTCAATTAACAACCAGAACCTCAGAAGTGGTGACATAGCTAAAGTGGTAGAGCACTGAGCTTGAGCTGAATAGCTGAGGGACAGCACCCAGGATCAGAGTTCAAGCCCCAGGACCAACAAAAAGTGAAAATATGACTTTAAGTTTCCCCAAAAGGAAGGACAAGGTCAATAGTAATCTTCCAAAGCAGAAAAAAATAATACCAAAATAATACAGTGCACTTACTTTTGCTGAGTTATTTAAGTTATGGCTTCTTGGCTGGACATATTCTCTTCTTTTAAAAATTGTCAAATATTAGCTTTATAATAAACTTCATTTAGTATTTCTTGGTTCAAAACAGAAGTCTTGATACAGTTGATGTCACTTGGCTTTATTTTTTTGCCAGTCATGGTGCCTGAACTCTGGGCCTGGGCACTGTCCCTAAGCTCTTCAGCTCAAGGCTAGTGTTCTACCACGTGAGACACAGCACCACATCCAGCTTTTTCTGCTCTTGTGGTGCTGAGGAATCGAACCCAGGGCCTCATGCATTCAAGGCAAGCACTCTACTCCTGAGCCACCTTCTCAGCCCAAATCACTTGGTTTTCTTACTATCTCAGTTCAAAGCAAACCCAGGCAGGAGAGTCTGTCAACCTCTCATCTCTAATTAACCACCAAAAAGTCCAGAAGTGGAGGTTTGGCTCAAGCAGTAAAGTACTAGCTTTGGGGGCAGGTGGATAGGAAAGACATCTCTTCAGGGACATGGTCCAGCCTCTGAGATCAAGCCCCAGAATCAGCACAAACTGAACTAACAACCAAACAAACAAACAAAAAAAAAACAGGTATTTCTTTGGGACCCTCCTTAAAGGAGAACTGGTCTGAGAAGAGACTGCTTTTGCTGATTATACTCACTGAATCCTGCTTTTGTGGAATCCTTATTGCTATGGAGAACTCAGGACCAGACTAAAGGAATGGATAACTAAATCCTGCAACAAGAGAATCATCTCAGGAGTGAAATATCCATCCATAAAGCACTTTAAAATCTCCATGTCTTTTTTTCTTTGCAGTAGAACACTTTTAAAACAACGTTATTTCCTTTTGTTCTATGCTGGCCCTCAAATGGCACATTATTTCCTTTTGTAATATTCTCGACCAGAAGTTTACAAACAAGTTTTATATGAGTAAAATACACACTCGAAAAGTCAGGGACAGAGTTTACCTCAATCCTTGGATCCTTTTCTTGTACAGTAAAAAGGAAAGCACAAATTAACTTGAACTTTGTCATACCTTTACATTCAATTCCTCTCCTGGGATCAGTTTCCACCTTCAGTAATAGTTATTTCCCGTAACAATTTACGGTGCTGCTTGAGGTATAATGAATGTTTGCTGGCTTCATTGAAATAGCACAAGGACACCTTTGGTCATCATGTAGCAGTTTTTCAGAGACAACTTGGTAAAGAGAAAATATGAAATTTAAATTGCTTATAAATACATTATCCATGAGTACATTGAGTTCAAACATCATAAGTGCTCTGTAAATTAAGGTGAATTTTAAATGGGAAGAAGGTTCTCAGATAATTTTTTTGTGAGTGTATGTGCTGTGCATTATTTTCCAAGTGTACAAGAGTTAACAATAAGAGAAACAATAGCAATAATAGGAGAAAGAGAAGTTCTGTGTTTAAGGGTTCAATACAATATAGAAGACTCTACAAATAAGACAACATTGAAACAATGAAGCCAAGTTCAGTATGTAGATTTACAGAAGTGATATAGAGAAAGCATTTCTCCTAAGTGGAACATGAAGTATGAGGCCATTCCCTTTCTAAATCACACTTCAAATCATGCAAATTTGTAAAAAGTAGAATAGAAGAATGATTCTGGTTCCATGCAAGTCAGATATAAGCGAATGGACTTAATGGAAAAAAGTCCATCTTGAAAGAGAAGGGATTATACTAGCAATGAACCGGAGGCAAAGATCATATTTCTTTTTATTTCCTATATATATATTTACATATAAAAATATATAATATATAAATAAATATAGGTTTATAAATATATAAATAAATATATATAAAATGTATATAAAATATATATAAATAAATATATATTTATATATTATTTCCTATATATATAGGAATGTATATATTGTTGGTTGTGGCACTTGAACCCTGGGCGCTGTCCCTCTGCTATTCAGGTCAAAGCTAGTGCTCTACCACTTGAACCCCAGTGCCACTTCCAATTTTCTTGTAGTTAATTAGAGAAAAGTGTCTCCAGGACTTTCCTACCCGGGCTGGCTTTGAACCTCAATCCTCAGATCTCACCACCACCCAGCTTAAGATCACATTTCTAACAGTGTACATTCAGCATATGTAATGTGTATGTTCATCTATCTTTATATGAATTTTTTAGTTAAAAATCTGGGCTACAGGTTAGACTTCACACTCACAAAAAATGTTTGTAGTTTAAAAGTTGATACTCCTGGAAAAATAAAACTTAAGAATGTAAAGGAGTCTGGGAAGAGCAGTCTTTGAGACACTATCTATAATTAACCAGCCAAAGCTGCATTGGAAGAGCAGTTCAAGTGATGGAATACCACTCATGAGCAAATTGTTGAATAAGAGCTTGAGGCTTTTGCATACATACACACAAGCATACGCCTACACACAGAGGCACTTATATGTGCACACATGAATACACAAATGAAACAACTCTCAGAATATGTAGAAAAGTTAGAAAGCAATAGAAAATATGTCCTGAGTAAAACTAGAATCAAGTGATAAATTTTAACACTAAAAAGTCCTCAAGTGAACTTTCTTCAAAGAAGTTTGAGACTATTACATAGGTAGGGGCCAGAGATAATAAGAAAGTCAAGTAATCATTATTAAAGGGATCGGATCCATGGAGGAATGAATCAGAGACCCCTGCATGTGCATCTGAAAATGTTCATATCCTGTGTCAAATGTTAGAACATCTTTCAAAATTGTACATAAACAGTCTGAGCATTCAATGGATAAGATCATCAGAGAAGTTCAGAATTGCTAGTGTGTTTCTAGATTAAATAAACCAACAAACAATGGCAGGGCAATTTGATACAAGCCTGGAATTCTAGCACTCAGACTAAGACAGGAGATTAGAGAGTGGAATTACATAGTGATACCTTCCCTGGACCAGATAGTATAATTTTGTCTCAATAAAACAAACCAAATTACAAGAAAGGAATACGGAGTTCGAAGTTTGGGCTAATTTTGTCATTATGTTTTGAGAAGTCAAGTTTCCTATTGAAATGCAACTGATATATAATCCTCAGTTGTATTTAAATGATCTCCTAATTACAGAACATTCTTAGATGTAAAATAGCTCATGATTCCCATCCAAAATTTGAAAAAGTAAGTAAGCGTCATTCTGTTGGATGCCAAAGAAATGATGAAGGTTTACAAAACTTAAGCCTGGAGAAATAGCACAGTTTGTCTAATGTAGGACTTTGTGGACCTTGCAAAATTAGAATTCAGATTCAAAATAAATAGTTTGGTTTTTTTTGTAATTCTATATTTTATAGGATACTACAAAATTCTTTTTAAGTAGAGGTCTTAACTGACAAATTCACAAATGATTCTGGCATTCTATTTCCCTGGAATATTCTTTCAAGAGAGTTATAATTAGAACTTAGTTAATAGATAATTCCAACAGTTCATGTATAAAATGATAATGTGAATAATCTAGACAGAGTTGCCAACAAATGGATGATATTAATTTATAAATTTAGAAAAAGCATTTTTTGAGGATTTGGTATGACATGGTATGAAGAGAATAATTGTGTGACATCTTCCTTCTTCTACCTATATGTTACACAGGAAGCTATTTCCTTATGTGCCTCTGTATACAATGAGAAAAATGCTAGGTTTGGGTTCATTTTTATTTTATTTTTGTGGGAGGGGGTCCGGTCATGAGGCCTGAACTCTGGGCCTGGGTACTGTCCCTCAGCTCTCCAGCTCAAGGCTAGCGCTCTACCACTTGAGCCATAGTGCCACTTCTGGCTTTTTTTCTTTTTGCTAATGTGGTGCTGAGGAATTGAACCTAGGCCCTCATGCATGCAAGGCAAGCTCTCTACCACTGAGCCACCTTCTCAGCCCAATTTTTGTTTTTGTTTTATTGGTTTGACCTAGGGCTTGAAATCTGGGCCTAGACTCTGTCTCTGAGCTCAAGGCTCCTGCCCTACCACTTCAACCTCAGTGCCACTTGTGTCTAGCTTTTTCTGAGAAGTTTATTGGAGATAAGATTCTAAGGGACCTTCCTGCCTGGATGGGCTTTGAACCATAATCTTCTGATCTTAGTATCCTGAATATCTATGATAGTTAAAAAGTATAAATATAAATAATATTTGCAAGTGTTCTGATCTCAAGAATACCACTGGGGGAAAATTGATGCAACTGAGTTTATTGTGGTGTTCTTTGCAGAATAAGGGCATCACAATACCAGAGGTGTAGCATTTTTTCACAGTAGAGATAAGCTATTCATGATGTGAATTAAGGGAATTTTAAGGTGCAACTAACAAGTTGGAAACTGTTGGGCTAGGATGACTTTATGGCATAAAGCTTGGGATTGCTTACTCTTGAAGAATTATTACAGATGCTTCATAGTTTTATCCTCTACCAGAATGTGGCTATTTTTCTGTTGACTTCTCAATCTGTAACACCCCATTGGAAACTGCATCTATTGCAGAATTATATAACGTGAAAACAAGTACTGTTTTGAATCTCTCAGGTATGGAATGTTTAGAATTTGAAAATGAGTAGTTATTAGTCATAGGAATTTTGAAGAACACATGTATTCTGTCCTAACAACTTATTTAATTTTAAAAGTTATGGGTTTCCATAGAATTAAACTGTTTTCGATTTTATGTGTGTGAAAGCGCTAAATTTATTTTTTCCAAAATATGCAAGTATATTGTGAAAATATTGTCTAGTTGGATAATATTCAAGTTGACGACCTTCTGATAAAGGGTAATTAAATCAAATTAGATGCCAAATAGAATTGATTTTTAAAATTTTACTACATAAAGAATATTAACTATACCAATACAGTGAAATTTTATTTTATGCAGCTTATTTTTTAAATTTAATTTTATTGTCAAAATGATGTACAGTCGGGTTTCAGTAATTGTAAGGTAGTGAATACATAACTTTTCAAACTTGTTACTCCCTCCCTCACTTTTCTCACAGTTTTCCTTCAGCTCAGTACCCCTCATAAGTTGTAATATATATTCCCAACATATTGTCTTGTGAGTATTGCTAATGCATTGGTTTGCCCTTTGTCATTTGTGTCACCATTGTGATGTTCCTTTTCCCTTCCCTAATAAAGGTAAATGTATACAAAATACACAGGGTACCAAAATCAAATACAGCAAGGGATAAACCAAAGGGGAAAAACCAAAGAAAATAGAAATCACATAATACATAAAAAACAACAACCGCAAATAAAAATCTCTGATTCCATATTTTGGAGTTCATTTTGCTCAGCATCAGCTTATGTGGTCATATATACGCATAACGAAGCCACTGGAAAATAATAGTTGCATGGACACTATATCATGAAAACAACATGTTAACAGTTTTTGATGGTAAAGGTGGAATTAGGATTGATGAATTCGCGATTCTGATAAAGGAATTTCAAAAGTTTTAAAATTATGACATGTAATATTTTAATTGTTCAAACTTTTTAACAACATAGCCTATTAAGAAAATTTAAAATTTCCTGGGAAAATAGGGTTTCATGCAAAGAAATCCATGGAGACTTAGTGGAGAGGGAGCAATGTGAGTGAAGATGGCTCATTTTCACACTAAACAAACAAACCTCAGAAACCTTGCTGTAAATCCTGTAGCTTCCCTTGAAAATTGTCCTTACCCAGGAAATATACTCTCACTTTGTGAAACAAGGTTATAGTGCAATTTAATTCAAATTTCTTTAAAAAAAAAGACATCAAAATTTGTGAATTGACCTTTAATTACCAAACAGTAATTCTCTGAAAAAGATAATTTGGGTCAAAATATTTAGAGAGAAAGTGTCCTCCACAATGAAAAAAGGTATTGGGTTTACACTTTTCTGTTTGTAATACTTTCCACAATGTCTTTGCACGTGAAGCACTGAAACACAGAAAAAAAAATCTGATTGGATACTTCAAACCAGTGATTTCACATTTCTAAGTGGCTCACAAATATAATATCCTTATTAACATGAGATAGCTTATTACATAAGCCAAAAAGTTTTGGGTTCAGAAAAAAATTGAGCACATGAAAAAGGTAAGAAATCAGTGTTCTTAGAAGCCCTAGCTAAGCAAATTGGCTTTAGCAGTGGAGGGAGCCCAAAACTTTTTGATATAGATTGTAATATTTTTGCTACCTAAAGTGATTTTACAGAGCCTATTTGGCTCACTACAATGCAGAACTGATTGAATGAAGACATGAAAATAAATCCCACATCCAAACGAGGCAACTTCAAAGAGTTTTAAAGGAGAAACCATGAAGATGTAGCAGTGGGGGAGGCCTTATAGTCCTTCAGCTTCACTAGACTTGAAGCCAAGAAGCTGTGATTAATTGGAAATCAGGCAAGAGCTAAGATGAGGACATAGAAGTAGGACATAGAAGCATTGTCCTTTGTAACAGACACTGTCATCCAAGGTATGGATGATTTAACTTTATTCTCTTCCATACATCTTGTTGAGCAAATGCAAGACTAAGAGAAAAATAATCTATTGAAATAATTTTGCAAAGAATAACTTCACTGTTCCTGATATGGTATCTAAGGAGAGTCTTAAGAGAGAAGATAAAAGTGGAGTAATCTGTGGTTTCCTCTAAGCATCTTGTTAGCAAAATATATCTTTGAGGTTAGAAGTGATTGAACCAAAAAGTGGTGGAGTACTTATGTTTGTGCGCACTTTAAACACAAGAAGACTTTCTTTTTTTTGGGGGGTGGGGGGGTTCCGGTCGTGGGACCTGAACTCTGGGCTTGGGTGCTGTCCCTCAGCTCTTCAGCTCAAGGCTAGCGCTCTACCACTTGAGCCACAGCGCCACTTCCGGCTTTTTTTCTTTTTGCTTATGTGGTGCTGAGGAATCAAACTCAGGGTCTCAGGCATACAAGGCAAGCGCTCCACCACTGAGACACCTTCCTAGCCCGACACAAGAAGACTTTCAAGGTAAAAGAAAAAAGAAAAACGGATATCCAAATATTTATGATCACAGTTTCTTGGACTGATTTTTTTGGAGACAAAGTTTTACATTAGAGTTTGTCCTGATTAACATCAATGTTGGGTTTTTATGGCAAACAAATGCAGGGGTGAAGTTTAATGGACTCCATTGAACAAGTAAACAGCATGATAAAAAATGGCAAATAATATTTAGTGAATTACTTTCACCAATTACTTTTCCAGAACAAAGAAGGAAATATATAACTCAAAATCAACTGACTTAAAAGTATGAAGAAAGAGTAGTGAAGAGCGATGAAAGAAAACTTAGAGGATTGTTTTCTCTCCAGCGGAGTAATGGGTTCGTGATATTTTTCTCTTCCATTCTATCTTCACAAGCTATCAAGTGTGGCTCAGGACTGGAGTATCCAGTTCACTCAGAGAGAACTCACAGAAGGAAGATAACATTTGAAGCAGATATAGTTGGTTTATAACCTGAGACAATCTATTTAAATCTGTTCAAATTTCTCCCTTACCTCAAATGCCCTCTTTGAATAGTTTTGTTTGTTTTTCCCAAGACTGCCCTTCATTAACTGCTTAAAAATTTGAGAGGTCATATTCATACTTTCTAGAGATTGCTGTTTGGTTGTAATTTTTGTGTGTTTTTTTTCACTGAATTTCAAAAAGTTGTGCAAGTGTGTTACAATTAAATATGTCCATCTAATTGTCCAATGCTCATGGATCAGATTCACTCCTTCCATCATTGTCAACCAACTCCTTCTCCAAGATTTATTTCAGATTAACCACTTTCTTTATCACATGTGCACATTGATATTCTAGCTGTACTTGCCCCTTGTTCTATTTTTCATTCATTCTATGTATTTACTATTATTCCTCTCTGGTTTCAACTTCCTGATAGTCAACCTGTTAAACTGTCTGTTAAAAGTTTGAAAGGTTTATATACATTCCATGGAGTTTCAATCCTGCATATACTTGAACTTATGTCAGCTTATATTTCCATAATTCATTCATCTGCAATAATAATTTGAAAGACTGGAGGCGTGAAGCACCTAGACATGATTTAATTCTCATCCATTTGGAAGATTAATCTTTAGTCAACAAGAAAGTTTAAAAATGGTTTAGAATGTATTCCAAACTACCAATTTTTATAAATGGCTTTGTACAATGGTGTGTAATCATTTTATTTTACATGGGATAATATTTTCTTTTTTTTCTTTTTTTTGTATTTTTTTTTGGTCCAGTCGTGGGGCCTGAACTCTGGGCCTGGGCGCTGTCCCTCAGCTCTTCAGCTCAAGGCTAGCACTCTACCACTTGAGCCACAGCGCCACTTCCGGCTTTTTTTTTTTTTTGCTTATGTGGTTCTGAGGAATCGAACCCAGGGCCTCATGCATGCAAGGCAAGCACTCTACCACTGGGCCACCTTCCCAGCCCCCAATGGGATAATATTTTCTACTACATTTAAGTTTTGAAAAAAGAAAATTAAAATGTACTATTATAGAGGAATATGATAAAAATAGAAGACAGATTTTATGTTTGTCATATCTCTGATGAGTACCCATATTCAAGACTTACTATGTTAGACAGATAGGGAAAACATAAAATAACATATTATAAGGCAACTATTTGTGACTTTTTAAAATGTACCTTATTAAATGATGAAATTTACTTTATTAGCTAACGTTTGGGTTTGAAATATGGGAGGCTGATATATTTAACAAATTTTGGAAGGCATCTAATGAACAACACAATTGGTGAGTGGCACTATTTCTACAGTTTAATGAATGGTTGAACCTGATTGGCATTAGTGCTGGGTAAACAAATCAACTCTATTGTAACTCTATTGCCACTAAGTATCATCTATTTGTCAAATGTTACTTTGGCAAATGTGAATTTTTTTTGGAAGGTCGTGGGGCTTGAACTCTAGGCTTGGGCACTGTCCCTGCGCTTTTGAGCTCAAGGCGAGCACTCTACCACTTGAGCCACAATGCCACTTCTGATATTCGAGTGGTTTATTGGAGATAAGAGTCTAACGGACTTTCCTGCCCGGGCTGGGTTTGAACCGTGATCCTCAGAACTCAGCCTCCTGAGTATTTAGGATTATATGCGTGAGCCACTAGCACCTGGTTTGCGAATTTGATTTTTCAAAGAGTATTTGAAAAAGAATACACTTGGGGCTAGGAAGATGGTTCAGTGGTAGAACGCTTGCCTTGCATGCCTGAGGCCCTGGGTTCGATTCCTCAGCACCACATAAGCAAAATGAAAAAAACAAGCCGGAAGTGGTGCTGTGGCTCAAGTGGTAGAGCTCTAGCCTTGAGCTGAAGAGCTGAGGGACAGAGCCCAGGCCCAGAGTTCAGGCCCCACAACCGGACCCCCCCCCCCCAAAAAAAAAGAAATGTATAAAAAAAGAAAAAAAAAGAAAAAGAAAAGAAAACACTTTCAAGAGATTAAATATTTTGAGAATGACAACAGTTTTATACCACAGAACCAAGTTTTACTGAAGTACCAGTGTTTTTTTAATTGTGAAAATACTGTTCAGAGGGGTTAAAATTACATGGGCAAGGTAATGAGTACATTTCTTATCAAGCTTTGTTGCCTCCTCCTTTGTTTCCCCTTCCCATCCCTTGGCATCCTCCTCCTGCCCCCTTACCCGATCCTCCTCCCCCCCAGCACCAAAGTTGTAAAGTTTGTTTTTGACATGACAACTTGTACAACTCACAGTGTTATTAAGCACTAAGGATCTTCTCAATTAATGTTTTTTTCTGAATTACATTTGACTTCTAATTCAAGTTTTCCTGGCCTTGATAGACCAATTGTGGATCTATCCTTCCAGGAGCTATTTTTCTGGCCCACTTATGCTGGACTGAAATCTTTCATTAATCATTAGGAGAGGGGTATTAAAAATAATCTTGTAGAGACACAGCAGAGACACAGGGGGCCGCTTTCAGAACATCAGGTACAGGTTTGCAGAACAGCAGATCGCCAGGAACAGAGAAACCTACCAGCCGGGAGTCTCCACGAGGATCCCACCCCCACCCCTCACTCTCCACCCGAGCAGAGAGGCTCCATCCCGCCAAAGCCGCTCTGCATCGGCATCAGCAGAGTGACAAAAGGACCTGTCGGCAGACCACCCAGCCCGCCTGATCGCGATCACAACGATCCAGCACTCTCCACCCGAGCATAGAGGTTCCATCCCGCCAAAGCTGCTCGGCACCAGCAGCGCACCAAAGGGTCCTGTCTGCAGACCACCAGCCCGCCCGATCACGATCGCAACGACCTGGCGGGGTCACTGGGGCCCCAGAGGTACGGAGAAGAAGCTGCCTGAGCGTGGACACTCTTGACCCGACAGCTTCGACAGAGGCAGAGACAGAAAAGAATCACACAGAGCCACCACCGCCCAACCCAGCCCGGATTGCAACAACAACTGACGACCTACACCACACAGAAACAAAGAGCTCCAGGGTGAGTACCCCACAGGGGAAGTGTATCCCTCAAGGGAGACCAGAGCTGGAGGGAATCCCCAGACCCTGACCTAGACTCCCTACCCCTGCACCCGGACCACAGGAACAACTAAAACTGGGAACTGTTTGAGAGCTCCACCAGCCCGTGGAGCACACTCAGCTGGCCATTCTAGAGCAAGAGCGCCCCTGGAAGGGAGCTTAAATGCCCAAGCCAGGAACAGCGCCCCTGGGTCAAGACTACCAACAGTAGAAGAAATTTGAACTGTGTCCCCCAGGCTGTATAACCTAGGTGGTATACACATCAGCACAGGCCCAGCGAGTGTGCTCCAGGCCTAACGAGTGCACTCCAGGCTGCATAACCTAGGTGGTATACACATCAGCACAGGCCTAACAAGCGTGCTCCAGGCTGGGGCCGGAACCAGGCCCGAGGATCTGGCGCCTGAACAACACAACCAACTCCTCCCAATTGAAGTAAAAAGCTGAGCATACGCCTCAACAGAGGGGAGAAAACCAGGAAACAACACTCCCCCAGGAAGCACGCCTGTGACAACAAAAGACCTGGAGGCCCAGGACAAGAGAAGCCCAAACCCCACCAAAACTCCACCCATATAACCTAGACTGGGAATTGGGCAACACAGGCTGCCAGCACCTGATAGTAAGCAGGAGCTCAGACTGTTAAGGTGGCTCAGCAATAGAGTGATAGTCTTGGATGTATGAGGCCCTGGATCTGATTCCTCAGGATCACAAAAGCAAAAAGGGTCAGAAGTGGTGCTGTGGCTCAAACGGTAGGGTGCCAGCCTTGAGCTGAAAAGCTAAGGGACAGCACCCAAACCTAGAGTTCAAGCCCACAACCAGCCCAAAACAAACAAAAACACATCAGGAGCCCATAGCAGACTCCAGCATTTGGGAGAGTGCATCCAGAACATCTGTTCTTCACAAGAGCACCCGTAGGAGCAAACACAAGCAGTCTAGGCTGCTCAACCATTCGAAAGGTGGGAACTGCCAGCAATCTACCGCAGAGAGCTGAGAATCCTAAGTAAGTCAGAATAGCAGCTGGAAATAGGCTCCCAACAGAACCCAGATCAGGCACAGACTCTCTCTACCAATACAGAACCAGCAACCAAGCAAAGACAGACACACCAAAACAAAATTGAAGAGCAGTCTCCTGAACCTCCATGCGAAAATCACAGAGAAAAATCACAAGGTTTACTACCACCCAGGACAGCAAGCTCACCTCAAAAGCCAGCAGCCACACAGGGGAGAGCCCCAGTGGGAGCAAAACAGGAATGGAAGACAAAGGCTACTTCCAAGGGTTGCTGGAGGCAATGACTCAAGAAATAAAGCGAGAAATTGATCAGAAATTGAAAGAGCACAAGGATGAACTATCCAAAGAGATACAGGGTATCAAACAAGAGATGCATGCAAAAGTAGAAGCTGCACAAACCTCAGTAAGAAGTGAGATAAACGCCAAATTAGAGGTAATGCATACCTCATTGAGAGGTGAGATCAGTACTCTGAGAACCAACATTGAATCCATAAAGGGATCCATTTCCTCCATGCAAACCACAATAGAAGCCACTGTCAACAGAGTGAATGAAATGGAAGGTAGAGTGTCAGATACAGGAGACAGAATACACCAACTGGACCAAAAAGTGACAGATATGGAAAAATCACTCAAATTAAAAGAAAGGGATATTCAAGAGCAAGCAGATAATGCTAAAAAATTGAACCTTCGCATAATTGGAGTGGACGAAGGTGAGGAATTCCAGAGCAAGGGAATGCAACACCTATTTAACAATATAATCAATGAAAATTTTCCCCACCTCAAAAACGACCATCTTAACTACATCACAAAAGCTTATCGAACACCCAACAAGCAAGACCCCAGGAGAAACACTTCTAGACACATTATAGTAAAAATGATAGATCTGAATAATAAGGAAACAATCCTGCATGCAGCAAAAATGAAGAAGGAGCTATACTACAATGGGAAAAAAATAAGAATTACTGCAGATCTCTCCACACAAACAATGAATGCAAGAAAAGCCTGGGAAAGCACCATACGAGCCCTGAGAGCCAATAACTGCCAACCCAGACTGATCTACCCGGCAAAGCTAGCATTCACATTTGACGGAGAACTGAAAACTTTTAATAGCAAAGAAAAACTAAATGAATACATAAACATTAAGCCAGCATTACAAAGAATTCTAAGAGGGGGCACACAATCTGAAGAAAGCAGCCAGGAACTGGGGCCTGCCCCAAACAGGCGTTACTCAAAGTCTAACTGAGCAAGCACAGGAGGAAAGGAAAAAAGAAAAACTTAGGAAAACGGAATGGCAGGGACAACAATGCATCTCTCTATACTTTCTCTTAATATAAATGGGCTGAATTCGCCAATTAAAAGAAAACGAAATGAGGACTGGATCAGAAAACAAGACCCATCCATCTGTTGCCTTCAGGAGACCCACCTCTCAGCCAAACATACAAACAAACTCAGAGTGAAGGGGTGGAAAAGGATCTACCAATCAAACGCCCCCAGTAAGAAAGCAGGTGTAGCTATCCTGATATCTGACAAAATAAACTTTTCATTAAAATCAGTACAGAAAGACAAGGACGGACACTACATATTAATAAAGGGAACAATCCAAGAGGAGGATATAACCATCATCAACTTATATGCCCCAAATATTGGTGCACCCAGATATGTAAAACAAATGCTCTCAAACTTACAGAATAAAATAGATCCCAATACGATAATACTACGAGACTTTAACACACCACTCTCACCAAAGGACAGGTCTACCAACCAGAGGATTGGCAAAGAAGCTACCGAATTAAGAGAGGCCATACTTCAAGCGGAATTAACTGACATCTACCGAGTATTTCACCCTAAAACAACACAGTACACATTCTTCTCAGCAGCTCACGGAACTTTCTCCAAAATAGACCATATCATAGTTCATGCAAGGAACTTAAGCAAATACAAAGGGATCGACATAATCCCCTGTATCCTATCTGACCACAGTGGAATCAAGCTAGCTCTCAATAACAAAGCATACCGCAGAAATTTCTCCAATACATGGAAATTGAACAGCACACTCCTTAACAATGCCTGGATAACAGACGAGATCACAGAAGAAATAAAGCATTTCCTACAACTCAATGAAAATGAAAACACCTCACAAAGAAACATGTGGGACACAGCAAAAGCAGTCCTGAGGGGCAAATTTATTGCCCTCAGTGCCCACATCAAGAAAATGGAGACAGACCAAGTAAATAATCTCATGTTGCAATTAAAACAGCTAGAAAAACAGGAAAAAATGGGACCTAAAGCTACTAGAAGAAGCCAGATAACCAAATTAAAAGCAGAGATTAACCAATTAGAAAATCAGAAAACCATAACCAAAATAAACCAAACAAAAAGCTGGTTCTTTGAAAAAATAAACAAAATTGATGGCCCATTGGCTAGATTAATTTAAAAAAGAAGAGAGGAAACCCATATTAATAGGATTAGGGATGGCACGGGAAACATCACAACACGTACCCAAGATATCCAAACAATTCTAACAGACTACTTTCAAAAGCTATACTCTCTAAAGGAAGAAAATCGGGCAGAAATGGATGCATTTTTAGAGAAATACAAGTTGCCCAAACTGAGCAAAGAAGAAGTTAACCAATTAAATAAGCCAATATCCTATAATGAGATACAGGAAGCTATCAAAAGTCTTCCAACAAAAAAAAGCCCAGGACCAGATGGATTCACAGCAGAATTCTATAAGACCTTTAAACAAGAACTAATACCCATACTCCTCAAGCTCTTCAGAGAAACAGAGAAGGAAGGAGCTATCCCAAACTCATTCTACGAAGCCAATATCACACTCATCCCCAAACCAGGCAAAGACCCAACCAAAAAGGAGAATTACAGGCCAATCTCCTTGATGAACACAGATGCAAAGATCCTTAACAAGATTCTAGCTAACAGAATCCAGAAACACATAAAAAAAAATAATTCACTATGACCAGGTAGGCTTCATCCCAGAGACACAGGGATGGTTTAACATACGTAAGTCAATAAATGTAATCCAACATATCAACAGAGCCAAGGTCAAGAATCACATGATTATCGCTACAGATGCAGAAAAGGCCTTTGACAAAATTCAACATTAATTCATGCTAAAAGCTCTGGAGAAAATAGGAATAGAAGCAACATTTCTAAAAATAATAAAGCCATTTATGACAGACCAATAGCCAATATTATACTTAATTGGGAAAAGCTACAACCAATTCTCCTAAAATCAGGAACAAGGCAAGGATGCCCACTGTCTCCACTCCTCTTCAATATAGTCCTAGAACCCTTACCCAGGGCAATAAGGCAAGAAAAAGACATTAAAGGGATCCGCATAGGGAAAGAAGAAGTTAAACTATCCCTTTTTGCAGACGACATGATACTATACCTCCACGATCCCAAAAACTCCATCCCCAAACTCTTAGAAATCATAAATCACTTCGGCAAAATAGCAGGATACAAAATAAACCCACAAAAATCAGTTGCCTTCCTATACACTGATAATGTACAGGAAGAGAGGGAAATAAAGGGAGCAACCCCATTCACAATAACCTCCCAAAAAATATAATATTTAGGAATTAACCTAACCAAAGATGTAAAAGAACTATTTAATGAGAACTATAAAAAGTTAAAGAAAGAAATTTCAGAAGACACTAGGAAATGGAAAGACCTCCCATGCTCCTTAATATAGTAAAGATGGCAATACTTCCAAAACTAATATACAAATTCAACGCAATTCCTATTAAAATCCCAATGACGTACATCACTGAAATACAGAAAACAGTCCAAAAATTCATATGGAACAACAAAAGACCTAGAATAGCCAAAACAATTCTAGGGCATAAAGACAATATGGGAGGGCTATCCATGCCGAACTTCAAACTCTACTACAGAGCTATAATAACAAAGACAGCATGGTACTGGCACAAAAACAGACCTGAAGACCAATGGAACAGAATAGAAGATCCAGAAATAAATCCACAGGCCTACAGCCAGCTGATATTCGACAAAGGAGCCAAAGACATACAATGGGAGAAACACAGCCTCTTCAACCGCTGGTGCTGGGAAAACTGGGCAGCCACATGCAGAAAACTTAAAGTGGACCCCAACCTATCACCATGCACCAACATCAACTCAAAATGGATTAAAGACCTTAACATTAAACCTGAATCTCTGAAACTACTGCAGGACAGAGTAGGAGAGACACTTGAACTAATAGGCACACCAAGGAACTTCCTGAACAGAGTCCCAGGGTCACAACAAATTGGAGAGAGACTCGACAAATGGTACTACCTTAAAATAAAAAGCTTCTGCACAGATAAAGCTATCGCAACCAAGCTAGAAAGACAACCAACTAATTGGGAAAAAATATTTACCAGCAATATATCAGACAAGGGGTTAACATCCTGTATATACAGGGAACTCAAGAAACTAATCCCTCCCAAACCCAACAAACCAATTACTAAATGGGCAAGGGAACTAAAGAGGGACTTCTCAAATGAAGAAATAAAAATGGCAAAGAAACACATGAGGAAATGTTCATCATCCCTGGTGGTGAAGGAAATGCAAATAAAGACAACCCTGAGATACCACCTTACCCCAGTCAGAATGTCCCACATCCACAAATCAGCCAACGACAAATGCTGGAGGGGATGTGGAGAACGAGGAACGCTATTACACTGCTGGTGGGAATGTACACTCATACAACCACTTTGGAAAGCAGTCTGGAGTGTCCTTAGAAAGCTAAAGATTGACCTCCCTTACGACCCAGTCATACCACTTCTAGGCATCTACCCTGAACAACAGGAACCAATATACAAGGACACGTGCACCTCCATGTTTATTGCAGCACTGTTCACAATAGCTAGGATATGGAAACAACCTAGATGCCCCACCACAGATGAATGGATCCAAAAATTGTGGTATCTATACACAATGGAATATTATGCAGCCATTAGAAATGACAAAATAATGGCATTTGCAGGGAAATGGATGGAGCTAGAAGGAATCAATGTGAGCGAGGTAAGCCACGAACGAAGAGACAAACAGTACATGGTCTCCCTGATAAGTGGATGATGAATCCAAAATGTTAGGTGATATGACAAAACTAACAGGACTTAAGAAACAAAGAACTCCCACTCATCTGGTTGAACCACTACTAAATATCCCCATGCTGCTGATCACATATATGGTATATAACATATGAGCACCGTTATATATTACAGACTGTGATAGACAATTTGCTCCAGGAAAGTTAGAATGAACTTGTGACTTTAAATGTGCATCATTATTCCACAATACTGTGAATTTCCGGAAATTAAGTAATCACTTAATCACAATCAAAAAAAAAAAAAAAGAACCTTGGGGAAGGGAGGGAGGGAGGGGATGGTAGGGGGAAAACAATGGAGGGGGTAACAATGTTCAAGAGGAAGTGGAAGTGTACTCATTACCTCACTCATGTAACTGTAACCCTCTGTATAGTATCTTTACAATAAAAAATTAAAAAAAATAATCTTGTGACACTTTGTGATTTTGTTCACTCATATGGGCTAGTCATCTGTAAATTGAAAGTTTGAATTGCAGTACTTTCTCTTAGATTTTGTGATCTCATCCATCATTTTAAGTTGACTTACATTTCACTATTGCTTACTGCTAATTCCTGTTTCTCAAGGAATTGGGGCCCTGAAATATTATAGGAAATGAGAAATTGACATGACTCTTCAATTACTTTCTGTTGGCATGTTGCCTGGGCCTAGTTGAGAAGTCTTGACCCTGTTATCTGATGATGCAGGTAACTGGGACATAGGATCTTAGGACCCATACATCTTGCAGAAGAATAATATCTTTTATACATCATATCAGAAAAATTTGGGTATAATCAATATGAATGCTTCAGAAATGTGGAGAAAAATATTTTGGAACCAGTGAGTTAAAACAATAAACAGAGCAGCAGATTAAAATCCCTTATAGATTAGAGGAAAACATTTTTTTTTAACCATGTGAATTCAGAACAACAAGAACACTTAGAAGGTATAGCAAGTTTATAGTGAAGACATTACATTGATACTTTTTATATTCTAGTATGTATTCTAAACCTAATTATTTATATTCCAATTCTCTTTATTGGAATAAATAATTATCAATTTATTTGTCAAATTATCAATTAATTCTACTGAGTTTCACTGTGTGAAATAAGAAATCAGCACATATAAATATAAAATATATAACTATATGTAATATAATAAAAAGGGCACATGTTTTGCATTGTTCTGTTGTGGTTAGGATATCAAAGACAACTATGTTTTAAAGTATTATTGCATTATCTGTACCTCAGTGTTAGGTAGAGTTAGACCTAAAGCTTTACCATTTGTAGATTTACAGCCTGGAGGCAAGAGGAAACACTGTGATTAAAACATTACCAATTTAAGGCCTAATAATGAGGAGAAACATGGACTTCTCCTGGAGCTATGGAAATATTTGGTGATAGAAAGGCAGTAGTGTAAGTTCCTGCCTGGTTGGAAGGTAGACAGGCCATACATCAGGAAATCATGCATATGAAGAATTTTTTTTAATTTAATTTTATTTTATTTGTGAACATACTGTACAGAAGAGTTACAATTACATGGGCATGATAATGCGTACATTTCTTACCAAGCATTGCAGCCTCCTCCTTTGTTTACCCTTCACATACCTTCCCAGCCTCCCCCCTCCCCCCCAATCCCAATCCCAATCCTTCTCCTTCCCTCCCTTCCCTCCCCCCCCCCCGCATCGACGTTGTAAAGCTCGTTTTGGACGTGACAACTTGTACTTCTCATTGTTGCAACAGGTCCACCTGTATCCTTAAACAACTGGATTTTCCCCATCTCCTCCACAAGTTATACTGACATCAAATATAGTGAAAGCAGGGGTTATACTGTGGGGGAGGGACATACAAAGCAATCAAGAGATAATCTTATAAATGCATTAGAAACACATGCATAAAAGAAAAAAAACATTAAAATATATATCTAAGGGTTCATTTTCCTGACATCACATTATCTGACCTTTTCCACTTGACTCATACATCTACTAGATATTACAAACAAGGGAAACCATGGGAGCTATGTTTCTTTGGGCCTGGCTTACTTCACTTAATATAATTTTTTCCAAGTTTTTCCATTTCCTAAAAATTGGGGCAATGTCATTCTTTCTGATGGAGGCATAGAATTCCATTGTGTATATATACCACATTTTCTTGATCCATTCATCTACTGAGGGGCATCTGGGTTGGTTCCATATCTTAGCTATGGTAAATAATGTTGCAATAAACATAGTTGTGCTGGTAGCTTTAGTGTGGTCTTGTTTGTAAACATTTGGGTAAATGCCCAAAAGTGGGATTGCTGGGTCATAGGGGAGTTCTATGTGAAGTCTTTTGAGCAACCTCCATACTGCTTTCCAAAGTGGTTGAACAAGTTTACATTCCCACCAACAATGAAGTAAGGTTCCTTTCTGTCCCCATCCCCTCCAGCATCTGTTGCTGTTAGAGTTCTTGATTTTTGCCGTTCTCACTGGAGTGAGGTGATATCTCAATGTTGTTTTGATTTGCATTTCTTTTATGGCTAGGGATGTTGAACATTTCTTCATGTGTCTATTGGCCATCCTTCTTTCTTCTTCAGAGAAGTTTCTCTTTAAGTCTTTCGCCCACTTATTTATTGGGCAGTTGTTTCTTTGAGGATTTCTTATTGGGGGGTTTAATTTTTTGAGTTCCAAGTATATTTTAGATATGAGACCCTTGTCCGTTGGATGGCTAGTAAAGATGTTCTCCCAATCGGTGGGCTTTCTATTGATCTTGCTAGCTATGTCATTTGCCCTGCAGAAGCTCTGCAACTTTATGCAATCCCATTTGTCCAACCTTTCTTTGATTTGTTGTGTTTCCGGGTCTCTATTCAGAAAATTTCGGCCTGAGCCAAGGAGACCTAGGGTTTCTCCTATTCCATCCTGTAATGTTTTCAGAGTGTCTGCTTTGAGTTCAAGGTCTTTGATCCATTTGGAGTTGATTCTGGTGCAGGGTGATATATAAGGATCTAGCTTAAGTTTTCTACATGTAGTTACCCAATTTTGCCAGCACCATTTACTGAAGAGGTTGTCTTTCTTCCATTCTATTGTTTTAGCTCCCTTATCGAAGATTAGATGGCTATAGGTCTGTAGGTTCATTTCTGTGTTTTCAATTCTATTCCATTGGTCCTGAGGTCTGTTCTTATGCCAATACCAAGCTGTTTTGATTACTATGGCTTTATAGTAGAGTTTGAAGTTTGGTATTGATATTCCTCCAGCAGTGTTCTTTCCGTTGAGGAGCGTTTTTGCTATTCGGGGTCTTTTATTGTTCCATATGAATTTTTGGATTGCCTCTTCTATTTCCTTGAAGATTGAGGTTGGAATTTTGATAGGTATTGCGTTGAATATGTAGATAGCCTTGGGAAGTATTGCCATTTTCACGATGTTAATCTTTCCAAACCAGGAGCATGGGAGGTTTTGCCATTTTTTAAGTTCTGTGTTGATTTCCTTTTTCAAGATTTTAAAGTTTTCATCATAGAGGTCCTTCACTTCTTTAGTTAAGTTAATTCCTAGGTATTTTATTTTTTGTGGTGCTATTACAAATGGAGTTGCTTTCCTAATTTCAGCCACACTTTTCTCATTGTTGGCATACAGAAAAGCCATTGATTTTTGGGGGTTAATTTTATAACCTGCTATTTTGCCAAAGTTTTGAATCAGCTTGAGTAATTTGGGAGTGGAGTCTATGGGATTCTTTAAATACAAGATCATGTCATCTGCAAAGAGGGAGAGTTTTATTTCTTCTTTCCCTCTTTGGATCCCCTTTATGTCTGCATCTTTTCTTATTGCTGTAGCTAGGCATTCTAATACTAGATTGAAGAGAAGTGGAGAGAGTGGGCATCCTTGTCTTGTTCCTGAGTTAAGAGGAAATGGCTTTAGTTTTTCACCATTGAGTATAATGCTGGCTGTAGGTTTGTCATATACAGCCTTTATTGTATTGAGCAATGTTCCATGTATTCTTAGTTTTTCCAAAACCTTCATCATAAAGGGGTGTTGGATCTTGTCAAATGCTTTATATGAAGAAATTTTCACGTTGGCGTTAGCTACTTTTGAAATGGTAGGTATAATAAACACTTACATTTTGATAAAATACCTTCTAGTCTGACCAGTTCTGTCCGAACTGTTCATCTCTCTATGATCCCTTATAACTAAGATTAGTTTTGTTCTAGTAAGACAAACTATGCTGTCAGGGTAGGATATTTTGGTTGGTCTGTTCCTACGTGGAAGAAGGATAAAAGGTAGACATTTGTGCCAGTAAGACCTCATTTGGGAAAATTTCAGCTGCAGAAGTTTAGAAGTAGCTCTTAAGCAAGGCTTACTTTGAATCTATTAACTCCACAAAGCTAACTCATTTACGTAAATAAGTACTCGAAAAAGTCATCACCTTAGGACCTAGCTGTAAGTGCTTCAAAGTATGATCAAATCTAAAATGAAAAAAGACTTAAAATTGTCATTGACAAAAAATGCAAATGTGAGCAATCGACCAAACAATATAATTTTTTTCCCACTATACACATTATTTTAGGGAAATAAGATCAATAGTATTGTTAGGAACAATAAGGTTTCCTTGCTACAAATAGGCACCCAAGGATATAAGCCTATATAAAGATTGCATCATTAACTACTTAAATTTAGAGGATACTACATGCTTCAGCAGCACGTATACCCAAATTACAACAATACAGAGATTAACATGACACTTGCACAAGGATAATATGAAAATTTGTGAAGTATTCCATATTTTTCATTCTTCAGTTGCAGAAATGAAAAACAGTTATTAAAAAGTTGATTACAAAATTACAAGTGTAACAATATTTGCAAGTGTTAGAATTAAACATTAGTTTGACATCAGTGTATTAAATCTTCACCTTAGAAAGGCCTCTACATAGAATAACCTTTACAAAACTTTTGAAATTAGTTAACATTGTCATTTTATCCAAAAAAATATACTACTATAAGAACCTAGAAAAAGGGGCTGGGGAGGTGGCTCAGTGGTAGAGCGCTTGCCTTGCATGCTTGAGGCCCTGGGTTCGATTCCTCAGCACCACATAAGCAAAAAGAAAAAAGTCGGAAGTGGTGCTATGGCTCAAGTGGTAGAGCGCTAGCCTTGAGCTGAAGAGCTGAGTGACAGCGTCCAGGCCCAGAGTTCAGGCCCACGACTGGACCAAAAAAAAAAAAAAAAAAAAAGAACCTAAAAAAAAATAATCTTAAATTTTCTATATGGAATACAATCTGAAAGGACACATTTATTAATGAATATATATATATTATAAAACAATGTTGAATGCAAAGTATATCTAGGAAACAATGAAATAGATTATGGATATTATGCAAACACAGAATATAGAATATTTTAAAATATACTTTTTTCAGACAAGAAGCAGAAATATCTTTAGTTTCTGTACTACTCATTTCAACAGATAAGATAAAATTATTTCTGATTAAAAAATCACAAACTCTGCAGAAATCATTGTAGATGTACACAAACAACTCAAATACATTTGACATCAAAGTCAGGCAATTCACTTGGAAAAATTCCACGGAATTTTTACAGTAAGATATTGCTGTTATTTGAATTCTGAAAATATTTTATATGGACACAAAGAGTGGACTGGCATTTTGATGTTTAAGAAACGTAACTGATATCTTAGCTATGCTAAATAATGCTGCAATAAACATAGTTGTTTTGGTAGCTTTTGTATGGTCTTGTTTGATGCCCTTAAGTAGATGAATGGATTAAGAAAATAGAATTCTATGGAATGGAATTTTATTCCTCCCTCAGAAAGAATGTCATTGCCCCACTTGTTACAAAATGGAAAGACTTGGAAAAAATTATATTGAAGTAAGCCAGGCCCAAAGAAACATACATCCCATGGTTTCCCTTATTTGTAACTAGTATATGTCTCAGACAAGCAGAAATGGTCAGATAAGTTGATGTTAGGTGAAATGAACACCAAGATAAGGATTCAAATGTTTTTTTCTTTCTTGTGATTGTTTCTAACATATTTATAAGATGATTTCTTTGTTGCTTTGTATGTCCCTCCCCCACCGTATAACCCCTGCTTTCACTGTATTTGATGTTGGTATGATTTGTGGAGGGGAAGGGAAAAAACAAATTGTTTAAATAGGGACACAGGTTGACCCATTGCAACAATGAGATGTACAAGACGTCATGTAGAAAAACAAACTTTTCGACTTTGGCCGGGAAGGAGGAGTAATGAGGGGGGAGGGGAGTGGGGGGAGATGAGAAGGTATGGGAAGGGGAAATAAAGGAGGAGGCAACAATGCTTGATAAGAAATGTATTCATTACCTTGCCCATGTAATTTTAACCCCTCTGTATGGTGTTTTCACAATAAAATAATAAAACTCAAAAAAAAAAAAAAAAAAGAAAAGAAAAAGAAAAAAAAGAGAAAAGAAAAGAAACTTAACCAAACCATTACAACTAAATAGAACAATTTGTACAGCCTTCCACAACTTCAAAGAGGTAGTGATACATACTTATCCTTTTGGTAATATCAAAGGCAGTTTCTTCCAAGTTGTTCTTCAGACCTGGTTTGATATAATGGTTCAACAGAAGGAGATCCAGTGTATCTTTGCTATCTATATTCCCAGCAGCAAGATGCAAGGGAGTCAAGAGGCATTTAGTTTGGGCATTGGTAACTGCATCATGATGAAGTAAGAAAGACGCCACACTGGTATTATTTCACGAGTAAGCACTGTGCAGGGGTGTCCAGCCATTAACAATTTTTGCATGAATATCTGCTGCTTGAGCCACCAACTCATGGACAATATCTAAGTGTCCACTGTATGCTTCCCAATGAAGAGGGGTATATTCATTGTCATCCCTAGTATTCACATGAGTGGCCTTTATGGAAAGTAGTCACCACACTCTAGTAAGCCGATTATTTTCAGCAGCCCAAAGAAGAAATTTGCTTGTATCCTACTCCATTTTTTTTCTTGCAATTGATACGATTCCTCACTTTTTCATTTTGTTCCTCATCTTCATCAGAATTGCCTAACTAGAGACTTTCAGTGCCAGTGAGAATATTTCCCCAATAGTTTATAATGGTTGAAGTTGTGAGAAAAATACAGTGAATTTTCTGCATCTGTTTATTTTCATGATGATTTATTTTCTCTTTTTCCATTTTTATTATTCCAAGTCATTCTAACTGGAAAGTAGGTAATTGATGGAGAGCAGAGGAAAGATGTTCGTCTGTATTCAAAGGTACAGACTGAAAATGAAGATCAGTGTTGTTTTTATGTGCAGCTTCTTCTAGGAATGAAAAAATAGAAAGTGGCTCAGTGGTGGAGTGCTTGCCTTGCATGTATGAGTAACGGCAGGTCATGTCCACTTTGCAGCCTTGTCATTCAGACCCACTGTGCAAAGAAAAAGACATAATACCCCAGCCCTCTGAAGCTCACCACTTTTTGTGGTATCCTACTTTTTTTTCCTCCTGCAAACCCTCAGGGCCTAGGATCCCAGGATCGGCTATGGGTCCAGAGACTGCACCACAGCCTAGGGTGATGAAAGCTGAGTCAGAGTTGCCACAACCTGAGTTCAAGACGTGTGGTTGGCAAAAGAAAGAATAAATAAAAAATTCATTAATTATTTAACTAAATTAAAAAGAAATAAAGCTCTCTGGTTTGGAATTTCTGCCAGTTTCCTTCCTTAGCCTGGGATTTGAACTCAGGGTCTTGGTAAATCTGTAGCAATGTGAGGGAAGGTGCAGAGTTGCCACTATTTGAGTTCAAACCCTTTGCCAAGCCAAAAATAAAAAAAAAGTCACTGAGCTCGGCAGGGGGACTAGTTGTGGAGATGGGAGGGAAGGGATGGTAGGGAAAAAACAAAAGAGGAGGCAACAATGCTAAATAGGAAATGAACTCATTACCTTGCTCATGTAACTGTGATCCCTCTGTACAACATTTTTGCAATAAAAATGTACAAAAATGAAACAATGTAGTGCTCAGAGAAGCACTTTGGGGATAAGGTAAGGATGTCAAAAGCTGTACAAAATTCTACACTGCTTTTTTTAAATGTTCTGTATAGAACTGAATGAACATAACTGCTTTCATTTAAAAAATTAAGCCACTGTCTTGGAACTGGGGCCAGTATTTCTGTAATTGCTTTGATTTGATCTCACCTTCCAGGTAACTCTTTTGCACCATGGGTGAAGGTGAATCTTACTGTCTTTGAGGAAAACAAATTCAGGCTAGAGTTCTGAGGGCCCAAATGAACACCCTGCAATGGAAAAAATATTTCTATACATGTGTAATATATGATATATACTTACATATGTATGTTTATTACATATTATTATTTTTATTATTGATTTTGTATTTTATTTTTTATTTTATTCCTTTATTTATTGTTTATTGTATTTAGTATTATTATACACATAATATGTAGTACATGTTTTACATCTATTATAAAATGATTCACAATAATTTAGGACATTGACTCATTTTCATTTATACTTTATTAAGTGTTGAAACATGATACATAATTAAATGGAAGCATTTGTCACAGTCTTCACATGTTTAGAGTCTCTCCCACAGATGAGCTTTGTCTTCTTTATTTTTGGACACCTTCCTATAGGGATTTCTTTAGATGATTTATGATCAGAGGCCTTTTCTTGAGGATAGGCAAGTTGAGGGATAAAATTGTAAGGGTGGGGCAAGAAATGTGACTTAGTGGTAAGGAGCTCGCTCAGCATGCATGAATGCCATGGTTTGAATCCTCGGTGCCACATACACAGAAAAACTCAGAAGCTGTGGAGTGGTTCAAGTGGTAGAGCTCTATTCTTGAGAAAAAGAAGCTCAGAGAGAGTGCCCAGGCCCTAAGATCAAGCCCCAGGACTTTCAAAAATAATAGGTTAGATGCTAGTGGCTCACACCTGGAAAACTAGCTTCTCAGGAGACTGAGCACTGAAGACCACAATTCAAAGAAAGGCTAAGCAAGGAAAGCTTGTTAGACTCATCTTCAATGAATCACCAAAAGACACTGTGGCTCAAGTGGTACTGTTTGCTTTGAACTGAAGGGCTCAGGGACAGTGCCCAGGCTTGAGTTCAAGACACACAACTGGAAAAAAGTGAGGGTTAATTAAAGTACTTTTCCTATTTGCTAATTAAGAGAACATTCTCTGGAAAATGAACGCTGATGTATACCAGAATTGGAGTCAGAGCTCAAGGTTTAAGTTTAGTAGATCCATATGCCCAGTCTCTGAGACTCTAGCATTATAACCTTGTGTCCTACAGGGTTCTAAAAGGTCCAATGTTGAAAGGGTTAATATGCTTCCCAAGCCCTTTGTGACTTGTACTTACAATGTCATTACAGTTCTGAACCTAGCAGAGAATTAGTAGCTAACGCCCGTCACCCTAGCTTAGGTCTCAAGATCACGGTGAAGCCAGCCAGAGTAGGAAAGTATATGACACTCTGACTTCCACTTCTGAAAGGTCAGATATTCAAGAGCTTCCTGGGTTTCCCTTGGTGATGAGAGGTTACTTGCACTCTAATTGTTCTTAGAGTTCTCAAGCTATAGAAGCAGGAAAGAAACATTATTGACCCATCCTGGGTTCAAATGAAGTTCTCAGGATCCAAGCCCTAGCCCTGTTAGCAGGAAGAACTCCATTGTAACACTGTATTTGAAGGACAGAAAATAGTTGCAAAATCCAGGCTAGGTGAAGAGACCAAGGCCTGCAGGATTAGGAAGCAGAATGTACACACTCAACAGGGAAGTGAGCTGCAAAACCATTCATTCCAGACACAACCAGCAATGGGGGTGGGTGGGGCGGGGAGAACTTCAAACATTTGTTAGAGTTACACCAGGGTCAGGCTTTTCTCAGCCTCTTCACACAAGGATTGATTAACCTTCCTCCCTCAGGTGAAGGGAGCCTCAAGCTATCTTTAGGTTACCAATAGAGAGCCAGTTTAGTGTGTGAGTGTGTGTGTGTGGGGGGGGGGGGGAGGAACAGAGTTGAAAACCCTGATCTCCGGTTGTAAGGAGTGGGTTTTTCACTCTTCATCTGTCAGATTTGAAGGCCCTTCTTCTACCTCGGTGAGTCCATTCTCCTTCCCTTATTCTGCACATCATTATTGCTAATCCCCAGTCCAAGGAGAGGCAGGGCCATTTCTCTTCTCTCTCCAAGCACTTTATTTAGAACCTGGG
The DNA here is from genome assembly GCF_024711535.1 of Dipodomys merriami. Lineage (NCBI taxonomy): Eukaryota > Metazoa > Chordata > Mammalia > Rodentia > Heteromyidae > Dipodomys > Dipodomys merriami. The sequence continues at coordinate 2,056,707 of NW_027202538.1, read as the reverse complement.
TCTTCCCTCTTGGCTCTGGGGCCCTCAGCTGCCTGAAAAGTGGGAGAGAGACAGTCTTCCTGCTCTGTGGTTATGTGAATGCGATGCTGGTATCCTGGCACACTGCAGAAGGCCTCATGACTGCTAATTGTTCCCTTTTTCCCTCTTGATATCCACGACCAGATTCATCTATCATCTTTGTATCTATCTATCTATCTATCTATCTATCTATCTATCTATCTATCTATCTATCTATCTATCTATCTATCTATCTATCTATCTATCTATCTATCTATCTATCTATCTATCTATCTATCTATCTATCTATCTATCTATCTATCTATCCATCTATCTATCTATCTACCCACCCACCTACCTACCTACCTATTTATCTCTTTGGCAGTTCTTGGTTGAACTCAAGGCCTGGGCACTGTCTCTAGCACTCTACTACTTGAGCCACGGCACCAATTCTGGCTTTTTCTGTGTATGTGCTACTGAGGAATTGAACCCAGGGCTTCTTGCATGCTAGGCAATCACTCTCTCTCTAATTCACATTCCCAGCACCCTCATATTTTCTTAATGGTAGTTTTTACATAAGTAGGCTGCCATTTTTAGTCCCCAAGTTAATTTTTCTGAATACTGGTTACTTCTAAGAAACCTGATTTTGTCTTCCCCTGCTCGATTTGTGATTGTTCCTGTGTTGGCCTCATAATAAAATGTAAATAAACCCTGCTGAGAGCCTAAGTATGTATCATATAAGGACACAGGCCTGGAACCCTGGAAGAGAAAAGTGATGGGCCTGAAATGAAGATTATGTTGCAGTATGTGAAACAGGCATCTCTGAAAAATAAATCAGTAAATAAAAGCAGAAGCATTGCATATGGTCTGTTTGTAATCAGGGAGGTAATACACACATAAGTAGGTAAGGCACTGATACATAACTTGGCCTTCTCTCTTTGAATTTTTTTTGTGGTCATCCCAGGGCTTAAACTCAGGACCCTATGCAATTCTGAGTTGTGTTACTCAAGGCTGAGGCTCTACCACCACCACAGCTCCACTTCCAGCCATCTGGTCGATAAAAATTGGACATAATTGCCTCCCAGGCTGTACTGCCTGCTCTGGCCAGTATCTCCTGCTTGGCTTTTTCTCTCAAAGCTGGAGCTCTACTCTCTGGGCCACTGCTTCACTTCTGGTTTTCTGGTGGTTTATTGGAGAAAAGAGGCTCACAGACCTCCTGCTCAGGCTGACTTTCGACGGCTATCTCCTGAGGAGGATTCAAGCAACTTTCCTCAGGATTCGCCGAGGAACCGCTCCACACAAACCTTTAGTCTAAATCTCGAGAGGTATTAGAGAAAAACAGAAACTAGAATATGCTTCTAGTGTGTTCTAGATACTTAAGGTTGGAAACACTCATAATTATTAGTTCATTTTACAGGCAAAAGGAGCACTGCAGACTGCATGAGGATCATTCCAGCTTTCGATCCACTCATCCTGAGACAGTAAATTTCCTGCAGCTCAATGCTAAGTGACCGAACTGGCATGTCCTGTGGACATTTGCTCCCAAATCCTGGAACACTCATTTCTCACTTTTGGCTGCAAACCTGTGACAAGAGGAGAAGATGAGGAGAGAAAATCATTCTCAGAGAAAGCAGCTATAAAGAACATTGGGTAGTTTACTTATAAATTCAAACCAATGGAATGACCCTGTTAAGAAGTCAGCTTGTCCAGAGTAAAAAATGAAGAAGGAAAGAGAGGGAAGTGACAGTGGCTGCTGACTGTAATCTCAGCTCTGAGCAGGCTGAGATGTAGAGAACCTTAGTTTGAATCCAGCCAGTATTGGAAAGTCCATGACACTGTTATTTCTAAGTCATTTAAGGATACAGGTTGACCCGTTGCAACAATGAGAAGTACAAGTTGTCATGTCGAAAATGAACTTTACAAGTTTGGTGCATGGGTGGGGGGGAGAATTGGGAGGAGGGAGGCTGGGAAGGGATGTGAAGGGTAAACAAAGGAGGAGGCTGCAATGCTTGATAAGAAATGTACTCATTATCTTGCCCATGTAATTGTAACCCCTCTGTACAGTATGGTCACAAAAAATAAAAATTAAAATAAAAGAAAAAAGAGATCACAGAAAAGCCCAGATGTGGGGCTGGACTGAAGGTTAATGCAATACCATTGAGCAAAAGCAGCTCAGGGACAATGCTTAGGCTCATAATCCAACCCCAGGACCTGCCTCCGCAAAAAGGGCCTATACCTCCATGTCTTTGCATATGTATGGATGTATTACTTTAGGTGTAGCTCCAGAGTAGTTACAATGAACAGCACCAAACTAGGAAATTTGTTTTTAATACAATGATTTCATAGCATAGAGAGTGCTTTCAAAACAGTGCATGTTCAGGGACTCCCCTCACTGTTCCCAGTGTTGCCTGAGGGTTTCTCCCCACCCCATGCTGTGGGAAGAATTCTCACTCATTGTCTGAACAGGCAAACAAAAGGCCTCACTCCTGTACAGCTGTGTAACAAACAACTCCATCTGGGCCAATTAGTGAGGATGAGTGTGGGTAGGCTCTGAAGGCCAGGAGATAAAGGCCTCTTTGTACCCCAACCTATCTCTCTCACCAGTTCTCTGTTTTGATAGGATGCCTTCATTTGTGTAACCTCCCTTGGCAGGCCAAGTTCCCTGCACTTATCCTGCCTTTGTGAAACTATATTCCGGTGTTCAGATACAGTGCCCAATATAACTCAGGAGTCCTTCTGCCAGAAAACAAGGACATTGAACCTAATGAAATGTTTATTTGCAGTCGATGATGGGCCTATGATGCCTCTCCTAGGTTTCTGGAACCTTGGGAAATCCAAGCACATATCGTATATCACAAAGCTTCCTGTCATCTAGGGCTGGTGAAGCTCAACATGTTTTGAAACATTTGACCTCTCCTAGTTGGGCCCTGGGTGGCTAGGTTTTGGGGTTGAACACAGGGCCTGGGTGCTGAACATGAGCTCAGTGCAGAAGCCCAGTGCTCTACCATTTGGTGTCACAGCTTCACTTCTGGTGTGTGTGTGTGTGTGTGTGTGTGTGTGTGTGTGTGTGTGTGTGTGTGTGTGTGTGTGTGTGTTTGTGTGTGTGTGTGTATGTGTTTGTGTCTGTGTGTGTGTGTGTGTGTGTGTGTGTGTCCCTGTGTTTGCATGCATACACCAGTCCTGGAGCTTGAACTCAGCACTGTACCTTGTTTTTCTTGAACAAGAATAGCTCTCTCCCACTTGAACCACAGAGCTACTTCAGGCTTTTTATAGTGAAGTGGTCCTGAGAAATCAAGCCCAGGGTTTCATACATGCAAAGCACTCTACCCCTAAGGCACATTCCCAGCCCTCTACTTCAGGTTTGTTAGTTTCTGCTTTTTTGTTGTTGTTGGTTGTAGATGATGTATCGGCCTGCGTGCTGTCCCTGAGCTCTTCAGCTCAAGTCCGGTGCTCTACCACTTGAGCCACGGAGCCGTTTCAGGTTTTCTGGTGGTCCATTGGAGCTAAGTGTCTCAAGGACTTTCCTGCCCAGGCTAGCTTTGAACCATGATCCTCAGATCTCATCCTCCTCAGTAGCTAAGATGACAGGCATGACCAAAACTACCAATCTTCCACTTCAGGTTTCTTAGTGGTCAATTGGACATAATAGTCTCAGAGGACCTTTTGTGTCTGAGATAGTTTGGAACCCAGATCCTCAGATCTCAGCTTCCTGAGAAGGGAGCTATCGACCCCTAGGTCATGGCACTCTGTAGCAAGGGGGTCCGTGGTTCCACATGGTGGAGTGGTAGCTATGCGCCCAAGAGGTAAGGGTCAGAGCCTAGGCACTGAGTTCAAGGTTCATGACTGAGCCAAAACAGAACAAAACCATTGTCTGCTGTAGACAACTCACTAGTCTTCAGTTATACATAATTTTTTCCCTGCCATGGAGACATATCTGATCTCAAAATTCTTGTCTACATAATCATCTCAGTGTGTAGCTCTTACAAGGACCCAATGAAAGATTGCATTTTGAGAAGGACACAGCACATGGCACTCTTCGCATGACTCAGCACACAGCATCCTGTGAAAGACTCAGAACACAGCACCCAATGCAGGACTCAGCACACTGCACCCTGTGAAAGACTCTGCACATAGCTCCCTGTGCAAGACTCATCACAGAACACCCTTTGAAGGACTCAGCACATAGCTCTATTCCACAAGCTGTCATTAGAATTAGGGAAATTTTAGAAATATACTGTGACATCATGAACATTGTGACATCACATGGCTAGATGTAATGACTGTTGTGTCACATTTTCACATCACAAATCTGTTCTGACTTCATCACATTTGTGCCAACAAATGCCTTTGGAATCCTCACAATCCCATTCTAAACTTATATACTCATTGTGAGTTAATGACAATTGAGGTCTGGAATGCCATTGTCACATCAGCAATCTACTGCAACATCACAAAGGTATTTTGAACTCATCACTATTATGACATCACCAACTAATTGTCACATAATACTCTTATGACATAATTTGACATCATATTGCAATTGTGATATTACTGTACCATCATGCTTTCACAAATCTATTATGCCCTAATCACATCTTAGAAAATTCATGGCCTTTGGGATATCAAGCTATTTCTATGAACGTGTATCATTGTGAACTTGTAGCAATTGAAATTTGAAATAAGATGTGATATTACAAATAACCTATTTTTATATCATTAACATTTTGAAAACTGAAACCTGTTAGGAATGTTAGCACTTTTGACAAAAAAACATGGCCTCTGTGTTATCACAGTTCATTTGTGTATGTCATCATGATTTCATTCTCATATCCTCACTATAAACTAATGGCAATTAAGATCTGACATGCCATTTTGACATTACAAACACTTTGTGACATCATCATCAATGTGACATCAGACTGTCGTTATGACACGATCAGCTCATGGTGACATCACCAAGCTACAGTGACACCATAGCATTATGACATCACATTGCCATTTTGCTGTAATAGACACACTGTGAATGTATATTCTGTGATTTGATAATATTTAAAATGTGGCATATCAGTTGATATCAGAAACACATTGTGACCTCATAACCATTGTAGCATTATAAACCCTGTGTGATATCATAACCAGTGTGATGTCACATTGTTATTATGACATCTTTAGCTTATTGTGACATCACAAAATGACAATGACATTATGGCATTTGCCTTTATGTCATTGTGACATCATAGTTACATTATGAATGCCTAATCTGTGATTTCATTGTATTTGAAATTTGGCATATGGTTGATATCAGAAACTCATTGTGATGTCATAACCATTGTCACATTAAAATCCCTTTGTGACATCAATTTGGCAAAGTGCCATCACAATGGCTATGTGATGCTACTATGGCACCGTCATATCACAATGGTCATGAACTCACAATGGGTTTCTGATATCAACCAACATGCCACATTAGAAATAGAATCAAATAACATAATAGGCAAACACAACGTGTATATGACATCAGAATGACAATGCGATGTTACGATGCTATAATGTCATTGTAGTTTCACATGTCAAAATGGGCTGATGGTGTCATAATGGCAACATGATGTCACAATTATGATAATGTCAGAAAAGATTTGTTATGTTTCAATGGTATGTATGATGTCAGTTGTCATTAGTTCCCCATGAGGATATGGATACAAAAAAAGTGCTGTGATGTCACAGAGGTCACGTGTGTTTTCAAATGTGGTAAGAGGTCATAATAGGTTTGTGATGGTACAATGTGATTCATAATGTCACAATGGAAATTAGATGTCACAATGGAAATGAGATGATTTATTGTGTTTTTGATGTCACAGTGGTGATGAGGTCACAATGGTTTTGTGATATCAGTGTATTTGTAATATCAGAATGATATATCCAATTTCAATTACTCATAATTCAATGTGAGAATACCAGGTGATAGAAGAAGCTTCATAGTATGAGGTCATAGCATTTGAAAACCCAATAGGACAGTGATTTCACAATGACAATGTGATGTCTCAACATCATGTTATAATAATGTTTTGAGGTCACAATTGGTGACGCCATAATGATGAGGGGTCACAATAGATTTGAAATGTCCCAAGGGGTTGGTGATGTCACAATGGCATGTAGGATCTCAATTGTCATTAATGCACCATGAGTATATGAGTTTGGGAAGGGATTCTGATGTGACCAAAGTATATGTAGTCACAAAGGTGAAGAACTAACAGGTCTGAGATGTCCAAAGTGACACAATGGTTATGATGTCCAGTGGTGTGATATCATGATGTTACACTGGATTTTAGATATCTCATGTCATATCTGAAATATGAGGTCGAACACAGATTTTCAACTCACAAAGGTCCTAAGATATCACAATGGCATGTCACAAAAATTATGAGGACAGGAGAGGTATTTGATGTCACAGTGGGTTAATGATATAACAAAGGCAATACGCTGTGACAAAGAGATTTGATGTCACAAAGGTTATGAGTTCACAATGGTTTCCTGATATCAACTCACATGGCACATTTGAAATTGAATGAAATCAAAGAATAAGCATTCAGAATGGGTCTATGACATCAAAATGACAATATGATGTAAAGGCAGCAATGTTAGATAGGATATGTACTCATTACCTTGCTCATGTAACTGCAATCCCTCTGTACACTATACTTACAATAAATAATACACAGAAGAAAAAAAAAGAAAAAATGGTATGGTGCATTGGGGTTTAGTGATGTCACAATGAGATGATAATGTCATGATGACAATGTGATTTCACAGTCATAATTATTGCTCAAAGTATTTGTGATGATACAATGCTATGTGTGATCACAATTTTCATTAGTTTACTATGAGGATATGGGTACACAAAGGGTCTGTGATGCCACAGAGGTCATGTGTTTAATAAAGGTGCTAAGAGTTCACAATAGCTTTGTGATGTCACAATGTGATTGTGAAGGCACAGCAGCAATGTGATGTCACAATGGGTTTGTGTTGTCACAGTGGTGATGAGGCCAAATGAGTTTGTGATGTCACTATGAGTTTGTAATATCACAATGACATGTGTAATTTCAATTTCTACTAGTTCACAATGAGGATAAAATTTCGAAGAAAGAAATTTAAGCTCAAAAGACCTTGAGTTTTTTTTTTTATCATAACTCGTGTTATATGTGAAAGATTAAAAATTAGAATTACATTTTACAATTGCTAACTGCTGATTTGTTTTTGTAAACTTGCTCGCCCTAGCACTAAACCCCCTCCCTTCTGGAAATAAGGAATTGAGTAAAAAGTCTCGGAGCCCAGATGCCGGGCCCTGCGACAAGGTTTGTGGTCATAGATAAAGAACAAACAGGTATGTTTTTCCAGTTCCTGTTTGAAAATTCCCTAAGTGGCTAGATGGGACCCAAGATAGGGACCCAAGATAAGGACCCAAGATAGGGACCCAAGATAAGGACCACCTGGCAAGTCCAGCAAACTAGGCCAAATGTTAATCAATCACAAGCCTGTAACTCTGTAAACTCCCTAACCCTTATCTCCCAGAGTGACTACCTCCTTTTGATCACCTGCACCAATTGTTTTATTACAAAGAGTGTTATAAACTTCCCCGTGTAGTAAAAAATGATTCCTGGAGTGTATAGTGACCTCTAAACGGGCCAATCCCCAGACGCCTTGTGTTATGTGTCAATCTTAGGGTTTCTGCCTTTAAAAATGCCTGTAACCACTGCTCGGGGCTCTCTGACTGACCGGGGCAGAGAGTCCATTTGCGCAAACACCGAATAAATTCCTCTTGCTTATTGCATCTGCTGGTTTGGAGTCTTGGTTTCTGGGGCGCACTCTCGTAGACGAAAGTACCCTGCGGGGGCTGGGGTCTTTCATATGCTGCCATTAGGATATTTTAGGCCTTCAGTAAGCTTATAATGTTTTCAAACTCATAATAATTCAGGTATGACATATGATATTCGAAATTGACTCTGACATCATGAACATTGTGACATCACATTGATAGATATCAAGACCACCATGGTATCACATTGTGAACTCACAAATCTGTTAGGACTTCATCACATTTGTGCAAATACATGACTTTGGAGACAATACAGTCCCTTTGTGAACTCATAACTTCATTGTGAATTTATGACATTCAAGATCCGGCATGGCATGATGACATTTCCAACCAATTGTGACAACACAAACCTATTATAGTAGAAACACATTGTGTTCTAATAGCCATTGTGGTAGTACAATCCCTTTGTGATCCCACATTTCCATTGTGATATCACTAACCCACTGTGAAATTCCAATCCTCTCATACCGAATCCAGGAAAGAAATGTGATACCTGAATTGTGTGACATCTAGATCATGGTGACATCACACTGAGAGATGCTATGAGTATTTTGTCACATTCTGACAACACACACCTGTTAGGACTGCATCACTTTTGAGACAACGCATGCCTTTGGAGACATCACAGACCCTTTGTGAGCTCATATATTCATTGAGAGTTAATGACAATTGAGATCACATGTGTCATTTTGATATCACCAACCTATTGTGACCTCACACACCTCTTGTAAATTCATCACCAGTGTGGCCTCAGCAATTGTGTATCAAAATATTATTAAGTCATCATATTGCAACATCCATTACCATTGTGATACCACTGTTCCATTGTTTTTTCAAAAATCTAATATGTCTTCATAGCATTTTAGAAAATTCATGGCCTTTTATATTTCAGTCTTCTTCTGTTAACTCATATACTCATTGTGAAATAGTAGCAACTGAAATTGGACATGTAATTATGAGATGTGACTTCACAAAACTATTTGATTTTATCACCAATGTGACATCACAAACCCATTGTGAGCTTTCATTGCCATTTGACATCACTATCACATTGTGACATCCCAAACCTATTAGGACCTCTTAGCACCTTTGAAAAAAACACATGGCCTTTGTGACATCACAATCGCTTTGTGTAACTATACCCTCATTATGAACTGACAATTGATATCAGACATGCCATTGTAACATAACGAACCCTTTGTGACATCACCAATGTGATATAACATTCTCATTATGACAGCATCAACTACTTTTGACATCACAAAACTACAGTGACAAGATAGCATTATGAGAACACATTTTCATTGTGATGTTATAGACAGATTGTGAATGTCTGTTTTTAATCTTTTGTGTGTGTGTGTGGGGGTCGTGGAGCTTGAAATCTGAGCTTGGGTGCTCTCCCTGCTCTTCAGCTCTAGGCAAGCACTCTATCGCTTGAGCCACAGCTCCACTTCTGGTTTTCTAGTGTTTTTTATTGGATAGAAGTCTCATGGACTTCCCTGCCTGAGCTTGCTTTGAACTGTTATCCTCAGATCACAGCCTCCTGAGTAGCTAGGATTACAGGTGTGAGCCACCGGCGCCCAACTTTTTCATTGTATTTCAAATTTGACATGTGTGTTGATATCAGAAACATAATGTGACCTAATAACCATTGTAGCATCATAAATCGGCAGTGACATCAAATTGTTATTATGACACCATCAGCTCATTGTGACATCATCAAATGATAATGGCATCATAGCATTATAAATCAGAGTGACATTGTTACATCATAGACCTAACAGTGTGAAGGCCTATTCTAGGAATTCATTCTATTTCTGAAACCCATTTTGACCATATAACTATTCTGATATCACAATCCTTTGTGACATCACATTGCCATTGTGATATCATTAACCTGCTGTGACATCACAAACCAGTCCTGTCCTTATAAGTTTTGTGACATGTTGCCATTGTCATATATTAGGCCCTTTGTGAGCTTATAATCTGTTTTCAATCTATTTCTGGTATGACATGTGATATCAGAAATCCCCTGTGACATCACACTGCCAGAGGTCATGACCATTGTGTCACATTGTGATATCACAAAACTGTTAGAATGGCATCACATTTGTGACAACACATGCTTTTGGGGACAATACAGTTCCTTTTTGAACTCATATATTCATTGCCAATTAATGACAATTGAGATCTTCCATGCCAGTCTGACATCATGAACCCATTGTGACATCACAAACTTATTGTAACTTCATCCCAAGAATGGCATCAACAACTAATTGTGGTCATAAAGCATTATTTTGACATGACATTTTGGTATTGCCATTGTGATATCACTGTCCCATTGTGTTGACATTGTGGTATTGCCATTGTGATATCACTGTCCCATTGTGTTTTTACAAACCTATTATGGCCACATCACATCTTAGAAAATTCATGGCCTTTGAGACTTCAAGCTCTTTCTGTGAACTCGTGTACTTATGACCTCTGAGGCAAGGAGAAAAACCATCGAGTCACATTTAATATAATAAACCAATTTACACTAGAAAGGGGACTGTGATTACCTTATCCTGGACTGGATAACCAGGTCCAAGAGCAGCCTTGACCACCAAACCTCAGACCTCCAATGGGCATCCTTTCTTAATTGGTCTGCAAACCAACATCCAAAAAATTATCATCTCCAAAGCTCCAAACTTCAATGGGCAAGGCTTTTTACTTTTCCATTCCTCCCTCCTTCGCCACAGACCTGTCCTTCCTTCCTGGTCTTTCCCTTTTTCCCTTCCACCACTTCCTTCTTCTCTTCAGGCCACTCCACTCTCCACAGGCCTGCCCTACTCTGCCCCAGTGACCAATTGCCAAACTTCTGCTTTCCTTCAACTTCCTCTCTTCTCAGGTTTTTGCCTTCCTGCTGTCCTACCACTTTCTTCCATCCGAGTAGCTACCATTTTTATCTCCCCTTCTAGTGCTCTGAAAATGCAACCTGTATATAGATTGTAACCCTCCTCACTCCAACGGGACTCCTGCCTAACAGTTTTCAACCATCACTTCCCAAACTGCCCAATGCTCAATCACTTCTTGACAGCTCACCATGTGAGGTTTGACATCTCCACCCTTGGCAGCATTCTCCACACTCTCCAGTGGACCAGGCCAAGAATTTAAAATGATTATCAGCTCCCACAGATAATTCTGGCCCCACTGGTTATTACAGTATCCTGATAGTGAATTAGAAGAAATTGAAATTGTATATGTCACTGATATATTACAAACTTGATGAGACATATCCCATTGTGACCTCATCACTGCAGTGACATTACAAACTTATTGTGATATCACATTACCATTTTGCCAAAATGATCACATTGTGATATCCCAAACTTATTATGATCTTAAAAGCTTTGAAAAAAGCATGGCCTTTGTGACACCACTGGCCTTTGTGTACCCATATCATTTTGAGCTGACAATTGAGATCAGACATGCCATTTTAACATCTCAAAACCTTTGTGACATCATCACCAGTGTAACATCACATTGTCATTATGACAACATCAGCCCATCGTGACATCATAAAACAACAATGAAATCATGGCATTATGACATCACAATGTCACTGTGATGTCACAGATACATTGGAATGCCTATTCTGTGATTTCATTCTATATCAAATATGGCAGGTGAGTTGATATCAGACATACATTGTGACCACATAACCATTAGGACATCACAATACCTTGATGACAACATATTGGCATTATGATATCACTAACCGACTATGACATCACAAAACTGTCATATCCTCATAAATTTTTTGAGTTCATAAATTGTTTCCTTTGTTTTTTGTTTAGTTTTGTTTTGTTTTTTGGTACGGTCGTGGGGCCTGAACTCTGGGCCTAGGCGCTGTCTCTCAGCTCTTCAGCTCAAAGCTAGCACTCTACCACTTGAGCCACAGCACCACTTCCGGCTTTTTTTTCTGCTTATGTGGTGCTGAGGAATCGAACCCAGGGCCCCATGCATGCAAGGCAAGCTCTCTACCACTGAGCCAACTTCCCAGCCTTCATAAATTGTTTAACTCATAATACATAAGGTATGACATTTGATATCAGAAATCCACTGTGACATCATGACCACTGTGACATCACACTGCCAGATGTCATGACCACTGAGTCACATTGTGACATCATAAACATGTTACGACTCATTAGACTTGTGCCAATATATTCCTTTGGAGAAATCATTAACCCTTGTGAACTTATATATTCATTGTCAATTAGAGATCTGGCATGAGACTGTGACATCACCATCCCATTGTGAAATCACAAACCTATGTGACGTCCTCACCTGTATGGCATCACCAACTACTTGTGACTTCAAAAAAAAATACTATCTCATGTAATGGTAACATCACATTTTCAATGGGATTTTCACCATTGCCTTTTCAGCAATCTATTATTTCCTTGTATTTTACAAAATTCATGGCCTTTCTGACTTCTAGCTCCTTATGTGAACTCGTATATTCATTGTGATCTAGTAGAATGAAATTGGACATGTAATGGTGATATTACAAATTCACTGTGACATCACTATCCATGTCATATCCATGTGATATCACCACAGTGATATCACAAACCCATTGTGACATCACATTACCACAGTGATATCATGATCACCTCGTGACATCCTAAACCTTTTGTGACCTCTTAGCACCTTTGAAAAAGCACATGGTGTTTGTGACATCACACGCCCTTTGGGTAACCATGTCTTCATTGTGAACAAAGGACAACTGACATCAGGCATGCCATTGTACCATTACAAATGCTTTGTGACATCATCTCGAGTGAGATCACATTGTTATGATACCAACAGCCCATTGTGACATCTCAAAATGACAATGACATCATAGCATTATGACATCACATTTTCATTGTGAGGTCATAGAGACAATGTGATTGCCTATTCTGTGATTTCATTCTATCTCAAATGTGGCATATAGGTTGATTTCAGAAACCTATTGTGACCACATCACCATTGTGACGTTACAATCCCTTTGTGAACTCATATTGACATTGTGATATTATTAATGCAATGTAACATCACAAACCTGTCTTCTCTTTATAAATTTTTAAAAAGCAACTACCTTGACCTGGGCTGGATGCCCAGAGCTAAATTCAGTCTCAACAATGAACCCTCAGACCTCCAAAGAGCAGTTCAGCCATTTCTTAACTGGTCTGCAAACAACCAACCCCAAAAATAATGATCTCCACAGCTCCACACTTCTAAGGACAAGGCTTTTTCCTTTCTCTTCATTCTCCTTCTCTACAGATCTGTCCTACCTTTCAGGTCTTTTCATTTTTTCCTTCCACTATTCCATTCTTCTCTTCAGCTACTCTGCTCTTGACAGGCCTGCCCTGCCTTGTCCAGGTGGCCAGTTGCCGTCCTTCACCACCTGCTCTCCCTCAATTTCCTCTCCTTCCAGTTCTTTACCCTCCTACAGTCTAATCACTTCATTCTTTCCAGGACTTTTCCCTTTTTCTCTCCCCTTTGTTGCTCTGAACATGCAGCCTATATATATAGGCTGTGCTCTTCCCCCACTGGAATATATTTCCTGCATAATCATTTTCAATCAGAACTTCCCAAATGTCCATGCCCAATCACTTCTTGGCAGCTTACCATGTGCGGCTTGACATCCTATCTCCTTCAGCAGCATGTCCTTCCCCCTGCAGTTGTATGCACTTCCCTCTCTGGTGGTCCAGACCAGGAGGCTATGATGACTATCTGTTCCTTGTGGATTATAGGGGCATTGCTGGTTATTACAGTGTCCTCATGGTGAACTAGGAGCAATTGAAATTGGACAAATAATTGTGATATTACAAACTCATGACATAACTAACCCATTATGACCTCATTACCACTGTGACATCACAAAGCCATTGTGAAATCACATTGCTGTTTGACACTAGGATCACATCGTGACATCCCAAATCTATTATGACCTCTTATAACCATTGAAAAAATACATAGCTTTGTGACATCACAGTCCCTTTGTGTACCCAAATCCCCACTGTGAAATATTAACAATTGAGAATCATACATGACTAACATCAAAAACAGTTTGTGAAATTATCACAATTGTGACATCACATTGAAGTTGTGACATCATCTGCTCATTGTGAAATCACAAAACTAAAATGATATGATAGAATTAGAACTTCACATTGTCATTGTGACATCATAGACACAGTATGAATGCCTTTTCTGATTTCATTCTATTTCAAATGTGGCCTGTAGGTTGATATCATAAACAAATCGTGAACTCATAACCATTGTGACAGCACAATCCCATTGTACATCACGTTGCCATTGTGATATCACTAACCCACCGTGACATCACAAACCTATCCTGTCATCATAACTTTTGTGACATGTACCTTAGGCCTTTTTTGTCCTCATAATCTGTTGTTGACCTCGTTATATTTCACATATGATATTTGATATGACAAATTCCCAGTGACATCATGACCGTGGTGACATCACACTGCCAGATGTCATAACCATTTTGCCAAATTTTGACATCACAAAACTTTTAGGATTTCAATATATTTGTGACAACACATACTTTTGGAGAAGCCGCAGTACCTTTGTGAACTCATATACTCATTGTAAGTTAAAGACGATTGAGAACCATCATGTCATTGTGACATGCCCAACATATTGTGACATCACCAATCTTGTGACTTCATCACCAATGTGGCATCATCAACTAATTGTGACACCAAAAGAATATTTTCACATGATGTAGTGAGTTGATATTGTCATGGTGATATCACTGTCCCATTGTCTATTCACAAACCTAATATGACCTCATAACTTTTTAAAAAATTCATGTCCATTAAGAATTCAAACTCCTTCTGTGAACTTTATGCACATAGTGAAATACTAGCAATTGAAATTGGACATGTGTTTGAGATATTACAAAATCATCATGACATCAAAAACCCACGATGACCTCATCACAACTGTGTATCATAAAGGATCATGACCCATAAGTAACTTTGAAAACACACATGGCATTTGTGACATCACAGACCATATGTGTACCCCTATCCTCATTGTGAACACATGACAATTGAATTCATATATGCCATTGTAACATCACAAATCCTTTGTGACCCCATCACCACATATTCATTATGACATCATTATTTCCTTGCAACATCACCAATTTACAATGACCTCATAGCATTATGACATTATATTGTCATTGTGATGTTATAGACACATTGTAAATGCCTATTCTCTTATTTCATTCTATTTCAAATGTGGCATGTGGGTTGATATCAGAAAATCATTGTGATCTCATAAATATATAGCATCATAATCACTTTGTGACATCACAGTGCCATGGTGATATCACTAATACACCATGGCATCACAAACCTGCCCTGAACTCATAAGTCTTGAGATGTGCTGCAATTGTGATGTCTTAGGCCCTTTATAAGCTTGTAATCTGCTTTAAACCTTATAATATTTCAGTTATGATATGTGACATCAGAAATCCACTGTGACATCATGATCATTATGACATCATACTGACAGACATCATGAACATTGTGTCACTCTGTGACATCACAAGCCTCTTAGGACTTCATCACATTTGTGACAACACCTGCCTTTGGAGATACCACAGTCTGTTTGTGAATTCTTATTCTCTGTGATTTCATGACAAATGGGATCCTTTATACCATTTGGATATCACCAATAAAGTATGACATCATAGACCTATGATTACCCCTTATCTGTATGGCATCAGCAACTAACTGTGACATCAAAACTTTTTGTGAAGTCACAATATGACACGATGATCATGACATCTGTGTGTGATATCACAATGGTCATGATTCACAGTGGATTTCTGGTATCTCATGTCATAAATGAAATATGAGGTTGAAAACAAATTATGAGGGCAAAAAGGATTAAGATATCACAGTGTCAGCATGTCACAAAAGTTATGAGGACAGGAGAGTTTTGTGATGTCACTTTGTGATAGTGATAGCACAATGGCACTGTGATATCACAAAGTGTTTATGATGTCAAAATGGTTATGTAGGCACAAAAGTGCGTTTCTCATATCAACTGTCATACCACATTTGAAATACAATGAAATCACAGAATAGGCATTCACAATGTGTCTATGATGTTACAAAGAGAATTGTTGTCGTAGTGTAATATGTCATTCAGTTTGGTGATGTCACAATGAGCTGATGTTTCCATAATGAAAAAGTGATGTCACACTGTTGAGGATGTCACAAACACTTTTTGATGTTATAGTGGCATGTCTGATCTCAATTGTCATTACTTAACAAAAAGGATATGGATACACAAAGGGACTGTGATGTTGAAAAGGGCATGTGATTTCAAAGGAGCTAAGAGGTCATAATAGATTTGAGATGTCACAATGGAATCATGATGTAACAATGACAATGTTGTCACAATGGCTTTGTGATGTTGTGGTGGTGATGATGTCAAAATGGGTTTGTGATGTCACAATGAGTTTGTAATATCACAATCGAATTTCCAATTTCAATTGCTACCAGTTCACAAGGAAGATACTGTAATAATCAGCAGGGTCCCAATAATATATAGGGTCCGATAATCAGCGTGGCCCCATCTCCTGGCAAGCTGGAGAGGACAAAGTATGCCACCAAAGAAGGTGGTGCATTCTGTGGGAGAGGCTGGTGTATTAATCTCCACGTGTTGAGCTGTTAAGAAGTGATTGGGCTGTGGGCAGTTTGGGATGTCACAGTTGAAAACTGTTAGGCAGTTGGAGTAGAGAAGGGCTACAGACTTTATATAGGCTGCTTGTTCAGAAGGGGAGAGAAAAAGGGAAAAGTCCTGGAAGGAAAAAAGTGGTATGATAGCAGAAGGGGAAAGACCTGGGAGGAGAGGATGTTGAGGGAGAGCAGGAGGTGAAGGATGTCAACTGATGACCCAGGTAAAGCAATTCAGGCCTGTGGAGATTGGAGAGGCCTTAAGAGAAGAAGGAACTGGTAGAAGAGAAAAAGGGAAAGACCTCGAAGGAAGTATAGGACTGTGAAGGAGAGACAAAGTGAAGGGGAAAAAAGGCTTGCCCTTTGATGTTTGGAGCTTTTGATATCATAATTTTGGGGTTTGATGGTTTGGAGAACATTTATTATATTAACTGTGTCTCGATGAATTCTCTTGAACTATAGAGGTCCTAATTTTTGGAGACTCCATTGACATAATTCATTTGGATTGCATCAGGCCTTGGCCCCAGAGAAAAATCCCCATAGGAGAGAGTGTCAGCACTCAGGGTTGAGAGTCCACCTCGAGTGTTTGTCTCCAGAGGACCAACATGGACAAAAGTCATTTAGGTACCTCTAAGGATACGTCTGGGCAAGCTTGCCAACCTGTTTTGAAGACCCCCTCTAGAGGTCAAGTGTCGCTTCCTTGGGAAGCCATCGGGGAACTCTTTGAGAGGCCGTGTAGGGCTTCCATGGGAAGCCATCTGGAACCTCCTTGAGAGGTCGTGTAGGGCTTCCTTGGGAAGCCATCTGGAACCTCATCAAAAGTACATCTGCGACGTCCTTAAGAAGACATCTGAGACTTACACTGGAGGTCATCTGGAGCCTTCTCCAGGGGCCATCTTGGACTTTCTCCAGAGGTCATCTGGGGCTTCTTTGGGAGGCCACCTGAGAAGAGGTCAAAAGTAGTCATTTGGGCTTTCTTAAGAGGCAATCTAGGACCACCTCCTGAGGTCATCTGGAGCTTCTTTGGGTGGTCATCTCAGGTTACCTTGATGAGAAATATATGACCATCTTCGGACATCATCTGGGACTTCTTGAGAAGCCATATAAGACCTCTGGATGTAATCGGTGGCTTTCTCAATAGGGTTATCTGGAACCTCCTCTGGAGTTCATATGTGGCCTCTGTGAGTGGCCATCTGGAAGCTACTCAAGAAGTAATCTCAGCCACATTGAAAGGACATCTAACACTTCTTTGGGAAGCCATTTGAAACCGCCATGAGAGGTCTTTTAGGGCCTCATAGGAAGGACATATGTGACATCCTCCAAAGATCATCTGTGGCCTCCTCAAGAGACAATCTGGGACATTCTCTCTGTCATCTGGGACCTCCTATAGAGGTCAACATTGAGAGGTGTGGGGAATGTGGGTTGTCTGTGCCTATTGGTCTGTGTGTGTATGCTGATAGTTCTGTGTCTTGTATGCACCTCTGTTTACTCCTTTTCTCAGGATGGGAGAACAAGGCCTAAAGGTGTCATCTCCAAAAAATATTCTCCTCCAGGTTTACAGAATCCCTCAGAGGAAGATGCACTGATGTACTCTCTCTCCTATTCTTTGCCATCAGCACCTCTAATGTTAAGTCCTCCCATACCAAAAGTGGTTACTTGTACCAGTCTGAGGTGGTACAATGTGGTATGTTACCCTTATTGCCTTTGAGACAGGAACATGGAGGAGATGGTGGGCAAGCCCCATTTCTAATATATGTTCCCTTTACAACTAGTAACCTGTATAACTGGAAACAGTAAAATTCATCCTTTTCAGAAAAAAAGGGTCTCATTACTTCATTAGAGACAGTAATTTTCACACACAAGCACATCTGGGATGAGTGCCAACAAATTTTACAGGTGCTTTGCACCTGGTAGAAAAGGGAGTGAACCCTGCTTGGTGACTTGAAGGTGGTCCTTGAACCAGAGAGTAGCCCCACTATTGAACCAGCAAGTCTTTCCACAGACTTACCCAAGCTGAGACTAACAGCAATTGAGGTATGGAGGTGCTTACCTATCATTGCCGGGTTCTGTTAGCAGGGATACCGCTAAAAAGCGAAATCATCAATCGAAGGTGAGTGAGATGGTACAGTTCCCCAGTGAGTACCCTAATGCTTTTCTGAAACTTCTCCAAGAATCCTATAGGACTTATAGGCCTATAGATCTTAAAGCCCTGGAGGGTGAAAGAGCCCTAAATAGGGCCTTTGTTACCCAGACAGCCCCAGATATTAGAAGAAACTTCAAAAGTCAGAAGGTTTTGAGGGAAAAGTTTATTCTAATTTGGAAGTAGTTGCCCAGAGGGTTTTGGTAGGAGCACCAAAATAAGGATCGAGAAACCCTTGGCAAAGACAGTACAATTCATTTGCCAGTGGCAATAGGGAACCTCTAGGCCTACATCAGTGTGCTTATTGCAAACAAAATGGACATTGGGGAAAGGAATGTCCAAGGAGGCGAAAGATAGAAAATGACAAGTTAAAAAATCACATTAACTACCTGGAAAATGTGTTCATATCTCTGGAGAAACATGCAAAGGAGCTTGGAGATCCAACTATGTTCAATTTAAAAAGCAGCCCTCTGAACTTAAGAAATCTGGCAAAGAAAAAATTCAAACCCTTCTATCTCAAAACATAGTCTTATAAAAGACTGAGTCTCCAATATGTGCCAGTCAAAACCCACCAAGAGATTAAAAGCACATAGAAGAGCACATTGGAGAAAACAGAGAGAATTATTTGATGTGAAGAAAAGATTTGAAAATATAAATTAGGAACTTGTGAGAGTCAAAAATGAGAAGAAAATCCTCAAAAGGAACCTAGAAAACACTCAAAATCAATTGAAATTCAAGTACATTAGCCTGGGTGAGCATGAGGCAAATTAGGGGACCACAGCTCAGAGGCAAACAGAAGCACAGGACAGCAATGCTGCCATCCTTGCTAACCACAAGTGAGGCCAAGAAGAGATTCTGATGCTGCATTAAGAAATCATCGCCATGAAAAAGGAACTGGACCTGATATACGAATGTATTAGGCTGAAGTACACGTCGATTATAAGCTTTGAAGAGTGTCACCAGAAATTCAAAACAACAGAGAAAGAAGGAAAGGTTAGTTAGCAGAGAAGATGAGGAAGTGCTGTGTCATAGAAAATGCGGCCAAGAAAAATGAACAGGAAAATATCAGGCTCAAGAAAGAGATTGTTTCTCTTCAGAAAGAGTTAAAGGACCACATGCTCTGACAGAGAATGCTGGGGAAAGGGAAAGAGCATTAGGAACAAAAACAGAAGAGCTAAACAAACAGTTGGAAGATCTGTCACAAAAATACACTAAAGTGGAAAACTAGAAAGAGAAACTACTAGAATAAAAAGCCAAAAAGACTGCTGAGATCTTCACCATAAATGTAATGCTGAAGCTTCGTGTCCCAATGGAACAGGTGGAGGTGGGAAAAATACCTCTCAATAGCACTTTTGTGAACTTAAGGGAGGAGCTGAAGAGCAAGCAAAGGTGTGAGAAGGAGCGGCAGTTGGCCAGTCAAAGGAACTCTCCTGTGACCCTGCCAAAACACTTGCAGGTTAAGGAGCACATTGAGAAGGAGGGTGGGATCATGAAAGCAAGTCTGAGAGAAAAGGAAGAGAATAAAATGGAAGAAGTCTCCAAGGTTCAGAGTACTATACAGGAAGTAAAGAAACTAGAGACCCTAAGATACACGGAAACATCTGAGCTGATCAGGTAGCTTAGGAGACCACTCTAAAACAAGTTGGTTCTCTAGAGCTACTAGTCGTTAAGATGAAAGGAAGTAGCAAAAACAGTGGTAATAAGTGTGGAAATGTTGATACTGAACTTGTGAAAATAGCATACAGGCTCAAGCTTTCTGTCAGTTTACATATAGATATTTGCACCTAGGTAAGTTGAGGGAGGCCACTGCCTAAAACTTCTGAAAACCAGTGGGGCCTCAGCCTGACAATTCTTTGTAATGTGTGTAGGTAATTTCCAATAGGTAAATGCTGAAAAGTTGGAACTTATGGAAAGAATGGACATATGAGGAACCTCAGATCGTGAATTTGGGAAAATGGACTCCACAGAGGTAAAGCCTGGAAAGTATGAGTATTGGTATCTGTTAGTAATAGTGGACACTTTTTCAGGCTGAGCTGAGGTGTGTAATAATTCCTTGATTTGGCTTACCATTAGCTTTGGGGTCCAAAGATGGCCCTGCATCCATGGTCCAAGTTCTCAATTATTAACTAACACCCTAGGAATAAATTGGAAGTTACAATCCATTTATAGACCTTAGAGTTCAAGGCACTAGAAAGAATGAATATGACCTTAAAGGAAACTAACTAAATTAAATACAGATACTGGCCATTGCTAGGTAAGCCTCCTCCACTTTGCTCTCCTTCGAGCAAGACGTAGCTTCTATGTTAAAGGATTTAATCCCTTTGAAATACTTTAGTGTAGACCACCCCCTTTGGTTCCTAAACTTGGGAAGGTTATATTAACAGAAATGTCTAACTACAGTTTGCAGGCATTACAACATATTCTTTTATATACCTATCCTTTGGTAATCAAGGCCCCCTGGACACCTAAGAAAAACTCCACCTAAAGGGGAGGGGCCAAGATGGTGATGGAACAGCAGGGAAACACCTCAGCTCTCTCCAACCAAATAGAGTTTGGATTTCAATGCTCTGTTTCTCCAAGTGACCCACAAAAAAGGCAATTACTCCGAGAGATACAGGAAGTGAAAAAAGAAAAGGGAAAAAACTACATAGACAGTAAAGTGGGAAGACCCTTCCCCCACCCCATGTTGGTGATGGGGCTCCACCCTAAGCAGCTTAAGTGGTGGGGTTTCATGCCAGGCTGCTTAAGTGGCCAAGCTCTGTGGACCACACACTCACAAGCATCCCAAGGCTCTCAGAAGACTCCCAAGAGGTGGTGCCAACCTAGAGAATACAAGCAGAAACCTCAGAAGGCAGAGCCAGCAGGAAAACACCCCTCACCCTCCCTGACATGGTGCCTCTGCCTGGCTGGTACAAGCAGTCGAATCCAGTGAGGAGCAGCAGCAGCTGTCAGTAGTGGCGAATGACCCTAGACTGGCAGTGTGGCACCTCTGCCCTGCTGGTGTAAACAGCCTTGCCTAACCTGGAGAAGCAGTGGCAGCTGGCAGTGGTGGCAAACCACCCAGACTCCGGGCACAATGCCTCTTGGCACTAGCCCACAGGAACAGCCCAGACCAGCCCGGGGCAGCAGCGGTGAATGGGACAGCGACAGCTGCAGTGAACAACTCCAGATCGGTGATGGTTTGTGCCTCTCCATACTGGCCTGTATCAGGAGCCCAGCCTAGCCTGAGGCAGCAGCAGTGGTTAACACCTGACTCGTGGTGGGGTGCCTGGCTTGCATAAGTGGCCCAGCTGATCCTGGGGCAGTGGCAGCAGCTGGGGCAGTGGCAACAGCTGTGGCAGCAGCAACGGCATCGACAGCAGCAGTGAACAACTACGGACCTGTAGTGGGGTGCAGGGCTTCTCCATACTGGTTTTCATAAGCAGCCTAGCCCAGCCCATGGTGGCAAAGGGGGTGAACAACCCCAGACTTGAGGCAGGGTGTGGTGCTGAACAACCCCAGAAAAGCCTCATGAACTTTCCTGTCTGGACTGGCTTTGAACCTGAATACACAGATCTGGGCCTCCTGAGTGGTTAGAATTATAGGCATTCACATCAGCAAGGTCTTATTCTTGCCAACCCCCTAATTTTTTCTAAAATAGATCATTTCTTAGTTAATACAAGGAATTTAAGCAAATACAAGAGAATCAACATAATACCCTGTATTCTATCTGACCATAGTGGAATCAAACTAATTCTCAATAATAAAGCATAAAGTAGAAAATATTTAAACACATGGAAATTAAACAGAACGCAGTTGAACAATACATGGGTCACAGAAGAAATTAAAGAAGAAATTAATAACTTCCTACAATTCAATGAAAATGAAGAAACATCACAACAAAATTTAGGGGACACAGCGAAAGCAGTCTCACTGCACACATCAAGAAAACAAAGGCCAGACTGGGAAAATGGCTCAATGGTAGAACACTTGCCTTGCATGCATGAGACCCTGGGTTCGATTCCTGAGCACCACATAAGCAAAAAGAAAAAAAGCCAGAAGTAGCGCTGTGGTTCAAATGGTAGAGTGGTAGCCTTGAGCTGAAGAGCTGAGGGACAGCGCCCAGGCCCAGAGTTCAGGCCCCATGACCGGACCCTCCCTCCAAAAAAAAAAAAGAAAAAAGAAAACAAAGACCAAGTAAACAATATTATGATGCAACTAAAACTGCTAGAGAAACAAGAAAAATTTGAACCTAAAGTTGCTAGACAGAAAGAGATAATCAACACCAGAGCTGAAATTAATGAGGTAGAGACTAAGAAAATTATAAATAAAATTAATAAAATAAAAAGTTGTTTTTTTTTAAAAAAAAGTCAATAAAACTGAAGGACCACTGGCAAGAGTAACTAACAAAATAAGAGAGGAGACCCAAATCAATAATATCAGAGATATCACAGGAAAATTACAAGAGACATCCAAGACATCCAAACAGTCATAAAGAAGTAATTCCAGACTCTACTCACAAAGGAAGAAAACCTAGAAGAGAGGGATGAATTTCTACAGAGAAACACATTTCTATTCCCCCCTTTCTTTTCAGTCACGCTTCTCTACCATGTATGGTGGGGGCAGCAGTTCAGTAAACGAACATCTTTTCCTGCCTGAATAGCATGTGGTGTTCTCTTCATTGGCTACCTGATGAAACCTATCTATTTAATATACCTTACATATGGTGTCATGATTCGGATGAGGTTTTTGAGTTGGAAATATTAGAATTTCCTAACCACCACTTTTCTGTGAACCAAATTACCTTGAGACTTTTAACCAATACCATTTCTGGCCTTCACATACACATCCACATCACTTCTCCAGTCTGGTGAGTGAAACTACTCTCTATGGCTCTCTGTTGCTCAATCTCTTTGCAGATATGGCACCATGACAGAGAGCTCCTATGGCCTTTAGCCGAAAGGCTAGTCACCTATGAAGCTGAAGATGGTAGGTTTGGGCGGCTTGGCCATTTCTCTCAAGAGGGCTCTGGAGGAAGTTTGGATGCCGCTTCTGCCTGGTCAGCTCTCCTTTATTCACCAGACTGACTCTCCTACACATTTACTGGGGTGCTGTGAGTCATGCCCGAGCCGTGAAACCCCTTTGATATGCTCCCTGTGCTCTCTGGATAGCCAGAGCACCTAATGTTTTAATGCTATTCTCATATTTAGACAATTTTTGCCTCTGCAATGGTGCATGGTCAGAAGTCTGTTTACTTTCAGGCTCTCTATGCTCTCTGTTATTCATGTCCAACTTTCTATATCTCTCCCTTGTTTTCTACAACTTTTTGTATTGTGTCCTGAAGAATGCCACATTGTCTGGGTCCCAGGGACCCCCACTAGTTTCCCTCTCAAAGGCTTGCCAAACTAGGCTTGATTTTGTTTAGGCTTTCTTTGCATTTTTTCAGAAATTCACCATCTTGAGTTTGCCACATGGTGGGTTAAGGGTTTGGCCCCATCCAACCCTTACCGTTCCACCAATCTTACTACTTCTCCACCCATCGATTCTAATGTGCCTTGCTAACAAGTTGCTCTTTTCACAGACCCTGGAAACTGAGGCCCACCCATCTGATGTGCTTTGTTAGCAAAGATGTCTAAACAATGTTGTCAAAAAATTTAGGTTTTGCATTTTGCCTTTTTTGTTTTGTGTTGTGTTCTAGTACTGACAACATGATTCTAAAATATTGGGTATATCTGTCCTAAGATTCTCTCATCTAATGAATTTGTTCATTGCAGAATATTTGGTCAATTCTTGATAAGGACTAGGTAAGCTCTACTTATTCTATTTGATCTCCTTGTTGCTTTAGTTGGAAATAACAAAGGGCTTTTGTGGCAAAGATTGCAGTTCAAAGCCAGCCCGGGCTGAAAAATCCCTCAGCCTCCATTTCCCAACTAACCTGAAACAGCCAGGCAGGAAGCATTTGCTCAAGCCTCTTATCTCTAACCAGCAAACACTGCAAGTGGTACTATAACTCAAAGTGGTAGAGTGCTAGCGCAGAAGTGCTCAGGGACAGTGCACAGGCCTTGAGTTCAAACCTCCTGAATACCAACTGGGACAAACCATCCCAGCAACAAGCACCTAGACTCAGCCAGTCTGGGGAACAATGAAAAATGGAAAGGAGTAAGAGGAGATGATATCACATCATCCACTTTGTGCCTGCCCTTTCAAAATTAACCAGAGCCAGGAGATCAATAGAAGTAAGAAGACTGCCCATCTAATGTCAATACCTGTCTAACTTTCAACTGGAAAGGAATTTATATTCTTGCCTTTGTTACTTGACTTATTCTCTACCTAGTCACCAGATGTCAGAAATAGCTAGCGACATTTGTACCAACATTTTCAGCCCCAAGTCCTTCCTCTTACTATTTATTTGCTCTATAGTATTTTTTTCAGTCCCTCAATGCCTGAGTCTTCTCCAGACTTCTTCCAAAAGACTTGCCTCCTCTAGACTTCATCTAAGCACTCAATGCCCAAATGACAGCTGTTTCCTGCTGCCTTCTCCTAGAGGGGACCATATCTCAGGCTTTTACCCCTACTGTTGACACCCGTGAAAACAGGAAGTAGCCAGAGAGAATATTCACCCTTTTTCATAATTATTAAAAGGTTGGAATATAAGTTCTGAACAGGGACACCTCCCTCCCTCTTGGCTAAGTTTCAGCCCAGTATCTGTTACATAGATAACTGGCAGACCTGGAAGCAGTCACCTTCCCCTCCTGCTAGGTCACATCCTGGGCCATCTCTGGTCACATGCCTCCCATCAGACCTTAGGAGGGTCCCAGACCCTGAGATCACATCTAGATCCAGTGTGGCCACACCCTTCCCCCACCTGGCCACACCTCCTCCTGTCCCTGGCCTAGATAAGTCCTGGCACAGAGGTGGGTCCCCCCTTCCTTTTCAGCCATGCTTCCCAACCATGCATGGTGGAGGCAGCAGTTCGGTAAATAAATTCTTTTCCTGCCTGAAAAAAAATTGTCCAAACAGAATCAAGAAGAAATAAATCAATTAAACACGTCAATAACATACAATGAGATAGTAGAAGTAATCAGAAGTCTTCAAACAGGAAAAGCCCTGGACCTGATGGATTCACTACAGAATTCTATATGGCCATTTTTTTTTAATTTTTATTTATTTTTTTATTGTGAAAATACTGTACAGAGGGGTTACAAATAGATGGGAAGATAATGGGTACATTTCTTATCAAGCATTGTAGCCTCCTCCTTTGTTTCCCCTTCCCATCCCTTCCAAGCCTCCCCCCGCCCGTCACCCAATCCTCCACCCCACCAAAGTTGTAAAGTTCGTTTTTGACATGACAACTTGTACTTCTCATTGTTGCAACGGGTCAATCTGTATGGCCTTTAAAGAGGAACTAATACCCATACTTTCTAAGCTTTTCAGAGAAATAGAAACAGAGGGAGTAATCCCAAACTCATTCTATGAAGCCAGTATCACCTTGATACCCAAACCAGGCAAAGACCCCCCAAAAAAATAACTATACACCAATCTCTTTTATTAAGACAGATGCAAAGCTCCTCAATAAAATTGTAGCCAACAGAATCCGGAAACATAACAAAAAAATCATACATTATAACCAAGTAAGCTACATCCCAGAGATGCAGGGATGGTTTAAATATGTAAATCAATAAATGTAATCCATCATATCAACAGATCCAAGGTCAAGAACCACATGATTATCAACATTGATGCAGAAAAGGTTTTTGATGAAATTCAGCACTCATTCATGTTAAAAGATATGGAATAAATAGGAATATATGGAACATTTGATAAGACAATAAAAGCCTTACATGGCATATCAAAGGCCAATATTATACTTAATGGGGAAAAACTACAACCAATTACCCTAAAAAAGGAACAAGGCAAGGATGTCCACTCTCTCCACTCCTCTTCAATATAGTTATGGAATTCTTAGCCAGATCAATAAGGCAAGAAGAAGACATTAAAGGAGAGGAAGAAGATAAACTATCTATTTTTTCAGATGGCATTATTTTATAAATTAACGATACCTAAAGCTCAGCCCCAAACTCTTAGAGCTTATAAACCAATTTGGCAAAGTAGCAGGATACAAAATTAACCCACAAAAGTCAGTCGCCTTTCTGCAAACCAACAATGTACAAGCAGAAATGGAAATCAAGGAAACAACCCCATTCAAAATAAAAAAAAAGTGCTGGGCGCTGGTGGCTCACGCCTGTAATCCTAGCTACTCAGGAGGCTGAGATTTGAGGATCGCGATTCAAAGCCAGCCCGGGCAGGAGAGACCGTGAGACTCCTATCTCCAATAAACCACCAGGAAACCGGAAGTGGTGCTGTAGCTCAAGAGGTAGAGCACTCGCCTGGAGCTGAAGAGCTGAGGGACAGCGCCCGGGCCCAGAGTTCAAGCCCCATGACCGACAAAAAATAAAATAAAATAAAATAAAAAATAAAAAAGTATCTAGGAATTAAACTAACCAAAGATGTAAAGGGTCTATTTCATGGAAAGTATAAAAGCCTTAAAAATGAATCATAGAGTGTGAAGACTCAGGGTCTATGTTGAGGGGGCAGAATGATACAGGCTCCAGCCTCAGGATTATCTGAGGACTGTGTTTGGGATTAGGAAAGCTCTTGGCACGCCGTGCTAGAGAGGGAAAATGTTCTCTTTCCCTATCTCAAAACACATGTCACAGACTCCTGGGAGCTGAGGAAGTAGCTCTTCTGCTTGCTTAAACATAGATGAACAGCTGGTCAAGCATTTTCCTGAGATTGGAGAAGTGGATTGAGCTTGCCCTAAAATAGTTTAGATAATAATATACCAAGACATTTTCTCATAGGTCAAGTAAAAATGTATCTGTTGAAATTTTTGTGTGAATGTCTTCTGACCAAATCTCAGCAAAGATCATGCTTGCTTGTCTTTAAATACCCACTAACAATAAAGCACAGCAGGCAGTGGCAATTGCTGTTTGTACTCTGCATCCCCTGTGTCCTGGTGATTTTGTGATCCTTACCCAGGGACCCCAATGCAATAGACGTTGACAATAGAGGATACCAAGCAATCGAAAGATTTCCCATATTCCTGCATAGGCAGAATTAATATGGTGAAAATGGCCATACTGCCAAAATTAATAAACATATTCAATGCTATTTCCTTTAAATTTCCAGTGACCTACTTTTCTGAAATAGAGAATAGTCCAAAAATTCATATGGAACAACAAAAGACCTAGCATAGCCAAAACAATTTTAGGCAAAAGAAAGAATGCAGGAGGGATCATGATACAGGACGTCAAGCTATACTACAGAGCCATAATAACAAAGACAGCTTGGTACTGGCACAAAAAGAGACCCAAAAATAAATGAGGTAGGTTAGAGGACCCAGAAATATAGCCGCATATTGACAGTCAGTTGATATTTGACAAAGGAGCCAAAGTCATACAGTGGAAGAAGCACAACCTCTTCAACTACTGGTGTTGGGAAAATTGGCCACATGCAGAAAACTGAAAGTGGATCCTAGCCTATCACAATGCACTAACATCAACTCAAAATGGATTAAAGACCTTAACATCAAGCCTGAAACTCTGAAACAACTGCAGGACTGAGAATGATAGACACTTGAGCTTATAGGCATAGGCAGGAACTTCCAGAACAGATGCCCAGGGTCACAACAAATTTGAGAATGACTTGATGGGACTACCTTAAAATAAAAAGTTTCTGCACAGATAAAAAATAGCAACCAAACTAGAAAGAAAGCCAAATAATTGAGAAAAAATATTTAGCAACAATATATTAGACAAGGGTCTAATAGCCATTATATATGGTGAACTCAAAAACTAACTCTTCACAAATCTAACAAACCAATCTTGAAATGGTCAAGGGAGCTAAAGAGAGACTTCTCAGAAGAAGAGACGAAAAACAGCAAAGAAACACGTGAGGAAATGTTCATAATCCCTGGCTGTAAAGGAAATGCAAATAAAAACAACTCTGAGATACCACCTTACTCCATTCAGAATGGCCCACATCCTAAATTCAGCCAATGACAAATGCTGGAAGGGAGGCAAAGAAAGAGAAACATTACTGCATTGCTGGCGGTAATGTATATTAATACAACCACTTTGGAAAGCAGTCTGGAGGTATCTCAGAAAGCTAAATATCAACCTGTCCTATGAACTGGCCATACGACTCCTAGGCATCTACTCTGAACAACAGGAACCAGTATACAAAGACATATCCCTCAATGATTATTGCAGCACTGCTCACAATAGCCAAGATTTTGAAACAACCCAGATGAGCCACTACTGATAAGTGGATCCAAAAATTGTGGTGCCTATATAAAATGTAATACTATGCAGCCTTTAGAAAGGACAAAATGATGGCATTTGCAGGGAAATGAATGGAACTAGACCAAATTATTTGAGTGAGGTAAGCGAAGAACAACAAGACAAACGGAACAGTGTCTACCTGATATGTGGATGCTAAAGCAAAAATGCAAGAAAGTATGACAAAGTAAACAGGACTCGAGAAACAACGGACAGCCATTCATTTTGTTGTATCACCATTAATGACTCCATGTTCTTGACCATGTAGATGGTAGAAATATGCACGCAATGGAGGGAAGCCAGGAGGAGGAACACAATAATTGGAAAATGGAACAACATACAACACAGTGGCCCATCAGCTGCACTGGACATAGAAGAAAAATAACTAAACAACCCAAACGCAGTGATGGGAAGGGAGGAATGAGTGGGAAACAGGGAAAGAGGGAATAGCCTACACTAAGCAAAAGGAAATAAATGTAAACATCATCTGAGGTGGGAAAAATAATTTGGATTGTCAAAGCTCATAGAATTAACAAACTTTAGACCATGATAACAATAATTTGCCTTGTCAAGGTTAAAAAGTGTTTGTGACTTTAACTAAGTATTACAATTCCACAATACTGTGAAATATGTGAAATATATGTAATCACTTATCTCAATTTTTACGAAATGTGTGAGGAAGGAAGGGTTATGAGGGATGAGTGACAATGTTGTCAGACACCTTGTATTCATGTACTGTTTTGTAGGATGGGAACTTCTCTGTACAACTACTTAAAGATAATAATAATAATAATAATAATAATAATAATAATAATAATAATAATAATAAGTGTTTAAAAATAAACATTAGGATGACGATAAAAAGTTCAAATATAAAATAAGAAATTAAATCCAGTTGGAAGGAAAATTTTTTTGGAGAGAATAATATAGTTTATTCTATAGCAAGTCTCACTTCAGCATTAAATTCAAAAGTTAGACCTCAAGTAAATAAAATAAACTAAGAAATTGAGTTGAAAAAAGAAAAAAAAGAAACTCCACCCATTCTTCCTTGCCTGTACAGCTGGTGTGGGTAAAAACGCATCATGCTCCTGAATTGGAACTGAAGTGGCAAGGACCTTACTTGGTCGTGCTAACTTCACTGTTGCCTATTATATTAGCACAAAAACAGCATTAGATCCTTCAGTCTCTAGTGAAATAGGCAGTGGACCCATATATAGAGAAGGCTACAAGATGGACTGTGCAGACACTCAGAGGATCCCTTAAGGATAAGACTTACTAAGTGTTAATTAGTAATAACTAGTATGTTTCTATAATTTACTTGTTTACAATTAAATTTACATTTTAAGACTGTTCATTGTGTGGAGAGATGTGAAATTTTAGGATTTGGTAAGAAGGAATCAAGGATTTGATTGGACATGAAAACCAGTGGGGGATGTATAAAGCAGCAAAGCCATAATAATCAGCATGAACCACTAATCAATGTGGCCCCATGTCCTGGCCCACAGGAGTGCATGTGTCATGCCACCAAAGGGGAAAGGGCATGCTGCTGGAGGGGGTAGGATGTCATCCTCAAATGTGAAAAAGTTATTGAGGAATGCACAGTTCATGAAGTGATGGTTGAAAACTGTTAGGCAGGAGACCCACTGGAGTGATGGAGAGGTTCAACCTATACATAGGCTGCATGGTCAGAACAATGGAATTGGAGAAAATCAAGTGAAGACCTGGACGGAAGGAAGTGGTGAGATAGCAGGAGGGGAAAGACTTGGGAGAAGAGGAATTTGAGGGAGTGCAGGAGGGGAAGGATGTCAGAGAAGTGTACGCCTGTGGATACTGGAGAGGCCTAAAGAGAAGGAAGTGATCGAAGGGAAAAAGGGAAATGAAGGAAATGTCTATACAGAAGGAGGGAGTAAGAGCAAAGGAAAAAGTTTTACCTATTGAAGTATGGAGTTTCGGAGATGATAATTTGGGGGGTTTGTGGTTTGCACACTAATTAACTATGCGCATGGCTGCCCATTGGAGGTCTATTTGGTGGTTGGGCTGGCTTGTCACTGAGTGTACAGCCCAGGACAAGGTAAATTCAGGCCCATTTCTAGCGTAAATAAAGTTATCCTCAATGTGCCTCATTAGATTGTCTTGTGTTTTATGCTACGTATGTATACGAGTTTATAAGTGCATAGTGTCAAAGGCCACAAATTTTGTAAAATGTTATGAGGTCATAATAGGTTTGCAAAACCCAATGGGACAGTGATATCACAATGGCAATATTATGTCACAATATCAAGTCATAGTAATATTTTGATGTCATAATTAGTTGGTGATGCCATCATGGTGATGAGGTCACAATAGGTTTATGATGTCACAATGGATTGATGATATCACAATGGCATGCTAGACTTCAATTTTCCTTAACTACAAATGAGAATATAAATTCAGAATGGGATTGTGAGATCTACAAATCATGCATTGGCCTAAACGTTATGAACTCCCAACAATATGTAATGTCACATTGTGATACAATGTTCATGATATCTGACAGAGTGATGACATAATTTTCATGATATCAGAGTGCATTTCTAATATCACCTGTCATACCTGAAATAAGTAAAAAACAGATTATGAGATCAAAAAGGGCCTATGTATCACAAGGGCATCATGTCAAAGTTATGAGGAGAGGACCAGTTAATGATGTCACACTGGTGATTCTGCTTCAAAAGGTTTGTAATATTACAATGGAATAACTGATCTCAATTGTTAGACCACAATGAATATGTGGGTAAACAACCAAACTTTTTTGTCACAAAGGCCATATGTTGTTTCAAAGGTGCTAAGAGGTCATAACCGATTAAAATGTCAGAATGTGATGGTGATGTCACAATGGCAATGTGATGATGCACTAGGTTTGTGATATCATGGTGGACATGAGGTCACCCATGAAATAGTGATGCCATTGTGAGTTTGTAATGTGTCTGATTTCAATTGCTACTAGTTTACAATGAGGGTAAGAATTCAAGGAAGGAGCTAGAAAGAAGTCCTAAAACCCATGAATTTTCTAACATGTGATGTCATAATGGGTTTGTGAAAACAGAATGGTAGAGTAATATCAAAATGTCAATATGATGTCACAATATCATATCATAATAAAGTGTTAAGGGAGTTCTGAGGAAGATGGTGGAGGAAAAGCCTGAGGCTAAACAAGCTCTCTCATAGAAAGCAGTTTTAGTGTTCCAGTGAACAGTCCTAGAGTAGAGAATCACACCAAATGTGCCATCACAGTACAGAGAGTGTGGCCAGAGAGGGAAAATCCGGGCAAGGAGACAGATCTGAGCACTTGCTACTAGCCATGGCTGCAGTGGCTGCAGCAGCAGCAGCGGCGGCCATAGCCACCATCCCTACAACAGAGAGACCCCAGGACAAAGGTGCCAGACACAGCGGACAAGTGGATTCTACTCCACACCAGCAAGAACTGAGAAGGAGCAGATACCTTCATCCTTCAGATTGCAGACCAGAGAGTGACCAGGAACCAAGATTCTGACATGAATAGAACCCTGAAATCTTCACTCCTTCTCAGGGAGCAGAGGTGGGGATGCCAGCCCTCTCCCCTACCACCACTGAAGATCTCCATCTTTGATACTGACAAAGGCCAGGCTGAGCAGCTAGCTCCAACTCAGACCTTGGAAGAAAACAAAAGTGTCATTTTGCAAGTCACAGGAACTAGAAGTGACTTGCCAGGCTCAGTTCCACCCAGGGGAAAGTCACCCCGCCCAGGCAGAAAGAGCTCTGCCCTCAGAGAAATGACTTTCTTCACCGTGTAAACAGAGCCAGAGTCTATCCTTCCCTACAGAAGCCTACACAAACAACTGAAATTCAGTAAACATAAATCCTAACAATGGCTCAAGGCTGGACTCTGTGTCTCAGGAGCTAGCCCCTCAGGGAAAAGCTACTGTTTGCTGAAAGGCCTCAACCCTACCCAGAACCTAGCCTCATCACAGCATCTCCAAACTAGAGGAAATTGCCATTTCCCTCTTTTGGGATACTCAAAGCAGATCTCGCTCCCATTGAACTAGCCTGGGAGGAGGATCACAAAATCCTGCCTAACACAGAACATTTTCTGCCTGCCCAAACAAACTGACTTAAGAAACCAATCAAGCCATAGGAAAACCAAACACCACAAACAGACCAGAGACTCGACCAAGAGACTGGTTATGGACACAGGGGAGTTACAGGTTCTTCCTATTCCCCGTCCCCCCCCCCCAAAAAAAAAAAACTCAAAAAACCAAAGAACTCTTTTAAGAATTTTTTTTAAAATTTTAATTTTTAAAGTGTTTTCTGTTAATATTTTTTCTCATAATTTTTATTTTTGGTGTATGTGCGTGTGTGTGTTTAATATCTTTTGACCTTTGGTCCTTTTTATTGTTTTCATATTTTCTCTTTCTTTTTTGCATGACTTAATTGCTGTTCTGCTCATCCCTAGATATATACCTGTTGTCAATTATTACACCTTATCCCCCATTTTGTACATAATTAATCCAGAAATTTATTACTCAATTCACAACCTCTTAGGCTTAAATTCATTATGAGCAGTCTTATGTCTTTATATCTACATAATTTTCTAGTAACCAATTTAAAACATTTTTATTTCTTAGTTTTTCATGTCTCCTTTCTCTCCTCCCCTCTTTTCATTTTATTCTTTTCTTCTCTCAATATCACTTCTTTAAACTTACATAAATTGTGTTTCACTTCTTAAATTTAAATTTTTGTTTTTCTATTTTTTCTATAAAAATCTCTCCTATCATTCTGCTCAATCCATTTCCCTCTCAGAGATTAGGACTTGGTTAAATTTACTCTCCTTTACTCTATCCACATCCCTCTAGTCCTATGTTTCCCCACATTTCTACCTAAAGCTAATAATTTCTGGTTTGCCAAATCCTTCTTTGCTGTTTGTAACCCATTAATCCATGGTTGTTTGCTGTTGAATAGATTGTATCTGTTGAACTATATTGTATTTGAAGCCATTTTGATTGTGCGACTACAGGACTCTGGTTTATGCTTGCCTTAAAATAGTATTCTAGCACAAAATTAGTGTTACTTTCATACCAAATTGGCAGAATAACCTGGAAGAACACAAGAAAAATGGCAAGTCCAGGTGTCTGAACTCCCACTCATGATAATCAGGTGACAGAATATTTAATGAATAATCCAGAGGAGAGTTATCAAAAGCTCTAGAAACACTGCTGGTAAACATGGTGAATGAAATGAAAACTTGCAAAGGACTCAGTGTGAGTATGAGAGAGAGCGAGAGGAGGCAAACAAAAATTAATACAGGAATCTTGAGAGCATTAGGAAGATACTTAAAGATTAAAACAGGAATTGCATAAGCAGGTTGAGAACAGTCAAAGAAAAATACAGGGATAACAAGAGAAGGCTGAAAACAGTCATAGAGAATTACAGGAAATGTGTGAATGTGAGGAAACTTATCAAAGTGTAATACAGGAATTGAGAGAGCAGGATGAGAATAGACGAAGATCAATACAGGTATTCATGGAATCCATAAACAGACAGCTGAAAAAATTCAGAGAGATCACAAAAGGAATGATGAATGAAGCCCAACAGAAGGAATAGGAGTCCAAGTAAACCATAACCAATCAACTAAGTGATTTGAGAATAAACACTCAACATCAATATATAAACGCTATTGAAACAATATCTAAACAATATCTAAAATATCTAATATTGAAACAATATCTAAAACAAATCTCCAACAAAGAATTTGAAGCCATCAAAGCCGACCAATTAGAAGGAAAAGAAATTAAAAAAAAAAAACAAAGTAGAAAGACTTGACAGTAAGTTAGACCATGCAGAAGATCGAATCTCGGAGATTGAAGACAGCATGGATATTATAGAGAAAGTACATACAATTATCCAAGACAAATCCTAGAAATATGATCTATTCAATATTTGGAAGACACCATCTGAAGGCCAATGTAAGGATACTGGGTGTAGAGGAGCACCTAGAGACAGAAGTTAATGGTCTAGAAAATTTATTTAACAGAATCCTAGCAGAGAACTTGCCAAACATGCAAAAATATAGGCCTATTCAGATACAAGAAGCTATTAGAACCCCATATAGACCAGACCAGAACAGAACATCCCACCATCACATTGTAATCTGCACAGGATCAATCCAGACCAAGGAAAGGATCCTTAAAATTGTCAAGGAGAACAGATCAATCGCCTCTAAAAGGAAAACAATCAGAATAACCTCAGATTTCTCAATAGAGATGAATAAAACAAGAGCCTGGCATGATGTATGCCATGTCCTAAAGATAAATAAGTATCAGCCAAGAATACTGTTCCCAGATAAACCCTCCTTCAAATAAAACAGTCAAATAAAAACAGTCCATTGCAAAGAAAAATTGAAACAATATATCTCCATCAAACCAGCTGTACAAAAGATACTTAAAGATGTCCTACACATAAAAAATGAACAAGACCACAGTAACGGGCGAGAAACTGCATTCAAGGGAATAAAATTAGAACTCAACACCAAAAGCCAAAAATGAAGTCCTGTAACATATGGAGATTGAACAACACACTGTTGAATCACAAATAGGTCATGGAAGAGATTAGGAAGGAAATACAAATGTTTATGATATTCAACACAAATGAACACACAAATTACCAGCTCCTCTGGGACACAGCAAAGACAGTACAGAGAGGCACGTTTATAGCTATGAGTTCCTATATCAATAAAGTAGAGAGATCTGAAACCAACAATTTAATAAGACATCTGAACCTACTTAAAAAAGAGCAGCAGGATAAACCCCAATCCAAGAAATGGAAAGAGATAATTAAAATTAAATCAGAATTAAATGAATTAGAATCCAAAAACACCATATAAAGAATCAACAAAACAAAGAATTGAAAAATTTAACAAAATTGATAGACCCTTAGCAATTCTTACCAAAGAAGACAAGACACCCAAATAAGCTCAAAGATGAGAATGGAAACATCACCACAGAAACAACTAATATTCAGAACAGTATAAGGGATTACTTCTCAAACCATTATGCTAATAATTTTTTTTACTAGCTAATATCGACTTACAGAAACTCAACCAAGATGAGATAAATCAAGTAACATGACCATATCAAGCATAGAAATAGAAAGAACAATAAGAAACCTCCCATCTAAGAAAAGCCCAGGACCAGACGGATTTACAAAGGAATTCCACAAGGCCTTCAAAGCAGAGCTCACACCAATACTCCAACACTCTTCAATGAAATTGACAGAGAAAGTTCACTACAGAATTCTTTCTATGAAGCCATCATAATCCACATCCCAATGTTAGGCAGGGACTCATCAAAGAAAGAGAACTATAAACCCATTTCTTTGATGAACATTGATGTAAAACACCTCAACAAAATTTTGGCCAATCCATTTCTTTGATGAACATTGATGTAAAACACCTCAACAAAATTTTGGCCAATCGACTTCAACATTTCATCCAAAAAATCAAACACAATGATAAATCACTATTTATTTCAGTCATGCAAAGCTGGTTCAATATATGCAAATCAATTAATGTAACTCATCACATCAACAAGAGCAAGAACAAGAACCACATGGTTATCTCAATAGATGCAGAAAAAGCATTTGACAAGATCCAACACCCCTTTATAATGAAGGCTCTGGAAATACTATGAATCCAGGGAACATTCCTCAGTACAATAAAGGCTGTATATGACAAACCTACAGCCAGCATTATACTTAATGGTGAAAAACTAAAGCCATTTTCTCTTAAATCAGGAAGGAGACAAGGATGTCCACTCTGTCCGCTTCTCTTCAATCTAGTATTAGAATGACTATCTACAGCAATAAGAAAAGATGCAAATAAAAAAGAGATGCAAATAGGGAAAGATGAAGTAAAATTCTCCGTCTTTGAGATGACATGATCTTGTATTTAAAGAATCACAAGGACCCACTCAGAAATTACTCATGCTGATTCAAAACTTTGGTAAAGTAGCAGGATATAAAATTAACTCTCAGAAATCAATGACTTTTCTGTATGCCAACAATGAGTAAAGCATGGCTGAAATTAAGAAAGAAACTCCATTCATAATACCCTACAAAAAATAAAATACCTAGGAATTAACTTAATCAAAGAAGTGAAGGACCTTTATGATGAAAACTTTAAAAACCTTAAAAAGGGCTGGGCTCTGGTGGCTCACGCCTGTAATCCTAGCTACTCAGGAGGCTGAGATCTGAGGATCGCGGTTCAAAGCCAACCGGGGCAGGAGAGACCATGAGACTCCTATCTCCAATAAACCACCAGAAAACCGGAAGTGGCGCTGTAGCTCAAGTGGTAGAGCGCTCGCCTTGAGCTGAAGATCTGAGGGACAGCGCCCAGGCCCGGAGTTCAAGCCCCACGACCAAAAACAACAACAAAAAAACCTGAAAAAGGAAATCAAAATAGAACTTAGAAAATGACAAAAACTCCCATTGCTCCTGAATTAGAAAAATCAAACTCATGAAAATGGTAATACTTCCCAAGGCTATCTACAAATTCAATGTGATACCTATCAATATTCCAAACTCATTCTTCAAGGAAATAGAAGAGACAATCCAAAAATACATATGGAATAATAAAAGACCCTGAATAGCAAAAACAATCCTCAACAGAAACAACAGTGCTGAAGGAATATCAATACCAAATTTCAAACTGTACTACAAAACCATAGTAATCAAAACAGCTTGGTACTTGCACAAAAACAGACCTCAGGATCAATGGAATAGAATTGAAAACCCAGAAAATGAACACACAGACCTATAGCCACCTAAACTTTGAGAAGGGAGCTAAAAAATAGAATGCAAGAAAGACAGCCTCTTCAGTAAATGGTGTTGGCAAAGTTGGTTAATCACTTGTAGAAAACTAAAGCTAGATCCTTATATATCACCCTGTACCAGAATCAACTACAAATGGATCAAAGACCTCGGAGTGAAAGCAGACACCCTAAAAACATTACAGGACAAAATAGAATTTACTGTAGGTATCCTTGGAACAGGACTAAATTTTCTTAGTAGAGATCCATAAACACAACAAATCAAAGAAAGGTTGGACAAATGAGATTGCATGAAATTGCAGAGCTTCTGCATGGCAAAGGACAAAGCTCCCAAAATCAATAGAAAGCCCATGGATTAGGAGAAGATCTTCACTAGCCATAAAAGGGACAAGGATCTCATATCTAAAATATACTTGAAATTCAAAAAATTAAATCCCCCAACAACAAATCCTCAAAGAAACCACTGCCCAATAAATAAGTGGGCTAAAGACTTACAGAGAATGTTCTCCGAAGAGGAAAGTAGGATCACCAATCGACACATGAAGAAATGCTCATCCTCCCTAGCCATAAAAGAAATGCAAATCTAAACAACACTGAACTACAACATCACTCCAATTAGAATGACTATAATCAAGAACTCTAATAACTACAGATGCTGGACGGGATGTTGGTGAGATTGTAAACTTGTTCAACCACTTTGCAAAGTAGTATAGAGGTTCCTCAAAAGACTCTACATAGAGCTCCTTAATGACCCATCAATCCCACTTTTGGGCATTTATCCAAGTGATCACAAACAAGAACATACTAAAGCTACTAGCACAACTGTGTTCATTGCAGCATTATTTACCATAGTTAAGATATGGAACCCACCCAGATGCCCCTCAGTAGATGAAGGGGTCAAGAAAATTGGTATATATACACAATGAAAGTCTATGCCTCCATCAGAAAGAATGACATTGCCCCATTTGTTAGGAAATAGAAATACTTGGAAAAAATTAAATTAAGTGAAGTAAGCCAGGCCCAAAGTAATATAGGTCCCATGGTTTCCTTTATTTGCAATAACTAATTTATGTCTGAGACAAGCAGAAACG
This sequence comes from Dipodomys merriami, assembly GCF_024711535.1. Taxonomy (NCBI): domain Eukaryota; kingdom Metazoa; phylum Chordata; class Mammalia; order Rodentia; family Heteromyidae; genus Dipodomys; species Dipodomys merriami. Next base: position 2,017,688 of record NW_027202538.1, on the reverse strand, counting down.
GTCATATGTGATGTTAGGCAAAATGAACCCCATGGTAAGGACTCAAATTGTTTTTCTTTCTTGCTATTGTTTCTAGCATATTTATAAGATGATTTCTCTGTTGCTTTGCATGTTCCTACTCCACGGTATAACCCGTATTTTCAGTATATTTGATGTTGGTATAATTTGGGGAGGGGAATAGATAAACAAATTGGGATACAGGGTGACCCATTGCAACAATGACATGTATAAAACGTTATGTCGAAAACCAAACTTGATAACTTTGGCGTGGCATGGGGGCATGCAGAGGGGGAGATGGGAAGGGATGAGAAGGGGAAACAAAGAAGATAACAATGATTGATAAGAAATGTACTCATTACCTTATTTGTGTAATTGTAAATCCTCTATATATTTTTACCATAAAATATCATGAAATAATAAAGTAAAAATCCATGTCAATTTTTTTGTCGGTCATGGGCCTTGAACTCCAAGCCTTGGCACTGTCCCTCAGCTCAAGGACACCACTATACCACTTGAGCCACAGTGCCATTTCTAGTTTTCAAGCGTTATATTGGAGATAAGTGTATCACAGACTTTTCTGTCCAGGCTGGCTTTGAACCACTATCCTCAGATCTCAGACTTTTGGGTAGCTAGGATTACAGGCATGAGTCAACAAAGCCCAGATCCAAGACAACTTTAAAAAAGCAAGCTTATTGAAACTTCTGGCTTTTTCCAAGAAACAATCTTACATTTTCAGCATTAGTTTATAACTATGAGTTACTTTTAGATGTTACTGTGAGTTTTTCAATAGAATCAAATATAAGTTTTATTATTATTAAGTAGCTCACAAAAATCCACTGTAATTGATTTTCCCCAAAGTCAATTATTACATACTATATTGCTCACTATTATTGTTAGAGTCTATATTACATATAGTGTGAAGTGAACCATTTCATATAAATTAGTAGATGCTATTTTAGCATTATAAATTCACATCTGTGATTTTAAATGAAGGAAAGAATATTTTCAAGTTAAAATGAAATATGAATGTGTAGTGTGTCCCAACTGAACCAAAAATTCTGAGTTCATACAAAATTATTTTCTTTCCACTAAAGTCTTTGAAGTAACACTATTAGAAATAGTGAGGCAAGAGGAGGAAGAATTAAAATCATGTCAAACAATGTGTCTGTTATTCTGCTAACCCCTCCTCTTTGATGACCTGCCAATTCCCACTTTGTCACAAGGCTTCAAATGTCTCTCAGAATTCTATTTGGAAAAGTTCTCAATCACTGATTCTTTTTGTACTTTCTGTTATATGACACAAAATATAGACACAAAACAATTGAAATGAACTGCACACATATGTTGAAGTCACCACAACTGGAAAAACAACCAACAAAGTAGAACTCCCCCAGGAACAAAAACCTGTTGTGTCCAGTTTTTTATGAAAGCACAAATAACGCAAATACATGTTAACTTGGAGGAGAGCCATAAAGATAACTGTGTCTCAAAAATATGGTTGTGTTAATTTGTAATTAAATTCATCTAGATGAACCTAATATAGCAAATCCTTTGAATGGATAAAATTGTTTAAAACAAATGTGACTGTATTTGGAGTGAGATCTGCACATATTTAAAAGAATAAAATAACAAAATCATGACATACTTTAAAAATTCAGAAATGCAATGAATAAGTCCAATAATATCCATATTGAAAACTAATTCCTACTGATTTAACAAGAAAAAATATACAACTAATACAATCTGAGCAGTATACATGAGTCTACATAATTTTAAACTTCTCCAAATTACACTTTGTAGAAGACTGAATGTGGGTTATCTAAAGGAAAACTTCAACACATGATATAAATGAATTAAAAATCTCATGAAAAGAGAAAAGTAGTTACTGGAAAATACTAGTTTAATAAATGGTGGTCAAAATCTTTCTAGTACTGAAAAAATTGCACACCTATTTAGTTAGATTCAGAAAAAGACCCAAGTTATTAGAACGGTGCTTCTTTGGGTGGGAGCCACTAGATTGACAAGGAAATGCCTGTGCTCCAACTTGTACCTTGTCCCAGAGGAGGAACTAACAAACTCAGGAGAGACACTGCTGAGTCTATTTGTGTGTGCGTTTGTGTGTGTGTGTATGCATAAGAGAGAGAGAGAGAGAGAGAGAGAGAGAGAGAGACAGAGACAGAGACAGAGACAGAGACAGAGACAGAGACAGAGACAGAGAGACAGAGAGACAGAGACAGAGAGACAGAGAGACAGAGAGACAGAGAGACAGAGAGACAGAGACAGAGACAGAGAGACAGAGAGAAAGAGAGACAGAGAGACAGAGAGACAGAGAGAGACAGAGAGAGAGACAGAGAGAGAGTGTGGGGGGATGGAGAGGCAGAGAGAGGAAGAGAGAGAGAGGGAGAGAAAAAAGGAGAGAGAGATCATCTTTCTCCTTATACCTGCCTGTCTGTGCTCAGGTGAGTGATCAGTTGGCAAATTGCAGGTGCTGCTTGGAGTCTTCTGTCACAGGTCTGTATTTATGTATCACAGGTCTGGATTTATGTGTGTGTGTGTGTGTGTGTGTGTGTGTGTGTGTGTGTGTGTGTGTGTGTGTGTTAGGAGAGCAGGGAGAACAATGAAAACATATTTAAGTCACTGTGTCTAAAAAAGAGCAAAAGCATTTGTGTGTGTGTGTGTGTGTGTGTGTGTGTGTGTGTGTGTGTGTGTGTGTATTTGTTCTTCTTTTTTCATCAATGCCAAGTATGAGTCCAGCCATAATTTTTGTATTCTCCTTCACCGTTTCATGGCTCCTTTGGGGAAATTTTCAGTAGACGTTCCTTTCCACCTACCTCTTCCCCTATTCCTATTGCCCACAGTAGCAGCTGGGCCTGTGTGGGTCTCCCCTAGGAGGCCTGTGTGAATTGCAGACCAGAGTGGACAACTGTCCTTCTGTCTTCAGCCAGAAGGCTCATGAGGCAAGGGTGAATGCAGCCGTACTCTTTTAGCCAGACAGTCTGCTCTCGTGTGTATAGTTGGAGCTAATTCAAGGGTTGGGAATGTGTCTGCCAAACATAATTAAGGAACTAGATACGGTGGGAGGGGGGAAGTAGGACAGGGGCTGTGAGGGTAGGAGGGTCTGGGGAGTGGCGAATGGTGTGACATGGCACATGGTTCACCACGACCGAGGATGAGAAGGCAACCTTACCCAGGGCATTGACTGTGTCCGTGGGCATCTGGGAAGGGTGCTCCAGGCCCCCACTGGTGACATGGATTCCGTCCTGGGGCATTGTACCAGTGGTCAATCATCCCTGGGGCCCTGCAAACTCCAATCTGTGTCCTGCCTGGGCAGTTTCCAGCTGGGCAGTGCTAGGTAAGTGCATTCCCCCTGCAGAGCTTGCTCGGTATCAGGCCATGGCAGTTAGCTAGGGCTCTCTGAATGCCAGTTTCTGTAACCTGCTCTAGGCTGTCTGGAAGGAAAAGGGGACTGCTGACTTTGGAACCCTTTGTTGGAACAAATTAAATACCACATTTTCCAGGGTTTTACCTTGAAGCTGGCAATTTGCACTAACACCTGGGATTATGGGTCAAATTAGATGGACCATATCAGCCACCAAACAATGACGTTCAAAGCAGCACAGGTAGAGTTCCCTAGCCAGATAGTCTCCTGCTATGAACGTCATGCCTTGACTGCCTTTCTCTGGCAGCTGGTGATTCTATTCCTGCTCTCTCTAGGGTGACCACCACAGCCGACATCATGGAGAACAGAGATTGTGACCTCGCTATCCCCAGCCTGCCAACTGTGAACAGAGATGATTCCCAGCACCTGCACTGGACTCTTGGAGATTCAGAAACCCGAGATGCTTCGATGATCCTTTCTCTGCAACATGAATCTTGGGTGCCGGATATGGTAGACCATCCTGGCTGACCCCATGAGGAGAAGAGGAGGACACTTCAGCCAGGCCTTCAGCTCAAGGCAACCTCTATCACACCTGTTTGGGGAATTGAGTGCCACAGAGATGGTCAGCCGCTGGACAGAGATCTTTGAGAAGATAGGCATCCCAGAGGCCCCAGAATCCAGAAAGTACATCGTGGCTCACTTCTTCGGAGCCAAAACAGTTAAGTGCAGTGGCACCAGGAGGGTGGGAAGACGGAGGATGGAGAACTGTGGGAGAGCTACATCAGGCTTCCCCTCCACCAGGATGCTTACCTGTATCAGATGGGACTTTTCTGTGGTATTGTCATAGGAAGGTGCTCATTTATTTATCCAACAAACAGTTTCAGTGTGAGCCAGGCTCTGAGGGGTTCATAGACAATGAAAGGTTCCAGTGCTGGTTCCACAGCACATGAAGAAACCTTGGTTTGAGCTGGATACCGATGCTTCATACCTGTCATACTAGCTACTAAGAGGCTGAGATGTGAGGATAGAGGCTTAAGGCTGGGGCAGGAAAGCCTGTAAGATTGTTATCTCCAACTAACTAACAAAAAGAAAACAGCAGAAGTGGATGTGTGACTGAAGCTGTAGTCTGTTAGCCTTGAGTAAAAAGGCTCAGGGACATCACCCAGGTTCTGAGTTCAAAGCCCAAGAGTGAGAGAAACACAGGAAAGAGAGAGAGAGAGGAGGGAATTACAGAATGAGAAAAGGAAGGAAGGAAGGAAGGAAGGAAGAAGGAAGAACATGCAAGCCTTGGTTTGGAGTCCCTGGATCAAGGGAGCCAACCATTCACACCTCTGTGGGGACAGTTTCAGAGCATAAAGGCAGTATGTAGGACTAAGCCACTGACCCTTCAGCAACTTCATGACATCCAGGAGCCTTGTGGTCACCGACTACAGAGGGAAGCAGCCTCGGGTAGATCCTTGGGCTCAGGGTGGGTCATCAGGTTTCAACCATCTCTAGCCCCAAGGAGTTTATTTTCTGGTCAGATAAGAAGGAAATGTCTAAGGGCTAGGGAGGTTTTGGGGTGATGGAGTGTCAAGAGGGGGGAGCAAGGGATAAAAAGGAAGATGAAGAGGGAGGATGATCCCAGGTCAGGTGTGTCAGGACCTTGCCTGTCAACCTAGATCATCAGTGATAGAGCTTTTGACCCAGCCACCTTGCTATTAAATGTCCTGGTGCCTGTTGACCACCTGGCTATCATCCACCACAGGATGCCTGTGCAGTATGACTTTGGGGACTGGGATTTACAGGTTCAATCTGAAGATCACATCCCCAGTGTTCATTTCTCGACCAGAGACAGAGGTAAGCATGCCACTGGCACAGGACAGACAGGGAATGAGGGCGGGAGTCGGGATCGGTGGTGCCCCAAGATTTCCTCGAGTGGGCGTTAGGACCCCGTGATTGCCATTCTCAGAGGCAGAGGTGGGTGCCTTTGCTGGCTCAGCCTTTAGTCTAGATGGCAGATCTGGGACTCAGAGAGGGTAAACTGAAGGTGGGGAAGGGTTGGATAGAGGCAGGTGGGAAAACTAGAGACACTAGGCTCTGAGCAGGGTTGTTTCTTTGAGGATACTCACCACCTAGGAACATTCCTGGGATGGATGAGCCCTTTTCTCCTTCCCGAGAGAGAGGGACCCTTGGCCCAGAAATCCTTTTGTTCCCACATCTTGTGGTTGGATATCTAGAACTCACCTCACTGTCCAGTATTGAGGCAGTACAGTGAGAGATCCTGAGTGTTTGATAAGGTCAGGGGATCCTCAGTATGAGATTGTACTTGAGTGTCCTAACTAGGTTCATGGTCAGTCCCATCTAAGACTGTCATGATGTAGGACATAGAATCTAAAGAATCAGAGCATGATGGGGCCTGTTCTGGGAGTCTTGAGTATTATGTGTTAACTTCAAGCTCCCATGTGCCCACCTGCTTCTCTTTCTTGGGTGGGTCTTTGCTAGAAAAAGCATGAAACTAGGGACTGGGTCCTATCCCTTGGCTTTGATGCTGAAAGCTAGCACACTACCATTTGAGCCACAGCTCCACTTCCAACTTTTTTTGGTTAATTGGAGATAAAGAGTTCTCATGGACTTTGGAGCCAAGGGTGGCATGCAACTGCAGTCCTCAAATCTCAGTCTCCTGAGGAGATAGGATGACAAGCATGGAAAATACATTTCACTGGATGCCAATAGCTCATGGCTGTCATCCTAGGTACTCAGGAGCTGAGATCTGAGGACCGTGGGTCAAAGCCAGCCTGTTCTGGAAAGACCCTGAGACTCTTGTCATCAAGGAACTGCCAGAAAACCGGAAGTGGTGCTGTGGCTCAAGTTGTTGAGTGCTTGCTTTGAGCTGAAGAGATCAGGGACAGCAACCAGGCCCAGAGTTCAAGCCCCACAACAGACAAAACGGAAGAGAGTAAGGCATCTTTGTCTGCAAAGGATGGGGAAGGTGGGGGGGAGGCAAGCGGATGCTGGGTTGGGAGACCAGGTGCTGGCCTAACTCTACAGACATTTCTAAGAACTCCCCAAGTTTGCCCCAGTTTGAAGCCACAGCTTCAGGAGGATGTGGCCTGTGGCAGGCAGGGATTGGGCGAATGGGTGCAGGGATGGGATTGTTATGTCTGTATTCTCTCCAATGAAGGATGGATTTGGATGCTGGGTGTCAGAGTCTGAAGTGAAGGTTTGCAAGAAGTTTGTGGCCTGATGAATTGGGTTTCCTCTGGGTATATGAAGGTGGCTGAAGCCAGAAGTCTCCAGTGCTCACAACTGTCATCCTAGCTACTCGTAAAGCTGTAAAGACCACGGTTCAAAGCCATCTTGGGCAGGAAAGTCTGTGAGACTCGATGTCCAATGGGCCACCAGAGAACAGGAAGTAGTGCTGTGGCTCAATTGGGGAGTGCTCATCTTCAGCTGAAGAGCTGAGGGACAGTACCCTGGCCTAGAGTTCAAACCCCATGACCAACAACAAAATAAGAGGTGACTAAGTTTTCTGTATAGCAGTGTGTATGGTAGGAAATTCCATGCTGGCTTATGAGACATTTCAGATATGTGAGAGGCTCATTGTTTTGTCTACAGTGGGTCTGAGGTTGGGAGTGCCACCTTCTTGGGGATGAGATGTGACCCTAATGGAGGGAGTTCATGGTTCCGTTCTCAGGGACTGCGGAAGCCTTGGGCTATACGTGTGTGTGTGTGTGTGTGTGTGTGTGTGTGTGTGTGTGTGTGTGTCTGTGTGTGTGTGTGTGTCTGTGTGTCTGTGTCTGTGTGTCTGTGTGTCTGTCTGTGTCTGTGTCTGTGTGTGTTTGGAGGTAGAAAAACTGGGCCTTGAACTCAGGGCCTCGGTGCTGTTCCTGTGCTTTTGTGCTCAAAGCTAGTTCTCTGACCCTTGAGCCACAGCTCCACCTCTGGCTATTTGGTGGTTCACTGTAGATAAGAGCCTCACAGACTTTCCTGCTTGAGCTGGCTTTGAACAGTGATCCTCAGATGTCAGCCTCCTGAGTAACTAGGATGACAGGCAGGAGCCACCTGAGCTGGCTTTGTGTGTGTGTGTGTGTGTGTGTGTGTGTGTGTGTGTGTGTGTGTGTGTGTGTGTGTGTGTGGTGTGTGTGTAGATGTGGGTTGTAACAAGGAGTACCTGAACCTTTGGTAACTTCTAACCCTGTCTTTGGGGGGTGAATGGGCTTTATGGCTGAGGTCTGGGGGCCTGGAAGGGTGAGATGCTTGAAGGGGACTCAGGACCACTAAATTATAAGATGAAGGGATTTTTGTGCCCTGTAACTGTTCACTCCCTTGGGCCTGGTTGGTGACAGAGGGAGATTGGGAGGATTTGGGGGTGGGGACCATAGGGGATGGCTCGCAGGGGGACAGGGAACATGGCTAGCACTTAGTATGCATGTGAGCCCCATTAGTATGGAGCATATTGGCATGGGTCAGACTCTGGGTCTTCTCATCAAGACGTCTGATGGGAGAGGACATCCCTATTTTAAATGTTGACCTGTGATCTTCAGATCTCAGCCTCCTGAGTATCTAGGATTATAGGCATGAGTCTCTGGCACCGGGCCTCTGATTCTTTTCGGTATATTAGGGTTTGAATTCAAGGCCTTAGGCTTTCCAGTCAGGTTTTCTACCATGGGAGCCAAGCCTTTCTGTCTTGGTCATTTCTGAGATAGACACTCAATATATGCTCAGGCTAGGCTGGATTGCAGTCCTCCTGTGACAGAAAGTGGCCACCATGCCTGGTCCTCTGTAACTGGGATGCTAGACATGTAGCACCATGTTCAGTCATTGGTTTAGATGGATTATCCCAAACTCTTAATACATGGCAGCTGATTCTTGACCACAGTTGAAGCTCTGCATTGGGCCTCAACCATCTGACCTTAGTCTCTTCACAGGACAGTTGTGAGGAAAGAAGGGATCAATACAGGGGGATCTGTGGGGCAGGGCCAGGCATAGAGGGAGCAGTCATAAGATATGGTTCTTGGTAATTATGTGAGCATATGACAGGAAGATACCTGGAAAGGGCTCAGATGGGGCCTATTATTTATCATGCTGCAGGTATGGGATTATGAAACAAAACATGGCTCTCTTTCATCCTTACCCTATCTTATGAGCAAGGGGATCCTTCAATGTTCAGTTTTGTAGCTGGAGAAGATGAGGCACAGAGAAACTGGGTGACCTACTCATGACTCCCAGCTGACAGAAAGGTCGGCCTGACTTCTCTGCCATGCTCCCTAGGACAATGAGTGCTATTCAGTCCACTTCTTGTGGTGGGAAGTCCACTTATTGTCAATTGTGGGGCTTGAACTCTGGGCCTGGGTACTGTCTCCAAGCTCCTCAGATAAAGGCTAGCACTCTACCACTTGAGCCACAGCACCACTTCTGGTTTTCTGGTGGTTCTTTGGAGATAAGAGTCTCACAGACATTCCTGCCTGGGCTGGCTATTAACCATGATCCTCATATCTCAGCCTCCTGTGTAGTTACCATATAGGCCTGTGCTACTGGCACCCGGCTTACTTGTAATTCTGACTTTCTCTCTCTCTCACTCTCTCACAGGAACTGGTTGAATAGATGTTGGAGGAGGTGACCAAGGGTCCCCATGCAGCTGAAACTCAAAGTTTCCCTCTCATTCTGGAGGTGGGCTGTGGTTCAGGAGCTGTCTCACTCAGCCTGTTGAACTAGCTCCTTGAGGTAAGCCTCTCTGTGCCTGGGATAGACTGTGATGGTTATTCCTTGTCAGTCCATCTGGTGAGTCCTTCCCCACTACACTCTGCTAAGACAGTTAAAGGAAAGTGGATGAGGAAGTGTCGCGTTGTCCAACCACACAGCATGATCCTGGGCCTCTGATCCTCACCGCCACCTATCTGGCCAGACCATGATTATAAGAAAATGAATTCACTCTATGTCTACCTCACTTTGCTGGGGTGTATTGTTTCGGGAAGGGGGGTCGGTGTGCAGAGGAAAGACCCGAGTACTAACACCTCCTGGGGAACATTTGTTCTTGTGACAGAGCCAAGTCATTGCTGTGGATAAGGAAGAAGCCGCCATCAGACTGACCCGGAACAATGCTCAAAGGTAGGTAGGCTGTTGAAGTATCAAACCCACCCATGTCTGCTTCCCACTCACAACAAGGGGGGTGCAGTGAGGGTGGCCCGACACTGGCCCTAGGGGATTATACATGGATGGTGGCGGTCAGGTGACAGTGGCTCTCACCCGTCATCCTGGCTATTTAGAAGGCTGAGCTCTGATCGTCATGACTAAGAGCCAGCCCAGGCAGGAGAGTCTGAGAGATTCTAATCTCCCATAAACCACGTCTCCCCACACAAAAAAGCCAAATGTGGTACTGTCGCTCAAGTGTTAGAGCCTCAGCCTTGAGTAAAAGAAGCTCAGGGCCTGAATCCAAGACCTAGGACTCACAAAAACATAAAATAAATGAATAGTGGGCACCTGTTATCTTACTTCCAAAAAGGATGGATTCAGTCTTCTCTCTGGTAGTTGTAGCCAAAGGTAAGGGGCTTCCCTTGATGTTCCTCTAAACTTCTCTGTCTCTCTATTATCTCTCCCCGCTTCACTTGGTGTGACCTTATGTACCCTCTTCTACCCACTTTCCTTGGGGTGGAGATACTGGATGTACTCACCATTGGGAGAATGAAGCACCAGAGAGATGGGGGTAGGTATCCCCGAAACTCATAGTCAAACACACACACACTCACCTAGCCAACTCAAACTAGCCTTTCCCAAAGACACTTTATCTCTTTGGATTAACTGACCTAGGAGAGGAACTTGATCCCCTGTAAATGACTATATTAATTAAGGCTTGCTAGTTGACATGTGATAAACAAAAGCTCAAAAGAAAAGCTCTGGTGCCTGTCACCTCTGGCTCAGGATCACACCTGACAACCTGGCTCCTCAAGAGGCAGACATCTGAGGATTAAAATTTGAAGCCAGCCATAAGCTGAAAAGTCAGTGAGACTCTACTCTCTATGGAACCACCCAAAACCAGAAGTGGAGCTGTGGCTCAGGTGGTAGAGTACCAGTCTTGAGTACGAAAACTCAGAGAGACAGCTCCCAGACCCTCAGTTCAAGCCCAAACAAAGAAATGGCTCCATTTATTACCCCCAGACTGCCTGGGCCTTGAGTACCTTGTCACGGAGTTAAATACAGCACTGGTCCTTGGGTAATGTATCAGAGACTTCAGAAAGACATTGGGTGGTGGAAGCCAGGCCTTCCCCTTTGTATGCTCTCAACCCACATCAACTGTAAGGCAGAGCATGACAAGACCAGCAGCTTGCAGAGTGGAAAAGATCTTCCTCTGCCAGGGTTTTCGGAGTGGGCTTCTTAGAGACAGCACTTGAAAGGGAGCATTGCTTAACAAGGAGGATCTGACAGGAAGCACAGAGAGCAAAGATGCAGTAGATAAAGGACAACATAGCGGAGTGTGTTCATTTCCAGCCAGGGCTGCTGGTGAAAAACTCAGTAAATATATGCAAGACTGTGCCGAGACAGGCCCAAGGTGTCACAGAAGAACAGCGATCCAAGGTTGGGATTGTGTCTTAGCAGTAGTGGGCTCGCGTGGCACACAGGAAACCCTGGTTTTGTTTCCTAGGTTCTGCATACACAGAAAAAGCCAGAAGTCTCACCTTGGCTCAGGTGGAAGAGCGCTCACCTGGAGCAAAAGTAACTCAGGGACAGTGCCTGGGCCATGAGGTCAAGACCCAGGACTGTCAATATAAAACAGCACTCCACGGGTCCTGGGTGACAGGTGGATGGCTATGCCCTGTAGCTCTTAGTAGATCAATCCATGCATTGTGTCTCCTTCTTTGACAGAGGGGATCTGGACACTCCTTCTGTCCTGAGCATTCTTGGACCCACTTATCAGCAACTCTCCCAACATTTTCCACTGGGACATGGAGAAGCTGGCCCCAGATATTCTCAGGTACTGGTTGGGTGGGGCGGAGGGATACAGGGCAGGCTGCAGAAATCCTAGTGGGTCTGATCTGCTCCGGAAGACCAGGCCATCCAGAGGAGGCGGATGGGAGCTTAGAGAGGGGTAGTGATGTGAAGGGGGCCCTTTAATACCCATGGCCCTACCCAGATTCCGAGCCTCCATTTGCCATGCTTGAGGGAGGCAGAGGAGTGTCTAGGTGGTAGTGTTTAGAGGAGAATATGTTGGAAATTCTAAAGAATGAGAAACCTTAAGTCCCAAGCTGGTGGCTCACGCCTGTCATCCTGGCTACTTGGGAGGCTGAGATCCAGAGGATCTTGTTTCCCAGCCCAGGCAGAAAAGTCATGAGAGTCTCATCTCCAATCTCCAACCAGAATGGCTCAAGTGGTAGAGCACTGGCCTTGAGCAAAAATCATCATCAGGGACAGTACCCAATCCCTGATTTCAATCCCCTCAACCAAAAAAAAAAAAAAACAAAAACAAAACAAAAAAAAAAAAACAAAACAAAACAAAAAAGAACGCATCCCTTGCTTGCAAGAGATGGTGAAGGAATGCGGTTGCTGTGGTTGGGAGAACAAGTGCTGGCCTCACTGTACAGACATTTCTAAGAACTCCCCAGGTTTGCCCCAGTGTGAAGTCACAGCAGGGTGTGCATTGCCTTACCAAGAACTTCAGAGGTTGTGTCCTATCTTAGGCAAGGAGTGGGCAAATGTGAGCAGAGGTGGGAGGGTAGCCAAGATTTGGGAACAGCCTGTGAAGAGGCAATGAGGAATGATAAATGATTGATAGCCACCAGGCCCCAGAGGTCTAGGCTCACATCCAACAGAGGGATAGAGAATATGGAGCCAGAAACTTTGACAACTCCTACAGTCTAGAAACTGTGGTCTCTCTGGAGGGAGTGGGCGGATGCTAGGTGTCATGATGGGACACCTCAGCTAGAATATCAAGCTTCAGTTATTAAATGGCAGAGAAGGATACTTTGTTCAAGTTTCCGGCTCAGACTTAGTACTCTTCAGGGCTTGTCCTAGCTTGCCCAGGTTGGGGGGCTGGGCATTGGCAACCTGCTGAATGCCCATCATACATGCAGCATCCATCCATACACAGAGACATGGTGTTATTGCCTCCTTTGGGGGGGGCAGTTCCGTGTTTGTACTATGAGCCTAGGCCCTTTCCCTGAGCTACTTTTGCTCAAGGGTAGTGCTCTGCCCTTGAGCCACAGCCCCATTCAGGTTTGTTTTTCCTGTAATCTCTTAGAAATAAGAGTGTCATGGACTTTCCTGACCCAGTTAAATTCAAATTGGCATTCTCTACATCTCAGCCTCCTGAGCAACTAGGATTACAGGCAGGAGCCCCTGGGTCATGGTTTTCATTTCTTCTTATTGTTCTTTTTGTAATCGTAACAATTTGAAATCTTCACGGTGTCATTCCAATAGTTTGCATTCAAAGTAAACTACCCAGGCTTGGAGTTCGATTGCCAGGACTGCCACCCACAAATGGAAGGAGATCCTGACAAACTCATTCCTATTCATGTGAATGCTAATGGAATGTTATAAAATTAATAATTAAATTTGCAGTTAATTCATGATTCTATTTTATAATTCCACACAAAAATTATTGGATTTATATCTTCCATTCAAGCACCATGGTGTGATTCCCCTAATGGAAGGATATTGAATAATTTTTAATTAGTGCTTCTATAAGTATTCTACTAGGATACTTTATTAAATGGAGGCATAATTTCATAACTAATAATTGGTAATAATGTATATAATGTATATAATTGAATTTCCTCACATTCCCTCTCTCTTTATGGATATATATATATATATATATATATATATATATATATATATATACACACATCTATCTATCTATCTATCTAACTGTCTACCAATCTACACAATCGATCTGTTTATACTCTTGTCACTACTGGGGCTCAGTGGTAGAGTGCTTGCCTAGTACATACAAAGTCTTGGGTTCAATCTTCACTACCATGTGCACAGAAAAATCCAGAAATTGTGCTGTTGCTCAAGCAATGGAGCACTAGCTTTGAGCATAAAAGCTTAGGGACGGTGTCTAGACTCTTACTCAACACCCAGGAATGGCACCAAAAAAAGATAGAATGTTCTGACTGCAACTATATAATGGTAGCACTGCAAATATCTCATCACAGAGCAAGCCAGAAGTCTAATGCTGACAGCTGCCATCTAACCTGACTTAGCCAGAGGTAAACAGCTGCAACCCAGCTCCACAGAACCAGATGGTGCTGGCTCCATCACCACTGTCATCCAAGATACTCGGGGGCTGAGATCTGACACTGGTGGTTTAAAACCCAGCCCTGGTAGGAAGTCGGCGAAATTCTGAGCTGCGGCACAAAGTGGTAGAGTTCTAGCCTTGAGCAAAAGATCATAGGATAGTACCCCCAACCTTTCAGTGAAATTCCCGTGGCTGACTCCACCTCCCCCAAAAAACCCATCCCTTTTAATCATTAGTTGTGAACTTTATGTGGTTCGTTATGTGTTTCTGAAAGAATGGTGATACTGATGAAAGCACCCTAACACTGACAGCTTGTGGGATATAGCTATGTGATGAGTCCTTAATGAGGTGTTGTGTGCTGAGTCCTTCACGGGGTAAATTCTTTCACTTGGTCCTTGTAAGAACTTCAGAAGTCGATTGTGCAGATGAGAATCTTGAGGCTCAGATATGTCCCCATGTCATTGCCAATTGTGTATGTACCTAACTCTAGTGAGTTGTCTCCTGCAGACAATTGTTTTGGTTTATTTTTCTTGGTCGTGAACCTTGAACTCAGGGCCTACCTACTGAACCTTCTCTGTTGGGCTCATGGCCAGCACCCCACCATGTGGAGCCAAGAACCCTCTTGCAACAGAGTGTTACAGTCTAGGCATCTGTAGCTGAGGTCTGTCATCCTGCCTACTCAGGAAGCTGAGATATGACGACCTCGGTTCCAAACTATCGCAGACACAAAAGGTCCCATGAGACTATTATCTCCTATTCACCACTTAGAAACTTGAAGTGGAAGCTGGGTGTCAGCAACTCGCACCTGTTATCCTAGCTGAGAGCTGAGGATCACAGTCCAAAGCCAGCCTGGGCAAGAAATTCCTTGAGATGCTTCTCTCCAGTGAATTAACAAAAACCTTCAGGGGTGCTGTAGCTCAAGTGGTAGAGCACTTGTATTTAGCTGAAGAGCTCAAGGACAGCACCCAGGCCTAGACTTCAATTCCTCCGACTTACAAGAAAAGAAAGAAAGAAACTGAAGTGGATTGCTGGGAATGTGTCTTAGGGTAGAGTGCTTTGCATGTATGAATCCCTGGGCTTGATTATTTAGTACCACATCACTAAAATAAAGCCTGAAGTGGCTCTGTGGCTCAAGTGGTAGAGTGCTATCTTTGTACAGGTGAAACTCAGTTACAGTGTTCAGGTCCTGAGTTCAAGCTCCAGGACAAGTGTATGCATACACATTCATACACACAGACACACAGACACACAGACACACAGACACACAGACACACAGACACACAGACACAGACACACAGACACAGACACACACACACACACACACACACACACACAGATACCAGAAGTGAAGTTGTGACACCAAATGGTAAAGCACTGAGCTTCGGTTCTGAGGTCATGGTCAGCACCCAGGCCCTGTGTTTAACCCCAAAACGTAGCCACCCAGGACCCAACTAGGAGAGGTCAAAGGTTTCAAAACCTGATGAGCTTCACCAGCTCTAGATGACAGGAAGCATTGTGATATTACACATGTGCTTAGATTTAGCAAGCTTCCAGAACCTAGGAAGGCACTGTTGCCAATAATGAATCATTTTATTAGGTTCACCTCCCTTGTTGTCTGCCAGAAGGACCCTTGAATTAATTGTAGCAATTTATTTCAACACTGGAACATAGTCTAACAAAGACAGGATAAGTGCAGGGAACTTGGCCTATCACAGGAGGTGGCACAAATGGAGGCTTCCTGTCAAAATAGCACTGAGGAGAGAGATAGCTTGAGTTTCAAAGTGGCCTTTTTTCTCCTAGCCTTCAAAGCCTGCCCACACTCCTGCTCACTAATTGGCCCAGATGGAGTTGTTTGTTATGCAGCTTTTGTCTGCCTTTTTTCTGCCTCTTCCAACAATGAGGCAGACTTCCTCCAGCAGTCCCTGGTGTGGAGAAAACCTCAGGCTACACTGGGATCAGTGAGGGGAGCCCCAGAACATGCACTGTCTTGAAATCACTGTCTGTGCTATGAAATCATTTTATTCAAAGCAAATTTCCTAGCTTGGTGCCTTTCATCTTAGAGATTCTAACCTTCATCGATAGAAATACATGCATACATATATGGGGAGACATGGAGTTACTTTTTTTTTTGGCAGGTCCAGGGGTTGTATTATGAGCATTTTGCTCAAGGGTATCACTCTGTCCTTGAGCCACAGCCTCACTCATGGCAATTTTTTATTTCTGTGATCCCACAGAAATAACAGTGCTGTGGACTTTCCTGTCCTGGCTGAATTCAAACTGCCTTTCTCTACCTCTCAGACTCCTGAAGAGCTAGGATTACAGGCAGGCACAAATGACACCTGGCTTTCTTTTCTTCTTATTCTTTTTTCACTGTGACAAACTGAAATCTTCACAGTGTCGTTCTAATGGTTTGGGTTTTGAAGTAAACTACCCAGGCCTAGAGTTCGAATGCCAGGATTGCCTCCTACAAATGGAGGGAGATCTTGAGAAAATCTTCACTATTCATGTGAATGCTTAATGGAGTCTTATAAAAGTAATTATCTTTGCATGATTCTCTTATAGAATGTCATGATTCTCTTATAGTTCATGATTCTCTTATAGAATGTCACACAAAAAGTATTGGATTATGTCTTTCATTCTAGCACCATGGTGTGATAGTCCAAATTAAGGAATACTGACTACATTTACATTAATGCTTCAATAAGTATTCAACCATGATACTTCATTAAATGGAGGCATAATTTAATAATAATTCATAATATATATATAATTTAATATCCTCACATTGTCTCTCTCTCATATATAGCAAACTACACATTTATCTATCTATCTCTATATCAATCTCAATCTCTATATCTATATATATATCTATCAACCACTACTATGGCTTGTTTCCAGGTCCTCAGAAGTGGCTGGCAGCTCAGTTTGCCAAGGGCTTTTTTTCTACACTGATCTTTTCATGAATTGGGCATTGTGGGCTGTGAGTTCAAATCCTAGCATGGCCAAAATTTTATATGTGGAGTCAGAAGTAAATTTTGACACATTTTTTCCTTCTCTGTGAAAGTCCTGGCTCTCAGTATGATATATAGTATAACCCATATGTAAATATATCCATGTGATAAGATGTAATAAATGAAATAAATGTTATATATGTAATAATACTAAATAAAATAAAAAATAAGGGTAATAAATGTCATATAGAATAAACCAATGTATGTAAATAGATCTCATATATGAATATTATTTTTATCAATGGTGGGGCTTGAATTCAGGCCCTGGAAACTGTACTGAAATTGTTGTATTCAATGACAGTGAGCTTCCTCTGCCCCACAGTGACACAGAATTGCCCAGGCCCTGAGTTCAAATTCCAGGACTTCCAGAAAAATGGTGCAAATTCCAAGCTAAGACCTTATTTTTTTTTTTTTGGCCAGGCCTGGGGCTTGAACTCAGCTTGTGGCAACTCTGCCTCAGCTTCTATCAACCAAGGCTGGGGTGCAGCCTCTGGACCCACAGCCCATCATGAGATCCTAGGACCCGAGTTCAAATCTTGGGACTCACAAAAAAAAAAAAGGAGAAGTGCTGGGAAGGTGGCTCATTAATAGAGTGTGCTTGCCTTTCATGCATAAGGCCCTGGGTTTGATTCCGCAGCACTATATAAACAGAAAAAACCTGGAAGTAGTGCTATGTCTCAAGTGGTAGAGCGATAGTCTTGAGCTGAAAAGTTGATGGACAGCACCCAGATTCAGAGTTTTGGCCTCAATACCGAAAAAAAAAAAGAAGAAGAAAGAGAGGGGAAAAAAGGAGAAGGATAAAACTGAGAAGTTCCAGAAGGCGGTTTTACATAGTTTATTCCTTTGCATTGCAACCATCCTGGGTCTAAATGACAGGGCCAAGAAAGTATACATGACCTTGTACTGCTGAAGTTTGGTGGACTATCATGGAAGCCATAGCCAAAACCAGCAACCTAGGCCCGGGGTTTGAATCTCACCACTGCCACCTACGAATGGTGGGAGATACTAAGAAATGCATTCCAATATATATCCACACGAATGGAATGTTGTAAAGTAACAATTACATTAGTAGTTAGTGTATGATTATGTTATAAAATTATACACAATAATTATAGTACATTGACTAATTTTCAATTAATACTTTGTTATATATTCATCCACCATTCTTACATAAAGGAAGGAATAATTTATCGATACGTTGTAGCAATATTGTATATAAAATCAAATAATATACAGATATCTCTGTCTTGTTTTAAACATACATGCATATATATATATATATATTTCTATATATCTATGAAACAATCTATATATCTGTTTCTACATTTGTCATTCCTGGGGCTCAGTGGTACAGTGCTTGCCTAGTACATACAAAGCCCTGGGTTTGATTCCTCTCTACTGTATGCACAGAAACATCCAGAAGTCATGCTGTCACTCAAGCAGCTGGGCACTAGCTGAGCATAAAAGCTTAGGGACTGTGTCTAGACTGTTACTCAAGACCCAGGAATGGCACCAAAAAAAGATAGACTATTCTAACTGCAACTATATAAGGATAGCACTGCAAGTACCTTATCACAGAGCAAGCTGGGAGTCTGAAGCTGATGGTTGCCATCTAACCTGACTTAGCCAGAGGTCAACAGCTGCAGCCCAACACCATGGAACCAGACACTGCTGGCTCACCCCTAGCTGCTCAGAGGATGAGGTCAGACACTGGTGGGTTGAAAACTCAGCCCTGGCAGGAAGTCTGCCAGACTATAAGCTGTGCCTCAAATTGGTAGAGATGTAGCCTTGAGGAAAAGATCTTAGGACAGTACCTCCAACCTATGAGTGCAATCCCTGAGGCTGATGACCCTATCCACAAAACCACCCCTCTAAACCGTTAGATGTAAACTTGTGCAGTTTGTGACATGTATCTGAAAGAATGGTGATACTGATGAAAGCACCCTAATTCGAATGAGAGTTTGTGGGATACAGCTATGTGATGAGTCCTTCCAAGGGTGGTAGGTCATTCATGGGGTACTGTGTGCTGAGCCCTTCACAGGGTCCTATGTACTGAGTCCTTCACAAGTTATACTGTTTCATCTGGTCCTTTTTAAGAGTTACAGAAGTAAGGTGATTGTGCAGAGGCTCATATATGTCCCTAAGGCAGAGTCGAATTTTTGTATACACTGAGTTCTAGTGATTTGTCCCCTGCAGACAATTGTTTTGGTTTAGTTTTCTCCATCACGAACCCTGAACTCAGAGCATAGGTGCTGACTTTCTTCTTGGGCTCATGGCTAACGTTCTACCATGTGGAGCCAAGGACCTCCTTGCAGCAAAGTGTCACAGCTTATGTGTCTTTAGCTGAGGTCTATCATCCTGCCTGCTCAGGATGCTGAGGATCTTGGTTCAAAACTATCCCAGATTACGGTCCAAAGCCAGCCTTGGCGGGAAATTCTTTGAGATGGTTATTTCCAATAAACTACCAGAAAGCCTAAAGGGGTGCTGTAGCTCAAGTGGTAGAGCACTAGACATGAGCTAAAGAGCTCAGAGACAGGACTCAGGCCCAGACTTCAACTCCTCCAACTTACAAGAAAGAAAGAAAGAAAGAAACTGGAAGTGGAGTACTGGGAATGTTTCTTAGAGGTAGACTGCTTTGCATTTGTGAAACCCAGGGTTTGAATTCTCAGTACCATATTCCTAGGGAAAAAAATGCCTGAGTGGTTAGGAATTGAGTTCAAGCACCAGGACTGGTGTATGCACGCGCACACACACACACACACACACACACACACACACACACACACACACACACACACACACACACACACACACACGGAGGCACCGTTGCTAATAATGAATAATTCAATTAGGTTCAGCTCCCTAATTGTCTGCCAGAAGGACTCTTGAATTAGTTGTAGCAGTTTGTTTCAACACTGAAACATAGGCTTATAAAGACAGGATGAGTGCAGGGAACTTGGCCTGCCACGGGAGATGGCACAAATGAAGACTTCCTGTCAAAACAGAGCACTAGAACGAGAGATAGCTTGGGGTACAAAGAGGCCTTTTTCTCCTGACCTTCAGAGCCTGCCCACACACATCTTCCCTAAATGCTCCACATTAATTGTTTGTTTCACAGCTTTACAGAAGTGAGGCTTTTTCTCTGCCTGTTCCAACAATGAGGCAGACTTCATCCAGCAGCCTGGGGTATGAAGAACCCTTCAGGCTACACTGGGAACATTGAGGGGAGCCAGGGAACATGCACCATCTTGAAAGTACTCTCTGTGCTATGAAATCATTCTATTCAAAGCAAATTTCCTAGCTGGGTGCCTTTCAACATAGCAACTCTGCATGTTCACTGATACAAATACATGGATACATTCACAGACACATGGAGTTACTGGTTCTTTTTTTTTGGTGGCAGTTTCTGAGGCTTGAACTGTGAGCCTAGACATTTTCTCTGAGCTCCTTTTGCTCAAGGAAGCATTTTATTGTGTCTTAAACCATGATTACCCTAGGCTGGGGTGCAGCTTTTACACCCACAGATGATTCAGGGATCCTAGGACCCAAGTTCAACTCCCATCTCTGGCAAAACAAAAACAAAAACAAAAACAAAAACAAAAAAACATCAAACCAACAAAAATGGAGGAGGAAAAATACCAGGAAGTTTTATACAACAGTTTTACCTTTGTTTCCTTAGCACTGTGACCCTCCTGGGTCTCAATGACTTGGCTTGAAAATTGTATGTGACTTTGCATGGACGACGGCTGGGGGCTGTCAGTGAAGCCTGAGTCCAATCCAGACACCTAGGCCCTGAGTTCGATCCCAGGACTGCCACCTACACAGGCTGAAGATCCTAGGAAACTTGTTCCTATTTATAGAAATACTAATACAATGTTTGAAATGTACTAATTAAATTACTAATTAGCTAGTCATTCCAGTATATGATTGTAAGCAATAAATATAGGTCATTGATTAATTAATACTTTATTAAGTCTCCTACTGTGATTAATTATTGGAGGCATAATTTTATACCAACTAATTGGTAATAATATAATATATAAAAATAAGATATAGACATGACTCTTTATATACGGTTATACACTAGAATCTACATAAATGTCTATCTGTGTCTCTCTGTATCATTTATAGATGCTTATACATATATAAATATACACACACTCACGTGTGCTCACACACACATACACACACACATACACACACGCACACACTGCATTCTAAGCATCTATCTGTTTATATATTGGCCATTCCTAGGGCTTGATCTCAGGTCCTCAAATTTGCCCGCCAACTTCACTTGCATCAGTCTGGTGTGCTAACATTTACCCATTCATGAAGTGGGCCTGCTAGGCCCTGAGTTCAAGTCACAGAACTGCCAAAAACTTAATCCTAGTGGAAAACCAGCTGTCCCACTTGTTTTCATCAGTGAAATCCTCGGTCTCAGGAATGATGTACAATACATAGGAAAATCTATGTCTCATGTAATATGATACAAAAAATGATATATGTGTAATCATACTCACTAAAATATATAAGAAATAAAACACAAAATAAAATGAATACATTAACTGCAATATGTAGTAAATATGTGTATGTAAATATAAATCATTTATTTAAAATGTATATGAATATTATTTTTTCGAGTGCTAAGACTTGACTTCAGGCTGAAGGAACAGGCCTGACTTTCTTGTCTTCCAGCATGGTGATCTTCCCCATCACCCACAGTGCTGCAGATTTACCCACACCCTGAGTTCAAATCTCAGACCTGGCATAAAAAATGGTCTGAATTCCAAGTCAAGGAGTCTCATAATATTTTAAATATGTTTAATATATGTATGTATGTATGTATGTTCAGATGAAATGGAAATAGAGCAACTATGAACTCAAAAGGAATGTGCAAAGAAGACATAGGCACAAAGTAGAATGTCCCAAGAAATGCTGAAGTATAATTTCAAATAATATGCTCAGGTTTGAGGGTGTGTTCAAAGTACAGCTTCAATAATGTAGTTGGATATCTTGGGGAAAAAACTGCTTTAAACTATTCTGGGATAATTGTACAAGTAGAAGTCCCTAACTCTGACTCTAATCAGCCACAACATCATCAACTTAGGGACAATTTTCCAAGTGCAAAGTGAGAAAAAGAAGGCTCATCACAGTTAGTGTTTAGGTTGAAGCAATGGCAATCACATAACTTTTCTTACAAGTGTTCATTTATTTTGGAGCAGTAAAGTAAGTAAAAGCCAAGTAAATATTCTGCATGTACCTAAATTAAGTGGGACGTATTATATTGGAAGTTATAGATTATGTCTTTTTATACTCTAACTTGGGACAATGATCTACTGTCAGTTATTTTCTTCTCTTCCCCTCTTTTGCCATTCCACTTACACAATTATTATTTAAAGAGACATGCTTGAGCTTGCATTTCTAAATTCTTCAAAATTATCTGAACTATATCATACTTCTAGCAGTTTCCTATATCTTTCTCAAGGGAAATATTTTGTCACTACCATTTTTGTCCTATATGATATATCTTCTTGCCTAATTAAGTCTAAGATATACAAAATAAACTCATCCAGATACCTCAACAATTGTACCACTATAAAATACTATCTTACTTAGAAATGATTTTAGTATATCTGGTGAGTTGGCATGTCATTTTTGAATGACCATAAATAATACTTACATGCAATCATGTTTTAAACCAATATGCCACTCAGTAGATGAACGAATTGACAAAATGTGATTTATATATACACGGTGGAATTCTATACTTCTAATTCATAAGGAAATAGAAAGACTTGGAAAAATCCTACTAAGTAAAATAAACAAGCCACAAAGTAACAGATTCATGGTTTTCCTCATTTGTAATAAGTAGGAAATGTCTAGGATAGTCCTAGCAGATGAACAGAATTTCTCAACAGCTATGTATACATGACCATATAAGATGATGCTGAGCAAAATGAACTCCTGGATATTGAAACAGAGGATTTTCTTTGTGGTTGTTGTTTTTAATGTACTAGGTGATTTCTTTTTTCTTTTGTGTTTTCCCCTATGGTTTATCCCCTGCTGTATTTGATTTCAGTATCCTGTGTATTGTGCATACATTTATCTTAATTTGGCAAGGGAAAAGGCACAACAAAATTGTGAGACAAAGGACAAAGGACAAACCAATGCTCACAATACTCACAAGACAACATGTTGGAAATTTACATTACAACTTGTCAGGAGTATTGGGGTGAAGGAAAAGTCGGAGAAAAATGAGGGAGGGTGTAAAAATTTCGACATGTTATGTATTCACTACCTTACAATTACTACAACCCCTTCTATATATCACCTTGACAATAAAATTAAATTTAAAAATGAGCTGCATAAAATATAATTTCACTGTATTGGTATAGTAAATATTATTCTATGTATATTACTTTTTTAAAAAAATGAACATTTTAGCTGCTAATTTGAATTAATTACCCCTTTATCAGAGGGACATCAATTGGAATGTTATCAAACTATACAATATTTTCAGAATATGCTTGCCATTATTTTGAAAAAAATATTTTTAATATTTTCTCATACTAAATCAGAAAACAGTTCAATTCTATGGAAACTCCTAACTTTTAAAACTTAATAATTTTTAAGAGGACAGAATATATATGGTCTTCAACATTCCTATGACTACTAACTACTCATTTTCAAATTCTGAACATGCCATACCAGAGACATTCAAAACAGTATCTGTTTGCATTTTATTTAAATCTGCAATAGATGCAGTTTCCAATGAGGTGTTACATATTTAAAAGTCAACAGAAAAAGTACACACATTTTGGTAGAAGATAAAACTATGAAGTATCTATAATAATTAATTCCTCAAAAGCAAACATTTGTTCATCAGAGTAAGCTATTATTTCTATGAGAATCAATCCCAATTTTTATTCCATAAAATCATCCTAGACTAACAGTTTCCAATTTGTAAGGTACACCTTAAAATTCCCTAAATTCACATCATGACTAACTTATCACTATTGTGAAGAAATACTACACTTCTGCTAATGTGATGCCCTTCGTCTTGCGGAAAGAACACTATACTAAATTTTGCTGCATCGTTTTCCCCCCAGTGGAATTCCTGAGATCAGAGCACTTGCAAATATTATTTTTATTTTTATTTTATATTTATTTTATTATATATATATATATATATATTATCTATCATAGATATTCAGGAGATCTGAATATCGATCTGAAGATTATGGTTCAAAGCCCACCCAAGCAGGAAGCTTCCTTAAATTCTTATCTCCAATAAACTGCTCATGAAAATCTAGTCACAAGTGGCACTGAGGTTCAAATGGTAGAGCAGTAGCCTTGAGCAAAACAGGCTCAGGAACAGTGCGCAGACCCAGAGGTCAAGCCCTAGGACAAAACAAACAACAAAAACAAAATAAAACCAAACCCCCAAACCTTGTATTTTCTCATTGTATACAGAGGTAAATAATTAAGGAAATTTCTTCTTGTGTTTTGTATAGGTAGAAGAAAAAAGATGTCACACAATTGCTCTTTTCATATTATGTTACACCAAAATCTCAAAAGATTGCTCGTTTTCTAAATTTATAAATTAATATCAATTTGTTGACAACTTTGTCATGTTACACATGAACTGTTGGAATTGTCTAGGAATATTCTAGGCAAATAGAATGCCAGAATCATTTGTGAATTTCTAAATTAAATCTTCTACTTGAAAAGAATTTTGTAGTATCCTATTGAATATTAAATTTCAAACAAAAATTTTTATTTTAAATCTAAATTCTAATTTAGCCAGGTCTACAAAGTCTTACATTAAATGAACTTTCCTATTTCTCCAAGCTTATACTTTTGTAATACTTCATCATTTCTTTGCAATCTAACAGAATGATTCTTACTTTTTCAAATTTTTGGTTGGGAATCATGAGCTCTTTAGCATCTAGGCATGTTCTGTAATGAAGACAATATTTAAAACACAACTGAGGATTATATATTAGTGAAAGACCCCAGACTCCTGGGATACTTTCGTCTACGGGAGGGCGCCCCAGAAACCAAGACTCCAAACCAGTAGATGCAACAAGCAAGAGGAGTTTATTCAGTGTTTGCGCAAAAGGCCTCTCTGCCCCAGCAAGGGAGAGAGCCCCGAGCAGCGGTTACAGGCATTCTTAAAGGCAAAAACCACAAGATTAGCATATAACACCAGGTGTCCCAGGATTGGCCCATTTAAAAGTCACTATACACTCCAGCAATCATTTTTACTATGGGGGGAAGTTTATAACACTCTTTGTAAAACAGATGGCTCGGGCAAGTATAGGAAGAGCGGTCACCCTGGAGGGGAGTTTACATAGTTACAGGCTTGGTATTGATTAACATTTGGCCTAGTTTGCTGGACTTGCCAGGTGGTCCTTATCTTGGGTCTGTATCTTGGGTCCCATTTGACCACTTAGGGAATTTCCAAACAGGAACTAGAAAAACATACCTGTTTGTTCTTTATTTATGACCACAGACCTTGTCCCAGGGCCGGCATCTGGGCTCCAGAGACTTTTTACTCAATTCCTTATTTCCAGAAAGGGGGGGGGGTAATGCTAGCGCGAGCAAGTTTACAAAAGCGAAATCAGCAGTTAACAATTGTAAAATGAAACTCTAATTTTTAATCTTTCCATTAATTGCATTTCAATAGGAAACTTGACTTCTCAAAACATAATGACAAAATTAGCCCAAACTTCCAACTGTGTATGCTTTCCTTGTTTATTTTTTATTCCTTTCTTGGTTTGTTTTATTGAGACAAAATTATACTACCTAGTCCAGGGAATGTATCACTATGTAATTCCACTTTCTAATCTCCTGTCTTAGTCTGAGTGCTAGAATTCCTGGCTTGTATCACATTGTCCTACCATTGTTTGTTGGTTTATTTAGATACAGACTCCAATAACATTTTCCACTAGACTGATGGGTCAGACTGTTCATGTACTATGTTCAAAGCTATTCTAACATTTGACACAGGATATGAACATTTTCAGATGCACCTGAAGGGGTCTCTGATTGATTCCTCCATGGATACGATCCCTTTATTAATGATGACTTGACTTTCTATCTCTAGCCCCTACCTATATAATATTCTCAAGCTTTTTTTGGGAAAGTTCCCTTGAGGACTTTCTAATATTAAAAATTATCACTTGATTCTAGTCTTACTCAGGAAATATTTTCTATTATTTTCTAACTTTTCTACACATTCTGCGAGTTGTTTCATATGTGTGTTTGAACATATATGTGCCTCTGTATGTGCATGTTTGTATATATGTATGCAAAAACCTCAAGTTCTTATTCAGCAATCTTGCTGAATTCCATCACTTGAGCCATTCTTCCAATGTAGCTTTTGGCTAGTTAATTATAGATAGTGTCTCAAAGACTGTTCTGCCCAGGCCGGATGCAAACTGAACTTCCCAGACTCCTTTACATTATTAGGCTTTATTTATCCAGGAGTATCAACTCTTCAACTACAAACATTTTTGTGATTGTAAAATCTAAGCTGTAGCCCAGATTTTTAACTCGAGTTCATATAAAGATAGATGGACATACACATTTCATATGCTGAGTGTACACTGTTAGAAATATGATCCTAAGCAAGTTTCCAGTGGCTCACGCTTATAGTCCTAGCTACCCAGGAGGCTGAGACTGAGGATTGCAGTTCAAATCCAGCACGGGTAGGAAATTTTCTGAGGCACTTATCGCCAATGAAGCACCAGAAAATTGGAAGAGGTGCTGTGGCTCAAGAGGTAGAGCACAAGCTTTGAGCTGAAGAGTAGAGGGACAGTGCCCAGGCCTGGAGTTCAGGCCCCACTAGCATCAAAAAAAGAAAAAAGAAAGAAAGAAAAAGAAAAAGAAAGCAAAAGAGAAAAAGAAATGTGATCTTAGGCACCAGTTCATTGCTAGTATAATTCATGCTCCCTCAACATGCCCTTTTTTCCAGTTAAGTCCATGCTCTTATATCTGACTTGCTTGGAACCAGAATTATTATTCCATTCTACATTTTTTTTTTTTTACAAATTTGCATGATTAGCTAGCATGTTTAGAGCTAGTAGAAGAAAGAGAGTGGCCTCATCCTTCATGTTCCACTTAGGAGTAATGCTTTCTCTATATCACTCCCATAGATCTACATACTGGCCTTGGCTTTATTGTTTCAAAGTTGTCTCATTTGCAGAGACATAAGCATAGAACTTCTCTTTCTTCTATTCCTATTGTTTCTCCTTCTATTAACTTATGTAAACTTGGGAAATAATGCACAATACACACACTAACAAAAAATGTTTCTGAGACCTTTCTTCCCACTTAAAATTGGTCTTAATTTACAAAGCACTTAGGAAATTTGAAGTTAATGTACTCCAGGATAATTTTTTTTCGTTTTTTATTGTGAAAATGGTGTACAGAGGGGTTAGAGTTACATAAGTAAGTTAATGAATACATTATCTAATAAGCATTGTTACCTCCTCATTTGTTTTTCCCCTGCCATCCCTTTTCTCCCCACCATCCAAATCCCCCCTCCCATCCCCAAATTGTAAAGTTCGTTTTCAACATAGAGTCTTGTTCATCTCATTGTTATGATGGGTCATACTGTGTCCTTGTTTCAGAATTTTATTTTCCTTCCACTCCCACAGTAGAAAAATGTATATGCAAGATGCAGGTCACCAACATCAAATACAGTGAAAACGGGTTATACCATGGAGGAAGAAAATAGAAGATAGATAAAAAAAATCACAGCATAGTAATAAAAGAGTTCCTGCTTGACTTGACTCCCTGCTGCCTCTGACTGTCTCCAGGGCTAGGGGAAGCTGGGGAATGGGCAAGCGGCGCTCTTACCTTTCCTTGGACCCAGTCCATCTTCCTCGGGATGGACCAAGACCCAACATCTGGCACCTAACATGGGTCACAAAAGGAAAATATTCCAGCCGAGGGTAAGGGGTCTCTAAGGGTAAGTGAAATCCTTAGTATGGGTAATGCTATCTCAGAGAAGGAGGAGGAGGGGGCAACATTAGGCCTAGAGGGAGTAAAAGAGGACTTGGGAAGTGGGAAGGAAAAGGGGTTACCCCCTCTGACTTGGGTGCCCCTGATGGTCCTAGGCCCTCACCCTATTCCCACAATTGGGGGGAAGGTACAGTGCCCTATGCGGCCCTACAAAGGGACCTGGGAGATCTGGACCCCTACAGACCTTCCACTGAGAAGCTGAGGGCCAGGGAAATAACCTATACTGAGTCCTACCTTGTAAAGTAAGGGCCACCTGGGAGCCTGGACCCTGGGCCAAAGGATTCAATTCCCCAAGCGTATTCAGTCAATCTGGCACCGGAGCTAACAGACCCTTGGAATAATATCCATGGGAAGCCAAGGATATTAATCAGCTCTGCAAGGCAGTGAAAGAGGATGGTCCGGACTCTCCTTGGGCCCAGACCCTATTACAGGACATTGTTTATCACACTTGTGTCCCTAAGGACTGGCTAGATGTGACTAAAGATGTCCTCACCAGTTCTCAGTTTATTAAATCGTGTGCCTTCTTTAAGGAGGAATGCAGAGGGCAGGAGGAGAATACCTGGGAGGCTCAACCCACAATACCGATTACTGATGCTATGTTAACAGGGACAGGTGAAAGATATTCCACCGGCATCCCACAGGCCGCAATACCTGGCCTGTACTGTTACCAGGTGAGGCAGGCAGGACTTGCCAAGTGGTACTAATTGGATGAAGGGCCCACTGAGTCCCCCATAGCAGGAGTGAGACAAAAACTGGGTGAGCTTCTACCTGATTTTATAGATCAAGTCCAACAGAGTGTTCACCGCAAGTCGCCAGCAGGGAACCTCTGAGATCAGTTTGTAAAGCTACTGGTTTGGGAAGGGATGAATGCAGACCACCACACAGCCTGTGTGGGATTGAAAGAGTGTTCCCTAGCACATGGGTGGTGGCCTCACAGGATGTGGAATGCAACAGCCCAGGCCCAATCACTCTCTTTACCTTTACAGGCTCAGACATCTGCAATGTCTGAGGCTATTACCCAGGCTCTGGCAGCCCAGGGCCAAGGAATCCCAAGCCCATCAGGAAGAGGGACTTGTTTTAAATGAGAACAGGAGGGCCCCTTTAAGAGGGACTATTCACAACAATCCCCCCTGGCCCCCCACCAACCAGCCCAGGGGGTTCCAAACCACCTCCTACACCCTGCCCCAGGTGCAGAAAGGGGTACCATTGGAAAAAGGATTGTCAATCCAAATTTGATTTAGATGAGAAAGCTTTAAACTAGGGAAGAGACATCTTCCAGCCCCGTTAGCTCAAGGAGGAACCCCTTCTGCTGTAAGGCCCAGGCAGCCTCATGACAGGACGACCCAGGCCCATTGGACCATCCCCCTGGGGGAAGGACTCCTCCCTAAAATGAGTATTTTCATAGGTGTAAAGCAGTTTCACTGCCTAATTGACATGAGGGCAGATTGAACCATACTCAGGGAGGAGGAAGTGTCCTAGGACTGGAAACTTGCACACGGGCTCCCGATATTGGGGGTAGGGGGCAACTCCCAGTCCAAAGAGTTTGTCGCCTTTATGAAATGGACTAGCCTAGATGGAGAGCAGGGAAAGATATGCCCTTTAGTGGCAAAAAATCTCACTGCCAATTTACTAGGGCAAGACATGCTAAGAGAAATGGATGCTGTGATCACTACAGACCTTTGAGCATCCTATGTGATATCCTGGATGGAGAAGAAGCACAAAGGCTTAAACAGGATCTAGAGGGAGTTAAGAAAAAGGATTTTTAACTTTCATAAGTACAGAGAAGTACAAAAGGGACCCACTTGAGTGCACCCCCAATCCTAAAGGCAATTGTCCCCCAAGTACCTCCCATTAGGTGAAAACCGAGAAGCCATTGACCAAACCTAACTTTGTAGCGCTTCACCTTTTGGTGGAGGAACAGATAAAACTTGGGCACATACTCCCTTCTGTGAGTCCTTGGAACACACCTGTATTTGTTATCCAAAATGTATCCGGGGCTTGGTTCATGCTCCAAGATCTATGTAAGGCAACTGAAAGGATGGAGCTAGTAAGAATTCACTAACAGGTATGCCCTGGACTCCCGCTTCAGAATATACCTTGGTTGTAATTGATAGTAAAGATAGTTTGTTTTCTTTTTTGATCCCCTTGCATCTGGATGACTGCAAGAACTTTGCCTTCTCCATCCCTTCTCTTAATTTTTTCCCATCCTGATCGGGGGTTTGAATGGACGGTGCTGCCACAGGGAATGGCCAAAAGCCTGGTCTTTTGCCAACAATACTTGGCCACACTTTTAGGGCCTGTGCTGGTTTCAGACACCTCCCTTGCCTATGCCTACATGGATGACATAATTCTGGGGCACCAAGACCTGGGCCGCCTGGAGGGCCTTCTAGCCCAGGTTCTCACCATATTAAAATATAAGGGGGAGTTTTACCAGAGCCCGAAATAAAATTCAAATGTACCTCCTTTTAAGGTGCTCGGATCCCACCTTACCTTGACTCAGGCCAGCCCCCTTAAGCCTTTGCTGGATATTTCAGCATCTCTGTCCCTAACCCAACTTCAAAGTCTTTTAGGGGAAATCAATTGACTGTTGCCATGGGTTCCCATCCCTACAGATAGTCTTGTGCCCTTATTCACCCAACTAAAAGACAGGACACCCCAAGAAGTTATTACAATTACATCAGCCATTGGACAATATTTTTACAGTTCCAAAGAGCCCTGGATGAACTTTCCTTGAAGAGGTATTCTATTCTTAAGCTCATTTCCCTCTCATTGTTTGCAGATTGATTTCTGCAGGTTTAAGTCAAATTGGGGGAGCCATTAGAATGGGTTCACACTCCCCTGGGGGGGCACACCTCGTGTGTACTCTCAGACAGAACTTGCCGATGCTATTGTCAAGGGAAGGACCCAATCCCAAAGTCATTATGGCCTTGACACTCACTCCATTGTTTTTCCTTTTCGGGTGGCAGACGTTGAGTGCTCACTTGAGCCAATGCTCAACTTGCTCTCTCCCTGGAAGGGTTTCTAGGTCAAATTGACTACCATTATAGGTCATCTAAATGGACCGTCATGTTATGGCCACTTTCCCTCAAAATGCCTTCTCTATTTTCTCCTACACTTATTCCCGGTGCCCTCCATGTTTTTACTGATGGAGGTAAAACAGGCTCTGCGTATGCAGCCTTTGAGGAGCAACAAAAGACCCCGAGCCAACAAAGGTTTCAATCTTGTCAAGGGTCAGCACAATAAAAAGAAATGTTTGCTGTAATTATGGCCCTTTGGGACATTCAAAAACCCTTTAATTTGTATTCTGATAGTTTATATATGATTAACTTGCTCCCTCATATTCCCCAGGCACATATTAAGCTGGATGGAAACCCTATTTTCCTCCTTATGGACACCTTTAAGGGCCTATTAGATGGACAGGGAGCCCCTATTCACATTCAACATTTGAGAGGGCATTCACAACTTCCTGGGTTTTTATCCCTAGGCAATAATTGGGCTGACCAGTTAGCTACTGGCCACAAGCTTTACTGCTACAAGAAGCCACCCGTTTAAATGATTTAACCCACAATAATTTTCAACATAGATTTCCTCAGATTCCTGCAAAAGACCTCAAAAGGATAGTACATACCCATAAAACATGCCAGCCCTTCTTAAAAGTACCCCCACTACAACCACCAGGGGTAAATCCCAGAGACCTCAAACCCAATGTCCTCTGGCAAACTGATGTGACTCATTTCCCAGCCTTTGGTAAGCTTAAATATATTTTTGTTTCTATAGATACCTATTCAGGAGTATGTTGGGCCACAGCACATTCAGGAGAAAGAATTAAACATTCAGAGGCACATTTTCTTCAATGCTTTGCCACCTTGAGTCTACCAGCACAAGTTAAAACCGATAATGGACCTTGTTTTGTTAGTAAAGCAATGTCAGAGTTCTTTGACAGATGGCATATTACTCATACTACAGGAAATCCCTATAATCCCCAAGGCCAAGCAATTATAGAAAGAAATCACCAATGTCTTAACGAGCAATTAGTAAAACAAAAAGGGGGAGTTAACCCCCATATATAGTTACAGATAGCTTTGTTTACCATTAACATTTTAAATTTTTCAAAAGGGGCAATTGAATCCAGATTTCAGAAGCACTGGGGACAACTAAATCCTAAGCCCCAAGTGAAAGTCAGGCGGAAGGACCCCCTGACACAACAATGGAGTGGACCTGACCCCCTAGTTACCATGGGCAGTGAGTTCAGATATGTTTTTCCCATAGGGGAGACAGCCCCCATTTGGATCCCGGC
Organism: Dipodomys merriami; assembly: GCF_024711535.1. Taxonomy (NCBI): domain Eukaryota; kingdom Metazoa; phylum Chordata; class Mammalia; order Rodentia; family Heteromyidae; genus Dipodomys; species Dipodomys merriami. The sequence goes on along the minus strand of NW_027202538.1, from coordinate 1,985,754 downwards.
CAGGCACTTTAAGTTTTTACCCATTTCCTCTATACAAGAAGAAGCCCAATGATAAACTAACCAAGAAGGAAAGTAAAACAGCTATGCTGGTCGAGGCTTGTGTTTAAAAGAGTGAAAGCTTAAAAGATAATTACTAATCATCCCCAAGGGCAACCAGCCCTTGAGAAGCTCTTGTGTTCTCAAACAATTGCAGACGGCGATACTCCAGCTGTTGGCTGTCCTGACCCTCCCAGTCCTGGCAATGGCCCTATGGAATCCACATCAACCTCAAAGGGTGACCTGGGCAGTGATTAGCACTGGCAATGGAGAAATCATCAACAGCACCAAAAGAGAAGCTGTACCTTCGACCTGGTGGCCTGAGCTTCATTTTGACATCTTTGACCTGGCTAGAGGATCCTAGGATGTTGGAGATTGAGACCCCCCTTTACCAAGAACTGCCTGAGTGTGGGGGCCCACGAGGATGCACTATGCCTCATGTGTGGTAACCCAATACCCAGGCTGCTCCCATGCTTTAAAAAGGTCAACCTTATAAGATACTGACTTTTATATATGTCCCAGAAGTAATCAAACTGCTTCGGGCATTTCTAACTGTGGTGGGGCTGACGTTTATTAACTTTACTGAGGAGGGAAAAAGGATAACTAACTGGGAGATGGGCAGGATGTGGGGGTTGGGGTTATATCGAAAAGGATAGAGCCCAAGAGATCCAACGCATGGTTCTCCGTGTCTATTATGATAAGCTCAGTGCTGAAGATTACTCCATACTTTAGGTGAACCACGGAAAAGGAGTTGCCAATTGGGCGAACCTCATAAGAGGTGCCCTGACCTGAACCTCAGCAAAGAGGTGGGTCTGCCATTAAAACAAAAAGGGGGAAGCTGTAGGGCACATGGACAGCAAAGGTGGCACTGAGAGGCAGTTGAGTGGGCAGAGTCCCAGTTGTTTATGTTAAAATCTGACTGTGTACCACAACCAGGCAAAGTGACATCTGTACTTGAATAGCTCGAAGACAGCAGGGAAAGTATAGAAAGCTTTGGTGCATGATAAGGTGACCTCTACAGTGATTGGTTGGTTCCTTTCCCTCCCCTTCTATGCCACACAGTTGTTTGCTTTAAAAATTGCTTGCTGCATGGTGATAAACAAGTTCCTGCTTGACTTGACTCCCTGTTGCATCTGACTGTCTCTGGGGCTATGGGAGGCTGGCGAATGGGCTAGCAGCAAACTTATCTTTTCTGGGACCCCGTCTATCTTCTGCGGGACAGATGAAGATCCAACAGGTAGGGGGAGAATAAAGGAGGAAGCAACAATGCTCAATAGGAAATGTACTCATTACTTTGTTAATGTAACTGTAATGTAGTGCTCAAAGAAGTATTTTGGGGGTAAGGAAGGATATCTGACTAGCTGTACAAAATTCTACATTGCTTTCTTTTAAATGTTCAGTATGGAACTGAATAAACATAAGTGCTTCCATTAAAAATATTAAGTCACTCTCTTGGAACTGGGACCAGTATTTCTGCCATTGAAGGGATTTGAGCTCATTGTCTGAGTAACTCTTTTACACCATGAGTGAAGGGGAAGCTCACTGTCCATGAGGAAAAGAAATTCAAGCTAGAGTTCCTAGGGCCTGCATTGAGGCCCTGCAATGTAAAAAATATTCATATACATGTGTAATATCTGATATATATGTACATATGCATGTTTATTATATACTGATTATTATAATTATTGATTTTGTATTTATTTTATTTTATTCATTTTATAGTTTATTGTATTTAGTATTATTATACACATAATATTTATTATGTTTTGTACATCTATTATAAAATTATACACAATAAATCAGGTCATTGACTTGTTTTTCATTAATACTTTATTAAGTGTTGAAACATGATACATAATTAAATGGAGGCATTAGTAACAGTCATCACATGTTTAGAGTCTCTCCCAAGTATGAGCTTTGTCTTAGTTATCTTTTGGCAATTTACTATAGGGATTTCTTTAGTTGATTTATACTCAGAAACCTTTTCTTGAGGATAGGCAAGTTGCAGGATAAAATTGTAAGGGTGGGGCTGGGAATGTGGCTTAGTGGTATAGAGCTTGCTCAGCATGCATGAATGCCAGGGTTTGAATCCTCAGTGCCACATACTCAGAAAAACCCAGAAGCTGTGGAGTGGCTCAAGTGATAGAGCACTAGCCTTGAGAAAAAGAAGCTCAGAGACAGTACGAGGCCCTTAGATCAAGCCCCAGGACTGGCAAAAACAATAGTCCAGATGCTGGTGGCTCACTGTTGGAACCCTAGCTTCTCAGGAGACTGAGATCTAAAGACCACAGTTACAAGACAGCCTACACAAGGAAAGCCTGTTAGACTCTTATCTCCAATGAATCACCTAAAGAACTCAAATGGTGCTGTGGCTCAAATGGTAGAGTGTTCACCTTGAGCTGAAGGGTGCAGGGACAGCACCAGGCTTCAGTCTGAGAAAAAACTGGAAACAGAGTGTGGGATAATCAAAGTACTTTTCCTATTTTCGAATTATGAGAACATTTTCTGGAAAATGAACATTGATGTACACCAGAGTTGGAGTCAGGGCTCAAGGTCCAAGTATAGCAGATCCATCTGCCCAGCCTCTCAAACTCTAACATTATAACCTTGTGGCCTACAGAGTTCTGAAAGGTCCAATGTTGAAAGGCATAATATGCTCCCCAAGCCTTCTGTGATAAGCACTTGACTTCTATTGTCAATGTCATTACAGTTCTGAACCTAGTACAGCACCAGTAGCTCAGGCCCATCACCCCAGCTCAGGAGACTGTGGTCTCAGGATCACAAGGTGAAGCCAGCCAAGGCAGGAAATTCTTCGATACTCTGAATTCCACTTCTGAAAGGTCAGATGTTCAAGAGCTTCCTGTGTTTCCCTTGGTGATGAGAGGTTATTTGCACTCTAAATGTTCTTAGAGTTCTCAAGCTATAGAAACAGGAAAGAAACATTGTTGACACATCCTGGGTTCAAATAAAGTTCTCTGGATCCAAGGCTTAACCCTGTTAGCAGGAAGAACTCCAGTGTAACACTGAATTTGAAGGACAGGAAACAGTTTCAAAAGCCAGGCTAGGTGAAGAGACCTAGGCCTGCAGGATTAGGAGGCAGAATGTGGACAATCAACAGGGAAGTGAGCTGCAAAACCACTTCATTCATTCTAGGCACAGCCTGCAAAGGGAAAACTTCAAACATTTGTTAGAGTTACACTAGGTCAGGCTTTTCTCAGCCTCTTCAAACAATGACTAATTAACCTTCTTCCCTCAGGTAAAAGGAGCCTCAGGCTATCTTTATGTTACCAATAGAGAGCCAGTTTAGTGGGGGAGATGGGAGGAACAGAGTAGAAAAATCCTACTCTCTGGTCTTAGGGAGTAGGTTTTTGACTCTCTGTCAGATTTGAAGGCCCTTCTTCTACCTCTGCCAGTCCATTCTCCTTCCTTCATTCTCCATATCATTAATGCAAATCCCCAGTCCAAGGAGAGGCAGGGCCCTTTCTCTACTATCTACAAGCACCTGAGTTAGAACCTGGCTCTGCCCTCTTGGCTCTTCTGCTGCTTGAGGAGTGGGATAGAGACAGTCTTCCTGCACTGTGGTGTGTGATGGCGATGCTGGTGGCCTAGAGCACTGCAGAAGGCCTCATGACTGGGAATTGTTCCCTTCTTTCCTCCTGAAATGTAAGACCAGATTCACCTATCATCTATCTATCTATCTATCTATCTATCTATCTATCTATCTATCTATCTATCTATCTATCTATCTATCTATCTATCTATCTATCTATCTATCTATCTATCTATCTATCTATCTATCTATCTATCCATCCATCCATCCATCCATCCATCCATCCATCTATCTATCTATCTATCTATCTATCTATCTATCTATCTATCTATCTATCTATCTATCTATCTATCTATCTATCTATCTATCTATCTATCGATCGATCGATCTGTCTGTCTGTCTGTCTGTCTGTCTGTCTGTCTGTCTGTCTGTCTGTCTGTCTGTCTGTCTGTCTGTCTATCTATCAATTTATCTATCTACCTACATACCTACATACCTAGTGAGCTAGCTATCTCTTTGTCAGTTCATGAGTTGAACTCAAGGCCTGGGCTGTCTCTATCACTCTACTACTTGAGCCATAGGACCAATTCTGGCTTTTTCTGTGTATGTGCTACTGAAGAATCGAACCCAGGGCTTCTTGCATGCTAGGCAAACACTCTCTCACTAATCCACATTCCCAGCTTCCTCTTCTTTTTCTTAATGGTAGTTTTTACATAAGTATGCTACCAACTTATGTCCCCAAGTTTAATTTTCTGAATACTGGTTATTTCTACGAACCCTGATCTTCTCTTCTGCCTGATTTGTGACTGTTTCTACCTTGGCCTCATAAATAAGTTTAAATAAAGGCTGCTGAGAGCTTAAGTATGCATCATATAAGGACACAGGCCTGGAACCATGGAAGAGAAAAGCCATGGCCAGAAATGAAGAGAATGATGTGGTATGTGCAACAACCATATCTGAAAAATAAATCAGTAAATAAAAGCAAAAGCAATACATATGATCTGTTTGCACTCAGGGAGGTAATATACACACATAAGTAGGGTACTAGTACATAACTTGGCCTTCTCTTTTGAATTTGTGTGGCCATCCCAGGGCTTAAACTCAGGGCCCCATGCATTCCTCAGTTGTTTTGCTCAAGGCTGAGGCTCTACTTCCATCACAGCTCCACTTCCAGCCATCTGGTCATTAATTGGATATAAGGTCCACCCAGGCTTACCTAGTCTGTCCTGTATCTCCTGCTCGGCTCTCTTAAAGCTGGAGGTCTACCATCTGGGCCACTGCTCCTCTTCTGGTTTTCAGGTAGCTTATTGGATATAAGAGTATCAAAGACTTTCCTGCTCGGGCTGACTTTGGATGGCGATCTCCTGATGAGGCTTCAAGTGGCTTTCCTCATGGATTCGCTGAGAAGCCGCTCCACACAAAACTTTAGTCTAAATCTTGGGAGGTACTAGCAAAACAGAAACATGAACATGCTTCTAGTGGGTTCTAGATACTTCAGGTTGGAGACACATAACACTCATAACTATTGGATAATTTTATAGGCGAAAGGAGCAAAGCAGACAGTATGAGGATCACTCCAGCTTTCAGTTCTTTCATCCTGAGACAGTAAATTCACTGCAGCTCAAAGCTAAGTGACAGAGCTGGCATGAACTGTGGACCTTAGCTCCCAAATCCTATGACACTCATTTCCCTCTTTTGACTTCTAAACTGTGACCAGAGGAGAAAATGAGGAGAGAAAATCCTTCTCAGAGAATGCAGCTATAAAGAACATTGGGTAGTTTACTTATTAATTCAAACTATTGGAATGACCTTGTGAAGAAATTACGTTGTCCAGATTGAAAAATGAAGAAGCAAAGAAAGGCAGGTGTCAGTGTCTGCTGACTATAATCCCAGCTCCTCAGGCAGATGAGGTGTGGAGATTATCAGTTTGAATCCAGCCCAGTTAGGAGAGTCCTTGAAATGCTTTTTCTAAAAGATAATAGAAAAACCCAGAAGTGGGACTGTGATTCAAGGCTAATGCACTACCCTTGAACAAAAAAATCTCAGGGACAACCCCTAGGCTCATAGTTCAACTCCAGGGCCTGGCACCCCAAAAGAGCCTGTACCTCCATGTCTTTGTGTATGTATGGATGCATTCCTTTTGGTGAAACACCAGAGTAGCTATTATGAATGGCACCAAGCTAGTAAATTTGTTCTCAATACAATGATTTCATAACACAGAGACAGCTTTCATGACAGTGCATGCTCTGGGCATCCCATGAGAGGGCCCAGTATAGCCTAAGGGATTCTCTGTACCCCAGGCCTGCTGGAAGAAGTCTCTCTCATTGTCTGGACAGGCAGACCAAAGGCCTAACTCCTGTAGAGCTGTGTAATGAACAACTCCATCCAGGCCAATTAGTGAGGATGAGTGTGGGCAGGCTCTGAAGGCCAGGAGAAAAAGGCCTCTTTGTACCCCAATCTATCTCTCCCCAGTGCTCTGTTTTGACAGGAAGCCTTCATTTGTGCCACCTCCCGTGACAAGCCAAGTTTCCTGCACTTACTCTGCCTTTGTGAGACTATGTTCCCATGTTGGATACAGTGCTAAATGTAATTCAGAAGTCCTTCTGGAACACAATTATGGCGCTGAACCTAATGAAATGTCTCATTGAAGATGATGATGGGACTATGATGCCTCTCCTTGGTTTCCTGAAGCTTGGGAAATCCAAGCATATGTCAGATATCATAATACTTCCTGTCATATGGGGCTGGTGAAGCTCATGAGGTTTTGAAATCTTTGACTTCTCCTAGTTGGACCCTGGGTGGCTAGGTTTTGATTGTGAACACAAGGCCTGGGTTCTGGTCATGAGCTCAGAGCAGAACTCTATTGCTTGTCCATTTTGTGTCACAGCTTCACTTCTGCTTTCTCTCTCTCTCTCTCTCTCTCTCTCTCTCTCTCTCTCTCTCTCTCTCTCTCTCTCTCTCTCTCTCTCTCTTTCTGTGGTGTGTGTGTGTGTGTGTGTGTGTGTGTGTGTGTGTGTGTGTGTGTGTGTGTGTGTGTGTGTGTATGTGCATACACTAGTCCTGGAACTTCAACTCAGAACATGATGATTGTACTTAGTTTCTCTTGTAAAAATATAGCCCTTTCCCACATGAGCCACAGAGCCAATTCAGGCTTTATTCTGGTAAGGTCTTACTGAGTAATCAGGCCCAAGGTTTCATATATACAAAGCACTCTATGCCTAAGGCACATTCACAGCCCTTTACTTCAGGTTTGTTAGTATGTTTCTGTCTTTTTGTTTTTGTTGTTGTTGGTTGTAGGAGTTGAAGTCTGGGCCCTGGGTGCTGTCCCTGAATTCTTTAGCTAAAGTCTTGTGCTCTAACACTTTAGCCACAGAGCCATTTCAGGTTATCTGGGCCTCAATATTCTTGTCTGCATAATCATCTCAGTTGTGGAGCTCTTACAAGGACTAGATGAAAGAATGCACCCTGTTATAGACACAGCACATGGCACTCTTTGAAGGTCTCAGCACACAGCAACACGTGAAAGACTCAGCACACAGCACCCAATGGGTAAATCTGCAGCACTGTGGGGGAAGTGGGAGCTCACCGTGCTGGGAGACAAGAAAGTCAGGCCTGTTCCCAGGGCCTGAAGTCAAGTCTTAGCACTCATATATTTTAAGTACATGATTTATATTTACATACACATGTTTACTGCATATTGCAGTTAATGTAGTTATTCATTTTGTGATTTATTTATTATGTATATTAGTGAGTATGATTATGCATATAACATTTTTTACATCCTATTACATAGGACATAGATTTGCCTGTGTATTAAACATCATTCTTGAGACCTGGATTTTCACCAATTAGGAAAACAAGTGGGACAATTGGCTTCTTCCATCAGGATTAAGTTTTTGGCAGTTCTGTGATTTGAACTCTGGGCCTAGAAGGCCCACTTCATGAATGGGTCAAGGTTAGCACACCAGTCTGATGCAAGTGAAGTTGTGGGGCAAATTTGAGGACCTGAGATCAAGCCCTAGGATTGGCCAATATATAAGCACATAGTTGTGTAGATGCAGTGTGTGTGTATTTACATATATATATGCAGCTATAAATGTATATAGAGACAGATAGACATTTATGTAGACTCTAGTACATAACTATATAAAGAGTGATGTCTATATCTTATTTTTATATATTCTATTACTACCAATTATTTGGTCTAAAATTAATTAATTAATTAATTTAATTAATTAATCACAGTAGAAGACTTAATAACATACCAAATTAATCAGTGACTTGAATTTATTGCATACAATCTTATACTAGAATGACTAGCTAATTAGTAATTCAATTAGTACATTGCAAATATTCTATTACTGTTCCTATACATAGGAACATAGGCTCTTCAGCAGTGTGTAGGTGCTAGTCCCAGGATCCAACTCAGGACCTAGGTGTGTGGGTTAGGCTCAGGCTTCACTGATAGCCCACCAGTCTTCAGCCATGCAAGGTCACATTCAATTTTCAAGCAGAGTCATTGAGATCCAGGATGGTCAAGTGCAAAGGAAACAAAGGTAAAACGGTTGTGTGAAACTTCCTGTTTTTTTTCCCTCCTCCATTTGTGTTGGTTTGATTTTTTTTTTTACCAGTGCTAGGAGTTGAATTCAGTCCTAGGATCCCTGGATCATCTGTGGGTGTAAAAGCTGCACCCCAGCCTAGGGTAATCATGGTTTAAGACACAATAAAATGCTTCCTTGAGCAAAAAGAGCTCAGGGAAAATGTCTAGGCTAACAGTTCAAGCCTCAGGACCTGCCACACACAAAAAAGCCAGTAACTACATATGTCTGTGTATGTATGCATGTATTTCTACCAGTGAACATCCAGAGTTGCTATGTTGAAAGGCACCCAGATAGGAAATTTGCTTTGAATAGAATTATTTCATTGCACAGAGAATTCATTCAAGACAGTGCTGGTTCCAGGGCTCTCCCTCACTGTTCCCAGTGTAGCTTGAGAGTTTCTCCACACCCCAGGCTGCTGGAGGAATTCTGCCTCATTGTTGGAACAGGCAGACAAAAAGCCTCACTCCTGTACAGCTGTTTAACAAACAATTCATCCTGGGCAATTAGTGAGGATGTGTGGGAAGACTCTGAAGGCCAGGAGAAAAAGGCCTCTTTGTACCCCAAGCTCTTTCCCCAGTGCTCTTTTTTGACAAGAAGCCTTCATTTGTGCTGCCTCTCACATCAGGCCAAGTTCCCTGTACTTATCCTGTCTTTGTTAGACTATGTCCTAGTGTTGAAACAAACTGCTACAATTAATTCAAGAGTCCTTCTGGCAGACAACTGAGAGCTGAACCTGATGAAATGATTCATTATTGGCAACGGTACCTCCCTAGGTTTCTGGAAGCTTGCTAAATCTAAGCTTATGTGTAATATTACAGTGCTTCCTGTCATCTAGGGCTGGTGAAGCTCATCAGATTTTGAAACCTTTGACCTCTCTTAGTTAGGCCCTGTGTGGCTAGGTTTCATGGTTAAAAACAGGACCATGGTGCTGACCATGAGCTCAGAGCAGAAGCCCTTTGCTTTACCATTTGGTGTCACAGCTTCACTTCTGGTCTGTGTGTGTGTGTGTGTGTGTGTGTGTGTGTGTGTGTGTGTGTGTGTGTGTGTGTGTGTGTGTGTGTGTGTGTTTGTGCGTGCACGTGTGTGCACGTGCACGCATGCACGCGTGCACACATGCATGCATGCATGCATGCACCAGTCCTGGAGCTTGAACTCAGGACCTGAGCACTGTTCCTGAGTTTCACCTGTACAAGGATAACACTCTACCACTTGAGCCACAGAGCCACTTCAGGCTTTTATTCTAGTGATATGATACTGAGGATTCAAACCCAGGGTTTCATATATGCAAAGCACTCTTCCCCTAAGACCCATTCCCTGAATTCTACTTCAGGTTTCTTAGTTTCTTTTCTTATAAGTTGGAGGAGTTGAAGTCTGAGCCTGGGTGCTGTCTCTGAGCTCTTCAGCTCCTGCTCTACCACTTGAGCTACAGCACCTCTTCAGGCTTTCTGGTGGTTCACTGGAGGTAACCATCTCAAGGAATTTCCTGCCTAGGCTAGCTTTGGACCATGATCCCCAGCTCTCAGGCTCCTGAGTAGCTAGGATGACAGGCATGAGTCAGTGGCGCCCGGCTTCCACTTCAAGTTGCTAAGTGGTGAGTAGGATATAAGAGTCTCATGTGACCTTTTGTGTCTGGGATAGTTTTGAACCAAGATTGTTAGGTCTTAGCTTCCTGAGTAGGCAGGATGACAGACCTCAGTTACAGACACCTAGGGTTCTTGGCTACACCTGATAGGGCACTAGCCATGAGCTTAACAGGGAAGGGTCTGTGTCTAGGCCCTGAGTTCAACATTTACGACAGAGAAAAATAAACCAAAACAATTGTCTGCAGGAGACAACTCATTAGAGTTCAGTACATACATAATTTTAGCCTTAACATGGGGACATATCTGACTCTCAACTTTCTCATGTGCACAATCGTCTTAGTTGTGGAGCTCTTACAAGGACCAGATGAAAGAATGCATCTTGTGAAGGACTCAGCACACAACACTTCATGAAGGACGCATCACATAGCTGTATCCCACAAGCTATCATTAGAATTAGGATGTTTTCATCATTATCACCATTCTTTCAGAAACACATCACAAACTGCACAAAGTTCACATCTAATTGTTTAGAGGGATGTTTTTTTTGTGGCGGGGAGGAGAGTTAGCCACGGGGATTGCACTGAAAGGTTGGGGCTACTATCCTAAGATCATTAGTTTGAGGCTAAAGCTCTACCACTTTGAGCCACAACTCAGAGTTTTGCAGACTTCCTGCCAGGGCTGGGTTTTAAACTCACCAGTGTCAGATCTCAGCCCCTGAGTATCTTGGATGACAGGGGTGAGTGAGCCATCAGCATCTGGTTCCATGGAGCTGGGTTGCAGCAGTTTACCTCTAGCTAAGTCAGGTTAGATGGCAGCTGTCAGCATGAAACTCCCATCTTGCTCTGTGATGAGGTATTTGCAGTCTTATCCTTATGTGGTTGTGTTCAGAACATTATTTATTTATTTTTGGTGCCAGTCTTGGGTCTTGAGTAAGAGTCTAGACATAAGCTTTTATGCTCAAAGCTAGTTCTTGATTTATGAGGAACTGCTCAACTTCCAGATTTTTCTGAGCATGTGGTAGTGAGCAATCGAAACCAGGGCTTTGTACGTACTAGCGGAACACTCTACCACTGAGCTCCAGGAGTGACAAGTGTATAAACAGATACATGTGTAGATTGGTAGATAGATAGATAAATAAATGTATATGTATAAAATGAGAGAGATGTCTGTATATTATGAAATTGCATATACCAATTATTAGCAACTAAATTATTCCTTCCTTTTTTAAGTATCATGACTGAATAAATAATAAAGTATTAATTGAAAATAAGCAATGAAGTATAATTGTATATAATTTTATAATATGAAAATCATACACTAACTACTAATTTAATTGTTACTTTTATAACATTCCATTTGTACAGATGTAACATCGGAATGCATTTATTACACCATCCCGCCATTCATTAGTGGCAGTCCCAGGATTCGACCTCCAGGCATAAGTTGCTGGTTTCGGCTATGGCTTCCCTAGTAGCCCACCAAACATCAGCAATGCAAGGTCATGTGAACTTTCTGGGCCTTGTCATTTAGACCCAGGATGGTCACAATACAAAGGAAAACAAAATTAAAACCACCTTCTTGAACTTCTCAGTTTTATCCTCTTCCTTATTATTTTTGTCAGCCCTGAGATTTGAACTCAGGTCCTAGGAAACCAGGGTTGGCTGTGGCAGAGTTGCCAAGACCTAAGTTCAAGCCCCTGGCTTGGCAAATAAGTAAGTAAGTAAATAAATAAATAACTAATAAGGCCTTGGTTGGGAATTTGCATCATTGTTCTGCTAGGCCTGGGATTTGAACTCAGAGTCTGGGTAACTCTGTAGCATTGTGGGTGAAGGGGAAGCTCACTGGCCTTAAAAACAAGAAATTCAGACCAGTTCCCAGGGTCTGAATTAAAGCCTCAGCATAATATTCATATATGAGATCTATTTACATACATGGGTTTCATCCATACCGTGGATGGCAGTGTCTGTTACAAAGGACAATGCTTCTATATCTCACTTCTATGTCCTCCTCTTAGCTCTTTCCTGATTTCCAATTAATCACAGCTTGTTGGCTTGAAGTTTAGTGAAGCTGAAGGACTATAAGGCCTCCCCCATTGCTCCATCTTCATGGTTCCTCATTTAAAACTCTTTTAAGTTGCCTCGTTCAGATGTGGAATTTATTTTCTTGTCTTCATTCAATCTGTTCTGAATCATAGTGAGCCAAATAGGCACTGTAAAATCATTTTAAGTAGCTAAAATATTAAGAGAAACTATATCAAAAAGTTTTGGCCTCTCTCCACTGTTGAAGCCAATATGCTTAGCTAGGGCTTCTAAGAACAGTTTTCTTTTTTTTTTTTTTATTGTGAACATACTGTACAAAGGGGTTACAATTACATTGGCAAGATAATGAGTACATTTCTTATCAAGCATTGCAGTCTCCTCCTTTGTTTACCCTTCACATCCCTTCCCAGCCTCCCCCTGTCCCCCCACCGAATCCTCCCCCCAACCAAAGTTGTAAAGTTCATTTTCGACATGACAATTTGTCCTTCTCATTGTTGCAATGGGTCCACCTGTATCCTTATTTAAACGACTTGTTTTTCCCCTTCCCTTCAACAAATTATAACGACATCAAATATAGTGAAAGCAGGGGTTATACTGTGGGGAAGGGACATACAAAGCAACAAAGAGACAATCTTATAAATGAGTTAGAAACAAATGCATGAAACAAAAAAACATTTAAATACATATCTAAGGGTTCATTTTCCTAACATCACATTATCTTATCTTTTCTGCTTGATTCATACATATACTAGATATTGCAAATAAGGGAAACCATGGGACCTATGTTTCTTTGGGCTTGGCTTACTTCACTTAATATAATTTTTTCCAAGTCTTTCCATTTCCTAACAAATGGGGCAATGTCTTTCTTTGTGATGGAGGCATAGAATTCCATTGTGTATATATACCACATTTTCTTGATCCATTCATCTACTGAGGGGCATCTGGGTTGGTTCCATATCTTAGCTATGGTAAATAATGCTGCAATAAACATAGTTGTGCTGGTAGCTTTAGTGTGGTCTTTGTAAACATTTGTGTAAATGCCCAAAAGTGGGATTACTAGGTCATAAAGGAGTTCTATGTGAAGTCTTTTGAGGAACCTCCATACTGCTTTCCAAAGTGGTTGAACAAGTTTACACTCCCACCAACAATGCAGTCAGGTTCCCTTCTGTCCACATCCCCTCCAGCATCTGTTGTTATTAGAGTTCTTGATTTTTGCCATTGGTATCTCAATGTTGTTTTGAGTTGCATTTCTTTTATGGCTAGGGAGGTTGAGCATTTCTTCATGTGTCTATTGGCCATCCTTCTTTCTGCTTCAGAGAAGTTTCTCTTTAAGTCTTAGCCCACTTATTTATTGGCCAGTGGTTTCTTTGAGGATTTGTTGTTGAGGGATCTATTTTTTTGAGTTCCAAGTATATTTTAGATATAAGACCCTTGTCCATTGTATGGCTAGTGAAGATCTTCTCCCAATCCGTAGGCTTTCTATTGATCTTGCTAGCTATGTACTTTGCCATGCAGAAGCTCTGCAACTTCATGCAATCCCATTTGTCCAACCTTTCTTTGATTTGTCGTGTTTCTGGGTCTCTATTAAGAAAATTTCGGCCTGAGCCAAGGAGACCTAGGGTTTCTCCTATTCCATCCTGTAATGTTTTCAGAGTGTCTGCTTTGACACCGAGGTCTTTGATCCATTTGTAGTTGATTCTGGTGCAGGGTGATATATAAGGATCTAGCTTTAGTTTTCTACAAGTAGTTAACCAATTTTGCCAGCACCATTTACTGAAGAGGATGTCTTTCTTCCATTCTATATTTTAGTTCCCTTATTGAAAATTAGATGGCTAAAGGTCTGTAGGTTCATTTCTGGGTTTTCAATTTTATTCCATTGGTCCTGAGGTCTGTTCTTGTGCCAGTAACAAGCTGTTTTGATTACTATGGCTTAATAGTAGAGTTTGAAATTTGGTATTGATATTCTTCCAGCAGTCTAAGAACAGTTTTCTTACCTTTTCCATTTCCTCAATTCTTTTCTGATCCCAAAATTTTTTGGCTTATATAATGAGAAGCGTTCACTATCTCATCTTAATAAGGATATTATTTTTTGTGAGCCACTTAGAAAATGTGAAATCATTGGTTTGAATTATCCTATCAGATTTTTTTTAATTTGTTTCAGTGCTTCATGTGCAAAGACATTGTGGAAATAATTACAAACAGAAAAATATAAACCCAATACATTCTTTCATTGTGCATGGCACATTCTCTCTAAATATTTTGACTCAAAATATCTTTTTCAGAGAATTACAGTTTGCTAATTAAAGGTCAATTCACAAATTTTGATATTTTTTTAAAAAAGAACTTTGAATTTAAATTCCACTACAACCTTGTTTCACAAACTGAAAGTATATTTCCTGGGTAAGGACATTCTCAAAGGAACCTACAGGATTTCCAGCAAGTTTTCTGAGGTTTGTTGGTTGGTTTGTTTGTTTAATGAGCCATCTTTACCCACATTGCTCTCTCTCCACTAAGTCTCCACGGAGTTCTTTGCCTGAAAGCCTCTTTTCCCAGGCAATTTTAAATTTTCTTAATAGGCTAAGTTGTTAAAAATTTTGAAGAATTAAAATTTACCTGTCATAATTGTAAAACTCTTTTGAAATTCCTTTATCAGAATCGCGAATTCACCAATCCTAATTCCACCTTTACATCAAAAACAGTTAACGTTGTTTTCATGATATAGTGTCCAAGCAACTATTCTTTTCCAGTGGCTTTTTTATGCATATATATTACCATATAAGCTGATGCAGAGCAAAATGAACTCCAAGATATGGAAACAGAGGCTTTTTTTTTGCGGTTGCTGTTTTTAATATAGTATGTGAGTTCTATTTTCTTTTGGTTTTTCTCCCTATGGTTTATCCCCTGCTGTATTTGATTTTAGTATTTTGTGTATACATGTACCTTAATTAGGTAATGGAAGAGGAAGAACAAAATGGTGATAAAAACGACAAAGGGCAAACCAATGCAATAGCAATGCTCACAAGACAATATATGGGAAATATACATAACAACTTGTGAGAGGTATTGAGGAGAAAGAAAATTGTGAGAAAAATGTGGGAGGAGGTAACAGGTATGAAAAGTTATGTATTAACTATTTTACAATTACTGATGGGATCATTGCAAGATAATGTTAAAGCATACATAGATGCCTTACCAGCAGTCATTCAAGGAATGGCATATGCTGTAGCAACGAAAGGAGAACCATTCAATGCTTATGTACAAAAATTATATAAGACACGACCTCAGGCCAGTAAAGGGGTCTGTTTCTCATGTGGCCAGTCAGGACACATGAGTAAAGATTGTCAACAAAAGCCAAATAAACCTAGTAACAATAAAAAGGGTAAAGCCCCTGGACTTTGTCCACGATGAAAGAAAGGCAATCATTGGAAAAATGAGTGTAGATCAAAATATCATAAGGATAGAATCCTGCTAACAGTAGAAGAAAAGGAAACAAAAAACAAGAAGAGGGGTGCTCCCTCAGCCCCGTAAACGAAAGAGGGGAAACACCCACTTTTACACAAAAATCCCCTAAGGGATCAGTTCCATTAAATCCCTTGTCTCCTCCATTTACAGAGTGGGATTTGCCTAAAGCTACTCCAGGAAGTGCAGGGATAGATCTGGCAGCAAAAAGAGTTTACATTATCTCTATCATGTATGGTATTCAGCTAATAGATGCTCAAGTTTATGGTCCTGTAATTGAAGGAACTGTGGGCTTGATAATTGGTAGAACCTCAAATTATAACAAAACTTTGAGGTGTTACCGGGAGTAGTTGATGCAGATTATCAAGGGAAATTAAAGTAATGGTAAGGTCTTTAAAAGAAAATATGCAAGTACATATGGATCAAAGAATAGCTCAAATCTTAATTTTAAATTATGTCCATCTTCCAAATCAAATCCTAAAAGAAGATCGAGGTATAGGAGGTTTCAGTTCCACAGAAACTGTGGCCTGGGTACAATCTATTTCTAAGGATCGACCCATGAAAACTATGAAAGTGGATAGAAAGCCTATTAAAGGTCTCTTGGACACAGGGGCAGACCCAACATGTATTGCAGGAAAAGATTGGCCCTCATCCTGGCCAATTATCAAGACAAAATCTACATTAATGGGATTGGGTATGGCTAACAATGTTGCTCAAAGTTCAAAAATTTTAAAGTGGGAGTGTGAAAATAGATTTGGAAACTTTCAACCTTATATCTTATTTGCCCTTACATTATGGGGCAGAGAAATTATGCAAAACATGGAACTAAAATTAGTTCCTTCAGATTCCTTTACTGTACAAAATTTTTCATAGGGGCCGCTGATGAGAAGTTTCCTCATGCAATATCATGGAGAAATGATCAGCCTGTGTGGGTTGATTAGTGGACCCTAACTCAAGAGAAGATACAGGCTGTAGAACAATTGGTAAATGAGCAATTACAGAAAAGACATTTAGAAGAATCCAGTAGACCTTGGAATACTCCAATTTTTGTAATCAAAAAGAAATCTGGGAAATGGAGGTTGTTACAAGACCTCAAAGCCATTAATAACACTATGAATGACATGGGGGCTCTTCAGCCAAGACTTCCATCTCCTGTGGCTGTTCCTAAAGGACACTATATAATAATCATTGATTTTCAAGATTTTTTTTACAATAAAATTGGATCCTAATGATTTTCAAAGATTTGCATTTCGTTTGCCCTCATGTAATTTGAAAAGGCCCTGGCAGAGATATCAGTAGAAGGTCTTGCCACAAGGCATGAAAATTCTCCTACATTGTGTCAAAAATTTGTGAATAAAGCTTTACAAAAAACTAAGGAAGAGTTTTCTAATGCTTATATTATTCATTATATGGACGATATTTTAATAGCTGCTGAAAGTAAACATTTAACAGAACAAATTTTAACAATTAACCATTGAACAATTAACCAACGTTGGTTTGCTTATTATTCCAGATAAAATTCAACATAATAAACCTTTAAATTATTTAGGAAAAATAATACATCATGTAACAAAAATGAGTATTAGGCTAGATAAATTAAAAACATTAAATGATTTTCAAAAATTACTGGGAAACATAAATTGGGTTAGACTCTACTTGAAAATTACCACAGGAAAGTTCCGGGAAGATGGCGGAGGAGAAGCTGGAATCTGAACAAGCTCTCGCATAGAAAGTAGTTTTAGAATTCCAGTGAACAGTCCTAAGCCAGAGAATCACACCAAGTGTGCCATCACAGGACAGAGAGTTAGAAAAGAGAGGGGAAGCCAAGGAAACACATCAGCTGCCGCTTCGGCGGCGGGGTCGCGGCGGCGACCACCGCCGCGGAGTCATACCTGAGACACAGAGAGTCGGGGACGAAGGAGCCAGATGCAGCGGACGAGCAGATTCTACTCAACACCAACAAGAACTGACAAGGAGCGAACATCTTCATCCTGCTGTTTGCAGACCAGAGACGACCCAGGATCCAAGACTCGGCGTGAGTACAAGCCCGACATCCTCACACCTCAGGGAGCAGAGGAGGGAAGGCCACCCCTCCCCCCCCAGCACTGGTGATCTCCATCTTGGATACCAACAAAGCTCGGAGGAGCTGCTAGCTCCAGCTCAGGCCTTGGAATAAAATGAGTCATTTAGCAGGTCACAAGAACTTAACAGCGAAGTGACCTGCCAGACTCAGCACCATCCAGGGAAAAGTCACCCAGCTCAGGCGCCAGCCATCGGAGTGCCTTGCCTCACTGGGTAACCAGAACCAGAGGCTGCCCCTCCCTCTAGCAGCCACCACAATCAATTGAAAAACAGAAACCCTGAGAATGGCTCCAGGCTGGGCGCTGTGAGCTTTATCACAAAATAGCCCCAGGGAAAAGCTACTGTTTGTTGAAAGGCCTCAACTCTACCCAGAACATAGCCTCATCACCACATTCCCCTCTTTTGTGACTCTCAAAGCAGACCACCCTCCCAGAAAACTTACCTGGGAGGGGGATCTCAAAATCTTGGGTAAAGCAGAGCATTTTTATGCCTCTTACAACCAACCGACTTAAGAAACCAATCAAGCCACAGGACCTCAAGCTGACCAGAGACTCCAACAAGAGAGGGGTTGCAGACAAAAGGGAGATACAGGATTCTTCCCACTACTCCCTACCCCCCCCAAAAAAAATCAAAAGACTTTTTTTTTCTTTTTCTCTCTTTTTTTTCTTCTTCTTCTTCTTCTTTTCTTTTTTTTGCTTGTTTTTTGTTTTTTGTTACCATATATATATATATATATATATATATATATATATATATATATATATATATAAATTTTTTCCCTTCTAAAACTTTTATTAATCTTTAATTTTTGCCTCTTCTGAAAAAATAATTGTTTTCCAGTAACTTTTTTTTTTCTCATCTTATAATTTTTATTTTAGGAATACGTGAATGAGAGTTTTCCTTTCTTTTCTTGTCTTCTTTCTCTTTTTCTTTCTTTCTTAATTATCTTTTTGTTTTTTATCTAGCTCTACTGAACTTCTGATCTTTTCTTCTCCCTTTCCCATCCTTAAAGATTTTCACATCTCCTCTATGTCCCTCCCCTTCTCTGAACATATTCACATTCCTCTCTAAATAGACGGTCTTTTAACCTCTATAATAACATTAATTTTTATGTTTCTATTCTTTTTCTGGTCTCTCTTTATTCCCCTTTCTGTCTCTTCTTTTTCTCTCTCTACTTGCATCCTACCCAACCCATTTCCTGCACTGTGATTAGGACATAGTTAACTCTCCCTGTGCCTCCCCACACCAATCTATTCCCATTTTTTACCCACATCTCTCCCTAATCCTAATAATTTCTGGTTTTCCAAATTCTTTTCTGCGGTTCGAAGTCCTTTAACATATAGTCGTTTGATGTTGAATAGATGTATCTGTTGAACTAGATTGTATCTGTAGACTATTGACGGTACAAATGCAAACGTTGGTTGATGGTTGCCTCAAGATAGTGTTCTAGCACAAAACTGGTGCAATCTTTATCTCAAATGGGCCGAGTAAGCCGGAAAAACACAAGAAAAATGGCAAATTCGGGTATCTCAATTCCCAAACTTGATAATCAGGGATTAGAACAGATAAAGAATAATCCAGAGGAGAGTCCCCAAATAGCTCTACAAACACTAATAGCAAACATGATAAATGAGAAGTTTGACAATGTACAAAGGACTCTGTATGAGCGTGATAGGGAGAGAGAGGAGGCATCCCAGAAGTTTATACAGGAATATCATAAGCGTGAGGAAGCTTCTCAAAAACTGATACAGGATTTGCGTGAACAACTTGAAAATACTCAAAGAGAAAGGGAGGAATGGCGTGAGCAGGCAGAAAACACTCAAAGAGAACTGCAGGAATCCCAAAGAAGGGAGGAAACTAATCAAAGAGTAATACACGAATTAAGAGACCAGGTAGAGAATACACAAAGATCACTAAAGGCATTCATGGAATCCATTAACAAAGAGCTGAAGGAAGTCAGGGAGACCACAAAGGGAATGCTGAATGGAACCCAACAGAAGGAATGGGAGTCCAAAGAAACCATAACCAATCAACTAAGTGATTTGAGAACAAACACTGAACACCAAATTAAGGAAGTAAAGAAATTCATACAAGACCTAAAACAGAGCTTCAACAAAGAACTTGAAGCCATCAAAGCTGACCAATTAGAAGGAAAAGAGATAAAAAACAAACTAGAGAGTCTTGACAGCAGGTTAGACCATGCAGAAGATCGAATCTCAGGGATTGAAGACAGCCTAGATATTATAGAGAAAGAACATACAACCATCCAAGACAAGTACAAGAAATATGATAGGTCTATCCAACACCTGGAAGACACCATCAGAAGGCCCAATCTAAGGATAATGGGTGTAGAGGAGCACCTAGAAACAGAAGTTAATGGTCTAGGAAATTTGTTTAACAGGATCCTAGCAGAGAACTTCCCAAACATACAAAAAGATAGGCCTATTCAGATACAAGAATCTTTTAGAACCCCAAATAGACCAGACCAGAATAGGACATCCCACCGTCACATTATAATCCACACAGGATCAACCCAGACCAAGGAAAAGATCCTTAAAGCTGTCAAGGAGAAAAGTTTAGTCACCTAAAAAGGGAAACCAATTAGAATTACCTCAGATTTCTCAGCAGAGACAATCAAAGCAAGAAGAGCCTGGAATGACGTATGCCATGTTCTAAAAACAAACAACTATCAACCAAGAATACTGTACCCAGCTAAACTCTCCTTCATAACTGAAGGCCAAATAAAAACCTTCCATAGCAAAGAAAAATTGAAACAATACATCTCCACCAAACCAGCCCTACAAAAGATTCTTAAAGATGTCCTACACATAGAAAACCAACAAGACCGCAACAAAGGCAAAGAAACTGCACCAAAACTGAGAATCCAAGAACCTTAGGAAGAACCCAGCTTTCACAGCCCCCAAGAAGGTGGATAACATGGCAGGAACTCCCAAATACCTCTCAGTCCTATCTCTTAACGTTAACGGACTGAACTCTCCAATTAAGCGACATAGACTGTCTAATTGGATTAAAAAACAAGACCCTTCTATCTGCTGCCTGCAGGAGTCACATCTTGCCCGTAAAAACAAACATATTTTCAAGGTTAAAGGCTGGAACAAAATCTACCAAGCAAACGGCCCTCATAAACAGGCGGGAGTTGCAATCCTAATATCAGATAAAATAGACTTCAAATTAAAATTCGTGAGAAGAGATAAAGAAGGTCGCTACATACTAATTAAAGGATCTCTCCTTCAGGAGGATATTACAATTCTAAATATCTATTCGCCAAACAATGGAGCACCCAAATTTATCAAAGAAACACTACTTTCCCTCAAATCCCATATAGATGCAAAGACATTAATTGTTGGGGATTTTAACACACCACTCTCCCCACTAGATAGATCAACTCGGCAAAAACTCAACAGAGAAACCGCAGATCTAAACAGCTGCATAGATCAACTAGACTTAACAGACATTTACCGAACATTTCACCCAGCAGCATCAGAATACACGTTCTTCTCAGCAGCACATGGAACGGTTTCTAAAATAGATCACATTTTAGGCCACAAAGCAAACTTGTCTAAATTCAGAAACATTGAAGTTATACCTTGCATTCTCTCTGACCACAAGGGAATAAAATTAGAACTCAACACCAAAAGCCACCAAAGAAAGTCCGGTATCACATGGAGGCTGAACAACACACTGCTGAATCATGAGTGGGTCATGGAAGAGATTAGAAAGGAAATTCAAATGTTCATGCTATTCAACAAAAATGAACACACAAATTACCAGCTCCTCTGGGACACAGCAAAGGCAGTACTCAGAGGCAAGTTTAGAGCTCTGAGCTCCTACATCAACAAATTGGAGAGATCGGAAACTAACAATTTAATGACACATCTAAACCTCCTTGAAAAAGAGCAGCAAGATAAACCCCAATCCATTAGATGGAAAGAAATAATCAAAATTAAATCAGAATTAAATGAACTAGAATCCAAAAAAACTATAGAAAGAATCAACAAAACAAAGAGTTGGTTCTTCGAAAAACTTAACAAAATTGACAGACCCTTAGCAAACCTTATCAGAAAAAGGAGAGAACACACCCAAATTAATAAACTCAGAGATGAGAATGGAAACATCACCACGGAAACAACAAAGATTCAGAACATTATAAGGGAATATTCTCAAAACTTTATGCTAATAAGTTTGAGAACTTGACAGAAATGGACCTTTTCCTAGCAAATATTGACATGCCAAAACTAAACCAAGATGAGTTAAACCAGCTTAACAGGCCCATATCAAGCATTGAAATAGAAACAGCAATAAGAGACCTCCCAGCTAAGAAAAGTCCAGGACCAGATGGTTTTACAGCGGAATTTTACAAGGCCTTCAAAGCAGAGCTCACACCAATACTCCTCCAACTCTTCAATGAAATTGAAATAGAAAGATAACTACCGAACACATTCTATGAAGCCATCATAACCCTCATCCCAAAACCAGGCAGGGACTCATCAAAGAAAGAGAACTATAGACCCATTTGTTTGATGAACATTGATGCAAAACTTCTCAACAAAATTTGGGCCAATCGACTTCAACAATTCATCCAAAAAATCATACACCATGATCAAACAGGATTCATTTCAGGGATGCAAAGCTGGTTCAATATACGCAAATCAATTAATATTATTCATCACATCAACAGGAGCAAGAATAAGAACCACATGGTTATCTCAATAGATGCAGAAAAAGCATTTGACAAGATCCAACACCCCTTTATGATGAAAGTTCTGGAAAAATTAGGAATCCATGGAACATTCCTCAATACAATAAAGGCTGTATATGACAAACCTACAGCCAGCATTATACTCAATGGTGAAAAACTAAAGCCATTTCCTCTTAACTCAGGAACAAGACAAGGATGCCCACTCTCTCCATTTCTCTTCAATCTAGTATTAGAATGTCTAGCTACAGCAATAATACAAGATGCAGACATAAAGGGGATCCAAATAGGGAAAGAAGAAATAAAACTCTCCCTCATTGCAGATGACATGATCTTGTATTTAAAGAATCCCATAGACTCCACTCCAAAATTACTCAAGCTGATTCAAAACTTTGGCAAAGTAAGAGGTTATAAAATTAACCCCCCAAAATCAATGGCTTTTCTATATGCCAACAATGAGAAAAGTGTGGCTGAAATTAGGAAAGCAACTCCATTTGTAATAGCCCCACAAAAAATAAAATACCTAGGAATTAACTTAACCAAAGAAGTGAAGGACCTCTATGATGAAAACTTTAAAATCTTGAAAAAGGAAATCAACACAGAACTTAAAAAATGGCAAAACCTCCCATGCTCCTGGATTGGCAAGATTAACATCGTGAAAATGGCAATACTTCCCAAGGCTATCTACAAATTCAACGCGATACCTATCAAAATTCCACCGTCATTCTTCAAGGAAATAGAGGAGGCAATCCAAAAATTCATATGGAACAATAAAAGACCCCGAATAGCAAAAACGCTCCTCAACGGAAAGAACACTGCTGGAGGAATATCAATACCAAATTTCAAACTCTACTATAAAGCCATAGTAATCAAAACAGCTTGGTATTGGCATAAGAACAGACCTCAGGACCAATGGAATAGAATTGAAAACACAGAAATGAACCTACAGACCTATAGCCATCTAATGTTCGATAAGGAAGCTAAAACAATAGAATGGAAGAAAGACAGCCTCTTCAGTAAATGGTGCTGGCAAAATTGCTTAACTACATGTAGAAAACTAAAGCTAGATCCTTATATATCACCCTGCACCAGAATCAACTCCAAATGGATCAAAGACCTTGAACTCAAAGCAGACACTCTGAAAACATTACAGGATGGAATAGGAGAAACACTAGGTCTCCTTGGCTCAGGTCGAAATTTTCTGAATAGAGACCCGGAAGCACAACAAATCAAAGAAAGGTTGGACAAATGGGATTGCATAAGATTGCAGAGCTTCTGCAGGGCAAATGACATAGCTGGCAAGATCAATAGAAAGCCCACCGATTGGGAGAACATCTTTACTAGCCATCCAACGGACAAGGGTCTCATATCTAAAATATACTTGGAACTCAAAAAATTAAACCACCCAACAACAAATCCTCAAAGAAACAACTGCCCAATAAATAAGTGGGCGAAAGACTTAAAGAGAAGCTTCTCTGAAGAAGAAAGAAGGATGGCCAATAGACACATGAAGAAATGTTCAACATCCCTAGCCATAAAAGAAATGCAAATCAAAACAACATTGAGATATCACCTCACTCCAGTTAGAACAGCAAAAATCAAGAACTCTAACAACAACAGATGCTGGAGGGGATGTGGACAGAAAGGAACCTTACTTCATTGTTGGTGGGAATGTAAACTTGTTCAACCACTTTGGAAAGCAGTATGGAGGTTCCTCAAAAGACTTTACATAGATCTCTCCTATGATCCAGCAATCCCACTTTTGGGCATTTACCCAAATCTTTACAAAGAAGACCACACTAAAGCTACCAGCACAACTATGTTTATTGCAGCATTATTTACCATAGCTAAGACATGGAACCAACGCAGATGCCCCTCAGTAGATGAATGGATCAAGAAAATGTGGTATATATACACAATGGAATTCTATACCTCCATCAGAAAGAATGACATTTCCCCATTTGTTAGGAAATGGAAAGGTTTGGAAAAAATTATATTAAGTGAAGTAAGCCAGGCCCAAAGAAACATAGGTCCTATGGTTTCCCTTATTTGCAATATCTAGTATAGGTATGAGTCAAGCAGAAAAGGTCAGATAATGTGATGTTAGGAAAATGAACCCTTAAATATGTATTTTAATGTTTTCGTTTCTTTCATGCATGTGTTTCTAACGCATTTATAAGATTATTTCTTTGTTGCTTTGTATGTCCCTCCCCCACAGTGTAACCCCCGCTTTCACTATATTTGATGTCAGTATAACATGTGGAGGAGATGGGGACAAACAAGTCGTTTAAGGATTCAGGTGGACCTGTTGCAACAATGAGAAGTACAAAATGTCATGTCAAAACCAGCTTTACAATGTCGGTGTGGGGGGGCGGGGGGTATAATTGGGTGGGGGGAGGGGGGTAAAATTGGGTGGGGGGAGGGGGGAGGTGGGGAAGGGAAGTGAAGGGTAAACAAAGGAGGAGGCTGCAATGCTTGGTAAGAAATGTATGCATTATCCTGCCCATGTAATTGTAGCCCCTCTGTACAGTATGTTCTCAAATAAAATAAAATACAATTAAAAAAAAATTACCACAGGAGAATTACACCCATTGTTTGAAGTCCTAAAATGGGATTCTAATCCTAAATCTAAGAGACAATTCACTCCAATAATGTTAGAAAAAATTACATTGGTGGAAGAAAAGTTACAAGCAAAAGTGGTCCAATTGGACAATAATAAAGACTGCCATTTTATAATATTATCGACAGCTTATACTCATACAAGATGTTTATGGCAAGATGGAGTCCTGGAATGGCTTCACTTGCCTCACAGTCAGACAAGAATGATAGCTTCTTATGTATATTTGTGCAGCCAACTCATTGTCAAGGCAAGGAGTAGGTCCCGAGAGTTATTTGAGAAAGAAATGAATAATATAATCATACCTTATAATAAACAACAATTAAAAATATTATTACAGAATGATGAAAATTGGGGATTAGCATTATTAAATTATACAGGACAAATAAAATTTCATGTTCCTCAACATCATTTATTAAAATTTGTGGAAGAGGTAAAAACCATTTTTCCATTAGTGGTAACAACACCTTTAGAAGGAGCTCTAACAATTTTTACTGATGGGTCCTCAAATGGAACTTTGGTGGTATACATTCCAGACCACTCCCCTATTATTAAAAGGGCATCTGACATTTCAGAGCAACAGGCAGAAATTATTGCTGTAATTTTAGCTTTAACTATATTTCTCCAGCAGCATAACATTTACACAGACTCTAAGCATGTGGTTAACTTATTTCCCGCCATAGAGACAGCTCTTTTATCAGGACAATCAAAAATTATAGACTTGTTACAACAGTTACAAAAATTAATTCAACTTATAGAAAAGAAAAGTTATTTATTAAACACATAAGAGACATACAAATTTACCAGGTCCTCTTTAATTTGGAAATATGATGGCTGACTTATTAACTAGAGAAACCATCATGCTTTATTTGTAATTAATCACCTTAATACTAATGAACAAAATCTTACACTTATGCAAAAACATTGGAGGGAAATTGGATTTAAAGCTCAGCTCAAAGTTAAAAGGAAAGATTTGCTCACAGGCACCTGGAAAGGGTCTGATGTATTAATCACCTCGGGAAGAAGGTATACCTGTGTGTTTCCACAGGATGCCGAGTCACCCATCTGGAATCTCAACCGACTCATGTGCTCCTACAAAAATAAGAGAAACCCAGGGGAAAAAAAAACAGAAGATGCAAATGAAGAAAGCGATGCAAAACCTCAAAAGTCTTCACCTTTCTCCTCAACAGGCGAAGACAACAAAAGAAGCCCAACCACCAACCTGGGAACAAATTAAGAAGCTCACCCATTCTGCAGAGAAGATTGTGGTTTCTACAGGAGAGACTATCACTGTTGAATATATGTTTCTTGGTATGCTTGACATTATTGCTGTATAGGCAGTGTCTGTTTCAGGAGAACAATACTGGGCATATGTTCCTAATCCTCCTCTTCTACATCCCGTGGGATGGACGGGGGGGATGAGGATATAATACAAGTAATGACAAATAATAGTGACCTGCTAGGGGGTTTGGAGGACTATACTAATTCTCATGACTTCTCAAACAATTAATTATGAAGGAATGACAGATACCATTCCAATTAGCATAACCCTATCAGGAGAAAATCTCCCCGGGTGTTTGTCTATAAACTATAGAACTTTTTTGACTGATGCCCTTGATCAATCCAATGATAAAAAGTTCAAAAAAAGATTGATGTGGGAAATTGGCATGATGACATTAGGCTTTCATACTTATAATGAATCCCTTTTCATTCCCAAGAGGAATATACATTTAGGTAACTGCCTACAAAAATATCATGACAAAGATCAGTTTGGGGATGCATTAATTACCTCACCGAAATGGTGGGAATGTGGATTTCAAAAGGCCTCTTTTTTACAACCCTATGGGGCACCAGATAGTATTTTTGAATTTTCCATTGCTAACCCCGATTATGATTATGCCGCCTACTTCAAACATAATTCATGAAAGTTTAATGGCTATGCTCCTGATACGCATGGGGAACCCCTGAAAAGATGGCTCACTCCAGGGTGGGTGGCTTCCATTTTGGTGAGTCACTCTCCCTTTCACAATAAAATGGGCATTCAGCTGGATTTGTTCAGGCTTTTTGCAGCAACAAACATGATTTTAAGAAACTAAGAGTACTACAATTAGGGTAAGAGCATGTGTGGGTTATCCTATGGGAATTTTAGCTGGAAAACTAGATAATGTAATCATTATTAATCAAGGAAAATCTTATTATATTAGCTGTAAGGATTGTATTTTTACTAATTGTCTTACTTCTTCTCTGGATAAAACATATTTTGTAATTTTTATTTTAAAAAGACCTTCATATGTAATGTTACATGTAGATCTATAAAATGACCCTTGGTTTAAAAATTCTGCTTTACAAATGCTGAAAACTGTGGATATTATGTTGCAGCCAAAACACTTTGTTATGTCCTTGATTTTAGGAATAAGTGCTTTAATAACAATAATTAGCTCTTTAGTGATTTCTATAGCAGCCTTAGTAAATGAAGTAAACACTGCTCATTTTGTTACTGATTTAAGCAAAAATGTTTCATTAAACCTAGCAGAACAACAAATTATAGATAAAAAGTTAGAAATGAAAATAAATGCTCTGGAGGAAGTGGTTCTGCCTATAGGTCAGGAAGTTCAAAATTTAAAAACACAACTCTGTTAAATGTCATGCTAGTTTTAAATATAGCGGTGTTACTGCTCTAAAATATAACTTTTCTTTTAATTGGAATGCCACCAAAAATCATTTGTTAGGAGTTTGGAGAGATAAAGATATCTCTCATGTTATGAAGGCTTTACAAGACAAAATTACATTAGTTAATAAAGCTCATTTAGATGTAAAAAATTTTCAATCTTTGACAGCGTTATTTAAGCATAACTTGGAGGCCCTCAATTCTCCGGATTGGATTCATGTAATAATTGTAATTGCCATTGTCAGATCAATTATCCCAATTCTTATTCTTATATTTTGAGTCATTTTCAGGATGATCTTTAGATTTATCTCTTCTGTGCACTGAGACATTCATGAGCTTCAATTAAATATTTTAAAAAAAGGAAGAAATGCCATGACACCTCCTGCTGAATCTGCGTGAGAGATCACGCCAGACAAAGCATAAGCTTCATGGAAGCATGCCTGCAGGAAGGGGGTGTTGGTTCAAGGCTTCCTATACACTTGGCTGCACTTTTATTGCCTCTACCTTTATTCTGACTATATTCTTCTTGGCTGTGCATTTGTTGCCTTTATTCTCGTTTTGGCTATTTTTCTATTGATCCACAACAGAGCATGTGAAGCCACTTCCCCTCGTGCCTGAACTCGCTCCTCTCTGCTCTCTCTACCTCCACTCCTCTCGTGGGCCGCCTCACACCCTTTGCGCATGCGCACCTGCCCCTGCGAGACTCTGGCCACTGCTGCCTCCACAGTGAGGCTCCTGGGCCCTGCCTCCTCCTCCCCTCAGCTCAGTCTCCTCTTCCCCTTGGCTCCGACCCCTACCCTTGCCCACAAGAGCAGCCTTAACTGAGCCCTAAGGCTTCCAGGCCATGGGAATTACTGCCTCACCTCAGCTCAGCACTCCCCGCCAATCCTAGCACTTGCTCA